>NC_053136.1:45759635-46422305 GCF_016808335.1 Panicum virgatum
TCGGATGAAAGGAGTAGCATCGTAACAGCCCCAGTTTTATTGCAACTGAAATGTAATCAAGGGCTTGTTATCAGGCCCCGTCTTGTTTTCCAGATTCCAAGTGCATGGGTATGCCGAAATTTGAAAGGGAATCTGGGCAGTAATTGTATTCCTTGCTGGAAAATTGGTCAATGTTGAGCACGTTTACTGACTGATCTTGGGCCGGTACAGATGATCTCTTCCGCCACAGCCATGGTCTGTCGACTAGCCCACGGCCCATCTTTTTGACGGCCCACGACGTCATCAACCGAAAGCCCCCTCGCCAAGCCCAAAAACCAGTTGCGTCGGTCTCTCCCGATATCCCCGTCTAATCGGCGGGGCACAAGGGCGGACGTCTGGAGCGCGGCGGCGGCGGCGGCGAAGCGCGGTGATGGAGTTCTGCCCGGCGTGTGGGCTGCTGCTGCAGATCGATCCGGGCACAGGAGGCCACCGCCTGCGCCTCTACTGCCCCGTCTGCCCCTACGTCTGCCCGATGCAGAACAAGGTCCCTCGCCCTATTCCTCTTCCTCGCCGCCGCTTTTTCTGTACCGTTTGCTCTCTGTCGCTCCGATGCCTCACATCGATCCGTGTTTGATGTGGTTCCGTTTCCCTTGGCGGTGCCGCAGATCGTGAAGAAGGCGAAGGTGGTCAAGAAGGAGGTAGAGCCCATCTTCAGCAAAGCCGACGCGATGAAGTTGGCCCCCAAGACCGCAGGTGAGATCTCTGCCCTTTTCTTTGTCCTCTGGAGCTACTACGAGTACTTTACGCGCGCCTTGGCGCGCCCTTAGTCACTTTAATAATATAATGATAATATCATTAGCTCTACAATACGTGTTTTCACGGAGATTAATGTACCACTGTGCTTAGGAAAAGAATTCCAGCACAATGGTACTTGATTATAGTGGTCGGTAATTAACGAATGTCACCACCACTAGGTGCTTGCTGTGAAAAGCAAAATTAAAGCTTTCTAAAAATATGTTCCTTTTCCCTTTCTAGCTAATTAGAAGCTAAACAACAGTGCACAGAATATAATCTCATCTTGTATTAGCCAATGGAGCTAACAGAACCATGTACAAATCTACTAAAAGCAAAAGAAGATCAACACAAATATATAGCCTTGAAAGGACGCGACACATATGCAGCCTGATTCGAGCGACCTTGTTGCCACTGTGAATCTTGTACCCCAAAAATCTATAACATTTTTGAATAATAGTTACCAAACACAGTTTTTCAAAAAGAATATACTAAGAAGCATTCACATGTATAAAGAGAAGGCTTAGAATACCTTGATTTTTTTATGACTCTGAAAAGTATCAATTTAGCAGTGTTAAGTTGAATTCCGAACTGAAATTCTTGCATCTTGCACACAGATATAGTGAGACCAAAATTGCTTTACCAACCATTTAACGGAAACTTCATGACCAATTTTTCAAGCCATGAAAGAGCAAGTCGATCTCCTCCATTTTAGTTAGACATTGTTTGTCTTATTAATGACATGGATTTGGGGATCCTATTGTATCAGTGGACAGCAACGAGCATGAATTGCAGGTCCTGCACTCACAGGATCAAGAATTTAATAGTTGGATCTGCTAAGATAATGCACACCCCAGGCACCATTTCATGTAATTCTGCAGTTTATTATTAGCCAGTCATTAGTAAGACCAAAACATAGCAAATGGATACATGCTATTGTTACAACATAGGGCAAAGAGACCATTCAAAGGAACATATGCTGAGTAAGCTTGATCAATGATCTATCATCAAGGTAACTATTTCATACGTTACATTTTCACCCTATCAGCCGATCCTACTGTTACACCTAGCTTTTTTATAGATGAAGCACTTTAACATGAAGGCCCAGTTTGTGTACAATATAAAAAAATGTAAGTCCCGTAAAAGTTGATGCTGGAACTTAACTGACGAATTAGCATGTGCAAACTGTTTGCAAAATATGCTGGGCAACACTTACATCATTGGTCCATTTGTGCAACCAAAATATGGTCCATTTGTGCAACCAAAATAGTAGTAAATAACTACGCATCAACCATTATAGATGAGGAAAAAAATGATCCATCCAAGAATGCAGTAGAGGTCCACTTACATGGCATTTCCCTGTTGCTGTTCTGATTGAAGGTTCACTTAGTGGCTTTTTCCTGTTAGTGAAACTGAACATGAGAAGATGCATCTGTGAGATCATCCGCAGGTAGAGATGATCATTTAGGCAAGTAAATAATCCACATGAAATCCAAGTACAGATTTGCAAAATGAAAATAGAGATTAGACACATTTCCTGGAGAGCCTCCAGCTACCTTTGCTGATGAAATGTAGGTTTGGAAAACGATAGTAGGACTTGAACATCTCACATAGGCATTTCAGTGAGCACATGACGTGCACTTGCAACTGTAGGATGGCATTTGGGGCCACGCTCCTCCTGTCAACCACGCTGCCATTCCTGAATCCTGAATCGCCCAGCCCAGCCGTTGCCATCACTGTGCCTAGGCAAGCTCCAAAACGTCACGCCGCCAATGTTCTGGAAGGCGGGCGGACAACTTACGCTAGAAAGAGGATACATGGAGTCATGGACTCGAGTGAACCTTGGAGTCTTTTGTGCCAGTTATGGGCAGGAGGAGGCGGCGCTGTGCAGACCTTTGCGTGCAGGCAGCGAGTGATGGCGGTGCATTAGCAGGAGACGCCCACGGAGCCTAGGTCCGCAATAATCTCTTTCCCTTGATGAGCGTAGCGTGGCCTCACCACTCGCGCCGAGGAGCGCGGCGATGCGACTGCGCGCGGTGGCCCGGTGGGAGGCGCGGCGGCTCGACGTGGTGGATCCTCCTCCGCAAGCTGCGGCGCCGGCGGCCCAGAGTGGCCTCGCTGCTCGCGCCGAGGAGCGTGGCGGGCCGGTGGCACGCAGTGGTCCGGCGGGAGGCCCGGCGGATCAGTGCGGCTGCCGGCGGGTAGCTCGACGCTGCAGCTTCACCTCCTCCGTTCTCCTGATCCGCGGCGGATTGGCGGGTACCACAGCTGCCGGACAGCGCATGGGTGCGAGCTGCACATCAAGGCCACAGCCACCGGGCCGCAGTCATGCATCTGAGCCGCAGCTGCTAGCCGCCGGGCCGATCGAGGCCTCCACCGCATTTCATGTGCTGCCCATAGTCCGGGTTGCAGCGGCGGTGCGTGCGGTGGACGGCGCGCGGAGGCCGGCAACTGGCGGCTATAACGGCCAGTGACTCGCGAGCGTCAGTGGCGGCTGCACCGGCCCGCCAGCCACCCTGCGACAGGAGGATCCGAGAAGGTTCGAGCAAATGGGAGACTTGGGAGGGCAATGTGCGGGATAGAAGCTGCGCCTCCGACCGTTCGATGGCTATCGCGTGGTGGACAGATTTTTTGCTGTCGTGGACGAATAGGAGCGCGCCCAGTAGTGCGTGTTTAACATATAGAAATACACTCTGTGCGCTCTTACGAGCTATGATTCGGTTCTTGTCTCAGGCGATAGCTTTGCTATTTGCTGATGGTGTTTTCATTATTAGCCATTGGGCATCGTTGTTGAGTTGTTGTCATCTTAATCCTTGACCTCGAAGAAGTTTGAGTCTCGAAACTCGAAAGTAAAAAAAAAATTGATTAATCAGAATGACCAGTATTGTAGTACAGTGGCAGTACCGATTTTTGTATTCTATTTGGTTTTCTAATTGGTGGGTTATGTTATTATTTGAGTAAATCAACAAAATTTCAGTGTACCTTGTCTGTTTTTATTTAAATTCGTGGTTTAGTAAACAAAGCAAATGAGGTGACATTTTTTTATTAAACCACTTATAAAACACGAAATGACAAGGTCAAAGTGGTGTCACGGACAAATAATGTAATACAAGAAGCATATTATGCTTCTTGCTATCTTCAATCTGCCCCCTTTTATCTTTGAAACTTAAATCAGGTTAGCTATTATATCTGCTATGTGTGGACCACAAAAAATAAACTTGAAACCTCACAATTTCATGAATTATCAAGGAGCATCATTCAATCAGATTGAGGAAAAATCAGTTAGATGTTTGACACATTTTTTTGGAAACCATTATACTGACCTCTTGCAAATTCTCATGGATGTGCGTTTTTACTAGCCTAAGAGCAGTCCTACTTGCCACTTCAAGGTGACAGAAATAGCATTAGTTTTGGGGTGCTTGTTTGTGGAAACATATTGACCTAATAGGGCTTGTACCTATAAGCACTTGGGGGATAAAAAGTATAATAACTTAGAAAGCAGGCAGATAGCAGTTTGATGCAATATTGATAATTCACTAGTGACTGTTGCCATAAAGAGGACCTTTTCTCGTAAAAACAGCTAAAGTAACTTCAACTTTTCTCTGTTATCCGGAGCTGAATAAGAAACATGGCAGACATAACACACTAGTTTCATTCATGGAACTTGATTGCCAGCTGCATACCCAAGTTGCGACAATGGAGGCATGTTTTTGGAATAATCATATGGATAGCATAATTTTGATACAATGTAACCATGTGGGTGAAACCATTTTCTTCTTGAATATAGTGAGGCGGCTACTTTTATCTGCTATTGACGTGATCTAGAACTTCATGTCTGAATACATAATGTGTGAAACCACAATATGCTAAGTGGATTCGCTGAACTTGCAGCTTCATGCCCAAGATGCAACCATGGAGAAGCATACTTCAAGCAGATGCAGATTCGATCAGCTGATGAGCCAATGACAACATTCTACAGGTGTTGCAGAGAAGAATGCCAGCTTGAATGGAGAGATGACTGATCTAGCAACTAGCATTTTCCACTTTGCTTACATTACATTACATGCTCGTGCTGCTTCGGTTTTGAGTGTTGATCTGCCCTGTTGCACATGTGATTCTCCTTGTAATCACCGTGGACGTCAGTACAAACTTCTGTGAAATGTTATTATGGTGCTGTTTTTTGGCTGCAGGAGACGTTACTAGTAGCAGTGAAGTGTTTTGGATTGTATGTTCTTCATGCTGCCTACAGTTGGTAGCGTGAATGGCATTTTGAAAGGAATAAAGTGTCTGGTTTTGAGTAGCACGCGGTGGAACACGGCGAAGGGTCTGGAGCAGCAGTGGTCGTCGTTAGGTGGACATTGCCGGTCCCGTCGTGTACGTACGAGCGGGCTCAGGCCGAATGATATCCCTTTTCAGCCTACATCCATGGCCGCTCAAGTTCATGCGCACCGGCCCATGATCATCAGCCTACATCCGTTGAGCAAAGGAAGAGTCCAAACCAGTATAGCGGACCCCATCTCAGTTGTCCCAAAATTACTTTCTACAAAGAATAGGCAATTCATATCCATTTCCCGCAAGATTTTAACTTACATGTCTGCCAATAGTATGCAAACAAGCCGACAAGCCATGTGCATGATATATAATTGGTGAAGGATGCGTGGGGTATTAATTATTTATAATCTCAAATTTAAATATTTTTCTATCACAACTTGTTGTCTAGAATAAATACAATGAGATCCAAATAGTGTACGTTTTAGTTTTTTCTTGTATTTTAAAAGTTACATATGAAATTTACTACTTCATTATTTCGAAGAATGTGTTTAACATTTAAACATATTATTTTAACAGTTTGATATAAAATATTGAACTGGTTTTTCTTAGGTGTAATCGGTTTCAACAGTTTCAGCATATGAAGGATCAGTGTTGTACTGTAATCGGGGAAAGATGATGGTTGTCGCTCTTAGGAAACCAAAAAAAAAAATGAAAGATGGTCCTCTGAGCTTTAATAATCCGCGAAACTTTGTAAACATAGAAACGTTGTCCTTATTAGAAACCAGAGGCGGAGCTACCCATCACGCAGAGTGGCCCCACCTAACTCCAGAACAAGTAGTCAATAGTTACCAATTAAAACACAAAACTGCGCATGGTCTGGTGGTAAGAGGTGCTTATCCTGAGGAGCAGGTGGCAAGGTGGCAAGTTCGAATCCTTTCCGCAACTGTTTTTCACTATTTTCCCCCTATTTTTTTTCCACACCAGGCTCATTTCCTCGTGCTTGCTTAGTTCCCTCGCTTTCCTCCGGCTGGTTCACTCCTGTTTCCTTATTTTTGAGTGTTATTTTCAAATCAATGTAATATATAATTATATATAATATATTACACTAGTATTTTTTTGCTATTCTCTAATGAGATATATCCTCTTAGATTTATTACACATAGTCACATATAATCATATATTACACTAACTCATTTGTTCTTCAAATTTACAAGTTGATATTGATTGAATTAATGGATTATATTAATAATTTATTACACTAGTATTTTTTTGCTATTTTCTAATGAGATATATCCTCTTAGATTTATTACACATATTCACATATAATCATATATTACACTAACTCATTTGTTCTTCAAATTTACAAGTTGATATTGATTGAATTAATGGATTATATTAAGGTGGTATTTTCTGCTATCCTCTAATGAGATATACCCTCTTAAATCAATCTTTTGATTTATTACATAGTAGATATTCATGTATGTCTTATGCAATGTCATTAAAAAATGTGCTTATAGTGATTTAATATTTAGATTTATTACAGAGTAAATATTCATGTATATCTATACGATGTCATTAAAAAATGTATTTATAGTATGCCCCACCTAAATTTCTAGGCTAGCTCTGCCACTGTTAGAAACCAAACCACATTCTCCAAAAAAACCAACCAGGAAAAGTGGCGCTCGGACGAACCACGATCTCTTTCCCGCGCGCGACCTGGTCGGGAGCCCCGAGCATGCAGGCCACTCGCGGAGCGCATGCCCGCGCCGCGCCGTGCGCCACCACACACACCGGCACCAGAACGCGTCGCCATCAGGCATGCCTCTCGTTCTGACTTCCCTCCCTGCTCCCTCACCCTGGCCGCCGGAACGTACGCACACGTACGACATGCCGATTCGGTTGCCTTGGTCGTAGTGCTGCTGCCGCCGCCGCCGCCAGTGCCACCATCTTCTTCTTCCTCCTTTTTCTTACGGTGATAGGAGAGCTGTTGTGACAGAACTGTCAAATTAAAATTCTAATTAAGCATAATGATCGTCATTTGAACACATCGGGCGCATTAGTTTAACGGTTTAATTTGAAGATCCTTTCTCAACCCACGGCCCGATCGAAAAAACACAGGTAGTCCCACGCGGCGGTGGGCGCAGATGGTACAAGCACGACAATATACTTAAAAATAGAACAACACGACATAAATAATACACAACTTCTTACAAACCCAGTTCAAATACAGTAGTTTTACAAAGTTTACATAAATAAAATAATTTACAACTTTACACTAGGGAAGCCAGGTTCAAACGGAAAGCAACCTACAACTAATTTAGTGTTCAGCCACTACACTACCAGTCAGACCGGTTCGACCGACCGGTCAGACCGGTCTGGATGGATTCCCCACGTGAACTACCGGTCAGACCGGTCCTTCGACCGGTCTAAGCAAAACAGAGGGGTTGCACCCTCAGCCCTCAAGCGTGCAACCCGCCAATTCCCTAATCTAAGGGTCTCGCTCCACGACCTGCCACCCCTCTGCATCCCGGCGGATGAACTTGACACAATAGGGGCATAATTCGACGTCCTGGGGTCCTGAAATAATTTGGGTAGCAACAAACCCTGAGCAACTAATACTCAGCAAGACTTACCCGACCAGTGGGTATAACTTAGCCCACATACCTAGACATGCAAGACATTTGGATGGTGGTTATTTTGCAGAAAAACAACTAAAGTAATTCCTTACTTTCATGATTTTAGCCCCAAATTCTATGTAAATTAACTCTAATCTAACATTTGCATAGACCATCTCTAACAAACATGGTGGTGCAGTGAATATTAATTCAAGGTAATAATCTTCATATACATATAACTTATCATCTCATCATAGCACTACGATGTGACTCGGTGACCAATGTGCTCATATCCGAGAGCGACTGACGGCGAATCGATTCAATTTAATCCTTGCAAGGTGGACCTAACCAACACGGCACGCATAAGCCCCGTCGGACCACACGCACCAACTATTCCCCTCCACGCCTCGAACTACAGAACCGCCCCACCATCATATGGTCAGCCGAGCTCAACGTGAGACCACCAAAAGTAAATACATGCATCCCATTTCTCCGCGACTACTCGACTACCCCAGGAGGTGAGATGTGGTCCTGTACTTTCGAAGTGAGGCAGTACTAGGCTTACCGGTTTCAACTACCTCCTACTCCCGGCATGCGGTTAGTACAGTTCGATCATGATCAGCAAGGCCAACAACGGTACGGTCCTCAATCGACTCGGACGGGGCTAAGACACCCAGGAACCCTGTCCTGCTGCCATACCTATACATCATCATCATTCCCCGCCCGGTCTCATATTTCCATGTCAATTTCAACAGCTCAGGTACTGTATATAAGTATATAACCTATATCTCGCGAGTAACCGGAAATTACTCGACTTCTAAGTATCCTATATCTCGCGAGTGCAAGAAGTCACTCAACTTCTATCGAGAAGTATTAAGCATAGCATTTCTATCATCCTATACATGCTAGTATAATTCAGGGAAAACTAGGGATCATGCAACTAGGGTTCCAGTCAACTCCTGAAACGTAATGCACAAGTAATAAATACATATATAAGTGTCATAATTTCAAATAATAGGATGTGCACCGGGGCTTGCCTTGAGTCTGCGGCTCAGTGCTAGGGTGAGATGGGCCTTGGGCCGACTCCCCACGATCCCCCTGCTGCAGGGCTTGCCCCTGCGGCTCCTGTGGCTCCGCAACCACCTCGTACACAACCTCCTCCGCCGCAGCTGCTACACATGTGCATATGCATATGATATGAGAGAATGCATGCATGACTTGCAAAAATTACAAGTAATCAACAACCAAATTAATTTCTAACCAATTGTACCAACTACCCCTACTTTCACCCTCTTAGTCAACACTTAACCCAGCCGCACCACCGGTCAGACCGGTCCCTCCGACCGGTCAGACCAGTCCTAACCAGAGCAAAAACTAGAACCCAAGTCGCGGCTAAACTAGCCCACCAAAACTCAATCCCTTCCAGGCACTAGTTCAGAGGTGCATATAGATGATCTTGACCCAAGGAAATCGACTAAAATCCTCTAGAAAGATGGATTCACCCAACCCTAGGTGAAATACCTTGGATGAGTTAACTAGCCCACCAAATTCTAAATCCCTTCTAGGCTTTAGTTCATGAATACAATTAGAGGCGTTTGACCAAAGGGATTCACTTATAATCACCTAGAAAAAAAGATCGAACCATCCTAGCTTGTTTACCTTGAATGGGCTTCTCCCCCACGAAGAACTTGGATTCCTCTTCACCCCGGGAAGGAGTACATGGAGGAGAGGATCACCTATGCAAATCCGAAGCTCCCATGGCCTTGAAATCAAAGGGAGAGGGAGGATTGAAGAGCTTAGGGCTTGGTAAGGGAATGAGAGGGAGAGAGCTCGGGCAGGAGCTGAGCAGGGCATGGTGAGGATGAGGGAGTGGTTGGGAGAGAGAGGAGAGTGGTTTAAATGATGTGGGTCCAAAATGGTTGAATCAGCTTCGACCGGTCAGACCGGTTGCCTCAACCGGTCTGACCGGTCCGGCCCAGACTGACATGAATTTTTGCTAACTCATGGTTTAGTGTTTAGGTTCGAAACTAATGCCCCAGATTAAACTTAATTAAAGTTGATTAACACATGGGTGTTACAACCCTTCCCCCTAAAAGAAATCTCATCCCGAGATTTATGGAAGGTCCTAGATTGAAAGGAAAATGGAAGATGGTGTACCTTGGTGAGTTTACAGCAACTCGGGACAGTTGGACTGAATAAATTCCTCCGTTTCCCAAGTGGCTTCTCACTCGGAGTGATTGCTCCATTGCACCTTATAGAAATTACTAGTTTGATTTCGAGTGACCCGAGTCTTGTGGTCCACAATTTTGATAGGATGCTCTGGATAGACAAGATCGGGTTCCAATTGCATATTCTCCATTTCAATAATCTTGGTAGGAACACGGAGGCATTTTCTGAGCTGAGAGACATGGAATATGTTATGCACCGAGGATAATTGGGCAGGAAGTTCCAGGCGATATGCCACTGGCCCACACCGCTCAATGATAGGAAAAGGCCCAACATAGTGAGGTGCGAGCTTTCCTTTTACCCCGAACCGTTGGACCCCTTTCATTGGTGATGTTGGAAATATGCCCTAGAGACAATCATATTTCTTTGTATTCATGATTAATAAAGTGTTCCTTGAATATCCATGGATGACAACTTGTATTGATTAATGCTTATGTGAAGTATTTGTGAAACTCTTTACTTGTATAGATATTCTAAAGTGTTCCTAGTCAGAGTTCATGTGAGGACACACATGAATATTAGACTGGCACATGTATTAGTTGATTGACTACATTTCACAAGTCATGGACATGGGGATGTCAAACTAATAATGTGGGCTCATGTGAGACATGAGATTGAACTGACCCAACACGAGATGATGACTTCTCATTACACAATATGTACGCTGTCCTAAGACCTGAGATCGTCGTATGTACTCAAGATGTGAACCGACTTACTTAGGAGCCATCAAACGCTGCACCATAACTGGGTAGTTATAAAGGTGGCTTTCGGGTCTGTCAAGAAGCATGCTGTGAGACATGGTCGGTCAAGACGGGATTTGCCCCTCTCTACAAGAGAGAGATATCTTTGGGGCCCTTGAGTGATTCGGATCAGGAAATGCATGGCCATGCTAGGGTTAAGAGTTAACCAAGGATTCCAAATCACTGGATCGAGAAAGAGTGGTCGGCTTCAAGCTAGACCAAATATCGTGAGGCAAAGGGAACAACATGTATATGATATTGTGGCGGATCGTCTGATATGATCTTTGTGTGCGTATAGGAGTTGACATGTCTTGCTAGAGGCCACTGTCTACTATTGGGCCGAGTAAGAGTACTCGGGCCATGTCTATTCGCATGTGAGCTCATAGGGTCACACACTTAAGGGAAAGAAGTCTGATAAAGATGAGATCCGAATTAGACTGGGCTTAGGTGCACTAATGGACCTTTTAGCCCAAAAGGTGGGGCCCAAGGCAGCCCACCTAAGGGGCTATATAAACAGAAGGGGGTGCCTAAAAACCCTAACCCTTGCTACTATTCACACACATGAACAGTACCAGTGAATAGTAGCCCCCTCCCTATTCCTCCTCCTCGTGCAACGACCCTAGTTCGTTCTCGTGGATCTAGCAATCCGGACTGTGAAGCTTCTTCCCATACGTGTGGACTTCGTGGAGGTGCTGCGCTTGCTGCACAAGGACGAGCCGTTCGTGAGGTGGTTCACGCAACTGCACTGCCGGCTTCCATCTGCACTACACCGACGCGCTACAGAAGTTCCGCAACCGCGCGTCTAGTGGTAATCCCGTGATCTATAACTGCAGTAATCCTGGTTTATGCGGTAGAAAATTTTTGTTTTTGCTACTCCATATTCCTACAGTGGTATCAGAGCCAGTGCTGTCTCGTTATAGATTCGGATATGTGCATATGGAGATATGCGTAGTTTCAGATCGATCTATGACCTAGTTTCGTAAACTAGCTGCGAAGGTTGTGCAAAGACATACTCCTACCGGTCGGTTTTCCGCCATCGGAGTTAAGTGATGCACATAAACCTGGTCGCTGCGGTTGGAGATCAATGTGATTGGTCGAATCGAAACTTAGGGCATAAGCCAGATGCATGAGATGCATAGGGCAGTAGATTGGATCTACTGCGAATTCCGTTTTGTTGCAAAAGCGTGTTTTACAGTAAAATAATCATAACTTTTGCATACGAACTCGGATTTAGGCGAACTTTATATCAATTTGTATCTATAGAAAAATTAGACTTGGTTCAGAACAGTAATAGTGTTTCCGCAAAATTTAGATTTGCGAAATTCGGCCCAAAAGATAGAGTTTTTGGCGTTTTAAGTTCGGACGTCGGAATCGCATAACTCTGTTTTGCAGGTTTTGTGATCGGTATGGTCTCTATGTGTATGTGATGCATGTGTCTAATTGTTTCATGACCTGCGTATCGTGATTATGACAATTCGGCCAGAGCCATATGAATTGTTGCATTTGATGTAATGGCCTGCGTGCCAACCTGTGATGATCCAAGTCGTGAATGTAATTTTATTTACTAGCTATTAGGTGTAATAGCAAGTTCTAGTTCTGTGAGTTTTCATCACATGAAGGATGGTGCACATGTAGATGGAGATGGAGATCAACATGGTGAACAAGTTCCATGAAGATGGAGATCTACATGGCGAACAAGTTCTATGGAGATGGAGATCACCAGAAGAACAAGGGCCATACTGATTCACAATTATGTGCTTGCCGTTCTTGATGTTTTACTACTACGTGTGTCATAATAGAAGTAGAACGATCCCTCAAAAACTTCGAGCTATCATGCCCTACCAACTAAACCTTGCACTGTCACATATCTTGTACGATTGGTGGTGGGTCTATAAAATTAGGGCGCCACTGGTTTTTCTTGACTAGACAGGCTGTATCTGATACATGCACGCATAAAGGGTTGGTTAGCTTGACAAGATCATCTTAACGGTTAAGGACTTAGGGGCATAAAGGTTGGGAGCGAGACATGGATATGTCACCCAACAACAAAAGTCATATGTGATATGATTAGCAAAGAGTTGCTTACCGATCTATCTAGTCTTCTAGCGATGATGCTAAAGCTCACTAGTTGACTTGATAGTTGTTGGTCTTGAATCGCTAAGAATCAATAGAGGGATATTGATTTTAGTGGGAGTAAATTCTATTAATTGCTTAATATCATTTACTCCATCATGAATACGTTTGTCTTAGCATTTTGCATTATTATTTTGTTGTAGATCATGGTCCGCAATAACACCCAATCCTTTTCATTGCGTTCGGTCCTTGAGAAGGACAAACAGAATGGGACTAACTATGTGGATTGGATCCGCAACCTGAGAATTGTTCTCAGGGCAGAGAAAAAGGAAGATGTTCTAGATACCCCATTACCAGAAGAGCCTGCTGATGATGCACATGCTGAGGAAAAGACTGCTTACAGAAAGGCTTGTGACAACAACCTTGAAGTAAGCTGCCTTATGCTCGCTTGCATGGAACCTGACATACAGATGCAGTTCGAGACAAACCATGAGGCACACGATATGATCGTGGCGCTTCAGGACATGTTTCAAACTCAGGTCAGGACTGAAAGGTTCGATGTGTCCAAGGCCTTTGTCGAGAGCAAGCTGGCAGAAGGCGCTGCAGTGGGTCCGCATGTAATCAAGATGGTTGGTTACACACAGAGGTTGGAGAAGTTGGGCTTCCCACTTGGCCAATAGTTGGCCACTAATTTCATTCTCGCCTCTTTACCGCCAAGCTATGGGAACTTCATATCGAACTACCATATGCATGGGGCTGAAAAGGGCCTGACTGAATTGTGTGGAATGCTCAAGACAGCAGAGAGTGACATCAAGAAGAGCACAAGCGGCGACCATGTGATGGCTGTCTAGAACAAGCCTGCTTTCAAGAAGAAAGATTCTTCTTGGAAGAAGAAGGGCAAGGCTAAGGTTGCGAACCCTAAGACAAACCCTGCACCCAAGGCTAAATCTGGACCAGCTGCAGATAATGAGTGCTTTCATTGTCACGAGAAGGGACACTGGAAGAGGAATTTTGATACTCTCTTGGTAGCTGTTGTTATAGGCGAATTCAGCCAAAGGTAAACACTCAACCCATTTCTGGCTGTAGCTGGTCCATCGGTTTGAGGATGATAAGCCGAGCTGCGAATGAGTTGAGTACCAAGAGCTACATGCAACTGTTCCAAAAAATGTGCAACAAATTGTGAGCCCCTGTCAGATATAATGGTCTTAGGAATACCATGAAGACTCACAATCCGGACAATGTACAACTCGGCGTACTGGTGAGATTTATACCCTGTCTTGACTGGAATAAAATGAGCGGATTTAGTGAGGCGATCCACTACAACCCAAATGGAGTCGTATCCCTTTGCAGTCTTGGGAAGTCCGCCAACAAAATCTGTACTAATATCTTCCCATTTTTCTGACGCAATAGTCAGTGGCTGTAGACCAGCTGGCCTCAAGTGGCTCGCTTTAACCCTTTTACAAATATCACACTCAGACACATATTGGGTGATTTTCCGCTTCATTCTCGTCCACCACAACCGCTGTCTGAGGTCGTGATACATTTTGTTGTTACCAGGATGGATGGAATATCTAGAGAGATGAGCCTCATCAAGAATCCGCTTCCAAAGCTCCAAATCTTTAGGTACCACTAACCGATTCTTGAACCATAGAACCCCCTCACTGTCTTGATGAAAGCATTGAACCTGAGGATCATTCTCACCGAGCCATTGTCTGATCTTATCCATGCCCACATTATTTTTCTGAGCAGCAATAATTTGATCCCGAAGTATTGGAGTGAGGGTAATATTAGCAAGCGTGTCTTCAGATACAATAGCCAAATTTAACTTCTCCATTTTCTGGCATAAGGTTGCATGCACCGCTGTAGCTGAGATGCAACTGCAACTGGCTTTGCGACTCAATGCATCGGCAACAACATTTGCCTTGCCCGGGTGTAATGAATCTCCAGGTCATAATCCTTAATTAACTCTAATCATCGTCTCTGGCGCAAATTCAGCTCACTCTGAGTAAAATATATTTGAGACTCTTGTGGTCTGAATATATATGAATAGGATTACCCAGAAGATAATGCCGCCAGATTTTTAATGCATGGACCACTGCTGCTAGCTCCAAGTCATGAGTAGCATGATTCTCCTCATGCCGCCTGAGAGCTCGTGAAGCATAAGCAATCACTCGCTGATCTTGCATAAGGACGCAACCAAGTCCTGTGCCTATTGCATCACATTAAATGTCAAAGGCCGAGTAATATCGGCTAAACCAAAACAGGGATGAGGGCGCAGCCAAAACTCGTACCTGATGCACCACAATAAACATCAAAAGGACGAGTAATGTCCGGCTGAGCCAAAACAGGGGCCGACGTCAATAGCTTTCTCAGGGTCTGAAAGGCCCGCTCGCATTTGTCGTCCCATATAAACATCATCCCTTTCTTGAGCAATTCAGTCATCGGCTTAGGAATTTTTGAGAAGTCCGGTACAAACCGACGATAGTAACCTGCTAGCCCAAGGAAACTCCGGATCTCTGGAACGGAGGTAGGAGCCTTCCAATTCAAGACATCCTGAATCTTGCTAGGATCAACAGAAATCCCCTTGTCTGAGATGATGTGGCCCAGGAACTGGACTTTCTTGAGCCAGAAATCACATTTGCCGAATTTGGCATACAGCTTGTGTTCCAGCAGGCGCTGAAGCACAATGTGGAGATGCTCTGCATGCTCTTCTTCGTTCTTGGAATATATAAGAATGTCGTCAATGAAAATCACGACAAACTTATCTAGCTCAGGCATGAACACTGAGTTCATGAGATACATGAAATGAGCAGGGGCATTTGTTAGCCCGAAGGACATGACCAGATATTCATAAAGCCCGTATCTGGTGGAGAAGGCCATCTTGGGAATATCCTCAGCTCTAATCTTTATCTTATAATAACCAGAGCGGAGATCAAATTTTGAAAATACCCGGGCCCCGAATAGCTGATCAAACAGGATGTCAATCCGGGGAAGCGGGTATTTATTATTGATGGTGACGGCATTTAAAAGTCTATAGTCCACACACAACCTGAGGCTTTGATCTTTCTTCTTAACGAAGAGTGCAGGATAGCCCCAAGGCAACGTGCTAGGACGGATATAGCCTTTATCGAGCAATTCTTGCAACTGTTTCTTTAATTCCGCCAGCTCATTGGGTGGCATCCGATAGGGTCTTCTAGAAATCGGTGCGGTGCCAGGTTGTAACTCAATGACGAATTCAACATTACGATCTGGGGGCATACTGGGTAAATCATTCGGAAATACATCCGGGTACTCACGTACTACTGGTATGTCAACCAGGCTCTCGACCTCAACTTGGTTCAGAGTAAGTGTCGAGGGCACATGTTCCCTCAGAGTTAAGGTCATAGAATCATGAACAGATGGTTTTATGTGCACAAAATATGCATTAGTGTCTAAAAGAACTCCTTGTTCCTTCATCCAGTTCCTGCCAAGTATAATATCCACTTTTTGAGTTGGGAGTACTATAAGATGCACGATAAATCCTTTTCCTTGTATCTGGAGAGGCACTCGCCTGACAATTTGGTTGGTAATCAATTGTCCCCTGGGCGAATGGATATTATATGGACTCGGTATGTTTTCTATTTTCAATCCCAGCCTGATGGCACACTCCTTGCTAATGAATGTATGAGATGCCCCAGAGTCAAATAATATTGTAACCGGGTGATCGCTAACTGAGAACGTACCCGCCATCACTAGAGCTCCCTCTGGGATACTCTCCAGGGTAGTGTACTGCACCTGCCCTGGCTTAAAGTGAGCTTCCTTGCCCTTCTGGTTCTGTTGACTTGACTGCTGGCCATGCTTGGGTGGCATCTGACGGTCACGTGCAAAGTGACCGATCTGCCCACAGTTGTAGCATGGATACAAATTGGGACACGCCCCCTACTGCGGCACCCAGACTTTCTGCTCAATCTGCTGAGGAACAGGAGGTCTGACAGTCCCCTGTGCCTTTGTGTACTGAGGTGCTTGATAGCTCCACTTCTGCTGTGGCTGGTGTTGAAAAGGGGCTCGCTGTGGGCCCGACTGCACCAGACGGAACCTCTGAGGAGCACTGCTAGAAGATCCCCCTGCCGGTGCCTTTCTCTTCTTCTCCACCTTGGGAGCTAGATGGGCATCCTCCTGAATGATAGCCCCATTGACTAGCTCACTGAAAGTGTCAAACTTGATCATGGCCAGGCAGTCTTGGAGCTTGCTGCTAAGCCCCTGCCGGAAACACGCCTGTTTCTTTTCATCAGTATCCACGTGATAACCAGCGTACTGAGACAGTGTGTTGAAGGCTTGGGCATACTGCATCACACTATTATTACCCTGCTTCAGGGCTAAAAACTCCGTGAGTTTCCTTCTGATCACCCCTGCAGGGATGTGATGCACCTTGAATGCTTCTCTAAATTGTGCCCAGGTGAACCGGGTACCTTCAGGGAACATGGCCACGTGATTGTCCCACCAGGTACGTGCGGGACCCCTGAGCTGCTGGGCTGCAAATCCTGCCTTGTCCCCATCATTGTAAGGGTGCAGAGTGAACTTGGACTCAATGGTCCGGAGCCAGCTATCTTCTTCCAGTGGCTCATCTGCTTTGTGGAACAGTGGTGGTTGAGTGCTAAGAAACTGCTCATATCCGGGGACAGCGGGCTGTTGGTGATGTTCATGCCACTGCGCTCTGCCCTGCTCCACAATCTCCCGAAGGAGTGCCGTATGCTCGTCTCGTCCGGTGAGCATGGCCGCAATGGCCTGGGCCAAATCAGGAGGGTTCGGGGGTGCTGCCATTCTGCATTCAACCATGATTGGATTAGTTACATTTTTTTGATTACATACAAATAATCATGACCGCAACTAATATCCGAATCATGGAAGAAATCGCAGGAAACAAATCATTTGAACACAACTGAGAGACCTCTGTCTGCGCTCAACCGGTCAGACCGGTCTGCATGGCCTGCATGGCACTGTAACCGGCCCAACGTAGAGCAACCGGTCAGACCGGTGTCAAGAACCTGTCAGACCGGTCGCCACCCAGAAACTAAACTTCACTTCTAAACTTAGGTGACAACCCTTAAACTAATTCCATACATGCAAATAAAAATAATGGATGCCATGATGCATAATGTGCAACAGAAGTTTTCAAATGCAAAAGAAAAATATACAACAACATGATGCATGAGCGCCTTACGTTAATCTATCACCAACACTGAACACTTACTCACAACTCTAGCAAAAACTATATAGGGCTATTACAAGTAATCTCACCCACACTATTAAATGACTTTCATTCTTGGGAATTCATTTTTAATTTGTAATATTTGAAAATTAGTCATGCTCGTACCACCCCCAGTGTGTTTCAGCTCTGATACCAGCTGTGACAGAACCGCCAAATTAAAACTCTAATTAAGCGTAATGGCCGTCATTTGAACACATTGGGCGCATTAGCTTAACGGTTTAATTTGGCGATCCTTTCTCAACCCATGGCCCGATCGAAACAACACCGGTAGTCCCACGCGACGGTGGGCGCAGATGGTACAAGCACGACAATATACTTAAAAATAGAACAACACGACATAAATAATACACAACTTACCCGACCAGTGGGTATAACTTAGCCCACATACCTAGACATGCAAGACATTTGGATGGTGGTTATTTTGCATAAAAGCAACTAAAGTAATTCCTTACTTTCATGATTTTAGCCCCAAATTCTATGTAAATTAACTCTAATCTAACATTTGCATAGACCATCTCTAACAAACATGGTGGTGCAATGAATATTAATTCAAAGTAATAATCTTCATATACATATAAGTTATCATCTCATCATAGCACTACGATGTGACTTGGTGACCAAGGTGCTCATATCCGAGAGCGACTGACGGCGAATCGATTCGATTTAATCCTTGCAAGGTGGACCTAACCAACACGGCACGCATAAGCCCGTCGGACCACACACACCAACTATTCCCCTCCCCGCCTCGAACTACAGGACCGCCCCACCATCATATGGTCAGCCGAGCTCAACGTAAGACCACCAAAAGTAAATACATGCATCCGATTTCTCCGCGACTACTCGACTACCCCAGGAGGTGAGATGGGGTCCTATACTTTCGAAGTGAGGCAGTATTAGGCTTACCGGTTTCGACAACCTCCTACTCCCGGCATGCGGTCAGTACAGTTCAATCATGATCAGTAGGGCCAACAACGGTACGGTCCTCAATCGATTCGGACGGGGCTAAGACACCCAGGAACACTGTCCTGCTGCCATACCTATACATCATCATCATTCCCCGCCCGGTCTCATATTTCCATGTCAATTTCAACAGCTCAGGTACTGTATATAAGCATATAACCTATATCTCGTGAGTAACCAGAAATTACTCGAATTCTAAGTATCCTATATCTCGCGAGTGCAAGAAGTCACTCGACTTCTATCGAGAAGTATTAAGCATAATATTTCTATCGTCCTATATATGCTAGTATAATTCAGGGAAAACAAGGGATCATGCAACTAGGGTTCCAGTCAACTCTTGAAACGTAAAGCACAAGTAATAAATACATATATAAGTGTCATAATTTCAAATAATAGGATGTGCACCGGAGCTAGCCTTGAGTCCGCGGCTCAGTGCTAGAGTGAGATGGGCCTTGGGCCGACTCCCCACGATCCCCCTGCTGCAGGGCTTGTCCCTGCGGCTCCTGTGGCTCCGCAACCACCTCGTACACAACCTTCTCCGCCGCGGCTGATACACGTGTGCATATGATATGAGAGAGAACGCATGCATGACTTGCAAAAATTACAAGTAATCAACAACCAAATTAATTTCTAACCAATTATACCAACTACCCCGACTTTCACCCTCTCAGCCAACACCCCACCGGTCAGACCGGTCACACTTAACCCAGCCGCACCACCGGTCAGACCGGTCCCTCCGACCGGTCAGACTGGTCCTAACTAGAGCAAAAACTAGAAACCAAGTCGCGGCTAAACTAGCCCACCAAAACTCAATCCCTTCCAGGCACTAGTTCAGAGGTGCATATAGATGATCTTGACCCAAAGAAATCAACTAAAATCCTTTAGAAAGATGGATTCACCCAACCCTAGGTAAAATACCTTGGATGAGTTAACTAGCCCACCAAATTCTAAATCCCTTCTAGGCTTTAGTTCATGAATACAATTAGAGGCGTTTGACCAAAGGGATTCACTTATAATCACCTAGAAAAGAAGATCGAACCATCCTAGCTTGTTTACCTTGAATGGGCTTCTCCCCCACGAAGAACTTGGATTCCTCTTCACCCCGGGAAGGAGTACATGGAGGAGAGGATCACCTACGCAAATCCGAAGCTCCCATGGCCTTGAAATCAAAGGGAGAGGGTGGATTGAAGAGCTTAGGGTTTGGTAAGGGAATGAGAGGAAGAGAGCTCGGGCAGGTAACACCTGGTTTATAAAAGGACATAAACCGAGCAATCATATACGTGCCAGGATCAAGTCACACGTATATACAACAGAATGAACAGTGTATCACAGCACATATCACGTAAAAAGACATAATAAAACGAGTACGAATGTTATTTATTATAATAATGACAAAATGTTTGATACAGAGTATGCGGAAGCGTAAAAACATATACGAGAAGCTCTCAGAAGCAGGGCGCCACAGGGACGTCGACTGGGAGACGAACGCCTAGAAGTCCTTGTAGTCCTGGTAGCGCTGAGCGAACTCCCTCGCGTCGGCAGGAACTGAGCAGCAGTAGAGTGTCCCAAGAGGAAAAAGAGTAGAGTAGGCAAGAGTGAGTACACAACTTGTACTCAATAAGTATAACACAAACTATGAGGCTCTAAGGTTGGCTGACTGACTGCATTAGCTTTTAATCTTGGCAAAATTTTATTAAAGCTAATTACTACAAGTGGATGAATTACCATAAACCCAGTTACATAGTAATTAATCAGAATTAATCATGTTACTACTGAGGACCAAACCAAACCAAGCCACCCCAAGAGGCACCCCCTCGTCGGAAGGAGATAACCCCACTAATCAAAAGGAGGATCTGGGCCGCTCATGACCGTGAGCACGGCTAGTATACCAGTTTTACACTCTGCAGAGGTTGCACATCTTTACCCACAAGTCGTGAGCTACGCTAGTTGTTTATCACACTTCCTTAAGTGAGATGACTAGCAAACTCACTACGAGGCCGTTACAAAGGACACGTTGGTAAGGTGTAACCGCTAAGGATTCAGGCAATGCAACGATGGTACCCACCTCGAGGGGTACGCAGACCAAACCTCGTAGCCTGGGCACCATTGAAGCTCGACTCCCCTCTTGCCCCGTCGGTAAGTTACTCCCGAACCAAAATGACCTAATTAGTAAGCCAAGACCGTCCCATTCCAGTCTTGTGGTAGCGCTGTTGTCCCAGGTTGTCGCTCTATGAACCGGTCCTTATGAAGAGTGGCCAACCAGGCAGTAAGCACCGTGCTGGCCCCTAAACCATGTTTCTAACAAAACCAATTTTAACGAGACATGAGCCCCTCAAACGGGCCACTCTCAGAATTAAGTTGCATATACCATTAATCAAATTAATTAAAAAGGACCAAGTGTGTTATAGCGCGGCACCTAGCACAACTAACCAAAATGCAACCCAAAGGATATATATATAAAGGATATAAAGTGGCTAGGAAATCCTTATAGGCATACAGTATTAAAATGCAGTATGAAAATGTATTTAAAGTGATAGGTTGTTCATGTTATACTTGCCTTCCTCGTACTGCTCCTGCTGCTGCTCAAACTGGTCGGAAGACGGCTGCTCCGGGTACTGGTACTGGGGCTCCTCCGGTAGCTCAACGTCTACTCACGAACACACGGCCAAAAACAAGGCACACAATAAGCATACAAGCAAACACTAACAAAAGCTAAGAAACAGTACATCAATACATAAAAACAGCACACTAAACTAGTCTAAAACTATTCTACGTATTACAACGATCCCGTGGACATAAAGAACGCCTAAAACGGAGCTAAAACGCAAAATCTAGGCCAAAAACAAGTTCCAGGGACCTATTTGTAAGAAAACTGAAGTTTCAGGGGGTTTCTGGGCAAAACCGAGGACTAAACGTAATTAAACCTTAGCTGCAGAGGTTAGCACGCAAAACTGCCAAGGGTGGACTGCGGGTTCTAATTTAAAGGAACTCAGGGTGTTAAGTGCTAAAAACATGACCTAAATCTAATTTCTTTAGAACTGGCCAGGAGCTCGGGTTGAATCAGGGAAAATCCGGGGGCTCTTTAACAAAATTGCCAGCCCGAACCGATACGCGCGAACGAGGGCCGCTGGATCTGGATCTAACGGTGCAGATCTAATGGGACTTTGATCTAATCTAGCGCGTCTGTTTCGGATCGAATGGCTGAGGTCGAACGCGACCGACTGCGACGACGGGACTCGCCGGGATTCTACTCCCGCGGCGGCGCGTGGGGAAAAACTCGCCAGAGTTCACCTATCTTGGTGCTCCGGGGGTCAAATCGACCCGAGCTTGGGTCTGCGATGCTCATCACGCCATGCGTGATCGACCTAGGGCCACAGCGAGGGTTGGCGGGGTTCAGGGCGGTGGATTCAACTGAGGCGGCGGCTCTGAGCGGACAGGCTCGCCGGCGTGCGTGCATTCTGGCACCTAGGGCCCGTTAGAGACTCCAACAGCTAGCGCCAAAGGTGCAGGAGGGCGGGGCGGTGCTCACCGTGCTCTGGATAGAAGGGTGGCGTGGCGCAGGGTCGTCGACGTCGTGTTCCGGCGGCGGCGCAGGAACTGGGCTCGCGGTTCGGGGTACGGGATGCTCATCCAAGCCTGGGATCCTCTCCAATCGGTGCGTCGGGGTGCTGTGAAGGTGGAACAGGGTCAGGAAGGGATCGGGGATTGCCGGCGGCGAAGAAATTACGACGGCGGAGCTTCTCACCGGTGATACGGATTCGGCGAAGATCCGGCGCAGCAGGGGGCCAGGGGCCTAGGCCGGGGAAGGAGGGCTCGGGGAGTCTCCTGGAACTCGGGCGGAGCTAGTGCATGGCTCCGGTGGGGCTTAGGCGCTGCGGAGCGTCGTGCCCGCGGCGGCGCAGAGTTCTAGTGCGGCGGAGCGGGGTGGTGGCAGTGTGCTAGGGTTAGTGGCGGCGCGCGGCTGGATGGGAGAAGGAGGGGGCATAGGTTCCTATTTGTAGGGCGGCGGAGTGCCTTGGCGTGCGCGCCTGGGGTGGGAAGGCCGGCGTGATCGTTGCCGGAGATTTCGGCTTCGTTTGCGCGAGGGAGGGAGACGGGTCTGACTGCTGGGCCCGGGCTGTCAGTGGACGCAAGCGCGCGCGGCGAGCGGGGAAAGTGCTGGCAGGTGGGCTTGCGGGTCGGGGGCGTCAGGGGGAACGCGGGCGCTGGCTTGCTGGGCTTCTGGCGCAGAGCGAGCGCGGGGTGAGGGAGGAGCGGGCCGGTGCGCTGCGCGGGTGGAGCGGCCCAGGAGAGAGGGAGCGCGGGAGCAGGCCCGGCTGGGCCGCGTGCTGGGGAGGGAAGAAGAGAACTGGGCCCGCGGAGAGGGGAGAGCTGGGCCCGCGTGGAAAAAGAGTGGGTTGGGCTGAGTGAGAAGGAAAGGGGGTCGCGGGTTGGGCCAAGGTAACTGGGTTTTGGGCTTGGTTTGGATTTCTACCCTTTTCTATTCCTAATTCAAACAAACAAAGTTTGAATTCAAATACAAATTTGAATTTAAACCACACTCAAATAATTAAAACTATGCACCAGCATGAATGCAACAACAAGATTTAAACCTAGATAAAGTTTTAAATACTTGAGAAACAAAAATTAGATTAAATGCCATTCTAAACACAATAAACCTTTGAAATTTAAATAAAGCCAATTAAATTTATTAATAAATGCTGAAATTTAAATTAGGGTGTTACAGACCATACCCCCTTAAAGAAATCTCGTCCCGGAGATTTAGCTGGGCTGGCTAGCAAAGAGATCTGGATATGTCTTCTTCAGCTCATCCTCTCGCTCCCAAGTAGCATCGGCTTCACTGTGATGGTTCCACTGAACTCTGCACATCTTGATGCGCTTGTTCCGAGTAACCCTCTCTGATGTCTCCAGAATTTTCACTGGATGCTCAGTATAAGTCAGATCTTCCTGAACCTCTAATCCATCCAGTGGTGCCTGCTCCTCGGGTACTCGTAGACACTTCTTCAGCTGAGATATATGGAAGACATCATGAACTCCTGAGAGGCTGGTGGGCAACTCCAGGCGATAAGCAACTTCGCCTTTCCGCTCTAGCACCTTGAATGGGCCCACATACCGAGGTGCTAACTTCCCTTTGACATTAAATCTGCGGATCCCTCTCATCGGAGACACCTTCAGGTACACATAATCACCAACACTGAAGGTCAGGTCTCTCCGTTTGCCATCTGCATAGCTCTTTTGCCTGCTCTGTGCAATCCTCATATTTTCCCACACAGCCTGAACCATCTGCTCTGCATCTTCTATGATATCAGGGCCAAAGAGCTGCTTCTCACCAATCTGATCCCAATAGAGAGGAGTTTTGCATTTTCTGCCATACAATGCCTCGAAGGGGGACTTCTTCAGACTGGCCTGATAGCTGTTGTTGTATGAAAACTCAGCATATGACAGGCACTTATCCCAACTAGTACCATACTGAATAGCACAAGCTCTCAGCATATCCTCCAACACTTGGTTGGTTCTCTCTGTTTGCCCATCTGTCTGAGGGTGATAAGCCGTACTGAAACGCAGCTTCGTATCCAATGAATCATGGAGCTGCTCCCAGAACCGTGAAGTGAACTGAGATCCTCTGTCAGATATGATCTTCTTGGGCACACCATGCAAACAGACAATCCGAGAGATGTACAACTCTGCAAGTTTAGCACCGAAGTAAGTAGTGTTCACTGGAATGAAGTGAGCAACCTTCGTCAGACGATCCACTACTACCCATATGGAGTTGTACCCTTTCTGAGTACGAGGCAATCCAACAATGAAGTCCATAGTGATTTCCTCCCATTTCCACTCTGGAATCTTCAAAGGCTGTAACAGACCTGCTGGCCTCTGATGCTCAGCCTTGACATGCTGACAGGTGTCACAAATAGCCACATACTCTGCCACTGAACGCTTCATACCATACCACCAGAAACGTTCCTTCAGATCATAGTACATCTTCGTGCTGCCCGGATGAATAAAGTAAGCTGTATCATGGGCCTCACTCAGAATCAACTTCCGGAGATCATTCACATCAGGCACGCAGATCCGGTTCTTGTACCACAAGGTACCCTGATCATCCACTCTGAAATGAGGAGCCTTGCCCTTCTTGAGCAACTCACGAATCTCCTGCATCTTCTCATCATCTTTCTGATGCTGCCTGATCTCTGCCTCTAGAGTGGGTACTGCCTCGAATGCTGCACTCGAAGTATGATGCAAAAAATCCAGACTCAACTGCTCAAACTCCTCACATAACTCCTGAGGCATCTGGAAAGCAACGGCCATGTTGACATAGCTTCTTCTGCTCAGAGCATCTGCCACAACATTGGCCTTACTCGGATGATAGTGAATCTCCAGGTCATAATCCTTGACCAACTCTAACCATCTTCTCTGCCGCATGTTCAGCTCATTCTGCGTGAAAATATACTTGAGGCTCTTGTGATCAGTGTAGATATCATACTGCTGCCCATACAAGTAATGCCTCCAAATCTTCAGAGCATGCACAACTGCGGCTAACTCAGGATCATGAGTGGGATAGTTCAGCTCATGCCGACGTAACTGCCGTGAAGCATAAGCAATCACTCTGCCCTCCTGCATCAGGACACAACCAAGACCATCCTTCGAAGCATCACAGTACACCGTGAACCTCTTGCTCTGGTCTGGCAGAGTAAGGACTGGCGCCGTAGTAAGCCTCTTTTTCAACTCATCAAAGGCCTTCTGACGCTCATCTGTCCATATGAATGCCGCATTCTTCTCTAGCAAGGAAGTCAAAGGCTTTGCGATCTTGGAGAAATTCTCAACGAACCTCCGATAGTATCCTGCTAAGCCCAAGAATGACCGGACTTCCTTCACCGTCTGCGGTGTCTCCCACTTGAGCACATCCTTCACCTTGCTCAGATCAACTGCAATACCTCCCTTGGAGATGATATGACCGAGGAATGGAACCTCGTCAATCTAGAACTCGCACTTGCTGAACTTAGCATACAACTGATGCTCCCTCAATCTCTGCAACACGAGCCTCAGATGCTCTTCATGCTCTTCCTCTGTCTCGGAGAAGATTAGAATATCATCAATGAAGATCACCACGAAGACATCCAGATAATCCATGAAAATCATGTTCATCAGATGCATGAAGAAAGCCGGGGCATTAGTCAAGCTGAAGGACATGACCGTGTACTCATATAGCCCGTACTTGCAAGTGAATGCCGTCTTCGGAATATCCCCAGGACGAATCCTCAGCTGAAAATAACCCGAATGCAGATCAATCTTCGAGAATATACGAGCACCTCGAAGCAGATCGAAGAGATCCTCAATACGGAGCAGTGGAAGCTTGTTCTTGATAGTGACTGCATTCAGCTCCCGATAATCCACACACATTCTCTTCGAGCCATCCTTCTTATCTACTAGCAACAATGGAAAAGCCCAAGGAGAGAAGCTGCGACGGATATAGCCCTTGGCTAGCAACTCATCAATAGTCTTCTTGACTTCCTCATGCCCTATAGGTGCCATATGGTAGGGCCGCTTTGCAATAGGAGCAGTGCCAGGTATGAGATCAATAGAAAACTCGATGTCGCGTTCAGGCGGCATACCTGGCAGATCATCCGGAAAGACATCCGGGAATTCAGACACCACGCGAATACCATCCGTGGGTCTAGCCTCCATCTGATGAAGAAATCCAGAAGGCTCTGAAGCACTGACTGTCACCTCTTGGCTATCAGATGCTGTCAGGTGAACTGCCCGATGAGCACAATCAATTCTGACTCCCCACTTGGCAAGAGTATCCATTCCCAAAATCACATCGATACCCTTGGTGTCTAGCACCCTCAGATCAGCACTGAATGTTGCCCCCCTTATGGCTACACTGACTCGGGGGCAAACAATATGGGATCTCAACTCCCCTCCCGGTGAAGAGACTAGCAGACACTTCCTTAATGCAGTGGTAAAGAAACTATGCTCCTCAACATATGACTTGATGATGAATGAATGAGTAGCACCAGTATCGAAAAGCACTGTAGCCGGATGGGAGTTGACCATGAACGTACCAATAACCACGTTAGGAGCCTCGGCCGCTGACTCGGCCGTCACGTGGTTCACTCTGCCCTGTGCTGGCGTCCTGGGCTGGGCTGGGCACCCCTGCTGTCCCGCCTGCGCCTTCCGGGGGCAAGAGTTGGCATAGTGCCCTGGCTGGCCGCAGTGATAGCACATGCGAGGAGGTGCTGGAGCCTGCTGTCCGGCAGGAGGAGCTGCCTGACGTGGAGCCTGAGGTGCTGGCGGAGCTGGTGGAGCAGCACGAGCCGGAGGTGCCGGTAACCTCGGGCCCTGACCTGCCTGCTGCTGCTGTCGAGGCGGGTACTGCTGCGGTCTCTGCTGGTACTGCTGGGGAGGCCGGTACTGCTGCTGGTACTGCTGAGGCGGCTGGACGCGAGGACGGGTGTTGCTGTCGGAAGCAACGGGGACAATCTTCCTCTTCTTGTCCTCCATCTCCAGGTGCTTGCGCTCCGTGTTGAGCGCGCTGTCAACCAGATGGTTAAAGTCGTCGAAGCGGAGGTTGAGCAGCACGTACTGGAGGTAGTCCTCAAGGCCCTCCATGAAGTGCTCCTGCTTCTTGCGGTCATCCGCAACATCGGCAGGGGCGTAGCGAGCAAGCTGCAGAAAACGATCACGATACTCCGTGACCGTCATAATCCCCTGAAGTGAAAAAGATAGATATATATATCGAAGGATTAATTCATGACTCAGAAAGATAGAACAAGGGGGTATTAGCTCAAAAGGAAACGCTGACTGATTATATCTGAGATTACCTGCTTCAGTGCAAGGAACTCCTTCTGCTTCATCTTCATAACACCCGTGGGGACGTTGTGGCTGCGGAACCGCTCCCGGAACTGGAGCCAGGTGAAAGTCTCGCGGTCCAGAACTGGGTGGGACTCCCACCAGTCCAAAGCTGCCCCTCGCAGCTGTCCGGCTGCGTACAAGACTCGCTCTTGATCATCGCACTGGGCGATGTCCAGCTGGCGCTCCACTGCACGGAGCCAGTCGTCTGCCTGAAGTGGGTCAGACGTGTGAGAGAACATCGGCGGGTGACCCCTCAGGAACTCAACACGCCTGTCGCGGGTCTGTGGCGGTGGAGGAGGCGGCGGCTGAGCGTGGATCTGCTGCAATGCCTGAACAGTGTTGTTCAGGGTGGCCATCATCTGCATCTGGAGCTGAAAGAACTGCTCCGGAGTCAAGGGTGGAGGCATCGGCATCCCGGTACCCTGGTTGTTCTGACCCTGCTGCTGGCCAGAACCGGAACCGGTGCTCCTGGTGTTCACCATCTGATTTGAACAAATGATGTATAAGCAAAGATATTGCAGGAATAATTTAGACGGATATGATATATTTCTGCAAGGAAGACTTAGGCATGATAAAGTAGACATGATAGAGTGGACGGTTTTGCCCCCAACGATCTAACTCGTTTTATTAATTAGTTTACTTTAACTTAAGACTGATTTTCTTTAAACAAATTTAACTACTAAACTATGCAATCAACCAAAAATCCAAATCAAACATGTAGCATAATAACAAGCATACAAATTTCACAACTTAGCCGAGTTTAACATCCGACTCGACTAACCACAACGCGTCGCGGAACATGCTATCGTATTATTATAAAGGGGTCATTTAGCTTATACCTATGATGGTCAGACGACTTACTTCAGGCCAAAATCTACGGAAACTATTCTATAGAGAGAAATCAAAGCAAGACGAGTAAGAATCTTGGAATTCAAGGAGTATAATAGCAAAATAGTTTCAGCAGACAAGGCTGAGAGAGAAGAAGACTTAAAACTTGACCAGTTCTATCTAGGCTTTCGTCCTACAGTCGATACGGCTCTGATACCACTCTGTAACACCCGGTTTATAAAAGGACATAAACCGAGCAATCATATACGTGCCAGGATCAAGTCACACATATATACAACAGAATGAACAGTATATCACAGCACATATCACGTAAAAAGACATAATAAAACAAGTACGAATGTTATTTATTATAATAATGATAAAATGTTTGATACAGAGTATGCGGAAGCGTAAAAACATATACGAGAAGCTCTCGGAAGCAGGGCGCCAGAGGGACGTCGACTGGGAGACGAACGCCTAGAAGTCCTCGTAGTCCTGGTAGCGCTGAGCGAACTCCCTCGCGTCGGCAGGAACTGAGCAGCAGTAGAGTGTCCCAAGAGGAAAAAGAGTAGAGTAGGCAAGAGTGAGTACACAACTTGTACTCAACAAGTATAACACAAACTATGAGGCTCTAAGGTTGGCTGACTGACTGCATTAGCTTTTAATCTTGGCAAAATTTTATTAAAGCTAATTACTACAAGTGGATGAATTACCATAAACCCAGTTACATAGTAATTAATCAGAATTAATCATGTTACTACTGAGGACCAAACCAAACCAAGCCACCCCAAGAGGCACCCCCTCGTCGGAAGGAGATAACCCCACTAATCAAAAGGAGGATCTGGGCCGCTCATGACCGTGAGCACGGCTAGTATACCAATTTTACACTCTGCAGAGGTTGCACATCTTTACCCACAAGTCGTGAGCTACGCTAGTTGTTCATCACACTTCCTTAAGTGAGATGACTAGCAAACTCACTACGAGGCCGGTACAAAGGACACATTGGTAAGGTGTAACCGCTAAGGATTCAGGCAATGCAATGATGGTACCCACCTCGAGGGGTACGCAGACCAAGCCTCGTAGCCTGGGCACCATTGAAGCTCGACTCCCCTCTTGCCCCGTCGGTAAGTTACTCCCGAATCAAAATGACCTAATTAGTAAGCCAAGACCGTCCCATTCCAGTCTTGTGGTAGCGCTGTTGTCCCAGGTTGTCGCTCTATGAACCGGTCCTTATGGAGAGTGGCCAACCAGGCAGTAAGCACCGTGCTGGCCCCTAAACCATATTTCTAACAAAACCAATTTTAACGAGACGTGAGCCCCTCAAACGGGCCACTCTCAGAATTAAGTTGCATATACCATTAATCAAATTAATTAAAAAGGACCAAGTGTGTTATAGCGCGGCACCTAGCACAACTAACCAAAATGCAACCCAAAGGATATATATAAAGGATATAAAGTGGCTAGGAAATCCTTATAGGCATACAGTATTAAAATGCAGTATGAAAATGTATTTAAAGTGATAGGTTGTTCATGTTATACTTGCCTTCCTCGTACCCCTCCTGCTGCTGCTCAAACTGGTCGGAAGACGGCTGCTCCGGGTACTGGTACTGGGGCTCCTCTGGTAGCTCAACGTCTACTCACGAACACACGGCCAAAAACAAGGCACACAATAAGCATACAAGCAAACACTAACAAAAGCTAAGAAATAGTACATCAATACATAAAAAATAGTACACTAAACTAGTCTAAAACTATTCTACGTATTACAACGATCCTGTGGACATAAAGAACGCCTAAAACGGAGCTAAAACGCAAAATCTAGGCCAAAAACAAGTTCCATGGACCTATTTGTAAGAAAACTGAAGTTTCAGGGGGTTTCTGGGCAAAACCGAGGACTAAAACATAATTAAACCTTAGCTGCAGGGGTTAGCACGCAAAACTGCCAAGGGTGGACTGTGGGTTCTAATTTAAAGGAACTCAGGGTGTTAAGTGCTAAAAACAGGACCTAAATCTAATTTCTTTAGAACTGGCCAGGAGATCGAGTTGAATCAGGGAAAATCCGGGGGCTCTTTAACAAAATCGCCAGCCCGAACCGGTACGCGCGAACGAGGGCCGCTGGATCTGGATCTAACGGTGCAGATCTAATGGGACTTTGATCTAATCTAGCGCGTCTGTTTCGGATCGAACGGCTAAGGTCGAACGCGACCGACGGCGGCGGCGGGACTCGCCGGGATTCTTCTCCCGCGGCGGCACGTGGGGAAAAACTCGCCGGAGTTCACCTATCTTGGTGCGCATTCTGGCACCTAGGGCCCGTTAGAGACTCCAACAGCTAGCGCCAAAGGTGCAGGAGGGCGGGGCGGTGCTCACCATGCTCTGGATAGAAGGGTGGCGTGGCGCAGGGTCGTCGGCGTCGTGTTCCGACGGCGGCGCAGGAACTGTGCTCGCGGTCCGGGGTGCGGGATGCTCCTCGACTCCGAGCCTGGGATACTCTCCAATCGGTGCGCCGGGGTGCTGTGAAGGTGGAACAAGGTCAGGAAGGGATCGGGGATTGCCGGCGGCGAAGAAATTACGGCGGCGGAGCTTCTCACCGGTGATGCGGATTCGGCGAAGATCCGGCGCTGCAGGGGCCTAGGCCGGGGAAGGAGGGCTTGGGGGAGTCTCCTGGGACTCGGGCGGAGCTAGTGCACGGCTCCGGTGGGGCGTGGGCGCTGCGGAGCGTCGTGCCCGCGGCGGCGCAGAGTTCTAGCGCGGCGGAGCGGGGTGGTGGCGGTGTGCTAGGGTTAGTGGCAGCGCGCGGCTGGATGGGAGAAGGAGGGGGGCACATGTTCCTATTTGTAGGGCGGCGGAGTGCCTTGGCGTGCGCGCCCGGGGTGGGAAGGCCGGCGTGATCGTTGCCGGAGATTTCGGCTTCGGTTGCGCGAGGGAGGGAGACGGGTCTGACTGCTGGGCCCGGGCTGTCAGTGGACGCAAGCGCGCGCGGCGAGCGGGGAAAGTGCTGGCAGGTGGGCCTGCGGGTCGGGGCGTCAGGGGGAACGCGGGCGCTGGCTTGCTGGGCTTCTGGCGCGGAGCGAGCGCGGGATGAGGGAGGAGCGGGCCGGTGCGCTGCGCGGGTGGAGCGGCCCAGGAGAGAGGGAGCGCGGGAGCAGGCCCGGCTGGGCCGCGTGCTGGGGAGGGAAGAAGAGAACTGGGCCCGCGAGAGGGGAGAGCTGGGCCCGCGTGGAAAAAGAGTGGGTTGGGCTGAGTGAGAAGGAAAGGGGGTCGCGGGTTGGGCCAAGGAAACTGGGTTTTGGGCTTGGTTTGGATTTCTACCCTTTTCTATTCCTAATTCAAACAAACAAAGTTTGAATTCAAATACAAATTTGAATTCAAACCACACTCAAATAATTAAAACTATGCACCAGCATGAATGCAACAACAAGATTTAAACCTAGATAAAGTTTTAAATACTTGAGGAACAAAAATTAGATTAAATGCCATTCTAAACACAATAAACCTTTGAAATTTAAATAAAGCCAATTAAATTTATTAATAAATGCTGAAATTTAAATTAGGGTGTTATAGGAGCTGAGCTGGGCGTGGTGAGGATGAGGGAGTGGTTGGGAGAGAGAGGAGAGTGGTTTAAATGATGTGGGCCCAAAATGATTGAATCAGCTTCGACCGGTCAGACCGGTTGCCTCGACCGGTCAGACCGGTCCGGTCCAGACTGACAGGAATTTTTGCTAACTCATAGTTTAGTGTTTAGGTTCGAAACTAATGCCTTGAATTAAACTTAATTAAAGTTGATTAACACCTGACTGTTACCCCTGGCGTCTCATCGGCGCCTCGGCGGCCGTGGCACCGGCCGATCTCGCATGATAGCGTGGCTTCCACGACACGATAAGTGCGATCTCCTACCTGCGATCCCCACGACCGTCCGTTCCACTGCCTAAGGCGGCGGCTTTTTAACCTTTAACCCCCGGGTCTGTAAATAAATATTTAGAAATTCGCACGCGTGGAAAGGCGGCCGGCCGGCCGGCTTCACCGCACATAATAAGTAGGTTGGGTTATGCTATCCTGTTTGCTTTTCTTTCCTGCCGATGGAGGAGTTTAGGTGATGACCTAATTCCACCATTGGAATAAAGATCTTTCTAGACAGTTTATTTTATTTTATTGGGAGGGGGGTCATATACTCATATGGCCAAAGATACCAGCTAGTGACAGCAGAAGTCTCTCTCTCTCTCGTTCCCGACCAAGCCGAGTGCTCAGATACAGTAGTGTGGTCTGCAAGGAAGGATCAGCAGCTGGGGTTGATGATACCTACACGGCGGCTGATGGTTCGCTGAACAACGGCAACGTTTACTGTCATCAGCAATCCATATTGGTAAAATGGTATTTCAGAACATGGCTAAGCTCTGTGGTGTCTTATCAGCTATGCTGGTTGACGACATGGTTAAAGTTTGGTGGCGAAAAGGAAGCCAGACAATGAAGGAAGAATTCCATTCCATGGGGGTTCGGTTCCTACCTCCCCCCGGAGCCGGAGGTCAACCAGTGTTTGACACACCGTACGTGATGTCAAAGCCGCAGTGGTGGCTATATGGCGATGGTGCATGCCGCACTAAGGAATGTCTCCTACTTTGTGTTTTTTCAAACTATGGTCTCTCTAAAAATTGTAAAATGGAAGCCGTCCTTTTCAAACCATGGTCTCGTTTTCTATGTACGGAAGCAACATATATGTCCAAGGCGAAGGCCGTGAACTCTCCCATGGTAATGAACAAAGTCGTCCAGAGAAATAGAAGTGAACGTTTAACTTGCTTCCTGCTATATATATCTAGGTGCTATGTACCCTGTACCCAGCAGGTCATTGCACATACATGTGGTCGGCACTTTGCAATGTGCGGGGAAAAGTTTTCATCGCGAGAAAATTCCGTGGCCCTTTTAAAAGTTACCTCTTCCTTCCTTGATTTTTTTCTTCCCAAAAGTTACCTATATGACACCTTAACTTCATTTCTTCCCTTATCTGGCCCTTCCGTCCGTTTTGAGTGTTAACGGTGCTAAGAGTCATTGAAAAGACCATTTTACCCCTATTTGTATTTGTATAACTGAATTGATGTTGGTAAACATGCATTTATGATCATTTTGAAAAAGAGATTCACCAGCACATGTTGCAGTGGACTATTTTCGCATTATTTCTAATATTTTAAATATATTGATCGAGGGTTCCAGGATTGGGAAACACCGGGGGGGAGAGGGGAACCACCGGGAAACTGTTCGGGGTTGGCCTGATGTTCCTCAATCTATTTGGGGCAGGGGTATTTTGACCACTTCATATAAATCTGACAACAGTCCCTACATTTTTTACGGCATGCGGTAACGGAACTGACGGAAGGTCCAGATAAGGAAAGAAACGAAGTTAAGGTGTCATATATGGCCCGTTTGGTTTATCAGTGCTATGAACAGTAACCACAGAATCTTTCATGCATGGAGGCTTAAATGAAGTCTATTTGCAAAATCTTTTCACATATGGGTGCACCTTTGCGCGACGAATCTAATGAGCCAAGAAAATTCGTGATTGGCTACAGTAATTATACAGTACTATCCTCTAATCGTGCGGTCAAAGACCTCATTAGATTCATCTCGCGAAGTAATGCAAGGGTTGTGGAGTTAGTTTTGCAAACTGTCTTCATTTAGTACCCCTAATTGTTGGTCAAAGTTTGTGCTCAGTGTGCTACGGACCAAACCAAACAGGGCCTAGGGAACTTCTGAAAAAAAAAAAGACCAAGGAAGGAAGAGGTAATCCAGCGGATTACTCCTGTTTTGTTTTACCTGATGCTGTGCACAGGTAATTAAAACATTTTTAGAAAGGCTGTGATTATTGGTCTTTTTTATAAAAAAAATCACAAATGATCAGTGTCTTCGAGTCAAGGCGGCATTTCCCATGATTGCTTACTAATGTGATATTTTTGTCGAGGATTCTTGTTGGTTGTTGCTAATTTATTTTCTCCCTCGAGGATTGTCCAAATTAGACTACGAAAGCCGCTTGACAAAAGTTTAAGACATTGACAAAGACGATCAGAAAATGTGTCCAATGCTTAATGTATATTGCAGCGGGTTTATTCGTTAGCAAAACATGCTCTCGTACCCTATTCATCAGCTTGTTGCACTGTTCAGAGTCTCAGATGATCCTTACTGTCCCGTTGAGGATCAAGTTTATTTTCTACTGCCGAGCTAAATATACTGATTAACCTGAATTCTGAAACAACAGAGTGACATCAACTGAGATATGATCTGATCCTATACCTGAGCTAGCACTGAGCCACGGAGTGCGGAACCCGCGGGAGCGCTCTTGTTTATGCCGCGACAATTGCGATCATCCTCTACGCACTAACCACTCCTTTATTTATCCGTCCACATCCATCACCGATAAAGGGAAAAGATTTCAAGTACAAGAGGGTACCTTCCTGCCTTTTGCATGGCTCTCATCTCCCCGAATCATAATTCTAAAACCCTAGCTCCTCATCCCGGCAATTACATATTGTCGCATTTACCCCGCTTTAACTACTTTTTAGGCTAATCCATCATTAAATCCAAGGATCACCGCAGAAGAAGCTGATGACCTAATGAGCTGATGGGCGAGTGCGTGGCCTCGTCGCTTGCGCCTTTTCCCCAGCACGATAGCAACCGCCGATCGAAACCTTTGTGCGGTTACCAAATTAGCTTTAGATTACATAATCGTCCTTTAGACAGAGATGCTCTGACTGATAAGAGATCAGGATCGGAGGAGCAAACACTCTCGCCTTTTCCTGCGTCACTGGTGGTGAGTGGTGAGCACCCGCGTTCTGAATTTCTGATCGCCTTTTAATTTGCTGGTTGGGTCTGTGGTGAGCGAAGTGAGGGCTGCAAGCCAGGGCCGGCGCTGACGTATCAACAGATAATGAGCTGCGGAGCACTGACGACGTGTCTATCGGATGTCACTTCTAAGGCTCCACGTATGGGATGTCACTGTGACAGTGTGTGGCAAGGCGTGCCAGGTCAGCGGTAGAAGCTGGGCCTGTGCGTGGATTCAGATTTGCTGGGATTGAGGTGCCAGGTCAGCGGTAGAAGCTGGGCCTGTGTGTGGATTCAGATTTGCTGGGATTGAGGTGGTGGATTATTAGCGATAAGAGGCAGACCTAATATGCATGTAATGGCGGGTCCCGGGTCTAATCTCGTGGACGGACGGAAGCATGCAGCAGCAGCAGGTGGTGCGCCTGCCGAACTTGTAATTTTGTGAGGTTTTCCAGTCTAGAAAAGAGGGCTTATGGCTTTGACCTAACATGCACAGGACACATGTTCGCAGCGTAGTTTTCTTTTAGTGACAACTGATAACAACAGCGACGAGTAGATATTTGTTCTTGACTCTCTGTTTTTTTTTTTCATTTGGCATCACTGGAAGCTTAAAGAAACCTCCACAGGACACGTCAAAAAAAGTTAATATATCATAAAAATTAGAAATATTTGGTGATCAATTTGGTAGTTTTTTTAAATCAATTTGGTAGATTTTTGGATTTTTTCTATTTTCTAAAAAAATACTCATTTTGTCACTATCTTACTATTACTAATTGGAAGTTTTTTTTGAAGCCTCCAGATAAAACCACTTAGGATCCTAAGTGAACAGTCTAAAAAAATAGAGAAATCCTATAAATTCTCACAAAAATAAAAAACATTTGGCCATCAATCCGGCAACTCTAATCATAATAGCCATTGAATATGTTATATTTTTAATAAATTATCCACCTTTGCCATTATAAAAATAAACTAAAGTAACCCCCTAATCTTCATGTAAATTACCCACTTATGCCATTATAAAATAATATCAAAGAACCCCCTAAATTTTTATATATATTATCCAATGGTAACATAATAAAAAGTTAAAATGAACCCCAAATCTGAATCAAAATTATGTTATTATAATAAAATCTTAAAGCGCATCAATATAAAATTCTAAATTACTATTCCTATCATTATTAATATATTATTTATATAAAAATACTAACCATAATGTGTTTGTCACCATATATTCATGTATAAGAGAAGAGATAAGAATACCAATTTTTATGTTGTTCACATAGCTCAAACAAAGTGTTCAATTAAACATGTATCAAACATATATGAAAGTGTGATGAGAAGTGAGAAAAAATTGTTAGTAAGTATCACATTTATTACAATTATATAATGATAAATATGTATATTTGCAGTACTGGATTAGAATATTTAATTGGTTAAAGAAAGTGTGAGATAGATAATTATTAGATATCTCTAACTAGCCCGTGCCGGGGCACGAGTTGATAGACTAGTGACAATAATCGAAATTACTCACCTATACCATTATGAAAATAATCTAGAGTAACTCACTAAATATATATAAAAAAATCATCGACATCTAGAGCAAACCTAAAGTACCCATCTATAGCTAGGGGTGGTAACAGTGTTTTCCTTACCGATCGGTAACCGCCGGTTACCGCCGATTTTTACCGATACCGCTACTAGGCGGCAACCCATACCGGTGGTAAATTTCGAAAAATTTCGCCCGAATTTAAAATTTTCAAAAATATTTGAAATAAAAAAGGAAAAAATATGGTAAGAAAGTAGAGATGACATACATCATTCTAATATAGAACATGTTCAAATATTTGACTATTTGGGCACTCAAAAAAATAAAAAAACTTTCGGACCGGTAATCCCGAGCGGTATCCTCTAATCCCGAGCGGTATTCGGCATTTTCCGAGCGAAAATCGGCGCGTTTGGACCGGAAACCACTGCATTGTGAGTATTTCTTGATTTTACATTGATTTTTAGATGTTTGTTGTGTAGCTATATTCAAAAACATGTGTTCATATTAGCTATATGGATCCATTTGTTCATGGTAGTCGGATGTTAATTTATTCATTTTAGCTATATGTATATATGTGTGTTCATATTTCAAATATGTACATATATTTTCATTTGTTCATTTGTTCATTTGGACCGGAAACCACTACTATGTATTATATATATTGACGATGATGGTTTGTGAGGACTATGGTTGTGATGATTTGCATGGACTATTGTTGTGATGATCTATATGGACTATGGATGTGAATTTCTATTTTTATGGATATGAACTTCTATTCTATGTATGTGTAAATGTTATATAATTGTTTGATATATACCATCAGTAATGATATTTACAAAATTACGGTGAAATGCTGCCAAAATTTTTAATTTTCCAAAGTCATACGGTGTTTACCGGTTAAAAACGACGGTTACCGGTCGGTAAACATCGATTACCGGTTGGTAAACAACGATTACCGGTTTTTTGAATTTGAATTGTCATTTCGAGCGGTTTCTAGCGGTTTTCGGCGATTTACCGCCGGTTTACCGATACCGCTAGTTGGCGAAAATCGCTTTACCGTCGGTAAGATGAACCCTGGGTGGTAATGGGCCATACCCTAGTGGTCTCTTTACTGTCCAATATAAGTCTTAAATTTTTTTAGCTCAAAATTATATAAAATTAGAGTCCGGTCTTTTTAGAACCCGACCTTTACATTTTTTAGACCAAAATCTAGAGCTCTTTCCCACCCCTATCTATAGCACTCTTATAAGGCGTTGTCCAATGGTTCTGGCGACTTCGGCAGCACCCGTATAGGAGAGAGGACGCTGACCAGAAGTCTAGCAGATGCTCGAAAAACGTGTATGTGACAGGGAGGAGCTCCGAGAGATGTGCTAGACAAGCGAGAAGAGAACCGCGAGGCGATGCTTTTTAACACTGTTCACTGACTAAAATAATAGTTTTTCTAGCGAAGCCGCCGGCCGTTGGAGGAGGCCTAAGTAATCTAGACATAACTAGTCAGGTTGGCGCGCTACGCGCGCCTATATCAAAAACGTGGACCTAAAATATTAATAGAAAGATATTATCCGTTACTATATTCGAAGCATTATCGTATCGATGTATTGAGTTAGATCTAAAAATTACAGTAAAGCGGCATAGTAGTTTTGTGTCTGAGAGTGCCCCAATCTCAAGCATTGTAGTATAGATGTACATGTAATTTTTCTTTAGGAATTTTTTTGTGTCAGTAGGTATAGTTTAATTACTTTAGTAGGGAAAAAAAGTAAGATTAGAAATGAATGAACATTTTAATTATATTTTGTGGATTTACGGAGGGAAATAAAAACCCAAGAAGTAGTACAACTACCACATGTAAATGTAGTATACAAAGTTTAGTTATTATTTTTGTATGTAGGAAGTAGTTAAATATATTTTGTATTGTCAAATAATGGAAGAAAAATATTTTTTTAAGATAAAAAGACTAACTTAATAGAATCGTGGGCCCCACGTGGGTCCCGCCTGAATAGTACATGGGTCCCACGTGGGTCCCGCCTGAATAGTACATGGGTCCCGCCTGAATTGTACATGGGCCCCACGTGGGTCCCGCCTGAATAGTACGTGGGCTCCACGTGGGTCCCACGTGAATAGTATGCGGGACCCGCATGAACAATGCACGGGCCCCACGTGGGGCCACGACTCATGAGGAGGCCCCAAATCTTGGCCCTTTAGTATATGTACTTAATGACCTAAGGGGGTATGCCAACTTGCCAAGGCATATAGTGTCATACCTCTGACACGTGGCACCGCCCCCCCTGATCTAATAATGACACATCTTAGTATCCCCTAGATCTACATCGGATAACCGAATCACATATCTTTGTAATTATAAAATATTACCCGCTTCTCACGATTGTATATAGAAAATAGAGTCAATGGCTCATGCAAGAGCACGGGTTGAGGAACTAATATAATAGTAGAACTTAATTCGCAGAAGAAGCAACTTGATGAAAATAAAGAAGGCATGCATACGCATGCTTGCCACCACTGCTTGCCATGAGGTAGTCCGTGCATCCCAGCTCACGAGCACCTCAGATTAGCGGCGGCCTCCAACGCGTGCCCAGACATCAGACATGGCAGCTGGCACTACGGGAAACGGTAAGTTTGCCGTGTGTCCAGACTTTTGCCGTGTGTAAATTTTCGAGCACACGGCAAATTTAATATTTTCCGTGTATCAAATCAAAAACAATCGGTAAAATATTTGCCGTGTGCCCAGATCTGTGGCACACGGCAAACAACTCCCCCCACCGCCACCTACCCACAATTATTAACCCGCACCGCCTCCTCCCTCAGATCGATACGCCACCTCCCTCCCCCTCCTCCCTCAGATCCGCCGCCGCCCCCTGCTCTCCTGCCTGCTCGCCGTCTCCCTCCCATGCCTCCCCTCCCCTCCCCCCTCCGCTCGCCCCTCACCAGTAGTGAGGAGCACCGGCGGGGCGAGGAGCACCGGCGGCTTACCGGGACCGCCCGCAGGGCGCCGCGTGAACTTCGGCTCGAGCTCAGGCAGCGGTGGCGGACGGCGCGGCGCGAGCTCCGGCAACGGCCGCGGACGGCACGGCGCGAGGTCTAGCAGCGGCGGCCCCTTCTCCTCCTCCTCCGACGCGGCGTGGCGGCCCTTGCTCCTCCTCCAAATCCGGCGCGCGGCCCCGGACCCTCCTTCCCCGGCGGGTGGCCGCACCATCACTGTTAGGCGTGGCGGCGAGGCCGGATCCGGCCACCACGTGCTGACCCTCCCCTCCTTCCCCGCCAGGAGGGCGTGCTGGGGGACGGCGACGACCTCCTCCTCCGGTGCTCGACGTCGACAGTGGAGGGGGAGATGGCTCCCGCGGCGGCGGCGGCGGCAGCGGCTTCCAGTGGTGGCGGTCTGTTGGTGGTGGCACCGTGCGGCGGCCGGCAGGGAGCAGTGGCGGGGTGCGGCTGGCGGTGGGGCAGTGGCCGGGCCTAATTTTTTTTATTTACTATTTATTTATTTTGTCGTGTACCATGAGCATTTTACTAATCAAAATATGCCGTGTGAGCATTGCCGAGTGTTGCACACGGCAAAACTTTTGCCGTGTGCAATATAGGCTTTGTCGTGTGCCCTATGCACGGCACACGGCAAACTACTCGATTCCGGTGGTGTGGTGAACACCGTATCCATGGCCAGCGTCCAGCTAGCACGAGAACAAAGCAACACAACACGTACTAGTACTACTAGCTCCTAGTGTCAAGTGACTCAGTGCACTGATGCCTCGAAAGTTTTGGCCCATGATCTGTCCGACTCCGTCCAACTTGTAGGCGCACGCTGCATGCACGCAACAAGCATTGTCACCACATGGACCGGTGTGCGTGTGGTTAAATCCTCGCTCCGTTTCCTCTTCGGCGTGGACGAATACAGCCAAGCGTTATCGCGTCACTAGATCAGCACCAGCTTATAAATTACGAGGTACTCCATCCATTTCAAATTATAGGTCATTTTTTTTCTACCCCATGTTTCATCATTTGTCTTATTTAAAAATTTGTGCAAAATATCAATTCTTTTATCATAGGTTGCTTTATCAAAACAAGATCTTCAAAAATAACTTAAATTTGATAATGTTTGCATAATTTTTTTTGAAGAAGACGAGTAGTCAAGCTTAGAGTAAAAAAAGTCAAACGAACTACAATTTGAAATGGAGCTAGTACTGTTAAGGTTGGATACATCATCTATGTGCCATCTAGAACAAAACTCTTCTGCTGTAGCAAAGCATGCCAACTCCTACCTTGAAAAAAATTTGTTCTTACCGCTACCTTGTAAAAGGGCTCATCACTGTAGCTAATCATCAATTAATTACCGTTATTAGATTCGTCGCGAAAAATTACATCCATCCCTAAAAAAAATTTACGAATAGACTTCATCCAGTCCTTCATACGGGAAAAATTCTCTTCTAGCGATAGGATTCTAGCGCACATCCAAACAAAGCCAGAGAATATTTCTCCGCTGTAATACCTTTGGAACGTCCCCATCCAATCGAAAAGAATGTTCGAGCCCTAACATCACAGTACAGATTAGTACAGTCCACAGAGGTTGTGTTTAGATCCGTAAAATGATGGTAAAAAGAATCACATCGAACAATATAGCACACTATAGCACTTTTTGTTTGTTTGTGATAATTGTTATCCTACTATGACCTAACTAGGCTCAAAAAATTCGTCTCGTCGTGTACATCAAAACTGTGTAATTAATTTTTTTATTTAACTATATTTAATGCTCCATACATGAGGTGAATAGTGAAGTTTGGATAGAGAAATTTTAAAAACACAGTCAGAGCACCGCTATAGTGCGTTGCTAACTGTAGCAAGCAACAAATTGCATGCACCACACTGCGCGCGTTCCCAGGTGTTACTGATCTACCCGTTGGCGTGTCAACGCATTTCACTGTAAAGCTAGGAACAGTTGCATCTTCTAGTACGGTAGTACCAACAAAACACTAGCTAGTGACCTAGGGCCTGTTTGGTTTTTTAGCATAAGTAGTACAAAAATTTTGACCAATAATTAGGATTACTAAATAAAGGTAATTTACAAAACTAACTCCACAACCCTGCGCTACTTCGCGAGACTAACCTAATGAGGACTTTGACCGCACGATTAGAGGATGGTACTGTAGCATCACTGTAGCCAATCATCGATTAATTATTGTCATTAGATTCGTCGTGAAAAGTTACACCCAACCGTGAAAAAGTTTTGCAAATAAAATTCATTTAGTACTCCATATATGTGAGATTCTTTTCTCTGGAATCGTGTGCTATGGTATGATTGGGAAACCCAACAGGATCCTAGTGTGGTGTGTGGCACTTTGACGCCATTGTACTAGCTGGTACACATCACTTGCACGGCCATCGCACCAATTGCACGTACAATCGTGGACTCCACCACAACGAGAGACGTCTTGCCAAGAAATGAAGAAATGTCCCGTTTGGTTTGGTAGCGCGCTAGTGAATAATGATATTTTGACCGATTATTACGGTGTCAGACAAAGTCAGCTTACAAAACCAACTCCATAACCCCCGCGCTAGTGACCCTGAAGAATCTAATGAGGCCTTTGACCGCGCGATTAGAGAATTGTTACTGTAGCAACACTGTAGCTAATCATCGATTAATTACCGTCATTAGATTCGTCGCGAAAAATTACACTCATCCCTAAAAAGATTTTGCAAATAGACTTCATTCAGTCCTTCGTACGGAAAAGATTCTCTTCTAGGGCTAGGATTGTAACGCGCATCCAAACAAGGCCAAAGTGACCGATCGATCGTACGTGCAACAACCTGATCCTCAGTAGCTCCAGCATCGTCGCCGTGCTTGGCTCCATCCTCCGGTCGACCTCACCGGCCGTATTCTGATGCCACACCAAGCCGGCAAGCCCGCCCCCGGCCGGTCGGAAGTAGACCTGGGCAAACGTCGGGTCGGGTCAGGTTCGGGTCGGGTCAAGGTCGGGTCACGGGTCGCATAGGACGGTCCGCGCCCGACCCGTACCTATCACCGAGTCGGGTCGGGTTGGCCCGTGCACCCTGCGCGGGCGTGTCGGGTCGGGTTTTTTTGGCCTTTGGGTCGGGTTTTTCGGGTTGGGTCGGGTTTTGGGTCAAAAATCACGGCCCGTGCCCGGCCCGTTGATTGTTGCGGGTCAAAAAATACGGCCCGCGCCCACCCGCCACGTAGCTCGGGTCGGGTCGGGTCGGTTTTTTTTCGGGCGGGTTAGGTCGGGTTGTTCGGGTCGGGTGGCCCATGGCTAGGTCTAGTCGGAAGCACTTACCCCAACCGGCCGGGGCTCTCGGTACGGCGACTCTGATCGGCACGCCGGCACGCACGATCGGTCTTCGGCGGCTTCAGGTGACTCGGCGTCCCTATCGGCGACGCCGCGCCGTACGTTATCATCGGAGTGCTCGAAACTGTGCGCCATCCACCACCATTGTACTGGGCACTGAGTGACTGGCGACTACTGCTGCTGCTTCCGATCCGAAAGAGCCAGTGAGGACGAGATGCGTGTACGAGAAAGCGCGGCAGGGGTGTACGGCGATGCTCGCTGCCGACACGCCGCCGTGCCGGTGCATGCTGGTGCGGAGGGCCGGCCACGGCCAGTGCAGGAGGAGATGGCCGTCGGGCCGTCGCCGCCGGTCGGCCGCAAGGTGAAGTTAGCGCGTGATGGATAGGACGATACACTCCGGCGGCCGGGTCGCTCTGCCGTTGGTTTACAGCTGCGGCATGCTGCCACTAGCTGAGCAAGCTAGGCACGCGCGCGCGCGCGACCCTGAATCCCTGATAATTGCCGCTCTTGCTCGGTGCTCGCCTCCATTTCATGGCCAGCTGCTGCTGATCGATCTGACGGGAACACCAGCACGCTGCTGCTGATAAGCCCACTCCTCGATCGGCTACGACTGACGCGAACGGCTAGACGAGACAACCGCTTTCCGGCGAACGGCTAGACGAGACAACCGCTTTCCGTAAAAAAAAAAGGTTCATGTGAAGAAATATCACTGGCCGGGAATTCCTTGTGCGCTCCTTTCCAAAAGAATTTCCTTTTTACGCTGAAAGAGGTATCGTGGTAAGCTATTTCTTTTCTTTTTCATTTTCTATATGGGAAAGGAAAGGAAAACAAAGGGAACGGGGAGTAGTAGGAAACAGCCGTGCATGCGTCCACTACAAAAATGTGACTGCTGGCTAGGTACAAATGGCTAAGCCACCGGCTATAGCACGCAGTGCGCGTAGAGCAAGTACAGAGAGTACCACGGGATCCACGACCCAGCGGCTTCTCCGCTTTTTCGTTGCACTTTTGTGTTATGACCTGACCTCCGAATATGCTCCCAAAATCCAATTTGGCTATGATTGGGAGAGGAACAGCGCCTGCGCCTGCACCTGCATTTGGACTCTCTTCAATCCAAAGTGCATACATTTTCTTCAAGCAGATGAGCCGGCTGACCTCTCGATTCAGATTTGTATGGCTGCGCAGTTTCTGTCGATACATTTTTGTTTATAGCTTTTCCGGGGCATTTTTTTTCGTCACGTGTATGTTGTTTGCATGGACGTACACTTGGTGAAGACGAAGAGTATGATTAACAAGGGATATTTCTTCTCAGAAGATTTTGGGGAAGTTCATATATTTCTTTGGGAACTCTACAACATTTCGTGACGGTGGATGAGAAGAAGTTTTGGGGGCAAATTCATATATTTGTTGGAAGCAACGGGACCAAGAGCACCCTCCGTTTAAGCTAACACGCCTCCACCCGCATGCAGCCCACCCATCGCAGCCTCCGCCGTCGCGCCGCCTCCGCTCGCTAGCGGCACACCTAGCAGCGTCGGCACCAGCCCCTGCCTCCGCCACCCACCTCGCGGGCATCGCATCCGACGCCCGCGAGGACCACACTCTCTTCTCCCTCCTCCCCTCCCCTCCCCTTCCCTCTCCATCCAAATCTCTAGTGAGTGCCCCCACCCCACCGCCAGCCACACCCGCCGGTGTCGCCTCTGACGCCAGCAAGGACTGCCCTCTCCTCCCCCTCTCCCATCCCGTCCGCCTCCACCAGTTGCCGCTGCCGGCACCACCCAATCGGCCTCCCCCACCATGCACCCCCCCTTCCCCTGGCGCCGCCGGCCTCGTCGCCCACAAACCGCCGCTGTCGCTTCCGCCGGTCCGGTGGCCTTCCGGTCATCCCTCTAACTTCGCCGGTCATAAAAACTGCCAAACCCCCAAATCCTAAATCCCTAACCCGCCGAATCCTTCTTCGCCCCTGCTGCAGCCCGCGGCCGGCGGCAACCCCACCGCCGACTGTCCCGCCCGCCTGTCGCCGGAGAGTGCGGCAGAGTTACTTTCTTGTGTGTATTTATAAAAGTAACAAGAGGGCTCTCTAGATGGAGCTAAATGGAGAGGGCTCTCGGTGTAGCATTTATGACGATATTTGTTTCGGAAATTCATATATATTACTAGTCAATGATGCGGAAAGGACGTGATACTGAATTGTCTAGTCCACTGTCAAACGTAGAAATCAGATACGAGTGCTCCAGATACTATTGTAAAGATACTTGCTACATACCCTCGCCCATGAGAGGTTGTTACAGTCGATGCGGAAGGTGCTGGCAGCTTGCAGGCAATCCAATACGTACACTATTGTAAGATACTGATAACTCCTACCAATCTAGGTGCGTGTCGTGTTACAGAAAAAAATTATCACATTTTGACTTTCTGATGCTTGTTTTGTGTAAGCAGGAATTAAAAGTAGAAATAAAAACCAGTGAGACACGCTAGCTATTAACCATCATCCAGTTATCCATTTATTATCTGATGGAAGCAGGCATTAAAAGATTGGAAATGGCCAAGGCCTCTTGACGCAGGACCTTGTTTTCCCATTTCCTATACATTTCCACTTCTGCGGTTAACAAGTACTCAAACCATCCATGACCATTTTGTTACATTTTGCCATTCGCTTCGCTCCGGCCCCAATGTGGAGTGGCATTCTTTCCCACAATCGCCAAGCACTACAAGGCCCTCCAGCAACGTTTCCCCCATCAAAACCGCTCTCAACCAGGAACTAGAAAAGAAAAACCCCACACCTTCGTGGCCAACAAACATATATTTAGCCAGGATGATGAAATGAAATCGCACCCTATCTGAACGTACCACCACACACTAGTGCCCTATTGCCGATCCACTCGCGCGCATTTTTTTCCTCTGTCATCGCCAATCCCCCTTTCTCAGAAATGCATTGCATGTGTGGCTGCTCTGCACTTGGACTCAGCCCTGCGGCTTTTGTGCGCGAGGTTGGTCTTCTCCATCCTCCAACCCCTGCCACCAGCATTAGCCCCCAAGTCAAAGTCCAATACCTTCCCATGTCTCTCCTGCTATATATATATACCACTCGATCTCCAGATTTCTCCCAACATTCCAAGCCGAGCAGGTCGTTCGCCAAGAAACCTCGGGCTTCCTCCCATTCCTCTCTAGGAAGCTGCAAGTGTGGCCGGCCACTGAAGCAAAAGCAACGAGCGAGCAGAGAGGAAGAAGAGGTCAACCTCGTAGCTGTACTAGTACACAAACCCTGCAGGCAGAGGCAGGGTCACATTCCGCCGCTGCGTCCCCGCGCGCTTACAATAGGGACCCAACCGGTCTTGGCAGCCGCGCTCGTCTGCCGGGCAGCATGGACGCCGCCGCGAGGGAAGCGCCGGAGGGTGGTCTGGAATGGCGGGTGACGGTGCCGGAGGGCGCGTCGGTGGCGGTGGAGCACGAGGCCGGCGCGGCCGCGAGGGCGTGGGCGTGGGCGCTCGCCCGCGCGGCCGCGGCGTGGAGCGCGGTGGCGGGGCTCGCCGGGAAGGTGTGGAGGATCGGGAAGGACGACCCCCGGAGGGCGGTGCACGGGCTCAAGGTCGCCCTCGCGCTCGCGCTCGTCTCCGTGTTCTACTACTCCAGGCCCCTGTACGACGGCGTCGGCGGGGCCGCCATGTGGGCCATCATGACGGTCGTCGTCGTCTTCGAGTACACTGTTGGTGAGTCGACCGCCAGTTTCTTCTTCTTCTTCAGAGATTAATTATTTCAGAGTTTGCAGCTTTGCAGAGTTGGCGACGACACAATCAGCGTGCATGCAAATGCATGGCATGGATGTGTGATTGGACTTGGTTGCTGATTCTCTTTGTCACGTACGTGAGCAGGTGGCAGCGTGTACAAGTGTTTCAACAGAGCCGTGGCGACCGCGAGCGCCGGCGTCCTCGCGCTCGGCGTGCACTGGGTGGCGGGGAAAACCGGCCAGTTCGAGCCGTACATCCTCACTGGCTCTCTCTTTCTGCTGGGTACGTTACGTATCCGATCCTCTCGCGAGCTGTTTGTTTGGTCCCTGCTGAAACCGACAGGCCACCATGAACGCGCAGCGCTGACGCTAGAACCAACTGAAAACATGCAGCGGCGGCGGCCACCTTCTCGCGGTTCATCCCGACGGTGAAGGCGCGGTTCGACTACGGCATCACCATCTTCATCCTGACCTACAGCCTGGTGGCCGTCTCGGGGTACCGCGTCGACGAGCTGGCGGCGCTGGCGCAGCAGCGGCTCTCCACCATCGCCATCGGCATCTTCATGTCCCTCGCCGTCGCCGTCTTCATCTGCCCCGTGTGGGCCGGCCAGGAGCTGCACCTCCTCACCACGCGCAACATGGACAAGCTCGCCGACGCCCTGGAGGGCTGCGTCGAGGACTACTTCGCGGCGGGGCCCCGCCGCCCCGCGCAGGCCAAGTCCGCCGGGTACAGGTGCGTGCTCAACGCCAAGGCGTCCGAGGACGCGCAGGCCAACCTGGCACGGTGGGAGCCGCCGCACGGCCGGTTCGGCTTCCGCCACCCCTACGCCCAGTACGGCAAGGTCGGCGCCGCCATGCGCGCCTGCGCCTACTGCGTGGAGGCCCTGGCCAGCTGCGCGGCCGCCGAGGCGCAGGCGTCCGAGCACGCGAAGCGGCTCCTCCGCGACGCGTGCGCGCGGGTCGCCGCGCGGTGCGCGCGGGTGCTCAGGGAGGCGTCGCGCTCCGTCGCCACGATGACGGCCTCCCGGGCGCTGGACTTCGCGGCGGCGGACATGGACACGGCGGTGCACGAGCTGCAGGGCGACATGCGGTCCCTCCCCTCCGCGCTGGCCGCGGAGACGCCCCTGGTGGACACGATGCCCGTCTTCACCGTGGCGTCGCTGCTGGTGGAGATCTCGGCGAGGGTCGAGGGCGTCGTGGACGCCGTCGACGAGCTGGCGACCCTCGCCAACTTCAAGCAGGTCGTCGACGGCGACGACGACGATGACGACAAGAAGGGGGAGGCCGAGATGACGACGAAAGTGCACCCGCTGAACGAACCGGACACTGACGTCGAGGCGCCGTCACCGGGGAGCCAGACAGCCAAGGCATCATAAGCATCTCGACATATCCCCCAAACCAGGACGACGGAATCACCAGACAGGACGAGCTCGATAAGATTTACCCTGGTTATTGCACCAAACCATTGCATTAGTATGGTTAATCCTGTAACTAAACTTGGATTAATTTCCGAGGAGGAGCTCATGCGCCCACAGCCTCGCATGGTCGCATCCTCGGGGTTTAAGGGAATAAGACCAGCCTGAACATACAGCAGGGGCACGCCTGTAGATGTACATAGGTTTCGAATCAAATCATTGTTTGTATGCCACAGAGTCTTCGCGCAGAGACCGACCAAACCATTGTATTAGTTGTTTCAAACTTCGAGCCAACCTTGCACTTGTATACCATACGGGAAAAAAAGAAGAAAATAATGCTCAGATAAAGTGGTGACGAACTGACGATCAGCTCGCCAGCAGGCTGACCTATAAACATTTCTCCGGCCGCATTGTTTTTTTCAGTTGTTTTCCTCCGCACATTGTTGCAATACAGCGGCGCCACGCACTAGCTGGGGTGGGGGTGGGGGGGGGGGGGGGGGACGACGGGACCTATGGTATGGCTCCGCTCTGCCGGTGCGCGCGCGTTACCTCACGATCGCCATGGCTCGCTCGCCGCTCGCGGATTGCGGATGAGGAAAAGGCACGGCGCACCTCCGCCTCCGCGTGCGGCGGCGGCCGGCGTGCTGCGACACATTATTTAGGCCCGGAGCGGCGGGCACGAAAAGGAAAGGCGTCGCCTCCGTTCTAGCAGTAGCCTGGTACTTGACAGGGTTCAGACTTCAGAGGGGACGGAGCTGGATGGGATTCGGCCCGGCCGGCCGGCGCCTGCTAGTGGAGTACAAGCCTTCTGCACTGAAGGGAGAAACAAGTAGGCGATCGATGATGGAAAGGGGACGTCTGCTAAAGCTGACGGGCCACTAGGCCGGCACGGGTTTCGGTCAGTTTGATCTTCTCAGGATCCGGCTAATTGGTTTAGGGATAATGCTCCGTTTCCTTTTGCGAAGTATATTCAATGGGAAGGGAGGGCATGTAATGCACGGTACACGCAGAGCATTAAGCGAGCTGCGTGAGAATGAGAGAGACAACCGCGACCTCTAAAACTTCGGTGCCGCGCCTCTCATGTGCTCCGATGAGCAACGCGCGGAAAAAGCCTGAAGATACATACGCGGTCTTAAACTAGCACCCAGCCGGGACTCTTTATGCATCAACTTGGTCTGCAGTTTAAGCAACGATCGTCGGTGCAAAAGTTTTAAAGTTTCCTAGGAAACGACTGTCTTCTCAGAGTACTACGGGCTCAGCTAATCAGCGCGCGAGCGCCGGGACGGCAACCAACGCGATTTCGGACAGCGGCTGATTTTCCTTTTTTGGAAAGTTTCTCTCTCCCATGATTTTCTATTTTTAGAAAGCTACTTATATGTATAACTTTTGAGCTTTTCCAGACAACTATTAGATAATATTTTTTTAACATAACTATTAGATGATAATTTTTCAGCACACGTTTTATGATACTCATAACTTTTACGCATAAATTTTTCTAACCAACTTTTTAGGATAATTTTTTAACACGACATGTACAAATTTTTACGCATAACTTATTTCAGCCTCCTTACTAAATGATAATGTTGAACATAACTTCCATGAAAACTTCTCACACAACTTGAATGCATAAGTTTGTCATACAACACTTCTACGAAAATTTTTCACACAACTTTGATGCATAAGTTTGTCATACTTGTAAAAATATTTGTCGAGATAACTTTTCAACACAATTTCTATGAAAATATATTTAGGAAGACTTCTCTGACAACTTTTTACGTACAAGTTCATCATACAACTTCTAAGCACAATACTTAATATAATTTTTTAGTATAATTCTTCTAAAATTTGTGTCAAAAGAATTTCTCTAGAGAAACACATAGTAGAAAAAAAAAGAAAATTCTGAAAAAAAATGATGATAGCTGCAGCCAGTACGGAACACATAGGGAATATATAGAAAAGGAAAAGATGAAGCAAATCAATGCTTGAACTGCTGTCACGTGGGTGGATACGGACAGCGCATTGCCGGCTGTAGCATCGCGCGCCACGAAGTGCTGTAGTCCGCGATTGTTGTTTTGGATTCTCGGAGTACTACGTACCTGGTGAGTGCTGGCAGCTCCCACCGGATTGAGTCTTTTGGATCGACGGCCAACTGCAAGCAGTCCAATTCCCGAGCTAATCGATCTGCAAAATTTCATAGATTTTACATGTTCCAAATCCTAGCTATATAACAAGCTAATGGTGCACAGATGATCTCTGTATCAAGAAGTTACAAACTGTATACATAGTAAAACATAAAAAGCTTGAGGCTATGGTTTTGCTGGTTTCAAGGTCTGTGAGTTGCGAAATGCGAACGGCATCTCCAGCTGTAAATAACTACATACAATACCTTATTTCCTTCTTTATATTGCTGTGGCATTATGCTTTTTATTTTTATATTTTTCGAAAACATTTTTTACAGATATATATTTTCAATATTACAATTTACAGTTTTGTACCCCTACCGCCCGGCAGGGGGGGCGGCAGGGGGCCTGCCGCCCATCAGCGGGGCGGCAGGGACTTATATGTAAATTAAAAAAAAATTATTTGCGTGGACGCCCTTGGTGGGAGCCTGCCGCCCCCCTGCCGGGCAGGGGGGCGGCAGGCTCCCCCAACAAATTGCTATAGCCATTAGATATGTTTTAGATATGGATACAAATTAAAACTATTAGTAAATATGAATATGAAAAGTATAAGCTAGCAATTCACACACATACGCAAATGAGAACGAAATAGGTGATGTATGAGAACGAAATAAGTATAACATGATGACATGTCCATAATAAAAATACAGAAACAGCTAGAAGCACATCCTAACCACCCCGGCCACCCCGGCCATGTCGACCTCTTTTACGCTGAGCGTGGACGTGGTCTGTAGAGTAGGTGTGTCGCTCTGGAGGCCCTACGTCTCTACCTGGACGTCCGTTGGGCACATGTGTCTGGAAGGTAGTATCGGCCTGCGGGTTAGGTGTAGAAAATAACCGACTCCAATCTTCGAAGTTCGCCTCAAAGGTATCCTGTGTGGGCCCTATACAGTAGCAATTAAGATATCTTAATCATCGTCTTATAAGTCATATATTTTGGTATATATTCATCATACGTACCTGGTGGTGGTGGATACGGGGAATGACCCATATCAGGAACCTGGTGGTGCGATCATGTAAACCGTTCAAATTATTTAAAATATTCATAGAGATAAGAAGCACATGATAAATTCGGGCTACAGATTAGGTATTTACCTTGCGTTACTTCTGCTGTCGTCGTAGGGTAATACGAAGAAGGTCCAGCATCATTTAACTGTTGTGATACTATATGTAAATACAAAAGGAATTAGACTTGATACCACAATTAATTGAAATTAAGATATTGACTATATGTCTACCGAAAGGTCGTTGTGGTGCCTGTGTTGGTTGAAATGACATCCCTGCAGCTGGTGCCATGGTACTAAACTGAGTCCCTCCGTGAGGTTGGTAAGGTGGGTGTGCATCACCTGTATGGACTGAGAATTAATTGTTGGCTTCAAAGTAGAAAGTTAGTAAGTATCCTCACGTACCTGGATAATGCTGCTGAGACCAATAAGGTGCTTGGGAAGACTGCTGCTGTGTGGGACCATAAGGAAACGAGGTCGAGGCCAACGCTGTAGTTGTCATCCAAAAGGCCTGGTCCTGAAAGCAAACCGAAGATATCCCGATCGGTGCACGAGTGTTTATAGCCAACTCGGAGTAGGACTCTCACACGACGTCTTCAGGTGTCAACCGATCAAACTCAGCCAGAAAATCAGGATAGGCCCGACGAGACTGTACGTGGGCCCACCTCTTCTGCACAAAACTAATAATAATATGTACAAATAAGAAATAATATGTACAAATAAGAAATAATATGCACAGAATTGCCAACAGAATAGTACGAGTAGCAGTCATTTCCGTACCTGACGAGCGTACCAGAGAGTCCCCATGGTGGGCCTATCGTCCTCGGTGTCACCGTACATATCCAGCTCATACGGTAAGTGGTCGACAAGCGGGCGACCAATTGCTATCCTCTCGTACGACCAAAGCTGTAGCAGAATTGGACATCCTGTAAGAATTGCATTGTGCTTATTTTGCACCGATGCCTTGCAGAGGCCACGATACGTGGCTGCAAGTACCGCTGCACCCCAACTGTATTGAGGCATTTCCTCCACAGCTGCCTCTGCGATCTCCAGTGCGTAAGGCACAAGCACCCTATCCACATAGGCCCCATGTGAGTTGTTGAACATTATGTATCCAAACAGCCACAACAGGTATGCCTCAAGGGATCGAGTGACGCTATCATCATCAGCATCATGTGCCAAATTGTCGGGCTGCATAGAAAAGATGAACATTTATGAGTACGAGATCAATTATAAAATAAAACCATAACTGCACTAGTCAAAAGCATAACTCTAACATTAATCGTAACAAAACAAGGTATGTACCTGGAACTGGAGGATCCATGCCTTGGCAGGGCCTGTTGCTTTTGGGTGCTCTTCTACATCAATCGCGATGTCAATATTTGCAAAACGCTCTTCTAGATCGTCCAACCACGTAGGCGGGACGACACGAGGCCCTACGGCATCCCCACTGATAGGAAGACCCAGCAGCATCGCAACGTCCTGTAGGGTCGGTGTCATCTCCCCACAAGGGAGGTGGAAGGTGTTTGTCTCAGGCCTCCATCTATCAACTAGAGCCGTCAGTAGGGACCTGTCCAACTGTACTGAACCACTCTCAGCAAGACGACCTATAGTAAGAAGACCAGCCTCACTCAACCTGAAAAATAGAACGATCAAAGGTAAGTACATTATGTACGAAATGTATACGAAACAAACGTATTTTTAAAAACATAATCCGACGACATATCACCTGGGCACCCATCGTGGGTCAATAGGAATAAACTCCGCTGGTGGACGTGGACGCAGCACGTTAAGTTTCACGCGCTGAACCATTGCAAGAAAGGACCGGTGCGACGAGTCTATGACTCCGTCAAGTAGAGCTGGCGTATCTCCGGCCATACCTAACATAAAAAAATATAAGTTTTCTGCATTTTCTACAATTTTTCTACAATTTATCTTCAATTTTCATAAACTTTTCTAACATTTTCTTGCATTTCCTACAATTTTTGTACAATATATTTTTATAAATATGTTTTACTAATATTTTCTAAAGTTTTCTGCATTTTCTACGATTTATCTTAAATTTTCATAAACTTTTCTAACATTTTCGTGTATTTCCTACAATTTTTTACAATATATTTTTATAAATATATTTTTCTAATATTTTCTAAATTTTTCTGCATTTTCTACAATTTATCTGAATGTTTCATATACTTTTCTAATATTTTCTACAATTTCTGACTATTTCTCGAATTTTTTTTCTCGTATTAAACAACTAATCAATACCACAAAATTTGTTGGTAAACCTAATTGGTTTTTCTAAAAACTAATCTTAATTCTATCTAAATTATATTAAAAATATTACCTAAATCGCTAAAATATCATTACTGCTGCAGACACTAATTATAGAATTAAACATACAATAAATTTAGATCGAGAAAGTTGAGAAATATTTATTACCTGCGGTTAGGATCCAAAATCCGGCAGGGCTTCGCCGTTACAACTCCCTCCCTCACCCCTCCTCTCTCCCTCCCGCTCTCTGGATGTCGTGGGAAGCAAATGAGGGGGGAGGGGGAGAGAACCCCTTTTATACATCATGGGGGAGCCTGCCACCCAGTGGAGTGGCGGCAGGGGGGCGGCAGGCTCCCGCCAAGGGCGTCCGCGCAAATAATTTTTTTTTAATTTACATATAAGTCCCTGCCGCCCCGCTGATGGGCAGCAGGCCCCCTGCCGCCCCCCTGTCGGGCGGTAGGGGTACAAAACTGTAAATTGTGATATTGAAATTATATTTCTGTAAAAAATGTTTTCGAAAAATATAAAAATAAAAAAGACGCTGAAGATGCCTGCGGAATAAAAGGAGCCTATTGTAAGTGAAAGTGAAAAATGATAGAGAATGATGGGTCATAGATGTGACACGGAAAATCTTTTTTATTCTCTTTCGCACATTTTAACATACTGCATGGCATTCATCCATTATTCTAAAACTAAAACTGAATCAGAATTGTAAGAGAAATTAAACTTGGTATTTGGATAAACAGGGTCTTCATTCAAATTTATTTTGACATTTCTCTTATTGATTGGTTGACATAAAAGCTTGGTTGTCAACACTAGGGGCGGATCCAGGGTGGGGGGGGGGGGGTGCGCGCACACCCCAAAGCTTCCTTCAACATTTTTTGGCCATGAATGAGGTGAGGAAGTTTTGTGAGGGGAATTCAGGAGGTAGAGATCGGGGAGGCTTTGAAGAGAATGAAGAGAGGTAAAGCGCTGGACCCTGATGGTATTCCCATTGAGGTGTGTAGATGCCTAGGAGATAGAGCAATAGTATGGTTAACTAAGCTTTTTAATCTCATTTTTCGGTCAAACAAGATGCCGGGAGTATGGAGGAGAAGTATATTAGTACCTATCTTCAAAAACAAGGGCGATGTTCAAAGTTGTACTAACTACCGTGGGATTAAGCTGATGAGCCATACGATGAAGCTTTGGGAGAGAGTTATCGAGCATCGCCTAAGAAGAGTGACAAGTGTGACCCAAAACCAATTTGGGTTCATGCCTGTAAGGTCAACCATAGAGGCGATTTTCTTAATACGACAATTGATGGAGAGATATAGGGAGCAGAAGAAGGACTTGCACATGATCTTCATTGACCTTGAGAAGGCATATGACAAAGTACCGAGAAATGTCATGTGGTGGGCTTTGGAGAAGCACAAAGTCCCAACTAAGTACATTACCCTCATTAAGGATATGTACAAGGATGCGACGACGTTTGTCCGGACATGTGATGGCAATACCACTGACTTTCCTATCAACATAGGCCTACACCAGGGGTCAGCATTGAGCCCTTATTTATTTGCTTTAGTGATGGATGAGGTCACAAGGGATATACAAGGTGAGATCCCTTGGTGTGTGCTCTTTGCTGATGATGTGGTGCTAGTTGACGAGAGTAGGGCAGGGGTTAATAGGAAGTTAGAGCTGTGGAGACGCACGTTAGAGTCGAAAGGGTTCAGACTTAGTAGGACCAAGACCGAGTACATGATGTGCGATTTCAGCGCGACTGGGCATGAGGGGGGAGACGTTAGTCTAGATGGGCAAGTGGTGGTCCAGAAGGATACTTTTCGATATTTAGGATCGGTGCTACAAAAGGATGGCGACATTGATGAAGATGTTATGCATAGAATTTCAGCTGGCTGGTTGAAATGGCGGCAAGCTTCTGGCATCCTTTGTGACAAGAGGGTGCCACAAAAGCTAAAAGGCAAATTCTATAGGACAGCAATTCGTCCGGCGATGTTATACGGTGCTGAATGTTGGCCTACGAAAAGGCGACATGTGCAGCAACTGAGTGTAGCAGAGATGCGGATGTTGCGGTGGTTTTGCGGGCACACAAGGAGGGATAGAGTCCGGAACGAAGTTATTCGGGATAGGGTCGGGGTGGCACCAATTGAGGAGAAACTTACTCAGCATCGGCTGAGATGGTTTGGACATGTCCAACGAAGGCCTCCTGAGGCGCCGGTGCGTAATGGGGTTCTTGAGCGGGTCGATAATGTAAAGAGGGGTAGAGGTAGACCTAAACTGACGTGGGATGAGTTGGTTAAGAGAGACCTTAAGGATTGTAATATCTCTAAAGAGATAGCTTTGGATAGGAGCGCTTGGAGACTAGCTATCAATGTGCCTGAATCTTGAACTTTTTCTTTCGGGTTTCATCTCTAGCCTACCCCAACTTGCTTGGAAAAAAATGCTATGTTGTTGTGAATGAGGTGAGGAAGAAGAAGAAAAAGAGAGGAAGGAGGAAGAAAAAGAAGAAATAAGCCCCCACCGACAATCAAACCGTTGACTGTAAGTCTACACAACGGCACTCTGAAACTTCCTTGGGGCAATAATCATAAGCGAAACTATTGACGTGCCCCAGTGATATGCATAACTTCTGGCACTTTTCAATAGTGCAGCCCGGCATATTCATGCATCTCGCTGGGAAAATCGAGAAAACAATGGTCAAAGTTAAAATCTAGCACTAATATGCAAAACTGGCCATGCTTGTTTGGCCATGCTTATATAGTGGTAGATGGCTGGATCAAATATGGCACGAGTTACTATCATTTATTTCCTTTAATCAGGAGTTATTATCATTTATTTTCTTTGATCAGGAGTCACTGCCGTTTATTTTGTTCCTCTTAAAAGTCCTTTATTTGCGTGCAATGGGTGTGTAGCGCGGCGCGTAGAATTAAATCTGGGAGAATTTAATTTAAGTTGGATTTGGACTGAGCAAACCCAGGATGATGCCATTACAGCCCAATTTATTTTCAGCCCATTTGCAGCCGCCGGGGGCGGTCGGGGCTGGGCAGCCGGGGAGGTGGGCGAGACGGAGGAGCGGCCACAAGCGGCGGGGCTGCGTGCGGGGGAGGGCGCGGAGCGCACGGTCGAGAGCGCGGGAGTGCAGGTGGGCGCTCGTCCAGGAGCGCAGAGGCGTACATGTGCCAGACGTGCGGCATCCGCGACATGCCCGCGGCCAGCGCACGCTCGAAGGCTTCGTTGGGCCGGTGAGTTAGAAGGCAGAAGAGTTGAATTGTCTTTGTGCACCTCTGTTAGCCTCCTCTATTGTTCAAAATGACGTGTATGTAAAAGAAAATTCATGTGATAGTATACAGACGCGAGTGAAATTTTTTAGTGGCATACAAATGCGACGAGGCCGGAGGGCGCCGGGCAGGGACGGCAACGCGGGGCCGTAGGCACCGGCGGGAGCGTGTAGTATTTGGATTTTGGAGCCGAGTGTTCTCTGCTCCTGGCAATCGAGTTGTCGTCCGATGTATTCTGCGGACACGTGGCAACGGATCGAGAGGGGTCGCACGCGAGCTTCCCTACACCCGTCGTCCACACCTTTTTTTTTTCCCGCGCGGAGCCCAGCGAGGCCTTGGCGGCCAGGTGCGCGCGGCGGCACTCGGCCACCGAGGCACGGAAATATTGTTTGAAAATATTTTATAGACTACAATGATCAGTGCACTGAAATAGAGCATGGTGAGCACCCGATCCAGGAGCGGAAGGTTGAGCAAGGCAAGACGATGAATCGCAGCATTGAAGGTAGCAGCAAGGCGGTCTAGTCGCCGACCGCAGGCCAAGGGCCGAGACACTGGATGCTGGTTGGTTGCTAATCAACATGTGTTAATCGTGTGAATTAATCAGGAGTCGTGTGCACTACTCTACTCGTAGCAGTTTCTGACAGGACTTCTCCTCCTGACGACCAGCTCGGTGAGCAGGCATGTGGCGAGCACGCACACGGCCGACGGCGAGCCGTCACGCAGCGAGCACGCACACGCAGACGGCGAGCAGGTCCGCAAGCATCAGGTCGGCGAGCAGTCACACGGCGACAGCGAGCAGAGCCGCAGCGAGGAGCAGGTCTGCGAGCATTCACGCGGCCAGCACGCACACGACGACGGCGAGCAGGTCCGCGAGCAGTAACGCGGCGACCACGCACACGGCGACGGCGAGCAGGTCCGCGACCACGAGGTCGGCGAGCGGTCACGCGACGAGCACGCACACGGCAACGGTGAGCACACACACAGCGACGGCGAGAGCGGCGAGCACTCAAACAGCGACGAAGAGCAGGTCCGCGAGCTGTCACGCGGCGTGAACGCACACGGCAACGGCGAGCACACACGGCGACGGCGAGCGCGGCGAGCACTCACAAAGCAACGGCGAGCAGGTCCGCTAGCATCAGGTCGGCGAGCTGTGTCGCGGGTGCACGCACACGGAACAAGGCGACGGTAAGCAGGTCGGCAAGCAGTCATGAGGCGAGCACGCACACGGCGAGCAGGTCGGAGCTGGTGGTGCGCGCGGCCGCCGTTGCAACCAAGGCAGTAACTTTGCTGTTGGTGTGCAGCAAAAGAAAGATGTTAGACCGTCCACAGCGATAGGAGGAAATGGAGGAGTAAATCTACTGTTTGGCACTATAGATACACTGTTTGGCACTGTAGACAGAGAGGGCGTGGGAAACGAGGCAAGAGCAAATTTGCTCTTGCTCTTGCCATTGTGGACAGCCTTATGATACTAAGTATCTGGGCCGGAGGCCATGTAAGCGTGTGTGGGCCGAGCCCTCATTGCAGCCCAGCTGCCAACAATGTATAATGGGAGCCCGTGTGGAGGAGGATAATGAACAGAATTAACACTAAACTCCAATCTTCTTCCTCCTCCCTTCCTGCTCGGAGGCAGCGCTACCGCATTCATGCTGGCGCGACGCCGACAAACCATCTTTACTGTCACATTTGGTACTAGAGTCTCGTTACCCCACATCGACTCGAGTCCTGCCGGAGTGGTATGTGATTGGTGGCGAGGAAAATTTTTCTCTCAATTCGCTATCTTATCTTGTAATTCCCAAACACGGCGACCTTGTCCTGCCCGAGTAGTTGCCCTGGCGACCTTACCCGCCACCTTCAAATCTCATAGCCCTCCACCACCTCTGCCGCCATCGCCGCCGCCCAAGCATCGCCAATACGGGAAAAAGCTACCAACTCCGACCCTTACCACCAGGATGACGATGACCGAGGAGAAGCTCAACCTTCTGGTCGTTGAAGTTAAGAGCCTCTAGAATGGACAACTCAAGCTACTCACCGCTGTGGACGCCCTCAACACATGGAGCGCCAACGCCGATCTCGTCTCCACCAGCAAATCCATGAAGGATCTCACATCGCGCATCGCACATCAAGGCGTTGGAAGCCGCCACATCTACGGCTCCGTCTTAGGCCCCACCGCACGAGGAAGAGGGGCGGGCCAGTGGCCACCGCGTCGTCACACACTACCAAGGTGCCGATGGGAAGAATTCTTCTCTATCACAAAGTGAGAATCAACACCTAAAAAAAGGAACGCCCTGCGGTTTGGCCGTGCATGAACCGGACTCCGTTTTGCATTGGGCAGCATGTATTATTAGTATCCGATATCAATGATTTTGGAGATTTGATGCGAGTTGAAAGTTTGATCTTCCATGAATCATGATTGTTTGTCATATTTATTGTTAACAACAACAACAACAACTAAAATTCAGCAAACTTATGAGGTTTGAAATCCCATCGCTGTCTTGTTTTGTTTTGTTTTGTTCCCGTTCCCAGCCAAACCGAACATCCCCCCAGGCCGAACTACTATTTCTCTCTCTTCCACCTTTTCCTCCACACCACCAACCTCCCTTATTCCTCGTCGCCTCCCACCTCTCCCCACCTCCTCCCCCGTGCCGGCCTCCGCTCCGCACCGCCAAATCCGTCGCAACCCTAGCCTAGCCCTCTGCCCAGCCTATCCTCACCCGGCCCCGCTCCTTCCATGTGCGCCGCCGCCGCCTCCCCGTGTTTGTAGCCGCCGCGGCGGGGAAGATCCCTCCCATGGGCTCCGGGCACGCCGCCGAGAGGACGCCGATCGAGGGAGAATGAGGTGCTGCGTCAGCCGCGTGTCCTCCGCCGGGTGCCGGGCCATGGGTGTTGCGGGACGGGCCAACCCGACGTCGTCGCTGCGCAGCCGACGCTGCCTCCGCATGCGGCCGTCGTACGCCCCGTTCTCCGAGCCATTCACTGAACGCCCGGCACCCACCGCCCCGTCCTCCCCCGCTGCCGCGCCTCGGGCGTAGCAGCCGCGCGCCGACTGCCGCCTGCTCCGGCGATCTCGCTGGTCCATTGTTTCTCTCCGCTTCTTCTCTCTTCCCCTCTCGCGCTCGTAGATTCATTTGCTTGTTGGGGCCGATCCGGAATGGAGGTGTTTGGTGGTGGGGATCAGGTGCTCGATGCTGAATACGCGGAGATAGATCCAAGCGGGCGATATATGCGCGTAAGTTCTTTTTCGGCTTTATGTTGTCATGGATTCGTATTGCATTTTAGGTTGGTTTGATGTGAACGTGACTTGACATCTCCATGATAGTTCGTTAAGCTTTCAAGGAAATGTTATGTTGCACCACGCAATTTACTGAAAAAAAACTGTACTAAAAGAAAAGCTTCTCACCTCTTGATGTTTATTCATATGTAGTCCATTGGCTGATATGATTTTGATTAAATATATTTTTTCTAAAAGTTGGATTGTAATTGTCTGTGAAATTGGAAGGCTCCAATTTTTCGTGCTCAATTACAAACATAGGTCATGCAAAATGATCCACAAAAACGACATGACTCTGACTGCTGTCTTGATCTGATTCTCTTTACCTGGTGCAGTACAATGTGATCCTGGGGAGAGGAGCTTTCAAGACCGTGTATGCCCTCTGCTCCTCAGCATCCTCTTTATCTACTTTATATTTCCTTCTTAAGTTGTCTAACTTTCAAAATATTGGGAGAAAGATCATGCAAACCTGCAAGATGCAATTGAACATATATGCAAGTTTTGGTTGGTTACAGACTTATTGCAACCACTGTAATCAACATCTTTAAAAGTAGATAATTTTGTGGTGGTGTTGACTCGATTATTTCCTAAGGGATTTTGGTGGTTGACAGTAACATCATCGTTTAATATATATCCTCCACCTCTCTCTTTCATATCAGTACAAAGGCATTACTGTTACATGGCAAACATAGTAGTGTTTGGTTGTACTGCAATTCTGCAGGGACATGCTTGGAAATTTGCTATGCAATCATAATGACAAATGATTTTTATGATTTTCTATACTGTCTTCGACTCTTTTAGAATATAATTTTGGTTATATCTAAAATTTCGTACACCTTCGTTAAATTTATCTAGTTACAAGGCATTTGATGAGGTCGAAGGCATTGAGGTTGCATGGAATCAAATCAACATAGATGAGGTGATGCAGTGTCCAGATAACCTTGATAGGCTCTACACAGAGGTCCATCTTCTGAAGTCTCTCAAGCATGGAAATGTAATGAAATTTTATTATTCCTGGATTGATGACCAGAATAAAACAATTAATGTCATCACAGAGCTGTTCACATCTGGAAGCCTCAGGAGGTAAGTAACCAGTACTGATAACCATTCTTTGTTTCTGCTTCCGTGCTTATTAAAAATGACACCAACTTTGTTCATTTCTAGTTACCGTCAAAAACATCCACGTGTTAACCTGAAGGCAATAAAGAATTGGGCTAGGCAGATTCTTCATGGGTTGGATTACCTGCACAGCCACCAACCTCCAATTATCCACAGAGACTTGAAGTGTGATAATATTTTTGTTAATGGAAATCACGGAGAAGTTAAGATTGGAGATCTTGGACTAGCCACAGTAATGCAAACACCTAGAGCGAAGAGTGTCATTGGTAATGATTTTATCACTTCATCGCTTTGAATTCTCAATGTTACTATAATACATCTTGGATGACTTGGTGTCCTTCAGTCTGGAGAGACAATCTAGGTGACCATTTCAATGATATCACCAAAGCTTTTAAAGTAATCTGTTAGCATGTTGAAAGCGATTTCATTATCTACTGATTACTCATAGGAAAACAGGATTATAGGTTCCTAGGGATTTTTGATTGGATCTGAGCAACCAAGGGTACTACGATAGCACAGAGTTTGCCTTCCTGGCTCTGTTATTTACTTACAGAGCAATTAACCATGGAGTGGTCCAACTTGCTGACATCTGCTACATGCACAAGTCTTTCCTGAATACAAGGCTTTTAAGTTCTCATGACTTACATGTCTTTAAATCAGCTTGGTTCGTACCTGAGGCCTCGGGTTGCTTTCTCTGTGATACCTAACTGCACTTTGTTATATTATGCTAACACTAATATATAGAAGGTAGATGATCGTTAAATCCTTGTATATGCCTTTGACATATGGTCTTGTGTTTCTTGTGCTTTGATGTATTTTTTTTCAACATTAATTATTATTGTTTGGTACCATGTTAAACTGTTTTCTCATATGTTGGTGTTGGTTCCTTTCTGATTTACCTGATACACTCCTATCATGTGGGGGTGTTTGTCTTACTTTCTGCAGGCACTCCAGAATTCATGGCACCTGAGCTTTATGATGAGAGTTATGACGAACTTGTTGATATATACTCATTTGGAATGTGCTTGTTGGAGATCTTCACTCTTGAATATCCATATAGTGAATGTACGAATCCAGCCCAGATTTTTAAGAAAGTATCCACAGTAAGTGCTTCTTGATTTATGTGTAGAGTTGTGTTATGGCACTATTAATCTAAAATACCGCTCTAATGTAGGGGGTTAAACCTGCCGCATTGGCCAAAATTGCTGATCCTCAAGTAAAACAGTTCATTGAGAAATGTTTGGTTCCTGCTTGTGAGAGGTCGTCTGCAAAAGAACTCCTGCAAGACCCATTTCTTTGCTCTGATAACAAACATGGTCCTGCTGTCGCAAAGTTTTCTCCAGCACCTAAAGCAGCAGATATTTCTCTGGCATCTTTGCAAATGGATGTCGACACTTGTGAATCCAGCCCTGCTAGTTCAGGCAAGGAGAATGGATATGTTGCTCCACATGCACAAGTTCTGGAGTTCACGAGAACTAACAAAAATACAGAACTAAAGTTAAAGGGCGAGAAACTTGATAACAACTCAGTCTCGCTGGTTTTGCGAATTGCTGATTTGTCTGGTATGCCTTACTTTGATACGTTTCTTTTTGAACCCAAACTTCTGTGTGTTGGTGGTGCCTTACTGCCTTTCTATTTGCAGGTCATGCAAGGAATATTCATTTCCTCTTCTACTTGGATTCTGATACAGCTATGTCTGTAGCTGCAGAAATGGTTGAACAATTGGAGTTAGCGGACTGGGATGTTACTTTCATTGCTGATTTTATTGACCTTTTGATAGTGAATCTTGTTCCTGGTTGGAGGCCAGTAAATGATGCAGTAGCGAACTCGTATAGGCAGTCTGAAAGTGAACTTGTAATCGCTTCCCACCAGGACCTATCAGGGTTGATCCCTGACTATGCGTTAGTTGATGGTATGATGCATCAAAAAGATGTGAACGCATCATCAAATGGTTATGTTGATTCTGTTTCAAGTGCAACTAACCTAGGAGGATCACAGAGCTCTGAAGGGTCAGTCATTTCTGTGCAGCTTGCTGAGAGTTCCAAAAGTGTAAGCGACTACGGGGCAGAGAATTATGGTTCTATGGACTGTGGTGGGTACAAAGAGGGGATCAATAAGCTAGACTTCAGCCATGTTCTGGGTGATGAGTCGAGGTCGATTTTCCATATAGATCAAGCATCACCTTGCTTGGAGTTAGCCAGCAATGGTTCATCAATTTCTACTGCTGATAATCAAGATGTGCTGAATGGGGAGCTTGTTTTGATTGAAGCTCAGTACAAACATTTGGTTGATGAGTTGACAAGGATGCGGGAAGAGGCTATGGAAGGAGCTCGAAAAAAGTGGTTACCAGATAAATGATGTTTTTACTCAAATTCGGCATTTCATCTGAACATCATAATCATGGATGTTTGGGTTTTATGTTCGAAAGCTTTAATTTTGGTTGCCATGCAAGTGTGAGAAATGTTAATAATCTCGTTTAGTTGAAGCATTGCTGTAGTTTGCAATGCTACAGAGAGCTTGCGGATAATCAGTTTGATCTCTGACGACGGCAGTGACTTTTGGGGTTGGGGGCTGCCAAGAAGGTGTGGTGCCATAGTCTCTTTTGTTTTAGAAAAATAGAAAAGATTATTCAGATGATCTATCTTAACTACAGAACGTACTCGAATGTTCCTATTTAAGGCGCTCTCGCCTCAGCACTTCTTTTGATTTGGACGTCAGCCCTCTGCTGCTTGCAGGAATGCCCCTACACTGCAGACCTCCGATGCCCTTTCGCAGTAACAATACAGGTCAGACTAGACAAACGGCCACCATCGTTCTTTTTGTCAGGGGCCAACGCCTTTTTGACATTTTTTGTAGTCTAGAAGCAACAGCCAATAAACATGTCTTTCGTTAAAAGAAAACAAGCATGCCAACTTTTTGAAAAAAAAATTGGTGAAAAAGAGTATACTCTCTTTTTTTAACGAGAAAAGTGACCCTATCTGGAAGTGACCTGGTTGCACACAGAGCTGCCACTTTGGGATCTTCCTCGACCTGCAACACCCGGGGTAGGCCTTTTCTTAGGGCCTGCCAAATGTTCATGGCCCAATTCTTCCGCGCAGTTAGATTCGGGAAGGCTTGTGAACGGGATTGCATTTGCCTCGTTGTCGTTGGTATTACGACTGGGGTTCATCACGTGTGGAGCCTAAACTAAGCCCTATTTGTGTGAGCGGCACCTTGAGGCTTGGATGAACCACAGCAGAGTACTCCTCTGATCCTGCCTTTAGCAATGGATCAGGCAATTTACTTGGCACTTTGGCAGCCTGCTGCACTCTCTGAAGAATGAACCCCTTTTTTTTGTTGAGAGTACTCTAAAAAATGAACAGCTGCTCCTACTTGTGAAGTCCGAATGGAGGGAGCTTCGGAAACTATCATGCTGACTGATTGCTGAAGGTCGTAATAAGGCCTTCGAGATCGTTGATGAACCCGGAATCACGCAATCTGAGAACCAACCAACAGCGTGGCTCCAAAACCTCAGGCACGTGCTAGCAGCAAGTAGTACTAGTAACGTAAGCTGCACATCCATCCTTTTGGTCCATGCATTGCCTGCGTATGTACTCTGAACCTGTACTGCACTACTGTTTCTCCTCTGACATGTCGAGGGACTCGACGATTTCACGAAAGAAAGATTGGCCAATGCAAACAGTTCGCGGACACACTCATTCCTCTATGATTCTGAACGGAGCACAGCACCGCCGATCTCGACGTAACGGAGCAAAGCCAGGCGCCAACCGCCGAAGCCGAGCTACCGCCCCAGGCGTGGCGAGCGCCGCAATCATGCCGCCTCCCTCACGCACCACCGGCGGCGGGCCGAACCAACACGGACGTGAAAAGGCGGCAGCGGGCAGTGGACGAGAGGAGAGGGAAGTGAACAGCCGCCGCGCGCCAACCACCCCGGTATAAGCGGGCGAGACGCTTGAAAAAAAAATGAAGCGGCCGAGACGCGGGCGCGGCCGGGGGGCCGCGGCATCGCATGCACGCCGACGCCGTTCTCCAGCGGCGGTTGGAGTGGGCCGGGGCCGGGCTGAGGCGTGGGGGTGGGGAGGAGAGGCGGAGAGCGCGCGGCTGGCAGCAGTGCGGGCATGATGGCCGCGCCCCGCGCGGGTACGTGTTCGCCGGCCGGGCATGCCGACCGCGGGGACGGGCCAGCGTGCGCCCTGCGTGGGCGGCAGCTGGCCGACAGGCGCCGCGCGGAACGAGGCGAGGCGGGGCGGCAGGCGGCAGCAGAGGCAACCCCGCAAAAACCCACTGTGCAAATGTGGAATGTTGTGGTGACGACGGACGGACAGACGGCCGGGCGGCTGGCCGGCGACGGCCTGCGGGAGAAGCTAGCCTAGCCACGTGAGGTGTCTCCGGCGCGGCAGTCGAGGCGGCGGTGATGGGGCGACGGGAGGAGAGGAACGGTCGGATCGGACGGGTACGGGTCCATTGTCCATCTGGCCGGCCGCGCCGGGGGAGTGGGGACCACGCTGCTCACGGAACGGAGTAGATTACGTTGTGGCATGGCATCGCAGTAAATTAACCTTCGTTACGGGTTACCAAGCAGTTGGAGCTGATATCAAAGCACTTGGAAGCGATCTCGTCTAAAAAGGATAGCCCATAGTCCAATACCATACCCAGGCCCAGCAGCACGGCACTCTGCACGCGTCGATACATGTACTACCAACCAAACAGCCTTGGAAGAAGAAGTTCAGGACGCCACCACTCCATCCATCCCCAAATTTTGGTGGGGGTGGTCCAGCGCCCTAGGCAGCCCGGGCAAAAGGCTCGCCACGTCCCTGTTGCTTGCTGCCTTTTCCTAGCTTTGCACTGCTCCTTGGTGGTCCGTGGAGCCGCTGCCGCTCGGAGACCGTGAGCAGCGAACATGAGCGCTAGCGGCCAGTCCTCCTCCCCGCCCAAGATTGTTGTTCGATCCCGTGCCCACGGCCACAAAAACTGTAAAAATTCCCTTCACACACTGCACGTCGTCCAGGCTTACCTGACCCTGCCATCTCTCTCGGTCGGATGGCCCACCCGTCAGGCAAAGAACACTGCACCACTTTGCTCGTACTGTCGAACTACATAGTTCTATACATTACTGTACAATCTACATCGCTTTCAGTTCATCGCCATCGGTAGACATCGCTAGCCCTCGCCATGACGCCATGTCTCTAGCTAGGAAGATCCAGCCCAAACGACCACGACGGGCGAGACGTACGCGCGCGCATCCCGGGGCCGGGTTTCCACCATGTCTGCGTCGCGACGGGGAGCGAACGCGTACCGGCCGTAGCCATCGACGATCCAGCCTCCCCGGGCGCTCTCCCGGCCAACACGCCCGGCCGGCTCAAGCGTCGTCCAAACGCTACCGTCCAGACTCCAGAGCGCGCGGGTCCGAATGAATGAGACCGTCGTCGTCGGATCAGCGCGGTCCGGTCGCCCGCCCGTCCTTGTCGCGCGCGGCCGCTAGCAGCTGGTCCTTGGATGCACCCGAGAGCCGACATGCTCGAGCGCAACGAGCTAACGCGCCCGGCCATGGCGGGCGCCCACCCAACGCGCGCTGTATAGCTTGTTACGTGATCCCCAGGGCGCTGCGACTTGCGACTAGTCGGACGACGGCGACGCGCTGGGTACGGTTGCAGGGAATAACGGCGCGCTTCGTCAGCTTGCTGTACGCGTACTACGCTAGCTTGTTGATTAGTCGCTGTCCATCGATCGAGCATACGATATGGAATCCTGGAAGAAGATCTATGTAGTATGTATCATATGTACGTGATCTATATCACTATATGACGACGATCGATGCTTTGTGTTTTGAAGTTCAGAACAATCAGAACAAAGTAGTGCTCTGCTACTTGTACTGCTGGCAAGAGTTTGTTATCCTTTGTGTTTAAGGAAGGCAGTGTTGTGTTGGGATGTTGGTGGCGTGTTGTGTGCACGGAATGCGTGCATAGTGGGCGCAATGATTTCCACTCGTTTTGTCTCTGTCAGAAGTCAGAAGCCGGAATATTATGCCCTGGTTCACATGATCACCATGCGTGCCTGCGGTTACTGTAGTGAATTGAATGATCATCACTGCGCCAATTTTATCTTGTCCGGCTACGCCTGGACAGCAGGACAGGGTTACATGCATGTAACCCAGGACTTTGCCTACCAGCAAATCTACCCTTTTTTCAAAAAAAATTTGCTTATTACAAATATATTTTCGCTAAAAATGGCTTAATTATAGTCAGCCAGTGCGACACATTTTCGATGGGGGTGGAAGACCGAAGACGTACGGTTAGTTACAGTAGTGCTCTATATGATCCTATCTGCTGTATACTGTTTGATTTGATGCCTTGATGGGTACTGCCAATATGCTCTGCATTGCTGCAGCACCATGAGCCCTTTTCTTTTGAAAAGAACAGAATTATGCCTAGACTATACGGCACTAGTTAATGATTGCATGATTAGCCGAATGGCCTTATTGTCTGGGGGGGACCATACAAATCCATGGCACATATATATACGTGTGCCACCATTTCCTTTGAAGAATAACAAAGGCAGAGAAACCTGGGGCCTGTTAATTAGCGGGCGCTCGCCAGCAGCGGCCACAGCGGACTATCTCCGACAATAGCAAAGTTTCCACATTTGGATTTTTTTATTTCCACAACTTTCTATTTTGGCATATGATAATTTATGTATATAACTTTGTATATAACTCGTTAGAAACATTTTGTTACAGACTATAATTTTAGCATAACTTTCAATACATACAATTTATACACGTAACTTACACATATAACATCTAAACAACATTCGATTTATACGTATAACTATTTCCTTCTAACTTGTTACATAATAATTTTGTAGCACAATTTTTATGACGGATATAAAGTATACATATAACTTTTGTTATAACTTGAATAAGAATTTTATTAGACAACTTATGTATATAGATTATGCACATAAGGATCCACATGGATACAAATAAATGTTAAAAAACTAATTGAATAAAAAAGTGAAAATAAAAAAAATCAAGTACGTGTGCTGTGCTGCCGTGGTGCAGGGTGGGTGCGACGTGAGCACGTGGACTGCTCGTCCATTGCACGCTAGCAGCGCTCAGGGCGAGCGTCCGCAGAATTGGAATTGCGGAGAAACCTCTATGTGAAGAGTAAGTTGTAAGCCATTTTACCATGGGGTCGTTAGTTTTGAGTTCCGTACGTGTCTTAAATATTCTGATTTGATTCGGTGTACGGAATACAGGTAGATATATACTGGTGAGCACATACACCTATAATCCAGTGAGTAGTGCATCATTATATATGGACAAACTAAATTAAAACCTACATGTTGCGCTGCTTTTTACCAGGTCCTCTCACTACCGGAGTCTGGGTCTTTGCCGTGTGCCAAAGACACACGGCAAAAGGCTCAAAACACACGGCAAAAGGGTTCACCGTCGGGCGCCCACGGCGAAGACCCGACAGCGACCGGCCAGACGGCAAACACGCTCTTTGCCGTGTGCCCTTTATCGGGCACATGGCAAAGGCTTCACCGTGCGTTTTTGACGACACACGGCGAAAAAAAAAGAAGAGATGGCGCGACAACGGAGAAACGGCAGGGAACGGCGGGGTGTACGGCTTCGCCGTGAGCCAAATCAGATGCACGGCAAACAATTTCAAAAAAATAAAAAAAATCAACCAGCTGCCCCCACCGCCGGTCGCAATCCTGGTGCCGCCGCCGGAGAGACGAGAGGCAGGGGAGCCGCCGCCGGATGGAGGGAGAGGAAGCCGCCACCGCCGGATGGAGGGAGAGGAAGTCGCCGCCGGAGGCCCCCGCGCCGAATCTGGAGGGGCTCCGGATCCTTCACCTCCACGGTTCCATCCGCCGTGCGCCGTCTATGGAGGAGGAAGCAGCCCCGCCGTGCGCCGTCGTGGGAGAAGGAGGCAGACCCGCCGTGCGCCGTCGCTGGGAGGAGGAGGCCGGCCGCCGCTCGCCTCCGTCACCGGATCTGAGGATGAGGAGGAGGCCGTGGCCGCCGCTCCTCGCCCCGCCGCCCCTCCTCACCGGTCAATCACCGGTGAGGGGAGAGCAGAGGGGGAGGAGAGGAGCTGCGTGAGGTGAGGGAGAGGGCCGACGGAAGCCGGCTCGCCGCTGCACTTGCTGCTCGCCATCGCACGAGAGAAAAGGGAGGGGAGGGACAGGAGAGGAGTGGCGGCGGCGGATCTGAGAGAGGAGTGGCAGGTGGCAGGGAGAGGAGGGGGGCGGCGGATGCGGGAGGAGGGCGTGCGGTGTGGCGGGACGAGTGGGGCGGAGGGGCGGTAGGGTTTGGAAGGGTTGGGGGGAATTTATACAAAGAGTCGGCGAATCTGGGTCGTCCGATCTCGAGATCGACGGGCCATAGTCAAGAGAGACTTGTTTGCCGTGTGCCAATAAAAAACACACGGCAAACATTTCTACATCAATGAAATTCCTGTAATTGCACTTGATATATTATAATTATCAAATAGTTTCAAAAAAATACTAAAATTTTTGTAATTGCACTATATATTGTGTATTGCCTTTAGAAAAAAGTTCGAAGTCAAAACCAAATTTGATTATCACTTCCACTCCAAAACTAACCGCATCCTTCTAAACTCTATGATTCTTCTTCGGAGATGTTTCCGTTTGTAAGCATCGTACGTGAAAAAATACCAAAACTCACTAAATTTTTTACCACAACCTCCACATATGATATCATGAGTTGTTCACAAATCTGACATTTTTAAAACTTGATTTGCATTTTTTTAGAATTTTAAAATCATTCAGACAAGGTCGTGGTCGTTTTTCCTGGTCAAGTTGTTCAAAATTTCTTTGGATTTCATGGGTATGGCCTTAAATTGGGCTAAATAACATGAATATCATTTTTTCACTCACTTTGATCTACTATTTGAACCACTTGCAGTTCAAATTTGACTTGATTCAAAAAAATTGCTTGAAATGTAATTAATTAGTTAAATATAGCAAACAAATACAAACATGTTCCAAAGTTTAACACGGATTACAACATGTTGTTTGTGGATTGGGAAAACAATTTGGAGGGCAGGGGATGATTTTTTGTTGTCCGCTTTGCCGTGTGCCTTTTCATGGCACACGGCAAAGCCTAACGCTGCAACCCCCTCGTAACGGCCGTCATACACGGAGAAAAAAATTATTGCTTTGCCGTGTGCAAAAAAAAAACACGGCGAACTATTACTTCGTTGTGTGCCAAATAGAAAGCACACGGTGAAGCTTGACTTTGCCGTGTGCCACTAAAAAGCACACGGCGAACCATTACTTCGCCGTGTGCCAGAAAAAGCACACAGCGAAGTATGGCTTCGCCGTGTGCCCGATAGAAAGCACACGACGACTTTCGATTTTCCGGTAGTGTCTCTTCTCTTCTTTTCACAAAGTGGTTGTGTGGCCTGAGAAATGTGAGATCTGATCTGCAAAAGCAACACTTTCTTAGGTAGCGTCATTGACCTAGCCAGAGTATATACGGCAAGCTTTTGGTTGGGGGACAATATTATGACCCTCAATGCCAAGATTGATGGTGGATGCTCGAGGCTCTTGTAGTAGGATCTGGCCTCCTTTGAAGTCCTGCTTAATTAATTAGCTAAAGTTAGTGCTCCGTGCATGTAACATCAAATTATATGACAAAAATTATCTTTGCAGTATTATGGAAAAACCATATATATATATATATATATATATATATATATATATATATATATATATATATATATATATATATATATATATATATATATATATATATATATATATATATAAAATCTAAACTTGTATATGCTCAAAAACTGAAATTGCAGCTTGTGGTGCTTAATCCAAACCGTGTTATAAGATATAATGATAGATGATGCGTTAAACCATGCAAATTAAAGAAATACAACCGCATTATCAGAAAGATCTCACCCGTTGCTCCTGTTGTAGTGACTATATGCATGCTGGAAAAGCAAATCAGATTTGCATCGTCCTCACAGTCCCATCCTTCTACATCTTGCCTTACCAACCAACCAGCAAGATGATGGTGGAATGGTTAGGGTATGCGGAGGACAATCATGAACTCGAAGGCACCACATATCATCGCCTCAAAAGGAGCGGGGAATAAGGAAGGGGAACCCTAGAAATATTCTCTTGGTAGCCTGATAGCAGAGCCACTCAGACGTAGCCTCTCGTAGGTGACCAAACATATCATTGGGTTAGGAGCAACAGTGTACTCTTGTAAGCTTTAGTGGTCCAGTTCTCTCGTGGAGCCTGGGAAGAATAATGAAGAACAGTTTTTCTGGCAACAAAATTGGTGATGTGTGGGCTAGCAAGGCACGGGCAGTAAGAACATATAATAGGTTTTTGAGTTTTTTAGTTAGTTGAAGGTTGAAAATGGACTTTTATGATAAGTCAGACCGTAAATTGAACTTTTCCCTGTATTTTTTCTTTTGGGTCCGTACCTATATGGATTTATATATAGGAATGCGCATTCATTATGAGCTTCTGTAAAGGCACCATGTTAGTCAAGATTCCTTCAAATACGTGGGCTTTGGGTTGCCGCAATGGGAATTTAATTTTTTGAGGTAGTAGTGGATGCAATGTGCTAATGTCCACGACAACATGCATGCGTTTGATATGTATGAAATGATATGCTAAGGTGCCAGTAGTACTTGCCCTAGCTAGGCATGTACTATATGTATATACATACAGGATGGGGGTGGGGTGTGTGTGTGTGTGTGTGTGGAATTAAACAATGCATGATAGGAGTATACCATGCCAAATTACCAATCAAAATAATGCGACCATATATCTTTGATACGATATCCTAAAAAAACATCTCTGATCTACATTCTAGGAGGAAATGAATTAATAAAGGGCGCAACATCTTCACACAACTTTTGGCATACCAAATGGACCATGTTCTTCTTTCAGTTAACTATTCACTCCACAGACGAGACAAGAAATTATGCTTGTCTATTCGCTTGGCGAGCTTGATTATTAGTGCCTATATCTCGCTTCCCATTTTGCCGGCTTTATTACCACGGTGTTCAATCATGGGCCGATGCAAAAACCCTGCTTCCCACATGTTGATCTCACGTACGCGTCATGGTGCAGTACCGCACAGCGAATTTTTTGGTCGATGGCGAGCACTAACCACTAATCGATGCCAACTTAATCCGTATTATACCGTGCGTAATCCAGGGCGGATCTCTTTGAGTGTGGGCGACGAAAATGACGCCGGTGATCAGGACTAATTGCAGCTACGTGCTTAGAGACACAGGCAGGTTAAAAATTAAAAACTGGGACCTTGAAACTGTATGCCGCATACAAAAGATGGGTACAGGACTCGATCTGGATCTTGGCAGAAAAAAAGGTGAAAGGGACGCAAGGTGGACCGTCGAAATCAGCGCGGCGCGGCGTTCTTTTGGAAAAGCAGTAGACTACCGATCATAGGGTGTAAATATAGGCACGGTTATTAGTATATACTAGTCTATCAACTCGTGCTCCCGCACGGACTAATTAGAGATATCTAATAATTATCTATCTCACACTCTCTATAACCAATTAAATATTCTAATCTAGTACTGCAAAGATACATATTTATCATATGTAATTGCAATAAATATGATAGGTTTAGTTACTAATAATTTTTTCTCACTTTGCATCACCACCTCCATATATGTTTGATATGTGTTTAATTGAACACATTGTTTGAGCTATGTGATCAATATAAAAATTGTATTCTTATCTCTTCTCTTATACATGAATATATGGTGACAAACACATTATGGTTAGTATGTTTATATAAATAATAACATAAATAATATATTAATAATGATAGGAATAGTAATTCAGAGTTTTATATTGATGCGCTTTAAGATTTTATTATAATAACATAATTTTGATTCAGATTTGGGGTTCATTTTAATTTTTTATTATATTATCATTGGATAATATATATGAAAATTTAGAGGGTTATTTGATATTATTTTATAATAGCATAAGTGGGTAATTTACATAAAAATTAGAGGGTTACTTTAGACTATTTTTTATAATGGCAGAGGTGGGTAATTTAGATATATTGGGGTTACTTTAGTCTATATTCATAATGGCAAAGGTGGGTAATTTATTAAAAAAGATAACATATCCAATGACTATTATAATTAGAGTTGCCCAATTGATAGTCAAATGTTTCTAATTTTTGTGAGAATTTGTAGGACTTCTTTGTGTTTTAGACTGTCCACCTAGGATTCTAGGTGGCTTCACTTGGAGGCTTCAAAAGAGCCTTCAATTAGTAATAGTAAGATGGTGGCCTGATCTTTTCAGTGAGATAAAGATTAATTTGTTCATTCCGATCACGGCTACATTTTTGCATTGGCTTCAATTGTGCTCCAAGAACATTTCGGGATCCCTGCGAAAAAGTTTCGCTTTTTTTTTCTGCAGTGTCAAATCGACTAATCATATAGTACGGCTGTTAAACACTAGCAAGGTTCAGGCTTTCAGCTAGATCGTCGTCTGAACTTGCCAGGCAGGGACGAAAACGAATCGAATACGGACGGATATCACTGATATCGTATTTATTTTATATTTGTATTCGAATACGGAGTCGGATATGGATAGTGTTAGTTTTTGTCGGATAAAATTATAATAGATATCGACATCATAAAAATGTAAGTTTTGAGCATTTGGATACGGATCGGTTATGGATATTAGATACTCGAAATCGAATACGGACGGATAAAAACTCTTCCAGACTGGATCGAACTCGAATATAGTCGGAAAATATCCATACCATTTACATCTCTATTATTATTGCCAGGAGTCAGGAGCAGCCTCACAGTCTACCGCAAGCACACCGAGAGAAGCGGCTTTACACCGGGAGGGAACAGGGTAGTCGACGAGTCGTGGCTAGCCGTGAGCGCACTGGGCGGCACGGCGGCACCGTCCTCCGCGGCTCCGCCGCTCGCTGGCGGGCGATTGCCCCCGGAAACCACGGGAAAACGACCAGACCTACCCGCCCGCTCCCCGTCACATGGCTTCCCCGGCCGGCCGAGGCCACGCCACGGGCTGGCTCCTGTGACCCTGCCCCACGCCCAGGGTTAAAAAAACCGGTCGGAACCGGTCCGGTTACCGCGGTTACCGGTCTTACCGGCCCGGACCGGTTCTGGTTCCGGCCGGTTAGAAACCGGCCCAAATTTAAATTTTAAATTTGAATTCCAAAAAATTGAAAAATCTCAAAAAATTCCTAAAAATACTTCAAGGTGCAACGAATCTAATGGTGTCAAATTTTCTCAAAAATTTGTTCATTTAGTATAGTTTGCGGGGAGTTGAAGTTAAATCAAAAAAGAAAAAGAAAAAAATGGGCCGGCCCATTAAGGCCCGCCAGGCAAACCGGTAAAACCGGCCGGTAAACCGGTCAAACCGGCCGGTAAATCGGTTGCACGGGAGCTTTTGAATTTGGATTCGAATTCAAACCGGTCAAACCGACCGATAAACCGGTCAAACCGGTCGGAACCGATTACACGGAGTTTTTGAATTTATTTGAATTTGGATTTGAATTAACCGGTTTCCACCGGTTAACGGTCCAACCGGTCCGGTAAACCGGAACCGGTGGCCGGCGGTTTGAGTTAACCGGTCGGGATAAAAAACCCTGCCCACGCCTCCACTAGTTTAAAGCCTCCGCCCCGCTGCCCGCTGCCCGCTGCGGCGCGGCGCCTCCCACAGTCCCCCGTCCCACTCCCCCACATCTCCTCCGCCCGCCTCCCGCTCCGGCCTCCGGCCTATTTATCGCGCCGCGCGCGCGCTCCCGCGCCTAAACCCTTGCGCTTCCCGGCGGATTAGCGGAGCACTGCCTGCCCGCGTCGTCACGACCCGGTGGCGCGGCGTGCCTCGATGGCGGCGGGGGCGCTGGGAGAGCTGTGCCGCGCCGGGGGCTGGTCCTACGCGGCGATCTGGCGCTCCGACCGTCGCGACCCGCGGTGAGTGAGAGCACCAGATCTGCGCTGCGCTCTCGAGTCCCTATTCTTTTTTTTTTTTTTTGCTAAGCGCTGGCTACGAACGCGGAACGCGTCCACAGCTCCGCACAGCCCACCGGCGACGAACCACTAGGCGTCCGTCCAAGTGCGTGCTCAATCTAGGGCGTTTCATCAGTTTTTCGCTGTGTTTTTGGTTTGCTGGCTACGGAGACGGGAGACGGCGCACATTCTGATGTTCTCTGCGCCTAGTTTGGGTTTGTTTTGAACTGTTTTCAGCTTTTGTGTGTGTTACTCTCTGACTTCCCGAAAATTTCGTGCCACTTTGCTTTGGAGTTTGGACTGTTCTTCTGTTCTCCTGCCATGCTTCTCCAAACAGTGAGTACCCAAAACTTGTGAGTAACGATACTGCTTGCCAAATGCAAGCCTGCAGGCTGCAGTTTTGTTTGGTAGAAACGGATCCGTTCTTCCAGTTTCTTTCAGAAATGGAACAAGGGAAACTGGGAAAACTTTCTGAATTCTGAACTCACAAAGCTTCTATATATATATGTTAAATTCTCGCGTTGTGTTAGCAGAGATCATACACACATCTTCCTCCGTTATTTCTGTCTCTGCCTGCAGCTGCAAACTTTGCCTCCTTGTAGTTGCAGACTTGCAGTGCTTACAACTGTGCGCGTAGAATGCTGAAGTCTTCTGGGCTGTAAAAAGTTGTTGTTTTCCTTTTCCTCCCTTTCCTAGACAAGGATTCTGGACGGCATTAAAAATAACAAAAAGATTGTCTCCTCTTTTGTAGATATCTATTTTTTGGCACATTGTAAAAGTTGTCTATCATCAATCATTTTCTTACTTTTTCTCGTCAATTGCCATGTTTCTTTGCTTGCTAGCTCCGGTAATATCTGTGCACTAGCTGGAGCTTATCTGCCGATTAGTGATACAATTCTTGTTTTCTTTACTGATCCTTGGTTCGGTCTATTAGGTTGCTTACGATAGGAGAATTTCACTGTGAAGATGAAGCAAGAAAAGTGGTTGAGAAGATGGTCAATCAGGTCCATGTCGTCGGAGAAGGGTAAGGCAAAATTACCTTGTTCACGATTTATTCAATTTATCTTTTGCAAGCCATTTAGAATGATATATCTAGGTTCCTGCAAGTTTCTATGCTTTTAAGCATATAATTTGAATACTACAAGACTGAACTATTTGGGACATTTTCTTGTTGATCGTTTTGGACAATTATTTTGTCTTGATTTTTTAACGATATTTTCTCTCTTCTCCATCGAGGATATATTACTTCTAACTACTTATTGGTGATGTCTCATCTTTTATCACAGTGTCATAGGAAGAGCTCTAATTAGTGGGGAGTACCAATGGATTTTTGATGATACCCCCTTCAGTTTGTCTCAGATAAGCGATGCAGATAACCTAGGTTTATTTCAGGTAGATATTTTCCTTTTATGTTCATCCTTGATTAGGTTCTGTCCAAATTCCAGTGTAATTTTTATGATGCATTTACTAGTTTATATTATTAATACACCACCACGTGTGGGAAAATCTAGAAAAAGTGACCAAATATGTATTGGGGGGGGGGGGTGGACTAACCATTTTCCTCAATGTTTTTGTATGTTGATTACTCCATAACACAACATGCGTGGTTTTTGAGCAAACGAATGAACATATATGTCGTCAAATAAAAATAGCTAGTTCAGCCAGTTTATGTACATCCTTTTGGTTAATTTGTTGCAGAAAGTAAGAAATTTCCCTTGTTTTAACAGAGGAAGGTTACCTTCTTGTAGGGTTATACTTGGTGGCAACATCAGTTCCTCAGTGGAATAAAGGTTTTTTACTCTATTTCTTTTCCTTTTAAAAAGTTAATTCTATACATACTTGGAGCATAAATCAGCTCAAAATTATGTACTGGTCACTGAAAAGGACACATCTTCTACAGACTATTGCAGTAGTACCTATCCAGGCGTTTGGTGTGGCACAGTTCGGTTCCATGCAAAAGGTTAGTATGCTAGTTTTTGAAAGCAACTTTCACATGATTCTAACAGAAAAGGCTATACCCATTATCATGGTGTCATTGTTTCGGTTGTTAGAACAATTCTTGCACAAGTTTGCCTGAAGATGCTATCTCTGAACATGCCAGATCTCGAGCAAATGGACATTTGAGAAGCACGTCTTGTCTGCACTACTAATTAATTAATAATTTGTGTGATACTAATTGATATCTGTTTTGCAATTAAGGCATCAGAACGTGCATATCTTCTCATGAATATTAAAAGTTCACATTTACAGGTTTCTGAAAGCTTAGAGTTTCTGGATCAAGTTAAAGGTGCACTTTTTCTGAAGGAAAGGACTTCATGGCATCCTTCAACCAAAGATGTTCAGAAAGATGTTTTTACGTACAATCCGCAATTTCAACTTAATTCTCCAAGCACCACAGATGGTTTTGCACATATTAAGGCTGAGCCAGAAAACACAAAGCTCTTGGAGGACACGATGACAGTAGATTCCCTCAAGAACTTTGCCATTGCTTCAAGTAATCACTCTCTGCACTATTTCAATGGTTTCACCTCCAATGAAAGTTGCATTGGTCTGAATCCTCACATAGTGGCCATGCCAGTGAACTCCAAGTCTATAAGTTCTGTTAAAGTATTTCAAAGTGACAGCAATTCGCGGCACAGTAATATTTCAGAAAATGCACCACAATTTACATCCACTAAACAGCCAGGTTCTAGTCTGACAACTGCAGCTACAAGTTATTCAAGTTTGACCAATCTTCCAAGAATGGAGCTCGGGCTGTCATGCACACCTAACAAGCTGCGAAATTGCCTCCAAAGTGAAAAATCAAGCTTCTGGGATTCGTACTCATCAATATTTTCTACAGAAGCTGATCTGAAATCTACTTTATTTGACAATGACACCCCGTTTGTTCAAGGTGATGTGATTCAAGAGGTCGGTACTGCTGGATCTACTTCTTATGCTTGTGAGCTCAAGGAATTACCAAATGAAATATGGGGAGAAGCTGCAGGGTCCACAAAACAAGTAAGAAAAGTAGACAGTGAAAATCATGGCTTGCTTGAAAGCATACCATTCGATCCAGTCATAAATGATTGGTGGGATGACACTGCCTTACTAGAAGGAAACACTACACATTGTGGTGCTACTGGCATGAATTCTGTTGCAGGACAGGCAAATACTGATCACTTATTGGTTGAAGAGAGGGGATTGTTTTCAGAATCTACCTTTGAGGAGCTGCTTGGCTTTGATGGCAATGTTAGCCCAGTAGCTAGCACTGATCCATTAGGTGGCTCTGTCTCAGGCTGTCGATTGCCAAGGTACAACGTTCAAGATTCATTTTCAGTGTGCAACGCACAAGTACCAGCAGCATTGCTGTTCCCTTCCATTAACTATGCATCCGAAAATGATCAAACTGGAGCATCACAGGCAACCCCAATATCACTGCAGAATTTGTCTATGGATGATTGTGGCAGTTTGAATACTGCAAATTCCAAGGTCAGCCAGGTAAAGAAGCCTGAAGGAGTGAAGGTTGTTAAGAAAAGAGCCAGGCCAGGTGAAAGCACAAGGCCAAGACCAAAGGATCGACAGCAGATACAAGAGCGAGTCAAAGAGTTACGTGAGATAGTCCCAAATAGTGCAAAGGTAAGAATTGACCACAATATCTTTGTGTTTAACCTGGTGATTGATGGCTGTCTCTTATCTTTTATTCTGCACAACAGTGTAGCATTGATGCTTTGTTGGACCGAACAATCAAGCATATGCTCTTTCTACAAAGTGTAACAAAGTATGCAGAAAAGATTAAGCAAGCTGATGAACCAAAGGTATGTCATGCTGGAGAATGCAGATAACTGAACCTTCTAAATGTTAGCTTCCTTGTACTGACTTTAATCTGTATTCATGTGAAGATGATAAGCAAGGATAGTAGCGCAGTGTTAAATGATAACTCAAGTGGTGTTGTCCTGAAAGACGATCCAAGTGCTGGAAGCAATGGAGGTGCCACATGGGCCTATGAGGTTGCAGGGCAGACTATGGTCTGCCCAATAATCGTTGAGGATCTTTCACCGCCTGGTCAGATGCTTGTCGAGGTATGGTTCCCAAATCACGGGTGACCTAGTGCTCTTTTCGCATAATGCAGAAGTATGAGAATTGAGATGAAATGTTTGCTATTTAACAGATGCTATGTGAGGAACGTGGATTTTTCCTAGAGATAGCAGACACCATTCGTGGTTTTGGACTGACAATCTTGAAGGGACTGATGGAACTTCGTGATGGCAAGATAATGGCTCGATTTCTTGTTGAGGTAAATAAACTCTTATTTTGGGATGTTTTCCCATTTCTGGTGAGCTTCTCGGCAGACATTTTAGTGTGTTAGTGTTTTTTGCAGGCAAACAAGAATGTGACCAGGATGGATATATTTTTATCACTTGTTCAGTTACTGCAGCAGAATAGCCTCAATAGATCTTCGGACCAGCTAACTAAGGTCATTAACAATGGCATTCCATCTTTCGCTGAGCATCAGCAATCTCCTATATCAATTCCAGTCAGCCTTGCCGGGAGATAGCAATGACCAATACTTGAAGAAAAGTTAACGTAATATTTGGAGTGCCGATTAGTGGTTGGTGATGACCGTCAGGTGTTGATAGAACTGACAATTGTTAAGGATGTAGTGAACGCACATTGTGGTGTACAAATTATCATTTGTCGAGTTTAGGAATATTGCTGCTGTCGCTTGTAATGTGGACACTGGCGCGTGCTTATGCTGGTTAGTTTGTGTGTAGTCATTGTTGATTGACGTACAAAAAAATGTGAAGAATTGTGTTATCTTATCTGAATTTCTAATCAAGTGTGGCAAAATACAGTGCTTCGATGTTTGGTGCAAGAAAAGAAATGGAGAATTTCAGGCTCAGGAGCCAAAGTTCGTTATGTCATTTTCAGTACACCTCATGATTATACAGTTGAAATCACTTGAGTGGAAGCTCAGAAATGCATCCTACGGTCTAGTCATAAGGTTGAAATCAGTTGGAAATGAAGCTCATAGATGCATCAGATAGTAATTTTTTGCCGGAGTGATGCATCAGATAGTTTGAATGCATGGATGCATTCAAATTGTAGTCAAACCATTTCCCCCTTAAATTAGTACATGCCAATGATGATCAACGTATTATTTGGTGCAAACGTACATGTTGAACGCTAGCTTGGATCTGCAGCCTGTAATATAGCACAAGGACTGTGTTTTACAAGTCTATTTGCAAAAATTCGCATCATTCAATTCAGGACTCCAAACTTCTGTGAAGCGCTCCGAATGGCCGAAACAGGGAGAAGGCAGAATCCATTTCGAACCAGAATGAACCGCGAACAGTCGCGTTTCGGAAAATGTCCCCGAGCACGTCGTCCATCTCCAACCCTTCAGATAACACCCATGTTTGGTTGAGAGCACGAAATTTTTTTCACAAAAATACGAATGCATGCATGGAGTACTAAACGAAATTTATTTGCGACACCTTTTCACAAATGAGTATAACTTTTCGAGACGAATTTAATGACTGTAATTAATCTATGATTTACTACAGTAATCGTCCTCTAATCATGCGGTCCGAGGCCTCATTAAATTGGTATCGCGAATTTACCAGAGGTACTGCATGTGGTTTTGTAATTAGACTTTATTTAATACTCTAAATTACTAGTCAAAGTTGATTCAGCCCAAACCAAACACGGCAATTTGCCTGAATGGATCCCGATGGCAGTCGGTCAGAGTCGAGGAACAGGTCCAGAAATTGACCCGGACTAGTCTCCAGAACCCCACCGTTAGGGAACGCAGCAGATTTTACTCCCGCTGGCGGCTGCCCCTTCTTGACTCTACCAACGAGTTGCGGCAGACAACTTTGGCTGGCAGAAGAACGGGGAGCGCGGAGCAGACTCGAATTCTAGACACGACTCAGAGGACTGGGCGCCTGGCTGTCTTGACCGGTTGAGCCAAACGGATGAAGAAAACGATCCGCCGGCGATGGCCGGCACGGGTACGGCCCACGGCAGACCTCCCGCCGGCGAACTAAGTTGCTGGAGCACAGCGCACACCTGACAACAGGCCTCTCGCCTCGGGGGCTACTCCTGGTCGTATAGTAGAGCGCGCCGCCTCCCCTGCGTCCCCCGCTTCTTCCTCCTCCGGCGACCCTACCGTCCCCTCATCCGCCGGCCGCCACCACCGCCACCCCCGACCTCCTTTCTGTAGCCACCAGCCATGGAAGCCGGCCGTAGTCTGCTCCTCCCACCTCTCATCGCGTTTTTTTATTTTTATATTTTTCAAAATCATTTTTTACATAAATATATTTTCGGTTTCATAATTTATAGATTTATACCCCTATCGTGCGACTGTGGGGCGGCTGGCCCTTGCCGTCCTCCTGCCGGGCGGTAGGAACCTTAATATAAATAAAATTTATTTTTAATCATATTTTGGCCCATGGGGGGAGATTGCCGCCGGGCGGTAGGTACCCGCCGCCCGGTGGCGGGGCGATAGGCCAGGCAACCGGCAGGCCCCTTCCGCAGGTTAAACTTTGATCGTCAGTGCGGCAGTGCGACATTAGACAATGATTAAGATATATTAATTGCTACTGCATAGGGGCAACACAAGATACCTTTGAGGCGAGCTTCGAATACTGGAGTCGGTTATTTTCTATATCTAACCAGCAGGCCGATCCTACCTTCCAGACACCTGTGGCCACCGGACGTCCAGGTAGAGACCGGGTGGCGGGTACCTGCCGCCCGGCTGCCGGGCGGCACCCTCCCCCAGGGGCCAAAATGTGATTAAAATTTTTTTATTTATATTAAGGTCCCTACCGCCCGGCAGGAGGCCGGACGCCCCGCAGTCGGGCGGTAGGAGTATAAATCTGTAAATTATGAAAACGAAAATATATTTCTATAAAAAACGATTTTGAAAAATATAAACATAAAAAAACGCCCGGGCGCGCGGCCAGAGAATCCAGTCGGAAACAGGCCGAGACGTGAGGCCGGCCCACGAGAGCCCAAAACCCCTCTCCTCCCTCCATCTTTGACCAGGTCCCCTCCGGCGACGTCGTCTTCCTTCCCCAGTCCCATCCCATGCGCCCGCTCCTCTTCCTCCTCCCTCCTTCCTCCATCTCACCCGTCCCTCTCACCGCCTCGTTAATTTTTCGCCCCCGTCTTTGAACGCCGCGGCGGCCTCCACCCCCACCCCTCCTCGCCCCCCTCCGATCCCGCGCCCGCCTATAAATCCCGCCGCCGCAAGCGCCCGCACAGCTCGCTGCTGCTCCCCCTCCCCGCCTTGCCCTGTCCTTCTCCCGTCGGCCCAGGGCGGAAGGGGGTTCTCGCGAGGCGGGCGGGCGGTCGGGCGGTCGGGGATTGCTCGGGTCGGGTGCGCCCCCCGCGCGATGGCGAAGCTGTACGTGCAGGCGTTCCCGCCCGCGGATCTGAACAAGAACACCGAGTGGTTCATGTACCCGGGCGTCTGGACGACCTACATCCTCATCCTCTTCTTCTCCTGGCTCCTCGTCCTCTCCGTCTTCGGCTGCACCCCCGGCACGGCGTGGACCGTCGTCAACCTCTTCCACTTCGCGGTAACCGCCTCTCCCGATCCCTTCCTCGGCCTCCCCCGTTCGCTGCTGAAATCGTGACGGCAGGGGTCACTCCGCGGATCTGGACTCCTCGAGAGGCTGTGGCGGATGCCTCCGTCCGACCAGCTGTGGGTTTCATGGAGGGCGTTAATGCGGCCGTCCTCTGTGGCTGGTGCTTGTACGGTGTTTGCTCACGTATGCTGCGCTAAGCTTGTTTCGTGGTTCCGCAATTGGCCAATGGATTGATGAGGGCATCCAAACATATAGGAGTGCGTACTTTAGGTCCGTCCACATGGCAGAATTCGGTTGAGTAGTTGTGTGTGTACGTGAACATTGGTATGCCTCGGTTGTTATAGTTGGCCGGTAGCTTGTGTGAATTTCATGGTGCTTCAAAATAAATTGTTTCTGTTCAGAGCGGTGGGCGTGTAGCCTAGAACACAAACAAATATTCATGTTGCCATTGATTGTGAGAACAACTTTGGTGGCTAGTTTCCACACCTGTGCTCAATTAATATCTGGTTCAAATTGATTGAGTTATGTCATTGGGAAGGGAGGGAAAGGGAGGTTTGTAACTCATACTGACCGAAGGCCTAATTAATATAAATACCCAGATTGATGACATTGCTACTTGTTCTGTTAGTTTCACATATAGCCCTGTTTCTTCAGGAACATATTGTACATTTGAACACAGTACTGTATAATCACCCATTAATGTCGTTGCCTCAGATGATTAAAGCTCTCATATAAAGCCAATCGAGATAACATTGCAAGTTGATCTCAGTGGAATCTCTACTTCGTTAGCATTCTGGTTTTTTAATTGTCTCATCATATCTTTAAAAGAATCAGCAATACAATGCGTACACATTAGGCATTAGTACAGGGTGCAGTTTCTTGAAGTTCAATATACTGTCTCTTCAACATTTCTCTATGCAACTTCCTCCTAATAACTCTTTCTTTTCGGAATGTTCTTCTATTGAAATATTGAATCCTATTTTTTAGATCACGTACCACTTTTTCCATTGGAAGAAAGGAACACCTTTTGCTGATGACCAGGGAATGTACAATGCATTGACTTGGTGGGAACAAATGGACAATGGCAAACAGCTTACTCGTAACAGGAAGTTCCTCATTGTCGTTCCTGTAGTCCTGTAAGTACTACCTGCTACATTTGTCTGTTCCATTTGATTTTCATTGCTTAATCCTTATGGCTAAATTTAGGAGAGATACTATGTGATACACACACTCACGATGTTTCCTTGACCCAGATCACAATGTCGCAATAGATATTTGAAACTGCTAGATGCTGATTTCTGTAGAATATGATCTATTGTTAACACTAACTGAAAAGTATAATTCCTTTCCAGTGTATTAGATAATGCATGGGTATTCTATTTTTCGTATTATAATCTGGATTCATTCTGTGTTGTGTTTTGTTTTTTCACTTATTCATACATAATTAATTGTCTCTGCACCTCTTTGACGTTGCTGTTCTTGTGATGGTTGACTTAATAGGAATATTCCATAATTAGCATGTTGATCTGAAGCAATTGTATTATTATGCCGAATTAATATACTCCATCAGTGCACTACACGCTCTTTTCTTTAAAAAAAATTCTGCAGTTGCTGCAGTTATATGCCATTTCTCAATTCATTCCACAATTATTCAATTTCTATTTTTTTTTCACTGATACTGTAATCAGTATGAACCCAGACCTGTCTGCGATATCTTATATTTCGGAAATTCAATTGAGACCATTATTTTGAAAAATCTCACTGTTTGCTACCCTATTTGCCCATTTCTAATATTTTTTCCTGGAACCGATCCGTATGATCCCAGACCTGTGATAATATATTATATTGTTAGGAATGCAATTGAGATCAGTATTGTAAGAAGTACTGCTCTTTACCCTCATCAACTGTGTTGTTTGAGGTTTGACACATGGTCCATAATCCCCATCCTTGCTTTGTAGAGAACCATAAACTTTTTTTCTGTGTGATCTCTAATACCATTAGTACACCATTTCTTTTGCACATTTTAGTTTTTTATTTAGTTATTTCCATATCCCCATCTCTTTGTTTATGTAAATCTGCTACTCAGACGCAATTTATGTGCTACAGTGGGTAACCCAAATTTCATTACGCAAAGCAATGAAATTATAGTCAAATCCATCATTAAGGGTCATTTTCTCTTAATCTACGCACCAAATCAATCAAGTTTTCTGGCAACTGAGCGACTGGGCTACCTGATCAGCACAATTAGTTACTGATCATGAAAATCCCAGCAGCATTTATTACAAAGTCACATAATGCCTCCAAAGACTTCTACTAGATAGAAGCAGCGGTCGTTAAATCCAGCCAACCTAACCACAGAAGTAACAGGAAATGAAAAACGCAACCTCATAGTGTAATCTAAAAACTCGGTCGGTGGGGGAAAAGACCACCCCCACGGCTTTCTATTAAGAAGAGGCCAGTTTGACCCGACCGAGAACCCCCCCCCCCCCCCCCGAACCCCGGCTCTTTCCAGACTTGGGCCTGGCGGCACCGTTGCAGCCGGGCCGGGTCCGCATACGCGGCCAACCGTAACCCAGCGCCGGGTCGCACAGCCCAAGCACTTCGGGAGCGCAGCGAGGGGCGGGGTTTTCCCACAGGCGGGGTAAATCCGCCCCATCGGGGTCTCGAGCACCCCACCTCTGGGGTGCCGCCGGATGCTTCGAACCACTCGGTCTAACATCCTTAGGCACCTCATAGTTTAATCTAGAGGTCTTGCTGTGCTTCCAACATTACTGTATCAGCACCATCCTGATATCCTCCTGTGTGGCGCCTCTTGTGGGTGGAAGGTTAATGCCACATCCTTCAGAACTGCTGCACCAGCCTCCAGTGCCTCTTGATCTCCTGGTTTCTGTAGTGAATACTATGTGGCATCCACCGCCACATAGTAGTAACTGTATGGAGTAGCTGTCCAGTAATTTGGAACTAGGAGGCCATCTGTTCCTGTAGGTACCATAGAAATAGCTCGTGGGGAAAAAGTATCTTATTATAAGGTGTGACCTGTTTACACGTTTAACTATTATCATGGTTTTGAAGGAATGAAATGAAAACTTAAAGTGCCAACTTAATCCTCTTTGATGATCTTGTCCGAGAAAAATAGAGAGAACTTTGCCCTTCGGAGATTAAAATATTCTTAATATAGATTTCTTGCAGAGAGTCAGAACAATTCCTGTGACAAGAGCTTGCCTTTTTTTATGCCTGGTAGCTTACTAAAACTTTAGCAGCAATTTGATTATGTTAAACATTATTGTGGGCTAGGCTATCACAAAAGAGACTTTGTGCATGTCCCTTTAATGGTTTCAGTTCAATATAAGTGCCTTATTTGCACTTTCACAACGTGGAAGGCTGGAGTAGCATTATCTTTTGCTTACTGAAGACAATTACGATTTCCATGCCCATTTCATGACACTATTCACTTAGGAATATTGCCTCTTACTCTCTAAAAAGAGGAAAAGGACAATCTTAAATGAGTTAAATGATAATATGATAGTTTAAGAAATCAAATGTTCACTTTTTGCAGCAGCCACGTTTTCTGTTGAAGGTCTAGTTGGCAATTTTGTATCTTTTACTGTGTCCTAAATTTGGTTCTCCATGCCCACACTTGGAAGCACTGAAGAAATTTGCTCCTTTGACTTCATGGTGATCTCTTTCAATTTGGGAAATAATAGTTCTAAAGTAGGCTATGTGATTCGCTTATGTCATTCTACTAGCCTGTAAGATAGTTTTAACTTCTAGAAGGGCCCACCAATACTTTGGGCCTACAAGCGCGGACACATTTTTTACTTCATTGTTAAGAAAGGAACAAATTGCACTGATAAAAACAGCTTTATGTGTAGCGTTAACATAAAGCTATAGTTGGTTGTCATGGAATAAGCATAATGATGAATGAAATTGTTTGGGAGATAAACCTTGAGCATTGCCATGTAGGTGGTAAAGCACCTTTTCTAGTTGTAGCGCAAAGTCATTTGAATATGTCTGCGATAATGTATACAATACTACAATTCAATGCTTTACCCACAGTTGCATAGTATAATCATAATGTTGTTCAGGATAGTGCAATGCTGCAATAGTTCTGACAGATATTGGTCAGATTGTACACATTATCATTATTAACTGTTCATAATTTTAAGTGTGTTATATAACTGTAGAGCTGTAGAGCAATTAATATAGACTGATCTTTCATGTGACTTTGTGTTAATCCTGTTGTTAATTTTTTCAAGCACTGCATCAGATTCACATGCATGCTAGAATGTAGTCAGCCCTAAAGAATAAAACATTAGACTGCTTTTCACGCCCAATGCATTGCTATTCTTATGCTAATTGCGAATGAGAAATTTTTAATGTAAAATCACGCTATTTTTATTCATGATGCCACTGTGGTACTTTCAGCTAGGTGTTTTTTTTTCACAATACATAACACTAAATGCAGCTTGTTTTCCCCCATATTTCCTTGACAGGTATCTGATAGCTTTGCACACCACAGACTACCAACAACCTATGCTCTTTCTCAATACCCTCGCGGTTAGCGTGCTTGTGGTCGCCAAATTACCGAATATGCACAAGGTTCGGATTTTTGGAATAAATGCTGAGAACTAAGCAGCAGCATCCTTTCAGCAGACATCTACCTATATGCTTTTCCAGAGTGGTCTGTACCAGTGAGTAGTGTTTAAAAGTTGTTAGCAGATGGGCCTTGGTCGTTGTATAGAGAAATGCTCAGAGGCTGGAAATGTCGCTGCTGTACATCTGACGTGCACGGATTCTGTAGACTCTCAATGTTGCTATATGCTTTGTTGCAAGCATCTGTCAGTTGCTACATGTACAGTATCACATTCTCGCAGAGCAATATTTTCTCAGCTACCATAATTCCAAGATAGCAATACAGTACTGCCTGTCTCTATGGCGATGGTGGATACAGGGGCAAAATTATTACAAACAGTTTTGCACAGGCCATTGAGAGTTACTGGGTTTTTTTTATGAGAAAAAGTCCATTTTGACCATCCAACTATTGCCCGAATTTGGTTTTGGCCATTGAACTCCAAAACCGGGTATTTTCGACCATCCAACTATCAAAACCATTCACTTTTGGTCATCCGGCGGTTTTGCAAGGCGGTTTCGCTGACGTGGACGCCACGTGGAGGTGGGGCCCACTTGTCAGCCATTCTCTCTTCTTTCTCTTTCTTTTCCCCCTCTCTCTTCTCTCTCGGTCCCTCTGCTCGGCGGCCCCCTGCTGCCGCTGCCGCCGCCCCCTGCTGCCGCCGGCGCGCCGCCGCCCCCTGCTCGAGCAGTGCCGCCGCCCCTTGCTGCCGTCGGCGCGCCGCCGCCTCCTGCTCGAGCAGTGACGCCGCCCCTGCTGCCTGCTGCCGCCGCCCCTTGGTGCAGTAGGCGCCGCCGTCACGTACTACAGCCGGCGCCACCTGCTGTAGCTGTAGCCGCCGCCCCTTGCGGGCCCACCCTGATGCAGCAACGTCGCTGGAGAGGAAGGAGGGAGCAGCGCTGGGGACCGCCGGGGCAGGAGAGGAAGGAGGGAGCGGCGGTGGCGGCCGCCGGGGCAGGGGACGAAGGAGGGAGCGGCGGTGGCGGCCGCCGGGGTAGGGGAGGAAGGAGGGAGCGGCGCTGGGGGCCGCCGGGGCAGGGGGTGCGGCGGCGGTGGGGAGGAAGCGGCGGGAGGGGGCCGCCGGGGCAGGGGAGCTGCGGCGGTGGGGCCCAGGGGAGGTGCGGAGGGTGCGAGGACGAGCACCGCTGCTGGCTCGCCTGCACGCCGCCGTGGACCACGCCTGCGACGCGGAGCACGCCTCGCCGCGGCGCCTAGCCCTAGCCGCCGTGCCGGCTCCGCGCAGTCCCCGCTGCCCAATTCGCGCGGCCCCTGCACCGGCTGCTGCTCAAGCCCGCCGCCGCCGCCCAGCTCCCTACCACCCCTGCTACGGCTCGCCGCCGTCCAGCTCCACGCTGCCCCTGCACGGCTCGCCATGGCCCAGCTTGCTGCTCCCTCGCCCTCACGCCTAACCGTGCGCGGCCGCGGCTTCCTGGCGGCGCCGCTCGCGCCGGTTGCCCGGCGTCAGGCTGCCGCACGGCACCACAACGGCCTCGACGCCGGCTCACCGTCCGCCCTCCCGCCGGTCCCTGCTCCGCCCGCCGCCGGCCGTCTGAAGGGAGGAGAGAGATGAGAGAGGAGAGAAAGAGGGAGACAGAGAAGAGAGAGAGAGTGGGGGTAGCACTGACAAGTGGGCCCCACTTCCAGCGTCCACGTCAGCAAAACCGCCCTGCAAAACCGCCGGATGGCCAAAAGTGAACGGTTTTGATAGTTGGATGGTCGAAGATACCCGATTTTGGAGTTCAATGGCCAAAATCAAACTCGGGCAATAGTTAGATGGTCAAAAATGGAATTTTTTTCTTTTTTATGTGTGTGGGTCGGGAGGACTTTGCCTGACATTGGCACAAACAAATCAGATGAATCAATAATCATGCTCCGAATCGTGTGTCACGAGGCTCCACTCTGAATTTGTTGGTGAAAACCCCGTTTGGGCTGGTTCGTGTGTCAATTGCTTGCATTGTCTTGGTGAAGGTTGAATTCAGGCATGGACTGCGGAGTGCTGAAAGCAAGCGACTCCTGTATGGACCCTAGCAGTTACCAACATACCATTAGCCATCAGAGGGCAGCTTCCTTCCGGGCGAAGTCTAGCAGAGTGACGCGCGCCACGCGGTAACAGTGACGTCCACCGCCCAGCATCCAAGTCGCACGCAGACACCTGCGACAGGTGGTCCGTGGCCGCATCCCCTGATTTGGACTGCTGTTCCGGCCACGGCAGGCCTCTACTCCCCCATTGCTGCTGCTACAGCTAACGGCCGAATCGCTCTTCCCCAAGCCGACGGCCACGCACTTTTTTTTTTTAGACCAGTTCGTGCGCTTCTTTGGTACAGCCCGTGTGCTACTGCACACACGCATTAGGTGGTGACGCAAACACTACCACGGCAAGGCTCGCGTGCTGCACAACGCTGGCCAGTCACTCCAGCCAGCACAGGTATAGACGAGGCGAGCGAGACAGGTTCGCTGTCGTCTCTGGACTCATCAGAGAGCCCGGCCGGCCGGCTGCTGGCTCACGCCTTCTCAGCGAAGTCGCTAGCACAATTGATTCGTTTTCGCTTCGTCGATCGATCGGCCATGACGTCGCCGGCCGGGCGGCCGACCGAGGTGAATGGAGCGGCTTTTCCGCTGCCGGCCGGGGTCCGCCGGGATCGCGGTGTCCGCCAGTGCGCGGCGGGCGACGGTGAATGAGAGGACGCTGGCCGCAGTGCCATCGCCCGGTTTGGTTTGAACTAACACAATCTGGACTGAAATTTTATCAATTTTGACCGTTAATTAAAGTGTCAAACAAAATCAATTCACAAAACCAATTTCAGAACTCTGCACTAGGAATCCTGAAGAATCTAATGAGATCTTTGACCGCGTAATTAAAAGATGGTTACTGTAACATCAATGTAGCCAATCATTGATTAATTACTGTCATTAGATTTGTCACGAAAAATTACACATATTTTTAAAAAGATTTCACAAATAGACTTCATTTAGTACTCCATGCATACGAGATTCTTCTATCGAAAATTGTGCACGCACTGTTTATAGAATCTCCAACACAGATCCAAACACGGCACGGGTCGGGGAAACTTGGCGCGGCCTTTTTTCCCTGCCACAGTGCGTGGCGTGCTTCCCCTGCTCACCTGAGCCGAGCAACTACTACAGTCTACAGTGCGCGCATGAAACATGTTTCTTTTTGGCAAAAGTATGCGCTCCAGTGCCCTCGCTGTTTCTTTCTTCTTTCTTTCTTTTTTACTGTGGAGGGCGACAGCGAGCTGCACACATTGACACAGTCACACACAGGAGAAATGCCACATCGTTTGCAGTGTGGACTGAAGCGGTGAAGCATCATCTATCCGAGACTCCTGCTGGTTCGTACTGAAAAAATAAACCTGGTGGGGAAATTAGCTAGTGGATCTTCCAGAACCAAGCTGCTGCAACGAGTAATGGCGTTCAGCTGTGCACACCAGCTGCTGAGTGCTGCTGACTCCCGAGGTTCCATGATTGTGCTGCTCCAGCCATTGCTGCCACGAAGGAGAACATGTCTAAATGGACAGCGCAGTGGCATGCACCCGGCACATGCATGCAGGCCGCTCCTTGCTGACAGGAACAACATTGCCCGCGCTGCATCACAGTAGCCGGTAGCCAGCCTTCCATTTGTGTGTAGTCTGCCGTTTATTCTGCTTGCAAGGGAAGCGTTCTGCTCGTTTCTTATAGATCACGTCCCTGCCAAGGGCGGACGCAGGATACATTTCTAGAGGGAACTCGTCGTCTCCCTTCGATCCCCTTTAATTTTAATTTCCAGCACCTCCATCTTTGTCTCCTTTATGTTTCTCTTACTTATTCTTCCTTCTCCATCTCTCTTCTCTCCATGGTGCATCATGTAAACTAGACCTATAGCCCGCGCATTTGCGCGGCTAGTATTGAAAATTCAAAAATTTGTATATTGTTGTATCCTTACTTAAAAATTATACTATTTTTTATCATACATCATCCTGTTCATTATTGTAAATTATGTCTTATTGTTGATTAAAACAATTCAACTATGATCTACCTGTAATAACAATTTGATTTGTTGAGCTTTAATAATATTATGCAGATAATTATTCTTATTTTCATTTTATTTTGATTGATTGTTGTTAGCTTTAGTTTTTATTAATAGTATATATTTGTAACTGATACATAGCTAAATGGTATTTTATATTTAATTTTTCATAATGGCATTAGTGGGTAATTTTTAATTAGGCACAGAAATATTTTAGGCTAATTTTTATCGTAATGGCAGTGATGGGTAATTTTTATTTTTCTATTTTTCTCCGATTAATGTGGAAATTTCTAGACCTTGAGAGCGAACATGGAGGTTCCGTTTGTTGGCCAAATAATAAGGTAATAGATGGCTATATACGAAAATGCAGATGATGATACTAAATGTGTGGTCTATTGATCATACACAGAGCACAAATAAGGATAATCTTGGACAGAAATTTTTCCGCTGGAATCTAGATGTACTTTTTTTTCATGTTTGAATGTACCTTCGGATATTCTATTTGATCCTTATTAGACATAAATAAAAATAACTAGGATACATTACAAATCTATTCTTTTGGAAAAAGTAAGTCTATTCACTTAAATTCTGAACTTAGAAGTTATTATCCTCGATAAACCTAATCGTTTGAGTCTTTGGTATATATCCTTTGAATCCTTAACATCATTCTAGTTTTCAGCATGCTTATCCTTATGAGTAAGTCTATAATTATACAGCCCTTGATGAAATCATAATGACTTACTTCAATTTCGACCGTGTCATATCGGTATTTGTAGATTTACTTTGATTTTGACCCTATGATATCGGTATTCGTATAGGGCTAGACTAGATCTTTCGTGAAATATAGCCCATGATGATGGTGTCATGCTCTAGGTGAATGCAAAATATGCTTTTACTCAAATATAGCATATATTTTGTTTGACATATTTTCTCCTATTTTTTATTTTTTTATAAAAAGGGATGTTTTTGATAGATGCATGCCCATGAAAACCTGAAGCGAAAAATACTCGTTTATCAAAGTAATGAAATGTAAAGATATTAAATATTGTATCTTGCCTATGATATTTACAGATATCTTATTCTCCTAATCTGTTTTCCCACACTTCAGCATCCATGTGATGATTCGAAAATATTAATAAACCGGTCATTGTCCTCTACATTTAAATTTTATACCAGCATGTTCATTCCTATGGTGGTCAAAATGTGTTATATTTTCTCTAAAATCGGATAAATAAACTTTGTGTTATTTAAAATAATACTAAACTAATAAATAGTGGGGGAAAATTAACTAGTTATAGGGATATCAACCTAGTTCAACTCATGGAAAATATGCTGAATAAAACAAGAGGATGGGTCTGTGGCCTACTACGACTGTAGGCCATGGTGCACACACTTGCTTGCACACACACACCCAAATTTAGCATACCTTGTCCTCCTTGTGACCGGTTTCTATCAGCACATTCATATTGCATTGGGTAGTTTATTTATTATAGGGTGACCAAATGCCAACAAAGGCGGAGTTGTACTCGGCAGGGCCTCATCCCTAGGAGAATGTTTTGGTGGTCCCACAAGATTAAAAAGGGCTTCCATGCGGTGGAGAAGTAGTGTTACTAGGGCCTGACCATCCCATCCACTGAAGAAGACACACGCACAGGCCCGGCCGAGGCCAGAGCATGTACATGGACGAAATGGTAAAGTGGGTGAAAGCATAATTAATTTGATGGCAACTTTCGGGTGTGGGCAGTTGAACTCTGCAAGTGAATGCTCAACTAGCTGCAAATAAAAAAAACAATAGTGTAATAATGTGTTCATGTCCTATACTGCTAATCTGCTATACACAATACACTTGGCATGACAGGTCACCGGAGGAGGGCAATCAAGGTCTCAAGGAGCATAATGCATGGTGAGGAGGAGGGGGCACCCTTTTGGTTTAGAAAATACAATGGGTTGTAGTACCAATGGCCTGCAGAAGCACTTGCAGATGGCCTAACATATGATAATAGTACCATGTGGAGAGACAGGGGGTGCAAAAGCACGGTGTTTGCCATACTTACATATTCCTTTCCCCTTTCTCCACGACGCCCCTCTTCCTGCTCCTCCCGGTAGTGCTTTTCATGGCTGGAAGATTCTTGGGCTGTGTAACTGTGTTTAGATGGAGGGAAAAGGGGATGCGAAAAGTCACATCGGACAATGTATCACACTGTAGCATTTTTTATTTTTTGTGTTAAATATTGTCCTACTATGACCTAACTAGCCTCAAAAGATTCGTCTCGCAACGTACATCAAAACTATGCAATTAGTTTTTTTATTTACCTACATTTATTACTCCATGCATGGGTCATTTGCTATATTTAATGTTTCGATGTGATAGAAATGTGATGGAAAGTTTGGATTTTGAGGCATCTAAACACACCCTTGGTTTCGTGATGATGGCGGCGAGATATGACATCTCAGAGTAGCTATCCCTGCTAGAACAAGAAAAGAGCTAGCACACAAGGAAATGGAGGCACTGTTTGGTTTGAAGTAGCACAAGTAGCACAAAATTTTTGACTAATAATTCGGGTACTAAATAAAGGTAATTTATAAAACTAACTCCACAACCCTGTGCTACTTCACGAGACGAATCTAATGATGCCTTTGAATGCACGATTAGAGGATGCTTACTGTAGCATCACTGTAGCCAATCATCGATTAATTACTGTCATTAGATTCGTCGTGAAAAATTACACCCATCCGTGAAAAAGTTTTACAAATAAACTCCGTTTAGTACTCCATGCATGTGAGATTATTTTCTCGGGAATCGTGTGCGCTACTCGTGCTCTCCAAAACAAACAGAGCCTCCGATACACCTAGAGAGAGAAAGGTATAACTGATATCAATAACAATAAAAGAATAAAATACTGTATGAAGAATAAGAACGCACATATAGACGTACTCCTACTTGTATAGACGATACAGGGCTGGTTGAACACGATATAAATGAGCCAGCCATAAAATATGACTGTTACCGGGTACCGTAAGATAGAACAGCACAGCACTGTATGCTCCCTCACATGATCTACTGATCTACTAGGACTCAACACTATAACGAACGAATTAACCAACTGTAGCACACTATGATCACTGATGATGCAGCATGTGCATGTTCACTGCTGGCAGAACCAAAACCAAAAAAACGACCCAGGAAGAAGAAAGAGTTTTAACCAATACAATCGATCTGGAATAATACACACGACTAACCAGATTGTGTGTTATCAAGCAAGCTTTAAAAGCACAGCAACACGCACGCAAACCTCTACGAGATCCGTACATGTGCTTTTTAACTTCGACCAATGTAGTAAAAGGCTGCTCACTACATGCACAACATTGACACATGATTAACGCAGCTTGCTCCTTGGATTACACGATCAGGAATGATAGATCGTCTAGGAGAGAAGCTGTAAATCACCGGTTCACCACCCTTAATAATCTGTATATCCTGCTGTGTTAGCCCCCAAGTCGATCGCCACACGCATGAACAACACCATGAAACCGAAAAAAAGAAAAGAAACCAAACAACCAGAGAGATCAAACGCCATATGTGAACACTAATCACCTCCACCTCTTATTAACTCCGATCCTTGTCTTCTCTGTCTCTATCCCTATATATCTCCACATGCTGACAACGGCGCGTGCATGAGCCATGCATGGCGCGCCGCCTTTACCAAGGCCCGCCGCCGCCGCCATTGCTGCTGCCGTTCCCGAGGATGCTATTGCTCCAGAATCCTGCAGTCTCGTGGCCGCCGGTGACGCCGCTGGCCCCGCTGCCGTCGCCTGCTTGATCTTTGCTGTGCTCGTACTGATCGGCGCCATTGTTGTTCGCGGCCCCGGCTGCGGTCACCGCCGGCTTCAAATCCTCGAAGGGGAAGAGCAACCTGCCGGCCGCGCCCTCCTGCAGCCCGGCGCTGTAACCCCCGGCCCCCGTGCCGTGCGTGTCCAGCGAGAATCCGAGCAGGCTCTGAGACTGCGGCGGCGGGGGCATGCGGAAGTCGCCGAGAGCGAAGCCCGCGGCCGCGTACTCGGCCGGCATCCCTAGCTGCACGTGCTGCAGCGGGACGTAGCAGCCGGTGCTCCTCAGCAGCTCCATCGCCGAGAGCGCGCCAATGCCCCTGCCAGCGGCGCCGCCGCCGTTGCCCGCCATGGTCGCTCCGGGGTTGCACACGCTGCTGCTCTCCAGGCTCGGGAACGCCGCGAACTCGGGCGGCTGCAGGCCGCGGCCGTTGTGGTGCGGGAACGCCAGGTTGAGGTCGTGCGCGCCCTCGTGCATCAGCTTGGGGTTCTTGGCCGCGAACCCCACGGGGATCGTGCCGGACACCGCCGCGGAGGTAGAGGCGGCGGCCGCGGCCGCGGACGACATGGCCGAGGAGGAGCGCTTGTTCTTCCTGGAGCCGCCGCCCACCGGGACGTTGCGGAGCGAGCCGCCCTCGGTCCAGTAGCGGCGGCACGTCTTGCAGAAGTAGCGCGGCTGCTGCAGACTGTAGTTGTTGTAGTAGCAGAACTTGGTGTTGGTGGAGTTGCACCGCGGGCAGTTGAGCGCCTTCTCCTTCTGCGGCCGCGCCCGCCGCTCTGTGCCGGCGCCGGCGCCGGCCCCCGCGGCCGCGCCAGCGCCGGGCGCTGCCGCGGCTGCTGCCGGAGCGCCAGGAGGCCTCTGGGCGCCGGGTGCCGCCGAGGGCGTGGCCGGCGGGGGATTCGGATGCTGGTTAGGATTTGTGTTTCCAGCCATGAGCATCTCCTCCATGGGCTTCCCTAGCCCTAGGCCCTGATGATGGACACATATTGCTCATCGTTAGATGCTACCAAGCTTGAACAATGTTAATAAGAAGGCAACCAACAACTACTCCTAGTGGAGAAAGAACATGTAGTATGGGAGAATGAAGAGATGGGTAGCACATAGAGGAAGGGGGTATATGAGTTAAGGTCTGAGGATCCTTATGGTGCAGTGCAACAAAGAACCAAGCAAATGGATACAAAGTGAGATTAAAGAGAAGGGGGGAAAAGGCAAACAAAAGGTGAAAAAAAGGAAGGAAAAGATGAGAGAGAAGCACGGCACCACACAAAACTCAACTTTGTCTGTGCTCTTGTAGGGTTGCGTTTGTGGCGTAGCACTGCTACTTACTCCATTTCCTCCTATCGTTGTGGACGGTCTCACCCAAGACATGGCTGCTCTTTTGATGCAAGGCGTTGGAAGAGAGAGAGAGAGTAAAGCTATACTATGAGAAAAGGAGGGATAAAAAGGATGAGAGCTTGGAAAGGGGGATAAGATGGAAAGAAAGGGAGGAACAAAGGAAAAGAAAGGCGGTGCGTGTGCTCCTTTCAAGGATTAAAAGGGGAGACAAGGGAGAATTAAAGGCCCCAAGGCCCTCAGCTCGAAGCCAATGGAGAAGAGACGGCACGCACACAGAGAGGAGATGACGATGCACGCATAGATCTATGCAAAGAATAAAAGGTTTGCCATGGCGGTATCCAAGAAGAACAAAGCCTGCCTGCCTGCCGGCGAGACGGATCATCATGCCCACATCTACTCCCATAAGAAAGCAAAGCTCCGTGACCCAGGCACAGGCAGGCCAAAGAGGAAGAGCAAGACATCAAGATCCAACCCGGCAGGTGAGAGATCTCGTTCGCCTATCGCTGATTCGATCGAGACGGTTGTGCGCGGATTAGCTCACCTGGTGCCACTGCGCCGCATCCATGCATGCAAGGATCCCAATTGCGCTCCTCGCCAGCGATTCTCCCTTCTCCCTGCGCGCGAACGAGGGCCGATCGAGCGAGGGAGAAGACGAGCTCAGGAGCAGGAGGAAGAAGATGAGGAGGAGCCTACTACTGGATGGGACGGGCGAGGCGAGGGAGGAGGAATGCCCTGTGGATGGCCCGAGTGGAATTGCTCCCCCCTTCTCTAGTCTCCTCCTCCATATGTCATGAGATAGTGGGATTCTTTTCTGCAATTTTTTTATGTGCTCTAGCTGGCCTGGGCGAAGGCAGGAGGAAGAGCAAGGGAAATTTGGTGCCCCTGGCAGTTCTGGAAATGCGTCAAAATTCTTTCTTGCTGGACTTGGAGTGTGTTTTGTGGGTGTTGCGAGATTTGGGCAGGTCCGGAGAGGGAGAGGGGCCGGAAAAGAAAAAAAAACAATCGGTGACAGCAGTCAACAGGAGAGGGGCAAGCCGCGCAGTCTGGGCACCCAAAACCGAAACCCGAATTTGAAACCCAGACCTGACCTGAACTCCAATTCGGATACAAATTCAAACCCAAAACCGAAATCCGCGAATACCCAAAACCGAACGGATAATCCGAAACCCGAATTTTTTTCAAACCAGCAATGCAAGCCAGCAACACCATTTCCAAGTTTCCAATAAGCATGGACATCTAAAGTGCAAAACAAATAAACAATCAAACAAACATGACAGCAACTACATTCCAGCAAGACATAGTGCAGTGAGATTATTACAAATAGTTGAGATTATTACAAACAAAGTAGCATCACACAGGGAGCACTCCAAAGTTCAAATGTTCAATACAAGTGAAACAATAGAAATCAATATTAAGACAAGTAACATTATTACATAGTTCATCATTTTCATTCATTCATCAATTATGGTGGAATCATCTTCATCCTGCGAAACAAAAATAGAGAGATTAACTCATTACTGAAATGTTCATCATTGTATATAAGTATATTCACAAGTTGAATACATAAGCAAATGACAGCAATACCATTTCTTTATCTTTTTCATCAAGACAAGTCATCAAAGCACCAACGAAAGTAGACTGAGATCCTGCATTGATATATTCACAAATTAGTAATATAACTTATATAGAACGAGACCACATATTTGTAGAAATTACACTTACCTAACATATCGGCCTGAGACCATGCTTGCATACACATAAGTGCTTCAACCATTGATGGGGCAAGCCTACTACGATGTGGACTGATTATTCTGCCACTAGTGCTAAAGACTGACTCGGATGCCACCGTTGTCACTGGAATAGCAAGGACATCACGTGCAATTTTTCGTAAAGTTGGGTATTTGAGCCCTGCATGTTGCCACCATTGAATGATATCCAACTCTTGTGTTCTAGGCAATAGTGGCTCTTCCAAGTACAAATCTAACTCTGTTCGCACATAAGTGGAGGTCACAGTTGGCTGCTTGGACATGTAATCATCAAAGGTACCAATCCAATCCTCATCGTCCATCTGAGTTGGAGCACTAGGTCTAGTTTCAGCACCATCTGTAGTGGCAACATCCTCCATAGAATCTTGGTATTCCAAAACCAGATTGTACAACAAGTCCTTGACTTTGTGGACAGCTTCCATAGCAATACTTTCTAACCCATGATTCTTCAAGTGAGTTGTACCATTTCTTGTCTCCCCACCTAAATGTTTTTTACACCAATGGCATTTTGCTTTCCAAACCCCATTTACACTAATCAAATCAAAGTCTTTCCATACTTCAGATCTTAGCTTTCTCTTTTTAGCAGCAGGGGCATCATCTTCTACTTCTACCTCTACCACATCAGGATTACCTACAGTTGCAAAATCACTTGCCGGAGTTGCTGAATCGGATGGTTGTGTTGCTGTTTGTGACGGCCCAGGTTTTTAAATAGCCAATTTAGGGTAATTAGAACCAAATCATGCATCATTAAATAGGAAACCTTGAATTAATACGTGTGTATGCATGAATGTCTACATGTATGTGTGTGTTTGAACACAGGGGAGAACACTTAAATAACTTTTGACCCGATGCACGTGTGCATATGAAATTGATTAGGCATCTCATTAACATCATGATAAACCAAAGTTTAGTTGATGTCAAGGGGATAAAATAAAATTTTACACATAAAATGACGAGTTCTTCAAATCAAAGTTTTTAAATGTTTAAATTATCTTTCAAATCGTAACGAACATGTTTTAAAAATAAATTTTAAACCATTGCTCAAATGGATTTTTACCTAAAACCAAAGTTATGGATTTTTAAAATACGAACAACTTTCATGTTCAAAGTTTTTCGAGTTACCGCACAAAAATGGAAGAAACATTTGAATTTCGAAGCGTATAGGACATTTTCGAATGCACTCAAGTTTCAAATTTTATTTTTTCAAACGAAGCTTCAAATGAAAAAGTGCCTAAAACGAAAGTTGTAGATCTCGAAATTTTGAGCAAGTTTGGTATTCAAAAGTTTTTCATTTGACCTTTGGAATAGGGAGAAAAATTGAGTTTACAAACTGGAATTTTGAACTTCGAGTTAATTACAGAACTGCCCTCACCACCGTCAACCTCTCTTCCCCTCTCTGTTTCCCGCCGTGACGGCGTTCGCCGCCGGCGTCGGCCACGCGCCACGCCCTCGCCGCACCCTGGCCAAGTCCACTTCGCGCCCCCTCGGTTTCGCTCGAAACCGCTTGCCCTGGCGCCCTCCGGCGCTCGTCACGTGCCCCGCCGTCCTTTGCTCGACGCACCGCCGTCGCCGTCGCCGTCACCGTCTCGGCGTCTGTGCCCACGTGTCGTCGTGCCGTTCCTTTCCACCACCTCCTAAACTATCGTCGAGCCCAATACGATTTCGCTTCTCCCCTCCTCGCGTGAGAGCTGAGCCCAGCTCCTCCGTGCGCCAGAGGCGCCACCCGCCGTCGCCATGGCCGCCGAGCTCAGCTCGCCGCGGAACTCCACCCTCCGCTCCCACTATGCCAAAATCGAGCGCAGCACGACCTTCCTCACGTCCTCCCGAAGCTCCTCGGCCCAGCCACCGTCGCCCAGCCACGCCGGAACGCCGCCGCCGGTGAGCAGGGCCGCCGCTGCCCCTACCTCTCCATGGAGACCCCTCATCCGCCCTCCCTCGGCTCCAATCCACCTCGGGAACGGCTTCATCTCGCCCCAACGGAGCTCCCAAGCCCAGCCACCTCCACCCATGGCCGCCGGAGCGCCGTCGCCGCCGGCCAGACCCACCGCCGCCCCTTGCTTCACGCCGGCGAGCCCCGTCCGGCCATCCCCGCGAGCCCCGAGACCACCCACAGGTGCGCCTCGACGCCCTCTCCCTTTTCCCCCACATCTCCCTCGCCGCCGGCGAGCAAGCACGCTGGATACCCAGCCGCCGCCGGTCCTCTGCTCTGCAAGTCCGGCCAGGGACCCCCCTGCAAAGAAAACAAAACTTCCAAGGTTTAAACCGCAAAATAGACATGAACATTAAGCTGCAAAATTTGAAATTCAATGAAAATTCATAGAAAAATCTGAAAAATTCAAACTCAAGTGTTTTGGAATCCTTGAAACTAGATCTGCCACTTTTGTTACATCCACTTTTGCATTTGACCAATAGTTTCATCTCTATATTACATATTAGTTTTATCCACATTTGTATGTATCTCAAGTTCTACCCACGATCTTTAGCTGATTTTTGTATAGTATGCTACACCCTAGATGAATAGCTTATTGTAAAAATTTGAGGATATTTTGACAAATCTAGATATATGATTCATTAGATCTTAGTTTATGCCTATGTTAAATAGAATTAAATCCTCAGGGTTCTATATTAGTTTTCTTAAGCTGAAATTTTTACAACAGCCTTACATTGTTTCTAGATTCTATAGAAAAATTTTGGGAATTTTTAGTAATGTATAAGTAGTCCTTTTGATTTATTCATGAATAAATTTTGTAAATCGAAAGCCCTAGTTTTCTTCATTAGAAAAATCTCATATTTTTACTAGAGCTTGGTTTTCAGTACATGAACTTGTCTGTAAAATTTTAGTCACTGAAACTAAGTAGTTTACTCTATAGATTTTTAGTTATATATATGCCTAGGAAAGGAATCTAAATTCCTATGCTTGCTGTATAGCTCAATAAATTATGAAAACTTTACCACAAGCTCATCCTAAGGAATCCAATCTTTAGTTAAAATATCATTAGCAGCACTTACATTCTTTGTCCTAGGAAACTATTTGTGAGTAGAAATGTTTCTCTGCCCTTCTATAAAAGAAAAACCGCACACCCAGCTCTTTTATGAGTTAGTATAGATAAAATTCATACTCTATAAATGACTGCCCAACAGGATGAAAAAAAAGTAGTAGCACCCTCCAACTTGAGTTTGGTTGACCTCTATCTATGTCAAGAAATAAATGTATTATATTCGTCTCATACATATGCATTGTTGCATTTCATTTAGGTACGATAGATGTACCATGTGGAGGATGTGATGTTGAAGCCGAGCCAGGAGACGGTGAATGGTGGACACGTTTAGAAGATGGACGGATGGATCCCGACATGCACGACCGAAGGAAGATGCTCGTTGAGCAATTCTCCTCCAACTAACACTGACATAGTGTTAATCTCAGGCAAACCCCGGAGCATGTCCTATCTATTTTAAATTTATGCAACTTATTATTATTCCTATCTACTTGCGCATATAAGTTTAGAGGAGTTGCTTGGAACCTTAGCTGCATAATTCCTAGGTACCTATGCTTGAACACTAGTATGTGTAGGTCGCTAGATGGCTAGGCTAATGGTTCGTAGAAGTCGAGTGATTTCCTGTCACTCGCGAGAATTATAGGAGTTGAATATCTACTACATACTGCAACTATAAGGCTCACGGGCAGGGGCTGTGGTACTTGTGATGCCCCGTCTGTTTAGTGAAAGATGATAAGGCCGCAGTGTGTGGTAGTGGTAGTTAAGCTTTTGAACGTACTAACCACATGCCGAGAAATATGGTAATCGGTAAGCTTAAGTATCTGATCGGCCAGGCGAGTGGACTTCTCCCTCACCCTCTTTGAACGTTGTTCTCATGCGGCCACAAGCGGGTGCAAGAAGGCTCACGACCCGATGTACTGTGGCATGGATTCTTGTAGTCGAGGCGGGTGACCCTAATCCACAACCCGGAAAGAAATGGGAAAAGTTGCGTGGGCGAAGCGAGACGTCGATCCCCATGCGTGTGTGTTAGGTCTGCCTGGCCAGGTTAACAAATTCGATTCGAAACGTCCGCTTCTCACGGTTTGAGACTGCTTAACCCTTTTGCCACATAGAGTAAGAAGTGAAAGATGAGGATGAGGATGAATATGGTTGGTTGGATGATGAAAGATAATTGTTTCCCACCATGTTTGCTATTGGATAGATGCTCACCTAGAATGGTTAATTGAACTAGAATTTGGAAGCTAAAACCCGAAATTACGGATCTACTCTTTACTGCTTTTCGGCAAAACAAACCCCTCAAGCCAAAAGCCTTGCATGTCTAGATTAAGGGCTAAGTATACTCTTAGTCGGGTAAGCCTTGCTGAGTATTAGTATACTCAGCCTTGCTTGTGGCTTTGTTTTTTAGGTGGTACATCGGAGGTTACGGTTGACGTCATGTACGGACTTCATCATGACGTCTGGTTTCGACGCTAGACTATCGTTCGTTTTTCCTCAAACTTGAACTCTGTTGTACTTTTATAAATTCAAACTCGGTTTGTAATAATAATTCAGTTTCATACTCTGTATAGTAAAATTTGCGGAATGTTGCATTCTCTGGACTGCTTTGTCGATCCTGTTTCAAGTAGTTTAATCGGGATTTTACCCGACAGTAGTGCCGGATTATTCCGTTTTAAGTGCGTGTTAACCCTAGTTACCGTTTCGGTGATGGTTAGCGCACTTAAGCCAGATTAATTTAGGCAGAACTGCCACACTGTTGCTGAATTGGCTGCAGGGCGTGGACGAGATTGAGGACGAGAACCAACAGATTGAGATGCAGCAGCAGCTTGAGATCCATTTGAAGCACCACGAGCCGACATTGCTCACTTCCTGACAAATGAAAAAAGCAAACACATACTCCATGATTCACGGACTGCTTGACACTTAGAGGATGCATGAAATTCAAGATTCAGGAGAAGAATATGTCACCGTACCTCCTAACCTGCTTGATTCAAGGACTGGCGAGGCCGGCGGACAGATCACGGGAGGTGGAGTGTAACATCCCAGTTTTCATCATGATTAAGGGGGAGTGTTGAAATTTATAATGCAAATTTCTAGAAGGTTCTATAAAAATAAGGATAAACCATGGCGTAATTTTGCTCACCATGACAAGGTTCTAGAATGTTCCACAAGAATCATAAGAAGACAAGAAGGTTGGATATTTTCTTGCCATGGTAAAATTTAGAATTTTCTAGAATTAGATATTTGTAGGGAACTTAGATATTTGTAGGGAACTTCCTAGAGTGTGACAAGTGTCACTCATCCAAGAGGGTATGGGTGCCTATATAAGGAGGGTGCCACCCCTTGCCATGACATACTACTCCACTCCATCCCACACACATCCAAGGGCATGGTAGAAGTGAGCATAGGTAGAGTGTGCTAGGTGTGTGTTCCTTTGTTGCTTCATTAAGGTAAGCGTCTTTATAAGTGTTAGTCTCCCGGTTAAATTTAAGTACATAGTGTATAAGTTGTGATCCATCGAAGGTTGGCTCTGCCACCCGGGATCACAAAAGGGTCTGGGCTTCATCGAAGGTTGGCTCTGCCACCCGGAAGCCAGCTTCATCTGTTGGTAGGCTCTGCCTCCCGGAAGCAAAAGGCGGCTCTGCCGTCAAAAGGACCCGGTACACTAAGTAACTAGAAGCTGACCGACTCTGAATTGAGTTGGTGTAGGTCCTCAACTTAGTAGGGCTGCCTCAATCACTAAAATAAAACTTATGTTGCAATTAAACTAGTAACGTAAAATAACACTAACGTTATACGAGGTATTACATAACTACTAGGTAAACTATTTTATACTCTTGCCTTGCGTTAGTACATTCGTCCCTCCAGTAACCAGCATACGCATGCTTGCACCCACGACAAAAATCATCTCGTCTCTTTCCATAAAAGCCTCTCAAGTCACCGTACCATGCCATAATTCCCAGACAATCATGACAGCGCCTACCTCCTTTGCCATAACTTCATCATTCCCTGGAAGCCATAGAGTACCCACACCATTGACCTTGAAAAGACCCGTCATGGCAGCACCCACCTCGCTAAAAAAATCGGGGTCGCCACGAACAGTGCCGGCCGAGATCTTTTTTCCGCCGAACCGCCTCACCCGCTCGCCCTCGCTCGCTCACGCGCGACACGCCGGCCCCACGACGGGACCGCGCACTGCCGCCGGCACCATGCCGTGCCGCCCACCCCCACGTCCCCACCTCGCCCACGCCGCTGCAGCGCCCTCGCCGGCTTTGCCGCCTCGGCGCTCGCGCCTTCAGTGCTGCCACTGTTCGCGTTGACGGCGAGCTACCGCAGCCCACGCCGTCGCCGTCCTTGTGCGACGCCGCTGCTGCTCTCCTCGCCTATAAAAGAGCAAGGCCGTGACGAGCCCCGTCACCAGCCCAAGCGCACCGAGCCGCTTCGCTCCACCAGCTGAACCACTCCTCCCGAGCCCAGCTCACTCACGAAACGAAGCTCCAATAATTGATCCTCTTCCTCGAGCTGTTCCACGCCAAGGTGAGATGGCAGGCAGCTCCCCCGACCATTAACTCCACTAATAAAGGCTCAAAACACCCCCAGGCCGTGAGCACTTAATCCAAATCATTCTACCAATCAATACTGTAAACTCAAAATCTCCTTCATATCAACTCCTTTTCACGTAACTCTTTTTCCTCCTATTTTCATCTCCATTTGAGCTTATTGCTTGCTTGTGTTTGTTTGCCAGTTGTGCCGTTCTCGCCCGTAGATCACGGAGTGACCGAGGAGGAGCCCGCCAAGGAGCCAGAAGACCCGTACCACGAGCAGGAAGCCGTCGCCGATGACGCGTACGCAAGCGAAGGCAAGTTTCATCGACCCCTACGTGAGCGGTTGCATCCATGTGAGGATGTTTTGCTGTAGCCTGGGTCTAGGATTGATTACATATACCAGTACTTGAGTGATTGAGTGTGCTCATGCATGCATCTGAGTAGTCATGCATATCCGGAGCTGAGAATAGGATACGAAGGGATCTGGCTGAGACCAGGGCAGCTGGGTATGCTGGAGCCGGCGCTACCGTGGTGGTAGACTGGCAGGTGAGTGCTACCGTGGTGGTAGGCTCGAGTTGATATGTTGAGGGATGGTTGCTGCCCTGGTGAACCATAAGGACCGAGTTGTTTTGACATCTCACCTAGCTTACTTTCAGTACGACCACATGAGTTTGTATGGGCAAACCTTAGCCTAATCCCACTGGCTAACCTGGTAGTCGTCCGAGGTGGATATGTTTTGGGGAGAGACCTGGAATGGTCCAGACCCGAGGGTTTGGGGGCGACTAGTCGGGGTTGAGCCACGGCTGGGTGTCGGCTATGACGGAGCCGTCTCTGGACGGTGAAGTGCGTGTGGGTAAAGCGTACAACCTCTGCAGAGTGTATAATCCATTCGAATGGTCCGTGTCCACGGTATGGACGGGCTACGGTGTGGTCCTGACAACTAGTGAGCTACCTACTGTGTGTTGTGTCGGAAAGAGTTGCATACCATTAGCTGCATTATTAGTAGAATGTGCTTATTATGCGTCGTGCATGTCATTTCCCCTCCCGTAGGGTGAGGTGGAGCTTGCTGAGTACTTTTGTACTCACCCTTGTTGATTTTTCTCCAGAGGATCCTGACTTTGTGCCAGAAGACTACGAGTAGATCGTGTCCGCACCCAAGCTGATCGAGTGGAGCCGTGATGGATGAAGATCTAGTCCTGCATGTCGCTATGCTAGTCGTTATCCTATGGTTGTTATGTGTAGCTTTGTGTTGTCACTTTACTCCTCATGTACGTGTTAAATAAAGCTCTGTATGACTCTGGACTCCACTTGATGTAACATGTATTATGCCGGAGACCTTATTCGGTAATTAATACATGGCTTAGCCTTGATCTTCGGGTCGGGGCGCTTCATGGAGCGGGGCGCAGGGCGGAGCCGCGCGGGTCGGCGAATCGGCGCTGGCGGCATCGATCTCCGGCCTCCCGGCCTCCGTCGTGGGTCAATCCCTCTCCGTCAGTGGGTAGCAGGGCCGGATGGGCGGCGCGGGGTAGGGGATGGCCGGGGATGGGAGGCAGGGTGCGGCACAGTGCAGGGTAGGGGATGGGCGAGCGGCTGGCGGCTGCGGCGCGGCGCCGGTCCACTGGATGGGTGCGGGCAGCGGCCAGCGGGCATGCGGCGCGGGGGCAGGGTGGTTCGGGGCTTCGGGCGGTCGGGCCGTCGGGGGGAGGCCGAGGCGGCTAGGCAGGGGGAGTCGGGAGGGGAGGGGGTCAGGGGGGATGAGGACTCAGGCACTTATATAGCTAGGGTTCTAAATGGGCAGCTAGTGGGCTGTGGACTCAAATTTTCGGGGGCCCAATGGAGCTCCGCGGATGTATTTACAGATCCGCCCCAAACCCGAAATATTTCGGGTACCCGAACCCGCAAATCCGCGGGTGAAAACTAGAAACCGAACCCGAAAACCCGAAAACCGCGGATACCCGCCCCGAACCCAATCCGCTGACATCCATACTGGGAATGATGGTCCGTGGGGCCTCGCACGTGCGTAGGACGCTGCGCCACGTGCTGGCAACTAACCGGGGTGTTTTTAGCGCTTAACACATTGTGAACTCGAGAACCAAGCTGAGTCGATCGATGATATATGGAGTACTCCTACTCTAGTATTTGTGCTCAACACATTCCTGGTTCACGAACCCTCGGTAAACAGGGTACTTTGTGTAGATGTTGAACAAAATGCGACTTGATCGCAATTACAAAATGTGATTTCCCTGTCCCGCGCTTATCAGCACATTCATCGTGTGATTTGCGCATAGCTTTGTTTCATCATCAATTTTAGAGCTACGTAACAATTTTGGTGGATGTGTACATAACAATGTAAAAGGCCGGAGCGGTTCCATTGATATAAAAATAAAAAAATCTGAACCGAAGGCGAATACTGAATCCAAGCTTGGTGAATATGTTTATCACCGGACAACGGGAGAGAGGAAGAAAATTTTTGGTAATGCAATGGCTAGCGAATCCATTGATTTTTTCCGTTTTAAGCTGAACTAACTAATGTTTGCAACCAGTCAGAATGTCAAAAATTCAAAGTCTACAGATGCTCAAGACATCAGCAAAATCTTTAGCCAGTCAGCCAGACCTTTCGATGCATGCTTGATTCCTTGAGGATGTTGTGAAGGTTGATGGGGAAATTGGTTCTATAGCATCGAAAGATCACGACTTCCGTAAAATACCACTAAAAGCATGAGTCTCCGTAAAATACCACTAAAAATTGAAATGTTACTCAATATACCATTCTGTTAGATTTCGGGTGCAACTCTGTTAACTTGGACATAAACACCCCTAGTACGGTATTACACATTAAAAACATGCGTGCATGGCCAGCTGAGGGACACCGCGGCTTAGAGGCCACCTTGACCGAGGATGCTCGCGCACGCCCCTTCGGCCCGCCTAGATGCGTGGAAGGGGGCGCTGCGGTGTCATGTCGCGGCGCGGGAGGGGCCCAGTGTGGCGTAGGCGCCCGTGGGGGGAGAGGGTCAGACCGGCGTAGGCGTGGGAGGTGGTAGGGGGCAGCGCTGGTGCTGGAGGGGGACGGGGCGCAAGTGCTGGAGGTGGGTGTGTGTGTGGGGGGGGGGGGGCGGAAGCGGTGTGGGAGAGAGATTGAAATAGGATCGGTCTTGAAGCATAGGGATAAGGCTCATATGGGCAATGAGCATTGGAGTTTTTTCATGTTCGAATTTTGTGCTCAAAACAGATGAAAGAAACCATTTGTGAAGAAAAAATAACGGAATGATATATATATTTGGGTAATATTTCAATTTTTTAGTAGTATTTTATAGAAGTTTACACTCATGGTGTTATTTTTCGGGAAGTCGTGATCTTTTAACGCTACAAAATCAATCTATTATCTTAATATAATAGTGTTAAAATAAGTCACCACATTCTCCGAGAGAGTCTAGAAATTCTCACGTTAATCAGAAAAAGAGAAAGATATACACCGTTGGATTTTATGAAGATCTAACGGTCTAGGCTAGCATGAGGATTCCATATCCAATACGTCATGTCAAATATCAAATATGATAAATAAATAAATAAACAACTATATTTGAAATTTAGACCAGAAGCCAAGAACGGAAAACAAAGTTCTGCATGACTAAGCTTATCGTATGTACAAAGGACTAATAATACGAGACGGACATGCATGTAAGTTTTGTTTTCCAAAATACGTGGGAGCACAAGTGGAGATTATTCGGCCAACCAACAACCCTAAAGTTCAGTGAAAATATGTGTGGGCCAACAAACAAGCCTAAAGTCCAGATGTCACTGCCGAACAAATTAGAGATATCCCTGGCTTCTCTCTTGAGGTGGTTGCAGTTGCAACAGAACGGCTATGCTCAACGCATGGGTCACACCCTTATCTCTGTTGTCTGCCGTTGCCTATGTAAGGCCTCCAGGTTCTTAAGTTTTTTTTTCGATCGTGGAAGCTCTCAGAGGAAACAGCTATGAGTCCGACCATGAAGAGGACTCCATAGATGGTGACGACACAAAAAAAGAAAGTAGCACCTAATAAATACATATATAAATTCAATTTTTTTAAAAAATTATTTTTTTCCTTTGCTAAATTAAAAAGTGTCTTGCTGGACCTAGATTTTTAAGTTCCCACGATAACCAAAAATATTTCTGTCTATCGATAATCCTTTTTTAACATTGTGATCAAGCATAATGATGAAGAAGTTTAATTCGGTCGCATCATCTTCCTGGTGCACTAAAATAATAAAAAGAAAGCGCGTGCAGTACAAAGCATCCACTACATGGCTCAAAAGTTGCAAGGAGAAAAGAAGAGTAAGACAAGAGAAAAAGCAGATGCATTTCATTGCATAAACAAACCCCATTAAATAATTGAACTTAGAATTTTGCACAAAGAACCAAACATCCAAATTGAATTGTGGCCGCTATGGCGCTTCCTCGCGAGCAAGAGGTTACTACACCACAACCGCACACTTATACATTTTCACTAAGAGTCAGTAATTCAACGAACGAATTACAACTAATAGCTTACCATAATAATTTGTTGAATGATGCTCTGACGTTAATTTTGGTTGTGGTGTAGTGAGTGCTCCATGTTCGATTAGGCATAGCAGTAGCATGGTACCAAAAAGGAATTGCAGGATGTGACTAGCAACACTAACATGTAAAGCTGCGCTTGACCAAGGCTTTAACTAGCCAAGAGAAAACCACACTCTTGCGGCGCTAGGCGGATTGGATCAATAGCATGCTTTTGAGAGAAAATCAGACTATTCTACCAATTTTTGTTACAATAAACATGGATCACTAGAAGCACTTATGGAAGGCAACACATATTGTACTTACAAGTGCACAACTTACAAACTAGCAGATCATCTTGATGCAATGATGGTTCACATGCTCGAATCATGATTTTAACTGATGTTTATGGCACATATGCTTCCTATGACAAGGAATACTTAATTACAGTTTTCGCTATCCTAGGAGGCACACCTCAAGGGCATATGATTTCTGGAATTGAAGCTTAAACATTGTGAAAAATTGCTCATTGCCATATCTTTGAACTAAAATGTTTCAATTATTTTTTACACTAGCCAGAGCCTATATAGGATGCCTGCCCCTGCACTATGGATGTGCAATGGAGGAAAACACTTGCCAAGTTGTACAATATATATTGTGAAATAACATTTGGAGGCATGACTGCATTAGTATGTTGGCCATAGAGAAAAGCACAATTTATAATAGAAGCAGCGTATATGGAACTACGATAAAAAGAAGGGTCAGTTGGATCCATGCCACTCCAATTTCTTGAAATTGGATCTCATGTTGAAAATCACGCCATTGAGTGGCATGATTTTCAACATGACACCCAATTTCACCAATTAAAAAGAAAATAGAGAAAAAGATAGCATGGGCCAGATCCCAAGATGGCCGGATAATGACTACCATAGAAAAAAAGTAGTGTTTTGTTAGCCCCAAAAATATTTATTAGCCGAATAACAGCATACAGAGAAGAGTCGCATTCCAAAGAAGCAATTTCAATCTAGAAATCAATGAGCCAATAAGAATCTCTAGACTTTAAAAGTGCAACAATAACACGGGTATAAAAATTAGCGACATGTCAATGATAGCACAATGGTGCAGCCATGTCATAGGTACGATATGATTTCAACCCATTCACCGGGTTGAGTATTACCCTAGGCGGACTACATTGTTGCTATTACAAAGCATGATGATCACCACTAGTGACAATAATAAACATTGTGATTAGTCAATGGCTGAGAGCTGAACAATTTAGGAGAGAAAGAAAGATGATGCAATCACGCTAGAGTATTGATGCGATTTAGAAGAAAACATCTAGAGAAATTGATGTTTGACATGCATGCAGTATGTAGCAAGCCATAGGTAGTGTTTGACCAGATGAAACTACATGCACCGTCAGGGGTCCATATTCAATGACAGTGGTATAGGTGTATAGCTATACCTATATAGGAGCAGCATGCATATAGGATGATTGGAGGACAATGAAAATAAAGTATATTGTTACTTCTAGCGGTATATATTGAACACCACACCTATATCTTTTTTCTAAAAGTCAGGAATAATTTATCATGCATTGTATCTAAAATACGTACTCGAGACAAAAATCATATATCACCAGCAAAAAATAAAAAAATATTCATATCACAAATAAATATTTAAACATTTATTGACATTTTGTAAATACAAAAGATGTGTTTCTATACAAGATACTCATTTCTCTCCTAATAAGCCGTGTCCAAAAAACAATGAAAAAACTATATAGATGGCACAATTGGTTGTACTTTTTAGGACAACAATTATAATAGCATGTCTAAATAAAATTATTCGCATCTTTTAATTTGGAGTAAAAAAATTCTATATTTTGGAACAAAAGAACTAGGTACCCGTGCTATTTGCGCGGGCCACCTTGCTAGTTTTCTCAAATTTGATTGGTCCAGCATCTATACAAAGCAAAATTCGAAATTTTGCTGGAACACGAAGGCGTTTCTCGACGCGTCCGGCTATCCGAGCGACACACAGTAGGGGGGGGGGGGGCTACGGTAGCTTGCATTGCATGTTACAGCAGACACGCCACGTACAATGGCTACCACACCGATTAGTTGCGGGAGGTGCATCTGTCTAGCAGTAGCAGCCTAGGGTGGGGCTGCCTCTGTGGGGCTTCAGAGCAGTGGAACCGGAGCAAATGTGTGTCCGAGGGGAAAGTCTGGCTGTGTGTTTAGATGCGAAAAATTTACAAAAAAATGAAGCGGAAAGGTACTATAGTATTTTTTATATAGTAAATATTATCATATTATGAGCTAATTAGGCTCAAAAGATTCATCTTGCAACATACATCCAAATTGTACAATAAGTTGTTTTGTTTACCCACATTTAGTATTTCATGTATGCATTATTTATTATATTTAATATTTCGATATGATTTTGATGTGACGGAAAGTTTGGCGAAACTAAACACAGAGTCTGTGGGAGATGTTGGGCATAGCCGCATAGCTAGCAGAGCCGCAGAGGGGACATGTGAACGAGGTGGAAGGGCGCAACAGAAGCTTGGGGGTGCGGCGCTTGGCGTGCGCCGTGCGGTTGGCGGTGGACTTGTTTGTTGAGGTCAACATTGCAAGAATTTTTTTTTCCGAGTTTTTTTCCTTCGAATTTAAGACATCTCCGAACAGGTTAATGCATGGGATACGGCGAGGTACGATACGGAGTACGGATACGTGTACACACGCCTTTTATTCGCTTGCACGCGCTAGTCGTCTTCAGACAAACACACACCATCCCGGGCCAAGCATCATCAGTTCAGAAACTGGTCTGGTCCTGCCGTTTCCCCGGCGGTTTCCGCAACGCGCTGACCCGCGCGAGCGCGATGAGGCGTCCAAAAGCCTCGCGAAAACCCGCGGCTGCAGGTGCAGGTGCAGCAGGAGCGCGGGTGGTGGGCTGGTGGCGGTGTGGAACGCGCGAGAGAGGCGATGGTCAGGAAGGCTCCCCCGTCCCGTAGTGGAACGGAGGGCCCGCCGGCGGCAACCCACCCCAACCCAACCATCGGCGGGCGGGCGGGGTCCACGCGCGGCGCAACGCGGGTGGCCGCGCGGAGAGAGATCGCACTCAGGCCAGCGTCAGCCACCGGGAACCGGGGGCCGGCCAGGCCAACCGGGCATGCCATTGCCGGCGTCGCCGAACGCCCCGGCGCGGCGCGGGTCCCCCCGCCCCGACAGGCGCTAAAGCGGCCGCGCACGCCTGCGGGCTGCGTGGCCGCCCCGGGCCCCGCCCGCTAGTGCGGATGGGGTCGGTCGGGTTCGGGTCTGGGCCGTGGTGGGACACTGGGATTCTGGGAGCCGCTAGCTCCTCCTCCTGCGTCTGCTGCTGGAATTTTTTATTTATTTTTAACCTATTTTTTAATTTTATTTTAAAAATAACCCAACTTAATATATATTTGTGTTGCATTAATTATAGATTTAACTTGTGTTGCATTATATTCCGTACTCAATGATGATATAGTTTGATTTCTCATTGTATCTCTTATCGAACTATTATTATTTAGTCCATATTATTTCATATATCAAATATTATATAGAACTTAATTTGTAGAACCACGATAAACATGTCAAGTTAGAGATGATCCATGTCAAGTTAGAGATGATCCGATAGAGGTAAAGCGCTTAATATGCTGTCAAAATTTTAAATCAATTATTTAACCATCTTAATGACTTCAAATGAAAAAACTCAAAACTACAAAGTTGTAGATCTCGTTGAGAGCTACAATTTTTGTATAAAAATAATCTCCATCCGAGTTCGTATGAAAAAAATATGAATTTTCTAAAGTCAGACCTTGTCATGCCAGGGGGCGGCGTGACAAGGCTGTACTGTCACGCCGGTGGGAGTGGCGTGACAAGGTTGACACGTGGAATATGAGTTGGTAGACCCCTTCCGAGCTATCTGAAGCGTGCCAACGTGGCACATCTTGTCACGCCAATGCATGTTGCGCGACAGCGTGTTTTTGTCACGTCACGCAGACCGGTGCGATTAAAAGAGTTAGATCTGCAAATATATATCCGAGTGGGTTATTTTTAAAATAAAATTTAAAAATAGGTTAAAAATAAAAAAATATTCCTGCTGCTGCCGCCGGACGACGAGGGATGCGCGGCGCCGGTGCGGTGCGGTGCGGGTGGGGTGGGGCTCATGATGGGCGCGTACCATTGTTTGTCGGGGTCGGGGCCCCGGCCGCCAGCGCCGATCCATCGATCGAAATTCCCTCGCCGTGTCCCCCATTCACCTACAGCTGCTGCTGCGCGCCGGAGGGCACGCACCTTTTCTTCGCAGGGCGTCCGTTGGTCGTCCATCCATCCGTGCGACCCATCTGCTTAGGAAAGCACGGCCTCGTTTTGTTCTTCTAGTACTACCCGTCGTCTACTGTGGCAGCTCCGATCCACGGAGAGGGGGGAAAGGGCCGGGCCGTCCCTTCCCGGCCGGGAAAAAAAAAGACGATTTGCGCGAGGAAGCAGCTCGGCGATCGGACGCGACAAGAAACCTGATGAAACTTAGTTAGCTTTGCGATGCATTAGGATCGTCCCGGTTCAGTCCCGCTTGTGCGCTCCCTTTTTATCTCCCTTGCTTTTGCATTGTGTCTTTTCTGCGCGAGCGAGCTCGTCAGCTCGACTTTATCAGAGGATCACGGTTTCCACCGCCTGCATGCTCTCTGGCAGCGACGACGCCGATCCGGATGCAAACGTAATAATCAGCCGCGGCGCGCGCTTCCGGGCAAGTACGAGGCGGCCGATTGTTAATCCATTACTAATTTACTAACTACTCACTAACCCCTGCTTTTGCCGAAAGCCAGAACGAAGGCGATCGAGAAGAACAAGAAACCCGCTTTTGGAGATGGAATTAACGACGATCGCGGCTCGCAGGTTCTCTCTGCCCCCGCCTGCGTGTCTTGTGGTCGCAAAGGTGGTGACTCGTCTGAAGGGAATAAAGCTGCCGGCGATTACGCGGCTGCTTTGGTGACCTGATGACCCCGCCCGGTCCAGGGGGATAAGCTAGGTTTAAAGTTTAACCCGCTCCTTAATGATGACTTCGCGGCGTTTGTTTACGGAGGAGATAGACGACGGCTCCTCTCCTCCTTTCGTCGTCGTCGTCGTAGTAGTAGTGGTAGTAGGTTATTAATAAGCCTGAGATTACACCTGTTAATTAGGTGCTGTGCTGCGTTGAAGAAGAAGAAGAAGAAAAATTCTCCACTATACGTACGTGGACGGGACACGTCTCCGGTCGAAATGTGAAAAACATTTCGCCGGGTTTGTTAGGCTGGTTCCAACAGTGGGTCTGCAGCCCTAGCCCGCAGCCACAGCCACATCAGCGCCACGTCAGCTCTCGCCAGCCCACTCGACCCCAGCGCTCCATCAGTGAGCCTGCAGCCTCAGCCCACAGCCACGTCAGCGCCACGTCAGCTTTTCCATTCCAGACTTAACCATTTCAGAACGCGTTCTTTTATAATTTAAATGGACACAATAACCTCATTTTATTAAATTTAAAAATTCGGAAATTACATAAAAATTCGAAATAAAAATTACACGACAATTTAAAATAAAGGAAATTACATAAGAATAAAAAAATTACATAAATCTAATGATGATTTTTGTTCCAAACATGCTCAATCAAATCCCTCTGAAGCTATGAATATACTTGCCCTGATGTCATCACGGCCTCTCTCTGAAGGCGAATTGCTAGACTCGGCGGTGCGTTGTAGTGGATCGCTGGTCCGACAAAAGAAGTGACAGTCTCATAGTTTTCGTCAAACGATCCGCCTCGCTCGTCATCGATGATCAAGTTGTGCAAAATAATGCAAGCACGCATGATCAACCCAAGAGTACGTTGAGAGTAAGAACGTCCGGGAATGGCGAGTATGTTGAACCTCTTCTTCAATATCCCGAATGCACACTCAACATCTTTCCGCACTGATGCTTGCTGCTCTGAAAAAAAGCGATGCTTCTCCAGTTGTGGAAGAGGCACGCCCTTCATGAACACCGGCCACGAGGGATATATACCGTCAGCAAGGTAGTATCCCATATTGTACTCATGGTTGTTCACGGTAAAGCGCACCGTGGGCTCCTGTCCTCTAATGGCATCAGTGAACAACGGGGACTGATTGAGCACGTTGATATCGTTGTTGGATCCCGCAACACCAAAAAAGGCATGCCAGATCCAACGGTCATATGAGGCTACGGCTTCAAGGATGATGGTTGGATGCTTGATGTCCCCCATGGTAAATTGGCCCTGCCAACCCACTGGACAATTGCTCCACTGCCAGTGCATACAATCGATGCTCCCTAACATACCAGGAAACCCACGCTCCTCTGCCTTAGCTAGTAGACGCTGAAGATCCGACTCAGTAGGCCGACGATAGAATTCAGCCCCATAACACTCAATGACGCCCTCACAAAAATTCTCTAAACACTCTAAAGCAGTAGATTTACCTAACTTGAGGTACTCATCGATCGAATCTGCGGCTATGCCATACGCTAACAGGCGCAAGGCAGCAGTACACTTTTGCAAAGGAGATAAACCTCTACGTCCAGTGGCATCAACTCTTTCAGTGAAATATGAAGAATATTCACCTAACCTTTCCGTAATACGTAGGAAAAGACTCCTACGCATACGGTACCTTCGCCGGAAGTAGTTGGGAGGATAGATACAGTTGTCGGTGAAGTAGTCGTTGAGCAGCCTAGTGTGAGCGTATTCGCGATCACGATGGATGTAGCGACGAGGACCCCCGCCGTCTTGAGGATGAAGCTTCCATCTGCGCCTTCAGCGCGGCGATCGTATCCTCAACGGCGGCGAAGAGAGCATCGCCTAGCCCGTCGCTTGAACTCGAAGAAGACATGGCGTGGGTGAGGAAGTGAGTGAAATGGGGAGTGAGAGGTGTGGAATGAGCTCCAACCAGCCCTCTCTATTTATAGATGAGTTGGGGACGAAATTTGTGATTTTTTGGAGTTCAAACAGTCAAAAACGGCTAATTACAACGGCTAGCTGACGTGGCAGCCGTTGGCCAATCACAGAGCGCCATGTAACAGCCGACCGGACGCCGGGTCGGTACCGAGCGGCCGGGTCGGTACCGACCGGCCGGTACCGACCGCGCGCGGCTCCAACGCCGGTCGGTACCGACCGCCCGGCCGGTCGGTAGCGCTACCGCCCCGCGCTCTCGGTTTCCGCGCTTACCGACCGGCGCGGGTCGGTAGCCGGGTCGGTACCGGCGGGGTCGGTAGCCTGTGTTAGCGTTCTCGCGGGTTGCGCCGCGGAAGTCGCACCGCGGAGATCGCACGGCGATCTTGCCACGCTCGCGAAAATCATTGCGTCGGGGATTAAAACAGGTGGTGAAAAAGCGCCACGTCCATGTCCAGACCGTAGTACGTCCTCCCGTACGCAAATACACCTGATGATCCATGCGCTCTCCTCTGCGAAAGCAAAAGCCAAAAGGGGAAGGCCGCCGCGTGCGTGCTCGCGCAGACAGTCGCCCCGCTGCGGCACCGAGCGCCAACAGCAACCGACAAGGCCGACGAGCTTTCCTGCCCACCAACACCAACACGACACGAGAGAGAGAGAGAGAGAGAGATGAGAGATGAGAGATGAGGGTACGATCTCGCTCTCTTCGCCTCGCCCTTGCTAGCGTGTAGAGTGGCGACGACGTACGTACTGGCCGATGGCGGCTGCGGGGTACGCCACTAATTTATGACCGCGCCGCCCGCAGAGGCGGCCGCTGGCAGCAGGTGCGCGCGGCAAGGCTGCGGCCGCAGAGGAAGCCATGGCAGCCTGGCAGGAGCCCGGGAGAGCAGCGGATCGTGCCCGGCGCATCAATCGGCATCCGGCCGGCCGGCAGGGCACGCGCACGCACGTACTGACTTCCACCACCATGCCGGGGCAGAGGGGGATCATCGCATCGGAGAGCCGGAGGAGCGAGCGGCGGCTAGCTGCTGCTGCCATCTTTACGAATTCAATGAAGCCTCGCTGCCGCTGCCACGCCACGGCGAGAAAGAAAAGCTACTACCCGGCCTCTTTTATTGCGTCCGGCACTCCACTCCGATCCCTCCATCCGTAGGTCGGCTTTCTAGCGTCGGCCACGGTAGTGGGCGGGCTACTGGCACCTGCGTAGGCGTGTCGCCGTGTCAGCGGAGCTGTCGCACCGGTCGACGATTATTCGATCCTTGTCCACCACCCAGCGCAGAGGCGGCGTGGTACTGTGCGTTGATGGTTCAGGCGCATGCATGTCCTCATGCAGTTGGGGGCTTGCACCACGCGAGGGCGCGGGCTGGGTAAACAGTACGCGCAGCAACTTTGGCCTCCTAGGTTAGGGCAGCACCGTCGATAGGCGGTTCTAGGGCCGTCGATCAGGTCGGTCCATCTCATGAAAGTAGCAAGTGTATTTACCAATATTTGCATCTACTTGAGTGCTTTTTTACTGTCAGATTTACCAATATTTTCTCAAGTGTATTTATGAATGGTCAGCCGTTAATATTTTCAAAAAAAAAACATGCAAAGGTCTTTTTTAATTTGCTAATCAATAACATTTGCTGATAGCTATAATATTCACAAAGTGGGCAGTGATTTTTTTTCCAAAAAAAAAGGATTGACGATCCTCAGCCCTCGGAAATTTGGATGAACACTCAAAAGATGATCAACATATTCACTCTCTTCGGCTAGCTGTGGCTGGTGTCTGGTGTTGATTTGTTATGAGAGAAAAGTACTATTGGCTGGCTGGTACTGGTGGCTGGTGCTGATTTGGTGTGAGAGAAAAATACTGATGGCTAGTGGTATTATTTTTTTTAGCAAATAGCTTATTGTTTTTATAGTACGTTCACTACAATTTGATGTTTACCATTTTGTGATCTGGGAGTTCACAATACAGAGCTAACATAACAATTTGATATTTCTTTTTTACAAGCAAAAGCTTTGCAGATCACGAAAAAGTCCGTGCGTCTTTTTAAGAAGACTTCATATTACATCCTCCAAATAACAGAATGAAAGCCTCCACCAATCTATATGAATCTAGGTGGCTTTTCAAAACTAATTTAAGAAGAAATATACACATACATCCACCTAAATCATTTTGAAAAGAAAATGTACCTTTCCTTCAAAAAAAAGAAGAAGAGAAAACGTACCCTATTTCTCCCACGCACCAACATAAGTACTAGGCCCCGGTTCTTTGTGCGCGCTTTAATCAGACAATTTAATGAAACCGCAGTTACTCATATTTCCTTTTAAGGCCTCCTAATTATCACCAATGATTACTACTCGAGAACAAAAAAAATCATCAATGGACACAAGTACTCGGCTTTTATTCCATGATTTTTCGGCGTTATGCTTTAAGTGGTAAGCGACGTTCCCGTTGACAACGAGACGTCAATGATGACTTTGGGAATCTCTAGATCTGCCGGTCCAGTTCTTCGGAAGTGCTCATAGGGGTGGGATTTGCGTACGTGTATTCATATGAGTGAGTGTGCGTACGTGTTGTGAGCGTCTGCGTTGTAATTTGTACTTAAAAAAATACTACTTTTATCAATCTCTCGGCGGTCACGTCAAAATTAATAAGCTGCGGCGCTTTCCGCAACCAGGAATGCGGTGGTTTTGCCATATCTGGTGTCTGGGCCGGGGTGACTGGTGAGCAGGGTTTAACTTTTCGGTGGTAAACCGGCGAAAAACCGGTGAATTTACCGTTTTCGGTAGGTACCGGAAAGTGGTATACCGGTGTTTTTCGGTATTTTTCGTTTCGAATTTAAAAATTTCAAAAAAAATTATAAATAACCGTAAAAAAATCGGCAAAAATTATGATAAAAAACTAGGGATTTTTATTAGCTTATAGCACTTGAAATCATTCAAATCTAAGTTGATTTGGTAGGTCAAAATGATGAATTTTCTATGAGGAGTGAAAATTTGGTAGGTCAAAATGATGAATTTGCTATGAGGAGTCAAAATCTAAGTTGATTTGGTAGGTCAAAATTTGCTTAAGTCTCACCATCTATGAGGAGTGAAGAACGCATGTACTTAAGCAACCGAAAAGTTTTTATATCTATATTTCGTTTTTTCTAGTTATTCCATTCATTTCATACAAAATCTTCGTATGCAGAGACTACGCATTTGCTACATGGATTATGGATGGACAATACTTTCGATTACTGTGGAAGCAATGTGTTGTATTAATTGGACTACGGACTTAATTGTAATAATTTTAATAGACTTTGTACTTTGGACTAAGTACGTGTGCACTTTGGACATGAATTATGTGTTTCGTTTTCGTATTTCTCATTGTGTGCTGGAGTTTCTTATATGTTGTACATTATAATCTATAAATATAGACATAATTAGGGCAAACTCCCCAAAATTTTCAATTTCTTTTCATAAATACATAATTTCCCCATCATTTTCCAGCTGTTTCTATTATTTTTCGGTGAAAAGCACCGAAAAACCGGCGAGATGCACCGAAAAATTGGCCGGTATACCGAAATTTCGAAATTTTGAATTTGAGATCACTTCCCATCATTTTCCAACCGTTTCCATCATTTTTCGGTGAAAAGCACCGAAAAACCGGCGAGATGCACCGAAAAACCAGCCGGTATACCGAAATTTCGAAATTTTGAATTTGAGAGCACTTACCGATCGGTTTTACCGGTAAATCGCGAAAAACCGGCCGGTTTACCGTTTCCGGTGAGCACCGAAAAATTCATGTAAAACGAAAACGCGAACCCTGCTGGTGAGTGCCCGTCCTGACTCGAAACTTGCTGCTTGTAGCCTACTAGTACGCCCTAGTCAACGTAGTTGTTCTCGCAGGAGGACGACTTGTGGTTGGCCCGGCCGGTTTGCGCGCTTTGTTAGGTCGGGAGAGGAGAAGGTGTCTCACTGTTTCTGTGTGTGACTTGTGGAATGGACCACACGACCACAACCAGGCGTAAGCTGCTGTGCTTGGCCACCGCCCTTTTCCACAAAGGTGAAATCATCCAGACGCGTAGATCTCGGTTGATGAAAATGCCCTCTCGAGCCGGTTTTGCCACTGGCTGCGCGCACCTCCTCCCTGCTGCGTATTCCTTGGCTCGTCTGGCACCACCATGTCCGGCAGTTCATGTTCCTGAACAGGCAAACTAAAGCAGAGCACTGCTATACGTGCACATCGATTTCTTGCAGGTAAACGTCACCAGAAAAAACAGAGAGGAACAAACCAATGTAGCATATGACTTGGCCGCGCGTAGAGTGTGACTGGTCGACGGCCAGGTGTCGTCCTGCGGATCGGGCAGCGTTTGCGCCTGGGTTTCAGTTTGGCCACGCGCGGTGGTGACAGGATTTTTTTCACCGCGGTAGACGGGCGGGCGGATCCGGCGACGAAATCCGGGGAGAGGAGAGGAGGGAGGGAGGGGCCCCAGGTGTAGTCTAATCCCGTGGCACCTCGACGTGGGCTGCACGCCTCCGCGGTAGTGGATTATCGCATCACCCCCCGTGCCGGATCCCTGCCGCGCCACCGCTTTCCCCTCAGGCAGGCCAACTGCCGCTTTCCCCTCCGTTTTTTTTTATATAAAGATCATCCATCTTTGGTCCGCACACTGCTGGAGTACATGAGTGTTTTGTATATACAGGTGCCTCTAAGCGTCTGTTCGTGTCATCGTTGTCAGCTTGCTCCTGGTTTTTCCTCCGTTCTCTCTGGAGTTGTCTCTTGCTGTTTGGGGGCATTGCAAGGTTCTGCTCTCTGATCATGGCGGACTGGAAAGTGAGAGAATGAGGGGTACGGCGAGAGGAAGCAAGGAGTGGTTGCCGTGTCCTAGCTGGGGAACGAAAATAGTGGTTGGTCAAGCGTGACCGTCGGCTCAGAGGTCAAGCACGTCTCAACAAAGTCAATCGTTTTCAGACAGAGTTTCTTAATGCATTTCTGTCCGAAACCGCAGATAAGCATGTTTTATATCGAGACAAGGGAATGGAGGAGTAAATTAGACTACTACTAGAGGCGGACCGAATCTTAACTCTGCCATGGGCTGATCGACGGCTGGAGCAAAGATGTCCAAAGGTCAAAAGTGAGCCCCAGGGAGACGATAGAGCAGAGGTGGACGATCGTCGATGACTGAAAATATTCAGGGACCGTTTAGTTACCAAAAATTTTCACCCAAAAATTTTCACCTCCCCTTTAAATACATGTATGAAGCACTAAATGTAATTAAATAACAAAACTAATTACACAGTTTGGATGTACACGACGAGACGAATCTTTTAAATCTAATTAGTGTATGATTAGCCATAAGTGCTATAGTAACCCACATGTGCTAATGCTGCGGTCAAAAGCCTCAAAAGATTCGTCTCGTGGTTTCTAAGTGAGTTCTGAAATTAGTTTTTTAATTAGTGTCCGAAAAACTCTCCCGATATCTGGTCAAACACATGACGAGACATCCAAAATTTTTTGACTTTGGAAGTAAACGGCCCCTCAGCGAATCGCTCGGACAAGAACCGCAGGCGAGCATTGACAGCACGGAGCGTTGCTGTGCTCGCCGTGCATGCCAAGGGCCAGGCCGGCGTGGCTCCGTCAATCCCTCGGCCGTGTTTGGTTAGGATTTCATGGAATTTTTTTTCATTTTTGATCACTAATTTAGAGTATTAAATAAAGTTTAATTACAAAACCACCTCCACAACCCCGTGTAAATCGCGAGACGCCTCTAATGAGGCCTTTCACCGCGTGATTAGAGGATGGTTACTGTAACATCACAGTAGCAAATGATCAACTAATTACCGTCATTAGATTCATCTCAAAAAGTTATATCCGTCCCTGAAAAAGTTTTGCAAATAAACTATATTTAGTACTCTATGCATACGAGATTCTTTTTTCGGAAAACGTGCGTGAAAAAAACACTGTAGAAAAAGGTGACCGCAAATAGCTTCGGCAGCAGAGAATCGAGCAAGCACCTGCAGCTTCCGACGGTCGAGGACCCCCCGGAAAATATGGCCAGAATAATACTGTCGCGACACTGTTCGTTCCAAAAGCTTGTGGCTGAACACATCTGCTTTGGACTACGTGCTTCCACAAAGTAAACCGATCGATCGAAAAAGGGTTTGCGGTCACGCACTAGTTAATTACAGTTCTAAAAAAAGTCGTGTGTGCTAGCTCGAAAGCATGGACGCGTCGTTTTCGTTCATCTTGGTCCAGGACGTGTCTTTTGAACTCTGAAAGCATGCCATGCCTGCATGGATATCTGAAGCACTTTCGATTTCTAAAGCGCAACGCGACACCAAAACCCTGCGATCGAATGTGGTACGGAGCAAGTACTGCCAAACCTAGCTAGTAAACTTTCGTAGCACAAAAACTCAAAACAGCTGGGGAAGTTATTTGGTAGTTTTGAGCAAAAGATGTATGTACGTATGATAAATCATATCACTTGCTTGCTTTTAATGATTTGATCCTCCTTTGAAACTCATCCTCATCTTTTTTGGGGGAGAGGACTAGCGCAACTCGTCAGGTCACGCATTCCACTTGTAAAGCTAGAGAGAACTGAGGTGATGACAAATTAAAGCTACGGTAGCTTCAAGGCTACGTTACGCTGCACTGCCCTCCTTTTGGTCGGGACAAAAAGATGGAAGCAGACTCCCACCGCCAAAAAGCCATTGTGGTCTCGTCTTCACCATGTAAATTATTCTGTGTTCGGAGAAGAGACGGTTCAAATATTACTGCGGTTGCAAGAAGGAGAGGACGCGGTAAAATTCTAGCGATTTCTAACCGCATCCAGGCATCAATTAAAATAAAAGATCAAAGAACATTGCACCAACGTAGTATAGACAGGTGGGAGACGTCCAAGAAGAATTTTTCTCGGCGTTGCAAGCACACGCAGCTTCCTTAGTTTGGATTCCCCTATCAAAGCAAAGCAGCTCCCATTTTTTTAACCTTATTACCGTTGGTGGAGCTGCAAGAAATTTGGCCGAAGCTGACGAGAGACAAGCGCGGCCATCTCCCCAGTTACTCCACTTATACCACGGGTCTCCGACTGTCACCTTCATCTCCTCCTCGGTCCTCACCATCTCCACTTCATGTTATTTTATAGTTAAACTTAGTCCTCAGAGAGGAGCATCAGAATAGAATGACACGGCCGCCGGCTTGCGCCAGGGCCGGGAGAGCTAGGTCAAATCAAATCGCCGTTGCGTATCTGCCTCACCTAACACGCATACCGAGTGGCAAAATCCATCATTACAAGCACTAACCTCACCTCTCTCGTATGGGTCATGGCATGCATATGAACAGGCATAATCCCGAGCCTCTCTTCTTGGGGCAGCTGCTCTGCTGGCTGCTGATCCTGCCTGTGGATGCAGTTACACCAACTTGTGATTTGACACTCCGTTTCAAAAAAAAACTTGTGATTTGACACACGACATACCCAGGGCAGCAGCAGGCAACAAGCAGTAGCTAATGCTAAGCTAGCAAGCATTATTCACTACACATGTTTAATCTAAAAAAATGCACTACACTTGTGATCAGTGACGATCTTACAACTAGCAAAGCTTGTTATGGAGTTATTGGAGAGTTTCAGTTGTCCAAAAGAGCATGTGCAATGAAGCTTTAGTTTATTCTTCATGATTCTTTTTCTTCTCCTTCTAAAGCTGTTGTGCTGACGGGCAAAATAATTCCAACCTCTCGTGTTTGCCAAGGCGCAGCCAAATGAGAAGAAACCAAACGAGCCGTCACTGTCGCGGGGTGTATGCATCAACCCTAAATCTCAGTGGAGAGTGGGACCCCATCCGGGGGGCAGCTACCTTGTCTCATCGTCCTGCACTCCTGCAGGTTCCGGTGTGAAATATCATACTGCTAACAAAACAAAATTTAAAACGCATTTAAAAAGTTTATACACGCCGTCCACGGACAAAGCCAGGTGATCTGAGAGACGTACGCTCAAAGCATGTGTGCAGCACAAGGCGGGCCAGACCGACCAATACAAATGGCCCACATGGCCCATGCAAGCATTTTAACTGGCGTGTGCAATTATTTTACAGACAAAAATGAAACACTAGTTTTTGGCCACACGAGGAGGACTAGAATAATTATAAGTGTAGACGCTGTTGTTGTCTTCCTTGCACAGCGGCAAAGTGAAGCATGACCCCGTGAGGTCAAGGCTGATGGTGACATGGTTTCAGTAGGCCCGCCCAAATGCCAAAACCAAATCCAATATGGTAGGTTAGATCCAAGAAGAGAGAGGGCCCATTTTAGCAGTGGCTTGCTGTTAGCACACACACATACATACTGTACCATCAAGGGCATAAGCCATGCAGTAATCCCTGTTTGAAACAGGAACATCTCACATGATTTGCATACAAACATGCACTGGCTATGGCTAGTGGTTACAACTTACAACACATAAGAGTACGGACAAAGCTGTTGGCATCTTCATGTGCTAGGATCTATCTAGGTTCTTTGGGTTGGTTGGGTGGAGGACCAGCGTCGCCTGTCTCGCGGTTTGACTTGGGGGCAGATTATTGAGATGTGGACAGGTTGGGGGGCGATGACGACTTTAACAGTCGCTGGGGGGTGCTCAACAAGTCGTGCGTGTGGTGGTCGTCCTCCGTTGAAATGCTAAAAGCGGGCTAACAGAAAGTCAAGGAGCCCAGTTCCTTCCTGGGCGGACGTTAAGGACGATGGCAAGCAGACACCAGACCAGACATGGCATATGCGATGGGCACGTATAAGCTCGAATGGAATGGAGAGACCCACTACTTACAGGTTAGCAGGCTGCAGCACCTGTCCGAATGATCGCGGATTTGTGAGGTGGGCATGATTCAGACGACCATGTGTGTCCTACCTGATCGATAATTACCCATCTACCCTCAGCTTCATCTTGTTTTCACAGTCCAGGCAAGTTCGTTCAGCCCAATTGTTCAAGAGAAGACGATAAAAGTACTGAACTCCTTCACTACCGCTTCTTGTAGGCAAGGGTAATTTGTAGGAAGACCGTCTGTGCTTAAGTGAGGCTCACTCGTAGGGATTAGGGAATAGACTATACTACTATAGTGATAGACGCTGTTCGCCTGTTCCGTACGTGGGCGCCAAGGTCTAGACGCTGCTGCTGACAAGTGGTAACAAAAGAAGGCCCGGAACCCTTCTGAATCCAACTACAGCCCACATCCGGGTAAAAGGTCAAACGGAAGTAGTTAGAGCCCGTGAAAACCAGGGCCAAACTTTCAGCCTATGAGCACCATGACGCCAATGAAGCAAAAGGCCCATGATCACCATGAGGTCGAAGAGCGAAGAGCCCATGATCATTAAGACTGTCGAGACAAATTCGATTGAGCAGAGACAGACGATTGTATAACAATCCAAGTAACATGCACAACATGCTTTTTATCGTGCTCTGTGTATATTATCAAACTATCAAAGTTGGGGTGAGCAAAGCGGTGAGCACCTAGTGCGCACGCGCCACTGCGCCAGCGACACACCTGGATGCTGAATCAAACGAGCAGAGACGGCGTTGGGTACTTGGGTGTCGGACGTGCGTGCCTCGCAAGCAGTCGGCGGCTCGGCGCCTCCGGAGTAGCGAAGTGGCTAAGAGCAGCGGCAGCGTCATGGTAAAAGAAAATATGTTATTTTATTTGAAGCACTGGATGCAAACACAGAGCGGTGGTGCTAAAATGATGCTGCAGAGCGCCCCCTCCTCCAGCGTGTGGCAGCAAGAAATTTTTCTCTGACAGCCTTTAGTAGCCCCCCAAAACCGCACGCTGGAGCTGCTCTAAGGACTGGCGGAGCCAGCCTTACGGCCGCTGAAGCGCGGTGGGCAGGCAGTCGATGTGGAAGACGAGAACATAGCACCACTCCGCCGACACGGACTGAGGTCGTGTGCAGTAGTTGCAGAGATAATTCCAATCACTGACGTGTACGTAGTTCCCATCCCCACATGTCGGCGTGGCGCAGAATACGCCGGGGGCTCCCATCTAACTTCTAGAAGATAGATAAGCCATCCATTTTTAAAGTCTACTTTGGTCCAATTATTTGCTGCAAATATGTTTAACATTTTGATAAGATTAACTCAACATTTTATTAAATGTGTTTAACATTTGTCTTTCAAAATATTGAAACTGGAAACATAAAATGTTAAAAATACTAAATGAAAATGTTGAAGATTTCTTCTCCGGCGAGGTGTTTCTCCTCCAACGGCGGCGGCGCCGCGTCGCGCGCCCGCAGCAGCACGCAACCGCCCGCCACAGTAGCTCGCAGCAGCCGCACACAGCAGCAAGCAGCAGTCAGCAGCCGTGGCCACGGAGCAACGAGCAGCAGCAGCATCTCGCAGCGCACGGCGGGCAGGCGGACGTGCGGGCTCGGCGGCGGCAACCGCACGTGATGAGGAAGGGGGCACAAGAAGAAAGAAGATTAGGGTTGAAAAGATTCAACAGATAAGATAGTTTGCACGAATCTCAAACACTGGAAGGTGAGGAAGAAAAAAATCTTCCGGAAGATATATAGGATTCCTGGGATATGCCGAGCACAGAATTAGTAAGGCCCTTCGGCGGTCCACGAGCAGCACAGAGAGAATTTCACGCTTTTTTCATTTTTATATTAAAAAAACAAAATTTCAAAAATATATGTCGAATAGGAAAATTTTCAAAAATGGGTGCCTGTCGCCCATCCAATTGGCGACATGACCTAAATGTAAAAAAAATTATATTTAGGTCCTGGCGCCCAGGGCGTATTAAATAGTGAACTTATAAAATCGATATAAAATCATAGAAAAATTAAAAAAATAAAAACTCAACCGTTCTGGATTCTATGAAACAAGATCTACAACTTTTGTTACATAAAGTTTTTCATTTGATCAATGTATCTTGCTCTATTTTAAATACCAGTTTAATGCACTTTTATTTAAATCTCAAGATCCATCCTTTGGATGCATGTCATCTTTGGCCAGAGTGTTGAATATCGTGAGCATAGGCTTGTAAAAAATTGGTAGGCCCATAAAACATTTCTAGAATAAGTTTTTAAATTAGATCTTGCAATATGTCTAGTTTAAATGAGTTATTTATCCATGCTGCTATACTGAGTATTAGAAGCCATAACTTTTACAGTACCATTATTTTATTTCGTAAGAGATATAAAAAAAGTTTGGTAAATTTTAGATAAGCACAACTAGACCAAATGAATTATTTTAGATTTTTCTAGGTACGAGAACTATTTTTCTTGATTTAGATACATTGATCAAATGAAAAGCTTTATGTAACAAAAGTTGTAGATCTTATTTCATAGAATCCAGAACAGTTGGTTTTGTATTTTTTCGATTTTTCTACGATTTTATATCGATTTTACAAGTTTACTGTTTAATGCGCCATGAGCGCCAGGATTTAAATGTAACATTTTTTACATTTAGGTCCTGACGCCACAGGCACTTCCCTATTCGATATATATTTTTGAAATTTTGTTTTTTAAATATAAAAATGAAAAAAGGCGAGAATTTCTAGGAGGCAAATGGTTGGCGGTCGGCCCACGTGAAGGCGTGAAAAGAAGAAACGGGCTTTCTGATGAGGTGGTGGCTCGGTCCGCGGGCCCAGTAACTTTCTCAATTTATCTTTTATCGTGGACCAGGCGCTGCGGTAATCAGCTCAGTGGTCCTCGAGATATTCGTAGCAGTCATCACTCATCAGCTGTTGTCTGTGGTAGGATACATTATGCTAAGCTTGTAACTTTTTGGTTCTTGGATTTAAACCCTCCAGTGACGAGGCATTTTTTGACCACTAATTCATATCGCAAGAGGAAGCTTCAATTCAATTCCTTCTGACTTCGGCAGTTCGCCGAGGACCCCTTGACAAAGGATGGTACTTTTCCTTTTTCTGGTAAAAGGATGATACTTTAGAACTCAAAAAGGTTCAAAACGAGGTTGGCCGCTGTCACCTATAAGTCGATCAGTTGGTTTTTTTATTACTCTCATGTACAGCGAGAAGTGCTTCAACATGATAGCTTAGCTGTCCTTATTGTCCAAGGTAAGTACTTTACTTAGGGATTTAATACATGCACTGCTGCGGTTGTTAGATCTCTGACTACCACCACAGCATACAAAGAAGCTTTGCTTAAAGCTAATCAGTAACCAGTAAATAATTCAGCTCTACACTGCAGAACGTTTTCTCATGGAAATCTGAAAAGTTCCGGAGATGTGATGATAAATGAACTAACACATCACCAACTCACCAAACGGATGCACAGCAAAATATCCCCTCCATGCAAGAGAAGAGTGGACCCTTGCGTGTTACGTTTGTAGAAAGGGACCTGTTCTATTCTGAGTTTGACCATCTTGCTCAGGAGTTTTGTGACAAACCTACAAATCAAGCAGACAAGGGATTTGCCAATGACTGAATTTAAATTGGGCGTTAAAGCCAAAAAAAAAGAGGCACCACATCTGTACCACATTTGCTAACAAGCAGTTCGTTACGATTTCATATTAGGCATCCAAAAAGCGCGATCATATATATTATACACATCTGCCGTTGAAGGCGCTACTTATGCACGGGAACAAGTGACCGGACGCGTACATTTTTCACCTTACAGTACGGAAGGCCTCACCAACCTGCAGCGGCCGGATCCACGGGCCGGCGCGCGCCGCTGGCCGCGCGCCGCCGGGCTGCCGGCCCCGACCGGTTGGACTCGACGGCGCTGTCGGGCAGCGGCCGGTCGAGCGGGAGCGGGGCGGCCGGGGCCTGCTGCTGCTGGCCGCCGCCCTCGGCGCCGGCCTGCGCCGCCGCTGGCCGGCGCCCCAGCCTGCGGGACGCCTGGCGCACGTCGCTGCCGCCGAGCGCCTGCCTCACGAAGGAGAGCTCCATGCGGTCGAGGAACGCCGCGTGGCGCTCCTCCGTCCACCCCTCGCCGCGCGCCAGCGCCGCCAGGTCGTCCATCCGGCCCGGCGCGTGGAGGTTGGCGCGTGGATCGCGCGCGGGCGCGGCGTCGCCGCCGCGCGTTCTTGGCCGACGCCGCCGGCCTGCCGGTGGAGAATGCTGGGTGCCGCGGCCGGCCGGAAATATCTGCGAGGAAGCTGTGCGAGCTGCCGAGCTGGTTGGCTAGCTTTATATGACGCCGTCGCCGGCAGCCAAGTGCTGCCATTAACTGACGTGCCAGAGTGACATGGTCACGTCAGGATGGCCACCACATTGGCGGGGCCACGGGGAGGGATCACGACGGCGCACGGTGGCCCAAAGTGTTTAGCCGAGATATTTTGTTGTTACGATTAAGAAAGTGCGGGATTGGCCGTGCACGTCGTCGGTCATCTCGATCCCCCGGAACAAAAGCGCCGCGCTTTGCTGACTCCACGGCGTGGTTGGGTTGGTGGCATGGGCACGCGGCAGCAAGCAGCGGCAAAGGCAACTAGTATGCCAAAGGTTCCAAAGCGCCAAGAGAAATATCTGGCCGGGCCACTCCAGCGAGGAGGACGGGCTCGATCAACGGCGGCGCGCCGTGCGGCCCATGCTGTGGCCAGTCGCATTCCGATTCCGTTCTTTCGGCTGACGGCCACCGCCGGAATCAGCGGGGGAGGCACTCGGGCAGTCCATTCCGGCGCAGTATCTTCACGTGCTGTGCGCTTGGCTGCAAGGGAAGCTGTATGTGAGCAGCAAAATATCTAGCACTGTTGAGCAACTGAAAGAGTTTGGATAACTGCTGCTGCGGATATCCCGCCAAACGTCATTTCCAGCCGCCAGCTTCTGCGCCGGGGCCTCTCGGACGGTTGGGCTGATGCCTGAATTTCTTTCTTTCTTTTTTACGGTGCCTTGTGCCAAAATTTCGGCCAACGCTACACAATGGATATCGTTACGAGGCGCGACCGTTGGATCCGCACACAAGTCAGTCTCGAACACCGGATAAGTTTTGGTCACTAGATCCACTATCCGGGTGCAGTGGACACCGGAGTACCCGGACAAGGTCCGGAGCAACGGCGCCACCCGCCGCCGGCGAGAAGAGGCTCCGAGTCAGGACTGTGTTGCCGCAGGGGCTCGAGGAACGCGTTGTCGCCATCGCGGGAATCCTAGACATAGCGGGGAAGGTGAGGCTGTGTTTCTGCGGATGCTTTGCCCCCCTGCACCATGGTACTGATTACTGAACTTGGGATGTGGAGACTGGGAAGCAGGAGAAGACGACCGGAGATTTTTCTTCGGAGGATGGATTACTTATTTTTGAAAGTGAATGTTTTCCTATATATCGCTTGAAGTATATTTATCATTTAATTTTAAATATTATAAATCAACACCATATTTGAAAATACTAGAACAAATATTGATTGCTGCAAGAGTTGCGTACTTTGTAGTCTGATCAATTGTTTTGTACTTCCTCCATTTTTATTTATATATCGTATTAGGTTTGTCTTAAGTCAAACTTAGCTAACTTTGACTAAGTCTACTGTCGGTACCCTGTAACAGGGATACCCACTCTTACTGCAGCAAGGCAGGACCCGCGTAGTTATCCGTAGCTGCGCGGGAAAGACGGAGTAGTCAGGCCCCACAGGCCAGGCTTTTCCCTCACCAGGCCAGGCTTTTCCCTCACCAGGCCAGGCTTTTCCCTCACCAGGCCAACGGCCCCGGACCGTTCCCCGCCTGAGGATGGGTCCGGTGACGCCACGTGTCTCTAAGGAAGGGAAGCTCCGGGCTGACCGCCGAGGCCTCGGACCCCCAGAGGAGTCCGGGACCTCCTGCGCCCGTCCGGACTCCCCTCACCGTGTAGGGGTCCGGAGCCGCCACGTGTCCCGGAGACGCGGGATCGTGCGCGAGTCTTTCGCAGGAAGACTCGCTCACCTGCCGCATTTAATGTGGTGGACAAGGCGTGCTCTGCCGCCGCGGTACGCAAGACAGCCTTGTCAGGCCTCGCTGAGCACCGCGTATTACCAAGGAGCACAGTGCAGCCGCCTGTGCCGCACCCGCGCAGAGCCCGCCTGCAGCATTAAATGGATATGACAGCACGTCACTTTTCCATCATGCCGCCTACGCCGCAAGCTACACCACCCGCTTAAGCAGTGTGGCGAGCGGTGCCGCTAGCTACGACAGGCCCGACCTGACAAGACAACGCCAGGACATGATGGACGAAGGGCTCCGGGAGCAGGCGAGGGAATCCAAGAGAGAGATCTCATTTGCCTGCGACGCCATAATGTATGAACAAGTACGTTATTTTATACTGCATCGTTGGACCCACCTGTCGGGGATCCAACAGCTGTGTACGCACCCCCTTGAGATATAAAAGGGAGGCGCTCGTTGTGCACAGGACAATCCAGACTGACTCAAGCTCTCGCAACCTTCTCACTCTCGTGGGAAGGCAATACAACACACAGTGGACGTAGGGTATTACGCTCCGGCGGCCCGAACCACTCTAAAGCCTGTTGTGTTCCTCGTGTTCTTGAGTGAGACCGATCTAAGACTAGCTACCCCCTGAGTATACACCCTCTGGGCTAGGGCGGGTGCCTTCCGCCACCCGGCTGTGGTTTGCAGCACCACGACATTTGGCGCGCCAGGTAGGGGCATCAGCTGGTCGCAGTTCATCTTTTCTTCGTCCCCATGGTTAGCGTGGACGACGTGGAGATGACAGAGGGTGTGGCATCCTCCACGCCACATGCCTCTCGCGTTCCTGCTCCAGGGGCAACTGTGCCTGTGGAGCAGCCACCACTGGCGGCGGCGCGCGCCGCTCGCCGGCAAGAGTCAGGGCGCCCATCAAGGGCCCCCTCACAGGCTGCGAGCGGCGGAGCGCTGGCAGCGGCTAGGGAGTTGCTTCGCAACCCCCCGGCTGAGGCAGCCTCGCCAGACGCCCTGAAGCAGTGGCGGGACGACGTCGACCGTCTCCTCCACCTGGCTCAGGCCTCCCCCAGTTCTGCAAAGACTGGGCAACGACCTCTGCCTGGCAACGCGGTGGTACCTTACCACCAGCGTCAGGGCGGTGCGTCGGCATCTGTGCGCTCCCCTACCGTGAGGGGTGCACGAACAGAAGACTTGCGGGCGGAGCTCAACCGCCGGCGCGCGGGGGAGGATGCCCGCATCGCTGTTGAGAGGGCGCGAGAGCGCCGTCTCAACATTGAGGGACGCAACCTCAATGTTGATCTGGACGCGGCGGCACCCAGGCCTCCGGTGAACGCCCGGATTCAGTCAGGCGCACCGGTGGCCGGGGTGGGCTGTGCTGCACTTGCGGAGCACCTCCGCGCCGTGGCGTGGCCACCCAAGTTCCGCCCCACCTGCCGGAAAAGTACGACGGTACTACTAACCCGTCAGAATTCCTGCAGGTGTATGTTACCGCCATCACAGCGGCTGGTGGTAACGGCACCGTAATGGCAAGCTACTTTCATGTAGCCTTGTCTGGGCCAGCCCGGACCTGGCTCATGAATCTCACACCTGGGACGATCCAGTCCTGGGAAGAGCTCTGTGCGAGGTTCACAACGAACTTCGCCAGCGCCTACCAGCAGCATGGTGTGGAGGCACACCTTCACGCCGTGAGGCAAAAACCCGGGGAAACGCTTCGGGCCTTCATCTCGCGCTTCCCCAAGGTACGGGGGACCATTCCTCGTATCTCAGATGCATCTATTATTACTGCTTTCCGCCAGGGGGTACGTGATGAGAAGATGCTAGAGAAGCTGGCGACGCACGAGGTGGAAAGCGTCACTACGCTTTTCTCCCTGGCAGACAAGTGTGCCAGGGCCGCTGAGGGCCGTGCATGGCACTCAGCCCCCCAAGACGGAGACACCAAGGATGGTGGCTCCAGTGCTACCACTCCGGGCGGTGGCAAGAAGAAGAAGAAGAAGAACCGGGGTCGCGGGGAGCCGCATTCTGGCGGACCAGTCGTTGCAGCAGCAGCGCCAGCAGCGGCGCCAGCTGCGGCGGCAGCGACTGGAGGCCAGAATGCACACGGCAAACGCCCTCGCCCGCAAGGTGGAAGCGGAGGTTCATGCCCAGTGCATCCCACCGCTCGCCACAGCGCCGCTGACTGCCGCGAGATCCAAAAGCTCGCGAAGCGGGTCAGTGGGCGGCGTGAGCAGTCCTCTAAGGATGGCTCATCCCCTCCTCGCCAGCGGGCCGGCAAGGAGAAGGCCTCTGACAGCGGGGCCGCGGCCGGGGAGAAGGAGCTGGGGTACCAATCCCCCGCTCGAGAGCTGAAGGGCGTCTATCACGACGACGACTCCGGTTCCGACAACGGCGACCGCCGCAAGAAGCTGTACGTAATGTATGGCGGGAGCTGGGAGCTCGTCTCCCGGCGGGACGTGAAGACCCTTCGCCGGGAGGTCCTTTCGGTGAAGCCGGGGGTCCCGAGGGCGGCGCCGCACCAGAGGTGGATGAACACCACCATCTCTTTCGGGCCATCCGACTGCCCGGAGAATATGGCCGGAGCTGGTGTGCTACCTTTAGTCACCGCTCCTGTCATATCCAACGTGAGGCTCTACCACGTGTTGATTGACGGTGGGGCTGGCCTCAACGTCATCAGTTATGCAGCGTTTAAGCAGCTGCAGATCCCAGAGTCCAAGCTGACTCCCTCTCACCCATTCTCCGGAGTGGGCCCACACCCGGTGTTCCCTCTGGGGAGCATCACATTGCCGGTCACGTTCGGGACCGAGGAGAACTTCCGCACAGAGAGCGTCATGTTCGATGTTGCGGAGGTGAACCTCCCGTTCAACGCCATCATTGGCCGACCGGCACTCTACCGCTTCATGGCCATTGCCCACTATGGGTATTTGGTCTTGAAGATGCCTTCCCCTGCCGGAGTCCTCACCGTGCAGGGCGACCGCACCGCTGCCGTCGCTGCAGTTGAGAGACTGCATACTCTGGCGGCAGAGGCTGCACGCTCCGAGGAGGATCCGTCCACCTCGCAACCCAGGGCGCCTGCAAAGGCTCCCAAGGTCCAACCATCTGATCCGGACCAAGTTCCCGTGAAGACGGTACAGAATGGAGCAGACTCCACCAGGACCACCCGCATCGCGGGGAACCTGGAGGAGAAATAGGAAGACGCGCTCATCGCTTTCCTCCGGGCAAATGTCGACGTGTTCGCCTGGGAACCGTCACAGATGCCCGGGATCCCCAGGGAAGTGATCGAGCACAATTTGAGGATCTACCCTGACGCCACACCGGTGCGCCAGAAGCCTCAGAAGCAGTCCGTGGAGCGGCAGAACATCATCCGCGAAGAAGTCCGTAAGCTCCTACACGCCGGCTTCGTCGAGGAGGTCCACCACCCCGAGTGGTTGGCCAATCCGGTCGTCGTCCCAAAGGCCAACGGGAAGCTTCGGATGTGCATCGACTACACCAGCCTCAACAAAGGCATGTCCAAGAGACCCCTATCCTCTTCCACGTATCGATCAGATCGTGGACTCCACCTCCGGGTGTGACCTTTTGTCTTTCCTAGATGCATACTCTGGTTTCCACCAGATTCAGATGTCTAGAGAGGATAGGAAGTATACTGCCTTTGTAACAGTAGATGGGCTTTATTGCTACATTGTCATGCCGTATGGTCTAAGGAATGCCTTACCCACGTTTGTACGAGCTATGAACAAAACCTTCTGTAATCTAATTAGAGATATTGTTGAGGTTTATGTCGATGACATTGTGGTCAAGACTAAGGTAGGGTCAACACTAGTGGAGGACCTGTCCCTCGTCTTCGACCGTCTTCGCTCCACGCGCACGAAGCTGAACCCAGAGAAGTGCATCTTCGGCGTCTCAGCAGGGAAGCTGCTGGGTTTCCTGGTCTCGCATCGAGGCTTCGAGGCAAACCCAGCCAAGATCAAGGCGATCGAAGCAATGAGGCCTCCTGGCCGCATCAAGGACGTCCAGAAGCTTACTGGATCTCTCGCTGCTCTTAGCCGCTTCATATCGAGGCTGGCCGAGAGGGCCCTTCCCTTCTTCAAGCTATTGAGGAGGTCCGGTCCATTTTCTTGGACCGAAGAGGCTGAACAGGCCTTCCAGGAGCTGAAGCAGCACCTCACCTCGCTGCCAGTATTGGTGGCTCCAGAACCCGGTGAGCCGTTGTTTCTGTATCTTGCTGCATCTGCGGAGGCGGTCAGCAAGGTGCTGGTCGCCGAAAGGATGGAGCAAACTCGCCAGGGGAGCTCCAAGGTCCTGTTGGCCAAGGATGGTGAGCCGGACCCCGGACACAGGGTCCCGTCAGCCTCACCCCAGCTTGAAGGTCCGGATCCTGCACAGGCAGGTCCGGGGGAGCCTCATCCTAGTGGGAACCCAGAACCACTGGGGGCCCAAGGGACAGATGTGGTGGACAAGGGCGAGCCGGACCCGGGAACTAGGGTCCGGATCGTCCAGAAGCCAGTCTACTACGTCAGTGAAGTCCTCCACGAGGCAAAGGCCAGGTATCTTGAGACGCATAAGATTATCTATGCAATACTTATTGCGTCCAGGAAACTGCGCCACTACTTTCAAGCACACCGAGTTATTGTAGTGACCTCTTACCCATTAAGAGCGATCCTACACAACTCCAACGCCACAGGCAATATCGCCAAGTGGGCAGCAGAGCTGGCAGAGTTCCAACTGGATTTCCAGCCACGCCATGCGGTCAAGAGCCAGATACTGGCTGATTTCATAGCGGAGTGGACTCCTTTCCCAAGCAACCCTGGGGGTCCGGTCATAAATGCTGGACCCCCGGAGCCGGAAATCAGGACACCAGTCTTCACCGAGCCTCACTGGACACTCTTCTTTGATGGGTCCGCCCGCGAGAAGTGGGCCGGGGCTGGTGTGGTCCTCATCGACCCAAACGGAGATCAGCTGAAGTACATGGTGCACCTTGAGTTCAAGGCCACCAACAACATGGCGGAATACGAAGCTCTGATCTTCGGCCTGACGCAAGCCCTCTCATTGGGGGTCCGGCAGCTTCTGGTGAAGGGGGACTCCCAGCTAATCATCAAGCAGGTCCGAGGGGATTGCAACTGCAACAATCCCCAGCTCGCGGCATACCTCATACACGTGAGGAAGCTCGAGAAGGACTTCGACACCTTGGAACTGCAACACGTTCCCCGCGAGCACAACTCAGCAGCAGATGATCTCTCTGCGAGAGCATCTACCTGGGCATCTGTGCCCGAGGGTGTCTTTGAAAGACGGCTGCTGAAACCTACCGCCCAGCCTGCCGAGCCGGGTGAGGGGGATCAAGCTGGCACCTCGAAGCTAGCGGTCCCGGCAGCATTCTACCTATGGTGCCCGACCAGGGCTGTGTGTCCTGTTGAGGAACCTGGTGACCTCACAGAGCCACCCCCACCTGCTCTGGGAGCTCCCGATGCATGGATCTCCGAGATCCGGGACTACCTGAAGGATAACATCCTCCCTGATGACGATGTGTTCGCTGAGCGCGTAGTCCGATTGGCTAAACGTTACGCGGTGGTAGAAGGGGACCTCTACCGCCGTGGCGCCAACGGTGTCCTCATGCGATGTATTTCCCAGGGAGAGGGCCGCGAGTTGCTCGCGGAGATCCATGGAGGCGAGTGCGGAAGTCATTCCTCCTCTCGCACGCTTGTTGGCAAGGCCTTTCGGCATGGCTTCTACTGGCAAACAGCACTCCAGGATGCGGCTGAGCTGGTAAGGTCCTGCAAAGCATGCCAGTTCCATGCAAAACAAATACACACCCCAGCTCAAGTTCTGCAGATGATTCCACCCTCTTGGCCATTCGCTGTGTGGGGTGTGGATATCCTGGGGCCTTTCCCCCGGGCTGTCGGCGGATACTGGTTCCTCTATGTCGCCATCGACAAGTTCACCAAGTGGCCGGAAGTTACTCCTGTGGTGAATATTACTAAGAAATCAGCAGTCACATTTCTCAGGTCCATTGTGTGCAGATTTGGCGTCCCAAACCGCATCATCGCGGACAACGGGACCCAATTCAAAAGCAGACTCTTCCAAGAGTACTGTGAGGACATCGGCATCCAGCTATGCTTTGCGTCCGTAGCACATCCCCGCAGCAATGGACAGGTTGAGAGAGCGAATGCAGAGATCCTCAGGGGACTCAAAACCCGCACCTACAACTGCTTGAAGAAGCATGGTGCCAAATGGGTTGACGAGCTTCCGTGTGTACTATGGGGCAACCGGACCACACCCAGCCGAGCCACCGGGGAGACTCCGTTCTTCCTGGTCTACGGGGCTGAAGCATGCCTTCCCCCAGAAATTCACCTGGGCTCACCACGGGTCCAGGCCTTTGACGAATCCATGCAGGAGCAGCTGCGGTGCGACGACGTGGACTTCGTTGACGAGCGAAGGTGGCGAGCAGCAATCCAAAATGCACGCTACAACCAGGCGCTCCGGCGCTATCATCAACGGTTCGTGCACAGTAGGGAGCTCCGGGCTGGCGACCTCATCCTCAGACGGATCCTGAACCGAGCGGGGCTCCACAAACTCTCCCCCAGCTGGGAGGGGCCCTTAAAGGTTACAGAGGTATGCCGGCCTGGATGCGTTCGCCTCGCCACAGAAGACGGAGTGCCGCTGCCCAACCCATGGAACATAGAGCATCTGCGTAAGTTTTACACCTAGGCAGAGCAGGGAAATAACTTTTCCTTTGTAATAAGATAGAGTTAGCGTGCGGTCCAGAGCGGTTGGGGGCTACCCTCGTAAACCCGACCTCTGGCATCCATCGCACTAGCGGCTAACGCGCGGCTCAGAGCGGTAGAGGTCCGACCTCGTAAACCCGGCCTCTGGCATCCATCGCGCAAGCCATGTACATCGAGATTGCAAAGGAAAGATTTTCTCCTAGTTCTGTCTTTGTGTCAAGGTTAAATTACGCATTTCGATTCTCGGAATTTTCGCTTTTTCTATCCCCCGCGGGACCTCTACTCTTGTTGCTGCAACTAAGATTTGCATTGAGCTGCTGGACTGCCGTACAGATCCGGACCCTCTTGCTGCTGGAGAGGGGTCCGGACCCCTAGGGACCTACTCTGGGGAGCGGATACTTGTTTCCTAGGGAGGTTTGGAGCCCAGTGTAGCCGCTTAGCTGGTTCCGTACCCAAAAGCCTGCACACTCCACCACCCTGTAACGAGTGCCCTAGTACCTGGAGCCGGGTAATTGGGGGCCCGGACCTTGCCCCAGCTCAAGAGCTGGCTTCCTAAGTCCAACACGGCATGTCCAGCACTATATCTCAAAGGATCGAGCATAGCAAAGTGACCTCACCCACTGTTGCGAAGGGTCTGGGACGATGAAGCCAGGTCCGGAAAGATCGTGCTGTTTCCTGGAATGGTCCGGAGCCCTGCATAGCGCCTTAGCCTGGTTCCGACCCTAAGCCTACGCACTCCCCCACTCTGTAACAAGCACAGAGCTACCTGGGCCTGCGCATCTAGAGTCCTGGACCTGGTACCAGCCTGGGATTGGTCAGGAATGAGCCCCGCGGGTCTGCTACTAAGCTATAACTTTGAAGTGGTACACAGGTTAAAACCTGGCTAGTGGTAGTCAGTCTCAAACCATTGAGCCTACCTACCAGGGGGTCCGAGTATCTGCTTCAAAGCTTTCCTGCAGGATAAGAGCCAGTCTCGATGGTAGACAGACTCATAGCAACTGAGTCTCTCTCCCAGGGGGCCCAGGGCATCCGCCTTGTCCCAGACATCATGGATGAATTCTGCATGCGTCAAATAGCTAAGTTGCAGTATCGTTGCTACTATATAAGTAAACTTGATTATTCTATCTGTACTCCTGTATACTACACAGGGAACAAGGCGCTTGATCGTCTTGCAGGCTATGCAGCCCTATGCCAAGGAGGTCCGGAGTATCTTCTACGGCTCAGATGGCAGACAGGTCGAAGCAACTGAACCTATCTGCCAGGGGGCCAGGGCGCCGGGGTGCTGCATATTGCAAGTCAACAACTGACAAACAGCTAAGTTGAAGTTTTTTCTGCTTCAAAAATTTCAGCTAGTACAAAGTTTGTTACATAATGCAAAAGGAAAAAGATACAATGCCCAGCTCAAGGGTCTGCAGGCTCTCGCTTGAAGTAGGCGGCGACGAAGTCAACGACCTCCTGCACGCTGTCCCGAGCGGCGGCCTCCGTCTCCGCTACAGGGCCATCGACCACGGGCGCCAGAGAGATGGTCGGATCGTGGCTCCGGAGGCAGGTCAGGATGTGCTCCGCCACCAGCCGGATCAGCTCGCGGCCCTCGGTTTCAAGCTGTCCGGCAAGGACTGGCCCCAGGCGCTGGAGCCTATCCGAAGCAGAACTCAGCACCGGGAGGGCGTCAGCTATTGAAGCTGGCGGCTCCGCCACCTGGATCGGGCTCAGACCAAGCGGCACCAGCGCCAGGCTCACTTCGATTGCCCAGTCAGCGATCCGCTGGGCCTCAACGCGCTGGTCTTCCTGGTGCTTCCGGACCGCCTCCCGGACCGCCTCTTGCACCCGGGTGTCCAGAGCCGCCTTGGCCACCTCCACCTCGCGGGACCTCTCCTCGAGCTCGCGGGACCTCTCCTCGAGTTCGCGGGACCGCTACTCCAGCTTGGTCTCCCTCTGCTCCGCAGATACCTTCCGCTTCTTGAGCGAGTCTCGCTGGCGCCCAAGCTCCTTCTCTATGCCGGTGGCGTGAGCCTCCCGCTTGGCGAGGGACTTCCGGCCCTCCTCCAAATCCGCCTCGTCGGCAGTCAGCTGGCGGGCTCTCTCCTGCAGTTGTTCACACCATCCCTGCAGAGTCGCAGAGAAGACGTCGAGCTCCTACCTCCGGACCTCGAGGTCCTCGCTGCGAGTCTCCAGCTCTGACTGCTGGGCTGCGAGGTGGGCCTCGAGGTCGGACCGTTGAGCAGCAAAGCCAACAACCTCCAGGGTGAAGTCCCGCTCCTGCTGCGCCAAGGATTTCTCTCGGTTTGACACCGCGAACTCTCGATCAAACACCTTCCTAAGGTTGGCTCGGTAGGTCTCTTGGTCTGCCTTGAGCTTTGACCGAGTTTCCGCGGCGTGGGAGGCTTCAGCCTTGGTGTGCGCCTCCAGATGGGTGTGCCAATCGGAGAGGCACTGACGCTCGCTCTCCAGAGCAGACCACTCCCGCCGGAAGGCCACCTCGGCAGAGGAGGTTGTGTAAGGATCGATGGACCAAGAGGGGGGGGGGTGAATTGGGCCTTTTTCAAACTTCTAAAGCAATAAAACAACCTTAACCTATGCAAGGCTAGTAAGGCTCAATTCACCAACCGGCTAAACAAAGCAAACTACACAAGCTAACAAAGATGTGAAACTAAGCAAGGTAGAGCTAAGCTATGATCTCTAGGGTCAAGCACATGAAAGAAAGCATGAAAGTAAGTGCTTGAAATGAAAGAGAGTGCAAGAGACAACCGGATTTTTCCCGTGGTGTCGATGTGTTGGCACACACCCCTAATCCACGTTGTGACACTCACTAAGAGTCTTGTCACCTCCCATGTCACCGAGACTTGGGCGCTCACTAAGAGTCTCCGTTCACCATCCCGGCGTGGTGGAGCTCAAGCCACGTACAATCTTCTTCTCCGGGCTCCCACAATCCTTGGCAAGCTCCGCGAGAAACACTTCGATCACCAAGATCGTCTAGGTGCTGCCAAACACCAAGAGTAACAAGTTCCTAAGCCTTCACTTGACCTACACTCAGTTGGCCCTAGCTCAAGCACACTTGCTACACTTGCAATGGATGAGTTCTTCAAGGTTGAAACACAAACTAAGCACTAGATCTTCTCTCTTTTGCTCAAAGCTCTATCTCTTCTTCTCAAGGGTGGCCTCAGGTTTTCAAGGTGTCAAAGGCAACTGAAATGAACCAGGGGGTACCCTTATATAGAGTGGAGGAGGTCACATAGCCGTTGGAAGTTTTCTGCAGAAAAACCGTGACCACCGGAAGAACCGACGGTATAGAAAATATGGGCATCGGTTCAACCGGTCTCTCTGTGTCAAAGAAGTAGCCGTTGGAGTTTTGACACAGTATCCACGCTTGCGTCATTGCACCGGTGCATGCTCCGTAGGGGCATCGGTTCAACCGGTGCTGAAGAGGTTCGCTGATCAACTCAAACAAGCGTTCTGGAACAAAGTACATCCAATGCACCGGTGCTTTGTTTCTGAACCATCGGTTCAACCGGTGCTGAAGAGAAGTTGGAGTCCATCAAACATGCTCTCTGGAACAAAGGACTTTCATTGCACCGGTGCTTTGATTTCGGAGCGTCGGTTCAACCGGTGCTGAAGAGAGGTTGAAATCCATCAAAACATGCTCTCTGGAACAAAGGACTTTCATTGCACCGGTGCTTATCTTCTTGACCATCGGTTCAACCGGTGCTTTACTTGATATCTGCCTTCATCCAGAGAAGATGGACCGACAGGGCATCGGTCCTTCCGCCATGCATCGGATGCTCCGATGCTTGTTCACCGGTTCAACCGGTGCTACTGATTTTCTTTGTTTTCAGCTGTTTTGACTTGGATTCGAATGTGACTTTGATTGTTTCTTCTTCCAAGAGTTGTGTTGACTTCTATTGACCATCTTTTGCTGTTTTTGAGTGAGTGTGTAATATGTCTAGGGCCAACTCAAGTTTGATCAAGCTACTAACTCATGAACCCCTCTTAATAGTGTGATCACTACAAAACTATAAAACCTATACTAACCTAAGTGTCCTTCTCAACCTTGTGACACTTAGGACTAGAAAGATCCTTAGCCTTGACAAATATAAGTTAAAAGCCGAGATCGCCTTTTCGAATGACCGAAATTGAGGGGCCTCTTTTGACATATGACCAAATGAGCGATAATGATCTATTAAGCTGCACAAACTCATTAGTCACAATAATGGTTGTCATTAATCACCGAAACATACCTTGAGTGCCTAGATGCTTACAATCTCCCCCTTTTTGGTGATTGATGACAACACAAACATAAATAACGAGAGAGCGAGAAAGATAAAGCAGGAAAAACACGAGCAAACCAAAAGCAGGACAAAAGAGCTCAACGGCTCAAACGAAATCCATAGATATGTCTCAAAGAGCGGCATACTCAAGCGACAAATGTACATATCCATGAATTAACACCAAATGTGATACAAAGAATCAAAGTCCTGATAACTACGAGCTCTCTCTCTAGCTCTACCCTCCCCCTAACTCTCTACCCTCCCCCTAACACCTCTCCCCCTTTGGCAACAAAGCACCAAAAAGGAAGGCGATCTAATCCTGAGCAGGAGAAGGCGGGGTCTTCCGGCTGGGTCCGGTGGAGAACTGAGCGGCGGAGTCGTCGGCGTCGTCGTCTGTCCAGTCGTCGTCGACCGAAGAAGACTTCTGCTCGACCGGAGTCGTCGGAGCAGCAGAAGTAGCTGGAGTAGCGGTAGGAGCTGGCGCGGCGACGATCGTGGAGTCCGTCGGAGGAGCAGACGTGACGGGAGTCAGGTCTGGCTGAGTGGGGCGCACGACGGACGGACGGAGCACCTCGGGCTGAGAAGGAGAGTCGAACGTGAGTGACTGAGCCGAGGGGTGCTGGAGCTGGTGTAGGATCTGCTGCTGTCTATGAAACTCTGCACGCTGCTCGGCTGTCCAGACACTAGGCTGTGGAGCAGGAGCCAGGGCAGCAGTAGGAACAGGACTGGCAAACAACCCGGTCGGTAGAAGTGGTGACACCGGGAAAGATGACAAGGGTGTCTGCATGAAACTGCCAGCAGGTGGAGGAGGAGCAGTGGGGTCGAACTGGAGCTGCTGGGGTGTAGGGAGCTGAGGCTCAGGCAGTCCAGTGTGTCGGTACAGCTGACCGAAGCATCCCGAGAAGAAGGTAAACATCTGCTGCTAGATCTGGGACTGCTGCTGAAGCTGTAACCTCATGGCCTCCTGCTGCTGCCGAATCCCCTCAAGCACTAGAGTCTGGGCCTCCTGCTGGCGAGCCTGCTCGGCCTGCATGCTCAGCTGAGCTGCTGCAAATCTGTCCTGCTGATCTGAGAGCCGAGTAAGGATAGCAGCGAGTGCATCGGGCTGAGTGACCTGAGCGGTGGAGACTGGAGGAGCGGGGGCTCGTGCTGCACCAGAAGACCTGCCTCATCATCATGAGCTCCTCGAGGGACGGTAACAGTGGGAATGAAGTCCTCGTCATCCTCCGAGTCCTCTGAGTCAGTGATCAGGTAGTGTGGGAGCTGGGCCTCTGCAGCTGCTAGTGAAGCGTCCTCGGCTGCTGTCGGATCATCTGCAACTCTGCCCTCAGCCAAGAAACGCTCATCCAGAACCCTCTGTGCTCGGCGCTGGCCTCTCGAGCCACGACGACCGTCTCGAGGAGTAGCTGGTGAGTAAAAACTGAACTGTGTCCTCGAGTGCTCCAGCTCATCCATGTGCTCATTCTGACTTAGCTGAGCCAGAATCCAACAGATCCAATGAGCAAATGGATGCCGACGGTGAACTGTCATGCCATCCAGAATCACATCCTCTAGCTCGCAGATAAAGAAGTCGACTAGGTCAAAGTCACGACCTGTCATGATATAAAGTAGGAGCCACTGCTGCAGAGCTGTGATCCCCTCGTTGTATCCAATCCGGAACAACAGACTCTTCCTAAGAGCTAAGTGGATAGTGTGCGCCATGGGAGTCAGCCTGTCCGGAGTCCTCGGTGTTCCAGGCAGGAAGGGCTGCTGAAAAAGAACACTGATCTCCTCGTCAGAAGGGACATGAGACTCATGAGGACGTCGAGGAGGTACCGTGCTGCCATAAGCCTGATAGTGTATGAAGTGTGGCTCCTCGGCAATCTGAACTCCAAGATAGGTAGCCAGTCGTGCTCGGGTCAGACGATAGTGCCTCTCCTGGAACATGAAGTCAATAAACTGCCGGTCCTCCTCAATAAACAGAGTGGCGTAGAAGACTCGAACCCACTCTCGAATATACCTGGACCTCTCACTGAGTAGAGCAGGCAATCCAACATATCTCTCAAAGAGAGGAAGCACTGGAGTCCCACCTGCTGCTACACGCATAGCTACCTAGTGGAGCATCTTGTGCTCACTAATCTTGATGTCCAACTGGCAGTAGGTGTGGTAAAAAGACTCCTGAAGCAGAGTGTAAAAACGACGATCAACTCCGACATCCCTCTGCTCGGGAAACCACTGCTCCGGGGTCACATAACGCAGTCTCTTGACCCTAGGTCCTGGAATACCCCTGAGATCGAACAACTCAACCTCGGGCAGCTCCTCACCACTGTCCTGACCACCTGTCTGAGTCTGACTGTCGGTGTGCTGCTGCGGTGCATGACCTGCTCCCCTCTGAGTGCCACCACCTCGAGTCCGTGGACGTGAACGGGACTCAGGTGTGGCCTGAGCTGTCTGAGTACGTCCTGAGCGACGTAACTGCTGCTGTGGCTCCCCCTGAGCCTGAGGATCCCTGATCCTGAGTGAGCCCTGCCTGTCAGCTGCGTCTGCCACTGCCTCGGCCTGCTCTCGCTCGCGGTCCTCACGGGTGCGCTTCTTCTTTTTCTGCACAATCATCTTGCTCTTGCCTTTCTTGTCTCCTGCCATCTGTCATAGAAGTAGTATGATGGGATATGAGCCTAAAACAAGAATTCTAGTGGATATCCTCGGAAAGAGCACACTAATAAAGATCTTGAAGTGTTTGAGCAAGAGTGTGATTTGTGCAAGGTAAGTAATATATGTGAGCATGTGTGTAACTGAAGTGAAACAGAGACAACACATGACGAGGAGGTTAAGATCATACCCTGATAGATCAAATGAGGAAAAACCGACAAAAACGTCACAAGTTGTCTTAGAGACAAACTGTCGAACACCTTGAGTGCAGATGAGCACAAGGTGGGAGGGGCACGGTGAGATCGGTTCCCTGCGCGTGAGGAGATTCAGAGGAGGATGGAGGTGCACGGCGCGCGGAGAAGGCGTGCTGGCTCTGTAGGCGGCGGCGCTGGACTTGGATGGCGGCGGCCTGGGGTCAGCGGCGCACAGACGGCGCAGGCGCGGAGTAGGGCGGTGCGAGCGTGGCTCGGGCGCGAGGTGTGTGGCGCGGCGGTGAAGCGATGCAGGAGCGGCGCGCGTGCGGCAGCGAAAGGGCGGCGCAGGAGTGGCGGCGGCGTACGGGCGCGGGGTGCAGGGCGGCAGTTTCGCGGGGAGGAAGAGGAACAGGAGTGAGACTGACGCGTGGGCCCGCGGAAGGATTAAGTGAAAACAGAACGGACAGGCCCGCCAACCCTAAGCACCGGAAGGTCCGATGGTGCAGAGAAAAGACCGTCGGTGTAATCACCGGTGTAAGTTTGACCAGATCTGAACGAGATTGAAACGTGGTCAGAAGGGCACCGGAAGATCCGCCACTGAGGCACCGGAACATCCGATGGGCGTCGGTGTATCTGCAGGAGTAAGGTCCAGAGGCTATGCAAGGCCCATTTACTCCACGCAGTAGCACCGGTTGAACCGATGCTGAAGCGTCGGTTCATCTGCCATACATCGGAAGCACCGGTGATCCATCGGAGTAATGGCCGGAGGTTGTTCCAGAGGCGTTGCAGAAACCTAGCCACGAAGACTTAAGCACCGGTTGAACCGATGAGATGAAAAACACGGCGTCGGTTTAACCGGTGGTTAAAGAAATTTTCTGCTGAACTACAAACTCTACTTCTGATCCAAAAACTCAAAGCCAAAGCCATAAACACTCAGTTTTGGATCATTTTCGAGAGACAACCTCACCCCTCAAACACTCAAACTAAATGCTCGCATGCTTTTATATTAACTTAGGCAAATTAAGAACCAAGCGAGGTTTAAACACAAAAACCAAATGTATGAGCCACTTTGCCTATGAACTTAGAGATTTAAACTTTAAGTTCGATAGGACGTGACTCAATAGGCATGAAAGCACAACATTGATCTTATCACTCTTGTGGAGATGATATATCATATTTAGCATGAATATCTTTCTCGAAGTGTGATTTGCTCCCTTGTGATGCTATTAACGTGATGCAATGCCAATGCAAAGCGTGAAATTAAACATGGATGCATTCTATATGACAAGCACATGCATTGCAAAATTTAAATCTATCTTGTCAAGTTTGAACCCTCGTCAAGCTTCTTCATGATGAACCATTCTTCATGCCATGAGCAAAACCAAGACCACCGGCTCATGCAAGACCCATTTTCATCACTATCTTGACAAGGTTAGACAAGCCCCTAGCACATGTACATCACCCAATCCGAGTCCTCAAGTGCTTCCTCTATGCTAGTGGGTTCAATACAAGAAACAAACGAGTGATGTTCACAAAATGAAGCATGCTTAGAACGAGTTCTTACTCCCTTGGAAGGACTACCAATGATTTGACCAATTGGATGATCCTTGGAGATGCGACCATGCTTCACTAGCGGTATTTGCGTGGATGGTTGTTGGGGTGGATCTTGTGTGACTTGTACTTGTTGTGGAACACTTTGCTCTTCTTGTTCTTGGACTTGGGGTGTTGGTGTTGGCACATCTTCTTGAGGTAGTGGATCATCTTTTTCTTGATCTTTATCCACTTGGGGTGCCTTGGAGGTGCTTGGTGTAGATGAGGAAGGTCCTCCCCCTTGATCATTGCCTTTATGCACCTCTTCCGGCTTGATATCCCCAATGGACATATTCTTCAAAGCTTCATCAATCTCTTCATCACCTACATTTTCATAGCCAACAACCTCCTCTTGGGAGCCATTAGATTCATCAAACTCCACATCACATGTTTCTTCAACTAACCCGGAGGTTTGATTGAATACTCTATATGCTTTGGAGTTTGATGCATAACCAAGAAAGAAACCTTCATCACATCTACTTTCAAACTTACCGAGCCTTTTCTTCTTATAGATGAAGCATTTGCAACCAAAGACTCGAAAGTAGGATATATTTGGTTTCTTCCCGGTGATGAGCTCATATGGAGTTTTCTTGAGGAGTCGGTGGGGATACACTCGGTTGGATGCATGACACGCCGTGTTGATTGCTTCCGCCCAAAACTTCTCGGACGTGCCATAATCATCCAACATTGCTCTTGCTAGGGTGATGAGTGTCTTGTTCTTTCTTTCCACCACTCCATTTTGTTGAGGTGTGTAGGTGGCGGAAAACTCATGCTTGATGCCCTCTTCATCGCACCATTCTTCAATCTTCATATTTTTAAACTCGGTGCCGTTGTCACTACGGATCTTCACAATTGGGGAGTTGTACTCCCTTTGAGCTCTTCTTGCAAAAGTCTTGAAGATTTCCGGAGTTTCACCCTTATCGCCTAGAAACATAACCCAAGTGTAACGTGAAAAATCATCAACAATTACTAGGCAATAGAGGTTACCACCAATGCTCTTGTATGTAGTTGGACCAAAGAGATCCATGTGAAGTAGCTCGAGCGGCTTGGAGGTAGACAACATCGTCTTGATGGGATGATGTGTTGCAACTTGCTTCCCGGCTTGACATGCTTTACATAGCTTGTTCTTGTCAAACGTGACATCCTTCAAGCCGGTGATCATCCCTCTCTTGTGGGCTTTCTTGAGGTTGCTCATGCCAATATGAGCAATTCTTCTATGCCAAAGCCACCCAAGAGAAGACTTGGTGAAGAGACATGTCATGGTACTTGTTTGCTTTGAAGAGAAGTCCACTAAATAGATGTTGCCATGCCTAAACCCCGTGAATACCATTGACTTGTCTTCTTCAAGAGTTACTACAACACCATTCTTGTCAAAGGTACACGTTAGTCCAAGATCACACAATTGAGTAATAGAAATAAGATTAAAACTAAGTGCTTCTACAAACAAGACATTAGAAATGGATAAATCTTTAGAGATAGCTATTCTACCCAAACCTAAAACTTTTCCCCTTGAGTTATCACCATAGGTGACATGTTCATGATCGCCGGGGTCTTCAAGAGAGGTGAACATGCTATCATTGCCGGTCATGTGTTGAGAGCAACCGCTATCAAGTACCCAATGTTTTCCACCGGCTTTGTAGTTCACCTACACACATGAGAATTCACTTTTGAGTTTTGGGAACCCAAACAAGCTTTGGGCCTTGCACATGTGTGACAAGAGCTTTTGGGACCCAAAGTTGCTTGGGGAGCTTTTTCTTTGACTCCTTAGTGAGTTTGCCAATAAACTTGGCCTTCACCTTGCCCTTCACTTTACTCAAGAGAAAATGGTTATTTTGAAACATTGAAGAGTAATTCTTGGGTAAATTAGGAAGAGGACGTGATGGTAAAGTGCACTCCCTAGTGTGGTGCCCGGTGACTTGGCAATGTTGGCAATATGATCCAACTTCCTTGATGAAGCTAATCTTGATCTCCGGAGAAGGAGTAGTGCCTTGATTTGGCTCCGGAAATGAACCAAGACCTCTCTTGCCATAGTCACGTGCATTGTTAAAGAGAATTTCCTTGTGGATGTATTCTCCTCTTGAGAGCTTCTCCACACTACTCTTGAGGCTTGCCACTTGATCCATCAATTCCTTTTCCCTAGAAGGTACAAGCTTGGGCAAAGCATTAGTGGCATTTGCATTAATGAGTAGGTCATCACATGAAGTAGAAGCATTGACCTTCTCAATAGTTTCATGAGCAAAATTCTCAAGACTTGGGTCAATTGCTTCATAGGCAAATTCAAGTTCTTGATATTTGTGAGCCAACTCCCTATGCTCTTGTTTAAGCTTTTTGTGGCTCTCTTCAACTTGCTTAGCAAGTACAAGTGACTCATTGTGCTTTTTGAGCAAGTCATTGTACTTGCCAAGCAAGTCGGAGTGGGCAAGCTCTAACTTGGCATGAGTGCTCTCAAGAATCTTGACTTTGCCCTTTTCCCTCTTGATGACGGATGTGTACTCATTAATGAGATTAGTGAATTCATAAGGATCAAGCTCTTCATCACTTTCATCTTCACTATCTACCTCACATACCTTGGTGTTACCTTTTGCCATGAGGCACATTGGAGGTGGAGGTAGTGATGGTTCTTCATTTGTGAGGGCGATGGTGACTATGTCTTCTTCATCACTTGAATCTTCGCTTGATGAGACATCGGTCACCCATTCTTGTTTTTCCACCAAGAAGCTTCTCTTGGTGTGCCCTTTCTTCTTTGGGAAGAGCTTGGTCTTCTTGTCATGGCTCTTCTTCTTCCCAAGCTTCTTGTTCTTGTTCTTCTTCTCATCTTCTTCATCATCACTTGAATCATGGCGATGTTTGCCTTTGTTGTCCTTCTTCCTTTTGTCCGGCTTGGGGCAATCGGGAGAGATGTGACCTTTTTCTCCACAATTATAGCAAGTTTTGTTCTTGACATCTCCCCATGGCCGGAAAATCCTTCTTTTGGGGTCAAAGTTGAAACCCTTCTTGTTGATCTTGTCATTCAAGCGTCTGAACTTCCTCATCATGAGAGCAAGTTCTCCATCATCTTCTTCATCGGATGAGCTCTCATGATGATCCTCTTCTTCATTGCTTGAGCTTGATTCTTGCTTGACCATCTTGAGCTTGCGGGATTTGTTAGCCTTGGTTTTGAGAGCAATTGACTTGCTTGTTGTTGGCTCTTCGGTCATACCAAGGATACTCATTTCATGAGCGCGAATTTCGCCCACAAGCTCTCCCACTTCCATTGTATCAAGATTCTCCTTTTGAAGCATAGCATTGATAATATTGTACTTGGGCTTCGGAAGGAGCATGAGAATCTTGCGGTTGATGGAGCCACTGTCAATTTTGGAAACTTCAAGAAAATTAATGTCCTTGACAATGACATTCAAGCGGGAATACATATCATTGCAATTTTCATGAGCAAGCATTTTAAAAGAATCATATTTTGCTCTAAACAAGTGATATTTTTGTTCACGGACTTTTGTGGAGCCTTCATGAATTTCAATTAGCTCTTTCCATATATCACTTGCTAAGTCCATGCCATTTACTCTAGCAAAGACTTCCTCACTAATGGCTTCGAAAATTGCATTTCTAGCCTTTGCATTCCATTTTAATTGCTCCGTGGTGGGAGTTCCGGTGAACCCGGTCTTTGTTGCCAACCACACTTCGGGGGCAATCGCATCAAGGTATGCGGCCATACGAACTTTCCAATAGGCAAAGTTCTTGCCCTCGAAGTGAGGCGGCGAACCTCCCATCTTGGCCATAGCTCTAGGCGGTGAAGCCTAATGATCCAAATGAGCAATGAGGCTCTGATACCAATTGTAAGGATCGATGGACCAAGAGGGGGGGTGAATTGGGCCTTTTTCAAACTTCTAAAGCAATAAAACAACCTTAACCTATGCAAGGCTAGTAAGGCTCAATTCACCAACCGGCTAAACAAAGCAAACTACACAAGCTAACAAAGATGTGAAACTAAGCAAGGTAGAGCTAAGCTATGATCTCTAGGGTCAAGCACATGAAAGAAAGCATGAAAGTAAGTGCTTGAAATGAAAGAGAGTGCAAGAGACAACCGGATTTTTCCCGTGGTGTCGATGTGTTGGCACACACCCCTAATCCACGTTGTGACACTCACTAAGAGTCTTGTCACCTCCCATGTCACCGAGACTTGGGCGCTCACTAAGAGTCTCCGTTCACCATCCCGGCGTGGTGGAGCTCAAGCCACGTACAATCTTCTTCTCCGGGCTCCCACAATCATTGGCAAGCTCCGCGAGAAACACTTCGATCACCAAGATCGTCTAGGTGCTGCCAAACACCAAGAGTAACAAGTTCCTAAGCCTTCACTTGACCTACACTCAGTTGGCCCTAGCTCAAGCACACTTGCTACACTTGCAATGGATGAGTTCTTCAAGGTTGAAACACAAACTAAGCACTAGATCTTCTCTCTTTTGCTCAAAGCTCTATCTCTTCTTCTCAAGGGTGGCCTCAGGTTTTCAAGGTGTCAAAGGCAACTGAAATGAACCAGGGGGTACCCTTATATAGAGTGGAGGAGGTCACATAGCCGTTGGAAGTTTTCTGCAGAAAAACCGTGACCACCGGAAGAACCGACGGTATAGAAAATATGGGCATCGGTTCAACCGGTCTCTCTGTGTCAAAGAAGTAGCCGTTGGAGTTTTGACACAGTATCCACGCTTGCGTCATTGCACCGGTGCATGCTCCGTAGGGGCATCGGTTCAACCGGTGCTGAAGAGGTTCGCTGATCAACTCAAACAAGCGTTCTGGAACAAAGTACATCCAATGCACCGGTGCTTTGTTTCTGAACCATCGGTTCAACCGGTGCTGAAGAGAAGTTGGAGTCCATCAAACATGCTCTCTGGAACAAAGGACTTTCATTGCACCGGTGCTTTGATTTCGGAGCGTCGGTTCAACCGGTGCTGAAGAGAGGTTGAAATCCATCAAAACATGCTCTCTGGAACAAAGGACTTTCATTGCACCGGTGCTTATCTTCTTGACCATCGGTTCAACCGGTGCTTTACTTGATATCTGCCTTCATCCAGAGAAGATGGACCGACAGGGCATCGGTCCTTCCGCCATGCATCGGATGCTCCGATGCTTGTTCACCGGTTCAACCGGTGCTACTGATTTTCTTTGTTTTCAGCTGTTTTGACTTGGATTCGAATGTGACTTTGATTGTTTCTTCTTCCAAGAGTTGTGTTGACTTCTATTGACCATCTTTTGCTGTTTTTGAGTGAGTGTGTAATATGTCTAGGGCCAACTCAAGTTTGATCAAGCTACTAACTCATGAACCCCTCTTAATAGTGCGATCACTACAAAACTATAAAACCTATACTAACCTAAGTGTCCTTCTCAACCTTGTGACACTTAGGACTAGAAAGATCCTTAGCCTTGACAAATATAAGTTAAAAGCCGAGATCGCCTTTTCGAATGACCGAAATTGAGGGGCCTCTTTTGACATATGACCAAATGAGCGATAATGATCTATTAAGCTGCACAAACTCATTAGTCACAATAATGGTTGTCATTAATCACCGAAACATACCTTGAGTGCCTAGATGCTTACAGGTTGCCTCCTCGATCGAACGCCGAACTCGCAACAGCACCTGAGGAAGCGGAGTCGCATCCTCCTCCGGAAGTTGAATCTGCAGGAGCCGCCTGCCAAAAACCACCTCCAACTCCTCCTCTGCGGCAGGACCGGAGCTGGAGGTAGGGGCTTCTGCTGCGGCACTTGTCTCCGGCGCCTCTGCTGCCGCCGAGTCGGGCGCGGCCGGGTTCAGCTCCGGCGCCTCCGCTGTCGCCGAGTCGGGCGCCGCCGGGCCCAGCTCCGGCGCCCCCGCTGCCGCCGAGTCGGGCGCGGCCGGGCCCAGCTCCGGCGCCCCCGCTGCCGCTGAGTCGGGCGTGGCCGAACCCAACTCCAGCGCCCCCGCTGCCGCCGTGGCGGACGCGGCCGCGTCGGGTGCGGCTGCGCCCTGCACCGGCACCTCCACCACCGTGTCGGGTGCGGCTCCGCCCAGCACTCGCGCCTCCGCCGCTGCGGCGTCGGGGGTCGTGGCGCCCAGAGCCGGCTTTTCAGCCACCACGGCATCGGGCGCGGCTGCACCCAGTACCGCCGTTTCCTCCACCGTTGTGTCGGGTGCGGCTGCGTTCAGTATCGGCGCCTCCACTGTCGCCGCGTCGGGCGCGGCTGCACCCAGCACCGCCGCCGCCGCCGCACTGAGCACTGCGGAGTCTAAAAATGGCACGCTAGTCAGCTCCATGCCACGCACCATGGGGTTGGCACAGGACGTCGTACCTGAGGGCCCCGCACCTGCTGCCGCCGTCGCTGTCGACGCCAGGGCCGCCGCCGCCTGGGCACCTGCCAATGTGCCAGCGACGGTAGAGGAACCGCTGGGGCGGGAAGCCCTGGTTGCAAAGCAGAAAAGCCATCAGAAAAGAAAAAAACAGAGCACAGGCACAAAGGAGGAGAGTAGAATGACACTAACCCGGAAGTACCGGGGACCCAGCGTCCCCGGAGCCCGGGCCTCTTCTCCTGCGGCTGCTCCTGATGCTGCTGCTGCCCCTGCAGCTGCGATGCAGGCGCAACCCGGGCTTGCTCCTGCTGCTGCTGTCCCTGTGGCTGTGGCATGGGCGCAACCCGAGGTCGCACCAGTTGCTGCTGTTGCCGCCCGCGTGCCTGCTGCCGCTGCACTTGCGGCTGCTCTTGCTGCTGCTGCTCTTGCTGCCGGCGGGAAGAATTCCTTGGCGGCGATGGTGGTGGTCCAGTCGCGCCAGAGGACCCGTGGGGGCCGGCAGCCCGGGAGCTACCCTGGCCTGCGCCCTCAGAAGACCTCTGGTGCTTCGCGGCGGGCTCCGAGACTAGGGTCCCGTCGCCACGGAGTAGCCTCCGCCGGCCTGCGTCTCCCGATGACGCACCGGAGCTGCTCTGTGCCCGGCTGGAGCTGGCCGCGACCGCACTGCTAGCCGCGGCCTGCTTCCCCTTTGTGGTGGCACCGGACCCCGCAGCGCTCAGCGTAGCCTGATCCCCGGACGTGCCAGGGATCCGGAGCCCACGGTTCGGGTCACCTCCGGTTTGCCGTGGGGCCAGTCCCCCGTCGTCCAGGGTCGGCAGGGTAGCCAGCACCGCCACCCTCGCCGGGTCCTCGCAGAGGGGGACTATGCTTTGCGGAAGGATCAGGTTCTCCGGGATGAAGGTGTCTCCCGTCACGTTCCGCACCAGTACCTCCAAGGCCTCCTGGGTCAGGTCGCTTCCCTCCCCGCGGTGGGTCCTACTGCAATCGTTGAGGCCGGTGAAGCTCCACGCCGGACGCGGCCGCTGCTTCAGGGGGGCGATCCGGCGCTTCACGAAGTCGCCGAGCACGTGCCATGAGGTGAGGCCGCTCTCCGCCAGCGACCTGATCTTGTCCAGCACGGAGTCGAACTCCGGCTGCAGCGACGGCTTGGCCCTCCAGGATGCTTTGTCGGAGGCGGGCCCCGCGGTCGGCAGGGCAAGGCGCTCGTTGGCTTCGGTGGTGGCGATCACCCAATCCCTGCGCCACTCCTCCCACCTTCCGCCAGCAAGGCCGGGAATGTAAGGAGTCGGCAGGTCGCTCCTTATCTGGAAGTAGTACCCTCCCACTTCGTCCCTGCTCCTTCCGGACCTCACCAGAATGAAGAAGTAGCAGAAGAGGATGACGCAGGGACGCACTCCCACGAACATCTCGCATAAATGCACGAAGATGGACGCCAGGAGGAGGGAGTGGGGCGTCAGATGCTGAAGCTGGAGGCCGAAGTCTTCCAGCAGCAGCAGTAAGAATGAAGAAATTGGCAGTCCCACGCCGGCGGAGACGTGCGAGGTGAATAGCACGAACTCCCCGGCGCGGAGGTTGCCAAGGGGAACCGAGCCTGCTCGCACCCCCCAGCCGGTCTCCTGAGCACTCCACCCAAGCAGGCGGCGCACTGTGTTCAGCTCTCCCTCGGTCTGGAAGCGACGGGGATGAACAAGGGATGCCATCTCTTGGTGGAGTGAGAAGGGTGCCTGTGTAGGGGGGAGAGAAGGCAAAAGGGCGCAAAGGCTGGAGGAAGAAGACGAATGCGGGAAAGCAACCGCGGAATGTGGTGCGTCCCGTTATAAAGCCTGACTCAACCGGCGCACCCCGGAACCGTCGCCGAAACTCAAGCGACGCCCGCGCCTAGAGTTAACCGCCCAGTCCATGACGTGGGGGCCCAGGCCCACCTGTCAGGGAGAGCGGGTAATCAACGGAGGTGTGAAAAGGCGGGATCCGAACCGTCGCCCGCGCGCGTGGAGCAAGGCGGAAGCTGAGCTGACGTGCGCGCATTAATCGCAGGCGTGGCCGAGCTTTTCGGGAGCTGCGCCGGTGGTAAATGATCCGTTTACTCCGGCCGCAACAATGCCGAACGTCGCGCGTGTGACTAGGTGAACCACTGATCGTGGGGCCCAAAGTCAGTAAGCCGTTGCGATGTGATGAGGCAGCAACCAACCCGACGGGTAGTCAAAGCCGGTCAAGACCCCTGCAGAAAGGAACTTCGAGCTATATAGAGCCAAATCGCAGAAGTGGCCCCACCTGTGGGTTCGTACCTCCCCCAAGGTGGGCCCGGGGGCCACTGTCGGTACCCTGTAACAGGGATACCCACTCTTACTGCAGCAAGGCAGGACCCACGTAGTTATCCGTAGCTGCGCGGGAAAGACGGAGTAGCCAGGCCCCACAGGCCAGGCTTTTCCCTCACCAGGCCAGGCTTTTCCCTCACCAGGCCAACGGCCCCGGACCGTTCCCCGCTTGAGGATGGGTCCGGTGACGCCACGTGTCTCTAAGGAAGGGAAGCTCCGGGCTGACCGCCGAGGCCTCGGACCCCCAGAGGGGTCCGGGACCTCCTGCGCCCGTCCGGACTCCCCTCACCGTGTAGGGGTCCGGAGCCGCCACGTGTCCCGGAGACGCAGGATCGTGCGCGAGTCTTCCGCAAGAAGACTCGCTCACCTGCCGCATTTAATGTGGTGGACAAGGCGTGCTCTGCCGCCGCGGTACGCAAGACAGCCTTGTCAGGCCTCGCTGAGCACCGCGTATTACCAAGGAGCACAGTGCAGCCGCCTGTGCCGCACCCGCGCAGAGCCCGCCTGCAGCATTAAATGGATATGACAGCACGGACACTTTTCCATCATGCCGCCTATGCCGCAAGCTACACCACCCGCTTAAGCAGTGTGGCGAGCGGTGCCGCTAGCTACGACAGGCCCGACCTGACAAGACAACGCCAGGACATGATGGACGAAGGGCTCCGGGAGCAGGCGAGGGAATCCAAGAGAGAGATCTCCTTTGCCTGCGACACCATAATGTATGAACAAGTACGTTATTTTATACTGCATTGTTGGACCCACCTGTCGGGGATCCAACAGCTGTGTACGCACCCCCTTGAGATATAAAAGGGAGGCGCTCGCTGTGCACAGGACAATCCAGACTGACTCAAGCTCTCGCAACCTTCTCACTCTCGGGGGAAGGCAATACAACACACAGTGGACGTAGGGTATTATGCTCCGGCGGCCCGAACCACTCTAAATCCTGCTGTGTTCCTCGTGTTCTTGAGTGAGACCGATCTAAGACTAGCTACCCCCTGAGTATACACCCTCTGGGCTAGGGCGGGTGCCTTCCGCCACCCGGCTGTGGTTTGCAGCACCACGACATCTATAGAAATAACTATACTACCCAACATATGCACTATCAAAATATATTTCATGGTGTATCCAATAAAAAAACTGGTATTTGAAAATTGATTATTTTATCTATAAATTTGATCAAAGTTAGCCAAATTTGATTTAGTATAAACCTAATACAGCATGTAAATAAAATAGAGGGGGTAAGACACAACCATTCAAATGAAAATATTCCAATGTTCCAAATTATAATCAACTTTGCCCTCAAGTCAAAAAATTATAATTGTGATCATATATATATATATATATATATGTAAATCTATATTGCTGAACGAAAGGGAGGCCTGCGGGAGCCTCAGCTGTTCGTCCACTCATGTCGTGCCGCGTGTGACTCATATTGCGTAAAAAAAAAACCGCACGGCACAGAGGTGTCGCCACGAAGCCTGCTCCGGCCGCTCGCGTCTGCCTTACGCGCAGGACAAGTCGGGCGGCCGCCGCTTCCTCGCTACGCATCCAGCGGTGACGTTGTTGCCTCTTCACCAAATCGAGGACACAAGGCGCATCACTCGGTCCGCGTTAGCTTCTCCTCCTCTTCGTGCTGCTCCGGTCGGATGAGTCTCCCCAATCCCTCGCCTTCGCCTCCTCTGTTTCTCCACCCGAGTCTCAACATGATGTCCCAGTGCGGTGGCTCCTGCTATGGCCTCGCGAAGCGGCGGGGCGCGGCGATGGCGGGTGGCCGCCGGTCAACTGTCGCCTTCTCTGCCCGCCATCAGTGCCGCCGCCGTCCTCTGAATTCCCCCTGTACGATGGCAGGTTGAGTTGATGCCGTTGACGGCTGTCCCTTCGCAACCCCATCTGCTGATGTGATTATTTTATCCCATCATAGGATCCCATCGATGGCTGGAATGCTGGATCCGTCGAGCGAGCCCCGTCCCCAACCCCATGTGCTGATGTGATTATTTTATCCCTCCTCACAAGCGAGTCTCTCTTGATTCTTCATACTTTAGTGTCCCATTACATTTAGTTGGCATAGTTAAATTGATTGCTTTAAACTTTACAGAAACTTCATGCTTCCTTTGACCTATTTGTATTATCACGTTAGTCATATATTAGCCACCTGTGCATCCCGTGATTTACACAATTACACTTCATATTTTCCCTTTGCGCTTCAGATTTTCCCTTTGCGTTTATATGTGTGCCTTCTGAGTGGAGCCTGAACATACACCTAAATGTTGTTATGCTGCCTACTTTTCAGCATATAAATCTTTCTCCTGAGCTATGTTATGTTTCTTATACGTTGTGCAGTGCATATGGGCGTGTGCCAGTGCCAGTGCCTACATACATGGACGATTTGCTGAGGCTATGTTTCTGGACATGGTCAAATGATACACAAGGCTGAACTCTATTTTCATGTTAAAAAGTTCAATTTCATGTCATTGGAAAGGTGAGAATTCTGAAGTATGTGGCCTTGCTGGGTTTCCGTAGTTTGGTAGGGCTGAAATTCCTCATTGATTGACGATTGAAGTGTTATGACTATTGTTTCATGTTAAGCCAATATTGCGTATCAGCATTTACTAATTAAAGATTGTGAATTTGATACAGACTTGTATATATATATATATATAGTCTATTGGATGCCCTGTGTATGGAATAAGCCCTTCCATACCCGAGCCAACCCGTCGGACCCGACCTTTTCCATTCGGTTTTTTTTTGCCGTCGGTTTTTCCCCACCTCCCCGTCCACAGCTCGCATCACAATACATCGTGCCCCCATCCATGATCCTCCGACCCGTACTCCCGCCGGCGATCCTACGGTGATGCGCCGGGCGCCGCTCTCCCGTGCCTTGTTGCGCCGCCCTCCCCCGTGCCTTCCTGCTTCGCCGGCTATCGTCCCGCCCCTGCAACACCCTGCTCTGCCGGACCCTGCGCCGCCGGCTGCCATAGGCGGGCTTCCCGTCGGTGACCAGGTCCGCACCCTCCACCGGACGGGGTTCCTCACCATCGGTGCCGCCCACTCCTTCCTCCGCTGCGGTGGTGCGGAGGGCAGCTTCGGCGAGCTCGCACGGCATCCGCGACGGCAGGTCATCTCCCCCAATCTAGGCGCTCCCCGCTCCCCCAATCCAGGCGCTTCCCTCCCCCGACGCTCCACCCAATCCCGGGGCCGCACCTCCACCCTCCCGACGCCGCTATCCTCCCGGCGATGCACCCTCATCCCGATGGACTTCTTCACGACCCAGGCCTCCTCCCCCTGCTTTCTCCGCTTCGGTGTTGCAAAGGTGCGGCGAGCTCGCGCAGCATCCGTTGCGGCCTCCGGCAAGCTCCTCGAGCGGCGGCCCCTGCGGCTTTTCCGAGCTCTTGGCACCTCCTGAGCTTGAACGGGCTCCTCCTCTGCAGCACAGACCTCCATAAGAACGCCATCGGAGACAGCCCAATCCTCATCCCCAAAGTTGGATTGGTGTCCGCCGGCCGATCTATGCAATCTGTTCTGAGATTGCCTCCACCGTGCCTGCAGGAGTTCCTAGTGATTTGGTGAATCGCCCCCTCATCTAAACCAGCGGAGGTAAGCTAAGCACTCACGTTCAATCTGGTGATGATTTTTAGCCTACTTTTAATTGTTTGCCTATCCGTGTTGCACTGTGAATTTCTCTTGTAGCAAAATCTTCTGAACGATGCCTTCATGAAAATCTCGTAGCCTTGTTTGATTCATTCCAAGTTAGATAGCCGCAGATGGCAAATGGTCTACATTTTAATATATTTTTGCTACAGGGATGTCACTACCACATGTAGCAGATGGTCCATGTTTTCATATATATATTTTGCTACAGGGAGGTCACTCCTTAGGTGCTTGACTGTATTGAATTTTGTACCAAATATTCAGAAACACACTTTAAAAATTCACTTCCGCAATTGATATGTTACTATAAATTTTTGTCTAGTAACTCATGTTGTAAATTAACCATATAATTTACTAATTTTTTCAACATTATGTCGATTCCACCATATTATAGTCAGCGAGTTACGGCAATCATCACTTTGTTGATGTAGGTCTTGACAGATAAATTAGGTTGTGGATTTACGCCTGAGCACTTTCTTTCTAGTAAATCACAGTAAAAAAATCGGGATGGAGATTTCTACTTATACTAACAATGCTCACGCCTGTGATTCGCTCAGTGTTACAGCAAGCAAACTGGCTAGGGCATTCTGATTTCCACTTTTTGGTTAATTGATTAGCAGTGTCATTGGCTTATCTGTGAAAATGACCTAGGAATTCCAATAATAATTACAGGATAACATAGATTAGTATAGTCTTCATTGGTGGAGATATTTTGCAGGAGAATGTTATTTCCCTTCTCATTAGATTTATTGGTTCACGTACACCGGCGCTGCGCTCGCTTGGGGTGCGCTCGCGTGGGTGACGGCGGCTGGCTCGGGTATGGAATAGTTATTCCATACCCAGGGTAGAGATTAGCCCTGTCATATATATATATATATATATAGTACCAAAATAAATACACCATCAATAAATATTTCATGGTGGGTTTTAATGAACACTAATTGGGTGATGGAAGTGTCGGTGCCTTTTCTATAAATTTGATCAAAGTTAAAGAAGTTTGATCGAGTAAAAAATTAAAGTGAACTATAGTTTTGAATTTTGATTGAATATTGTAGCATATTTTGGATTGTTCTAGTAGTAAACATTTATTGTTCCGTAGGATATCTTGTTGTGTTCCAGTAATGAAAAATCACTTTCAATAGATTATTTGGATTGTTCAACAGTAAATATATTAAAAGGGCCATATCAGAAATTTTCTCTAAAAGTTACTATTTTCATGTAATATTTGATTGCTCAACTGTGAAAGTCCATTATGCATTGTAGATTTTTAGTGTTCTGCTAAAAATTTATCATTATATGGTATAGTATTGTTTTAGTAGTGGAAAAATGGTTGTCCAGAAGGGTATTTGTAATTGTTCTACCGGTGGAATTTTATTGTTCCATATCTTATTATTTTATTATCACACGTTTCGGATTGTTTTTTTTTAGATACACGTTTCGGATTGTTAAAGCAGATGAAAGAAAAGAAGTTGAACTGGGCCGTTGTTTTTCGTTTTCTGCTTGTGGTGCCGATCGACCCGTACTGGCTGCTTCCCGGGCCGCCCGCTCCCCTTTGATGCCGACTTCATGCCCACATTGGAGCCCAACGCGTGTAGGTGTCTGCTCAAAAAAAAAAACGCGTGTAGGTGTGCGATACTGTTTTGCGACTCATCGCCACGGTGGTGCCTCCTCCTTCACGTCGCATTCGCGGCTGTGCCTACGAGGCCGAGCGCAACGGGTAGCCCCGGCGCGCCATCGGGCCTCGGCTTCAGCCATATGGTCGCACCGCAGCATGCAGCAGCGAGCCGAGCCCGCATTCCCGGCATTCCCCGTGCCCACGAGCTCCTGCTCGCTGATTAGGACGGAGAGGAGGTGGCCGTCAGCGCGTACCCTTACCGGACGGGAAGGGCGTGGTCATGAGCGCGGGCGCTCGTGTCGCTATGGTTTCCATATTCACTGCTTCAAAGGGGATGATTCGTAGTCGCAGATGCCGCTACTGCAGTATCTGGAGCAAGTGCTAGACGAACAGCCGTGGAGCGTCGGCAGCCCGGCACGGCGGACTGCAGCGGCACCGCCGAGCACGACGTCCCTAGGGTTCGCCACGTCCAGGAGCACCTCCGCCCCGTAAGCCAGCTGCCGCGCGTGCGCGCGCGCCATACCTCCAGCTTCCCACGACCACCAGACGCGTGGCCACTGCTCTGTTCCATGGCTGCAGGCTTCACGAGTCGCAAGCGTCGTTTCATGGTCCATGGAGGAACCTGGATGAACAAATTAATGCTTGGTTATTGTCGATTTCAGTACATAGATGAACACCACGGGCACACAGCAAACTCAACACCGTGTTCCGAGCGTAGGTGTAGCAGCCTAGGCTCTCTAGCCTTGATCTAGATCAGGTCGGCCATGAGCCTGAACTCCTCCACGGTGATGACGCCGTCGCCGTCCAGGCAGTCGAAGATGACCGCAAAGTCATCAGCGCTGGGCGCACCCGCGACGCCAGGTGCCCTGAGCCCTGGCGATCTGGCGAGCTCGTCTCATCCCCGCCGACGATGGCGCCCCCGCAGCCTAGAGCACGGGCAGCGCTGGCTGCAGCCTGCCGCATCGCGCCAAGCGCGCCCTGCCTGAGCTCGCCGGCGTTCATCCAGTTCAGGAGCTGCTCGACGCTGAGCTAGCCGTCGGCGCGTCGCCCTCACCAGACGGGAAGGATGGTCACGAGCGCAGGCACGGCAGACTGTAGCGGCGGTGAGCCTGGCGAGGTAGTATGGCCGGGTCGGAAACGAAATAGCGTCCAGGTGTGGACGGTAAATGAAATACCGTCCACCCTTGGGTCTCTCACGGCCGTTCGATTGGATTTTTGCGGTCCAGATATGAGCTATTGACCGTTTCAATTGTCGGGGAAGAATGAGCCGGAGGTAGGACGTTGGATCCAAATTATGGGGCCCGGTGGCAGCCTCGAGCCGTGGAGCGCCGCCACGGCGGGCTGCAGCACCGCTCTGCGCCACTGGCGGCGCCGATGATGGCCGCGCAGTCCTCGACGCTGGCGATGCCCACGGCGTTTAGTGCCCCGGCGAGCTCGTCCGCGCCCCCGGCGGCGGCCTCGAGCGTGGGCAGCTCCGCGCCCAGACTGAGCTCCCCGGCGTTCATCACGTCGTGGACCTGGAGCACCACCACCGTGATCCTGCTGCCACGCCGCGTTCTGTGTTCCCCTGCCATGCGGCTGCGCCATACCTTAAGCTTCCTACTACCACCAGAGCCCAGAGGCATCGGGCGTGGCCACGGCTCTGTTCCATGGTCGCAGGCTTCACGAGGTGCAAGTGCAAGCGACGCGTGTTCTTCTTGCACGTTTTAAACAGTCGAATAAGGAACATGGATGAATAAGTACTCGACTATTGTCGATCTAAGTATAGATGAACGCCACGGGCACACCGCACACCAGCAAACTAAACATCCGCTCCACGGGAAGGTGTAACAGCCTAGTCTCTCCAGCCTCGATCTAGAGCAGTTCGGCCATGAGCCTGAACTCCAGCCTCGACGGTGATGCGCCGTCATCCAGGCACTCGAGGATGGCCGCGTAGTCCTCGGCGCTGTCTGCGCCCACGACTGTGACGGAACCGTCAAATTAAAACTCTAATTAAGCGTAATGGCCGTCATTTGAACACATCGGGCTCATTAGCTTAACGGCTTAATTTGGCGATCCTTTCTCAACCCACGTCCCGATCGAAACATCACCGATAGTCCCACGCGAAGGTGGGCGCAGATGGTACAAGCACGACACATATTTGAATATACAACAAATATACATAGAACTTGACCTTAAGTTTTACAAACCGAGTTTGAATAAACACATAATTCACAAACTTTACAATACTGAAATCCTGGTTCGTCTAGAGGAACGGGGCCTACAGCTACCAAAAGTGAGCCCTAGAGAGATCCCTAACTAAACGTCCGGCTCCACGACCACCCATCCCTCTGCATCCCGGCGGATGAACTTGGCGCAGCAGGGACAGAAGTCTACGTCTGCGTGCCCTGAAAATATTGTGGCAACAAACCCTGAGTATACTAATACTCAGCAAGGCTTACCCGACCAGTGGGTATAACTTAGCCCACATATCTAGACATGCAAGGCTCTTGGCTGGTGGTTATTTTGCAGAAAAAGCAACTAAAGTAATTCCTTACTTTCATTATTTTAGCTTCAGATTCTATATAAATTAACTCTCATCTCATATTCGCAAAGACCTACTATAGCAATCATGGTGATGCAAGCAAAATAATTCGATGAGCTCAATATTTTATATAAACATACCTAACTCACTTTCTACATTTTTGCTACGGTGTGACAAAGAGACCAAGGCCCTCATAACCGCGAGACACGGCGAATCGATCCGATTTAACCTTGCAAGGTGGACCTAACCAACACGGCACGTATTTGCCCCGTCAGACTATACATACCAACCATTCCCCTCCCCGCCTCGAACTACAGGAACCAGCCCAACGACATATGGTCAGCCGAGCTCAACGTGAGACCACCAAAAGTAAACACATGCATCCCAATTCTCCGCGACTACTCGACTCGCCCCAGGAGTTGGGTGCGGGTTCCTGTACTTTCGAAGCAAGGCAGTACTCGGCTTACCGGTTTCGACTACCTCCTACTCCCAGCATGCGGTTAGTACAGTTCAATCCCCGATCAGCACTGCCACATCCACCGGTCCTTAATCGACACAGACGGGGCTAAGACACCCAGGAACCCTGTCCTGCTGCCATACCTATCCATCATCCCCGCCCGGTCTCACATTTCCATGTTCATTTCGAAACCAATCTCACATACTGAATTATATAAAGATAATAACGTATCTCGCGAGTAACCGGAAATTACTCGGCTCCTAACATCCTACATCTCGCGAGTGCATGAGACCACTCGTCTTCTACCGGTAACATTAAGCTTAGCACTTCTATCGTCCTATACATGCTAGTATAACTTAGGGAATCCTATGGATCATGCAACTAGGGTTCCAAACAATTTCTGAACTTAATGCACCAGTAGTAGAAACATACATAGGTGTCATAATTTAAAATACTAGGATGTGCACCGGGGCTTGCCTTGCGCCTGCTGCTCAACACTGGGGTCAGACGGGCCTTGGGCCGGGTGCTCACACCTCTCCTCTTGGGCTTGAGTCGTTTGCTCTTGTGGTGCCGCGATCACCTCAAAGACGGCTCCCTCAGATGCGGATGCTACACGTATGCATATGAATTAAATGAGTGCAGCCCAAGAATGCAACTAGCTTACTTTAACTGAAATACCCTGCGGACTGTCCGCGCCCGAGTGGCGGACTGTCCGCCGCACTATCCTACCAACCCAGCAGAGGCAACAACGTCTCTGGAACTTTTTCCCATTTTACCTGCGGACTGTCCGGCCACCCCTGGCGGACCGTCCGCAGTTCAAGTACTCAACCCACCAGAGACGGAAACGTCTCTGGACAATTTTCTAGACTCTACCGCGGACTGTCCGCGCCCAAGTGGCGGACCGTCCGCAGTTCACCCCTGCGAACCCCCAGAGACGACATCGTCTCTGGAACAATTTCAAGCCTCAACGGAGGACCGTCCGCTCCCTTATAGCGGACCGTCCGCAATCAATCCTGCAAGACAGCCAGAGGCAACATCGCCTCTGGACAAAAACTAACCTGACCGGCGGACCGTCCGCTCCTCCCAGGCGGACCGTCCGCGATAACTAATTTCTGACCTTCGCACTAGGCGGCAGCAAGGGCGGTGACGACGGCGGAGGCCGTGCTCCGGCGCCGGTGACACGCCATGGAAGGGGAAAAAGGCTGTGAAGCATAAGAAACTCACCACGAATCCATTCCCGCGGTCGATTCGAGTGGAGGGCGACCGGAGAGGCGGATCGGCGGTGGAACTGAGCTTCAACACCTCCAATGGCGTCTGGCGGTGGTGGGAAGGATTCCGGCCATGAGGAGCCGGTCTGGAGGTTTGGGAAACTGGAGGAGGGACTAGGGAAGGTACTCACGCAAGGAATCGAGTTAGGATGGCCGGAGAAGGGAGATCGAGGGGAGAGGGCGACGTCGAGGCGAGCGGTCTAGCGTCGCTCGGTTCTGGACGAAATGAGGAGGAAGAGAGATCTGACCAGCGGGTCCCACATCCGTCCAGATAAATATCTGGCGATGCCTCGCGGACTGTCCGCCAGCCTCGAGCGGACTGTCCGCGAGTCAGGTGTTACAACGACGCCGAGCGCCCTGGAGAGCTCGTCCGCGCCGACCAGTGCGCCCCCGGTGACCTCAATCGCGGGCACCGCCGACTGCGCGCGCCTCCCCCGAGCTCTCCGGCGTTCATCACATCCAGGAGCTGCTCGACGCTGAGCCAGCGTCGGCGTGTCGCCTTCACCGGAGCTCGAGCGGTTCATCACATCCATGAGCGCGAGCTCGGCGGATTGCAGCGGCGGCGCGCCTGACGAGGCATCGGCCCTGCGTATGGTCGGGTCAGGAAATGAAACAACATCCGGAGGTGGATGGTAAACGAAATACCGTCCACTCCTAGGTCCTTCGCAGCCGTTAGATCAGATTTGTGCCGCCAAGATTTGCATATGCTCTGTTTCAAGGGGTGATTTTTGGAAGTTATTGACTGTGGTCAACTCTCGAGCGAGCAAGGATCCAAACTCTGGGGCCTGACGGCAACCACGAGCCGTGGAGCGCCGCCGGCACGGCGAGCTGCAGCGCCGCACCGAGGAGCGCGCCCCAGGCTGCGGCGGCTCCTCCGGCTGCGGCTGCCGCCGTCGCCGTCCAGGGCACTCGATGATGGCCATTGGGGTAATTAAATCCACAGTCCACCAGCTGGGATGGTAGGCAGCACCGCAGCAGAGAGACAGTAGGCTGCGGCGGCACCGCTGTGGCCGAGCCCGTGACTCAGACTCTACGAACCCGCCGGCAGGAAGGCACGCCGAGTCCTGTCCATGGCGAGCGCACGCCGAGAGGCCGGAGCAAGTGAGCGCCATGGTGGCGGCTGCCGGCCAGCACCGTTCGAACCCAAGTCTAGATCTGCTAACTGTACGCTGCTGGGACGCCGACGACGGGCGGCGATGTGCAACCTCTCCTTGATTCCATGCATGCTGATGACAAATTTTCGGTTACCCGAGGGAAAAAAATGACCGGTCCTATAGAATGACTTTTCAGTTTCGAGAATGATCTAGAAAATATAGAGATTCAGACTTCAGATGCATCGGTCTCCCTGCTCTGACGAGATCGAAACCCTCGAAATCTTATCAGGTTAACTAATCTCTACAACTAATAAAACCAAGACGGCGACGGACGGCGACGGTGCGTCGTTCGCTCTTCGCGGCCCCCCAACCCCGTCATTGTCCCTCTGGCAAATCTGCCCCGTCCGATGCAACGGTTATCGCTCGGATCGTCGGATGTAGCCCCATCGCTCCATCGTAGTCCTGTCTGGCTGTCTCTCACGTCGCAGCGCCCTCCGCTCGGAGAGATTGCTTTCTATTCTATCTACGCAAGATCAACGCGACTTGCGTGTGGTGGGTGTCACCAACGCTGCCTCGACTTCGGGACGTCTACGCGAGATCAATGCGACTTGCGCATGCGCGTGGTGTCACCCTAAACCGCCTCGACGCCGGGACGACCGAGCGACGCCTCGACGCCGGGACATCACGCCGGCGGCGGTGGCGGCAGGCCGGCAGTTGCACCTCCTTGTGTCTTCGTAGATCTCCGGCCGGTGGCGCTACCTGATCTCCGGCCGCCACGCTTGCTCTATCCCACGCCCGTTTCCCGCGTGGTGAGTCACCCTGATTTATCATCAACCTGCTTCAATCGAGGCATTGTGCCGCGGCGAGGCATTGTTCCTGCTCCAATAGGCAGAAGATCAATTGCAGGATCCATAGGAAGTCCCATGATCAATTGCAGGATCCATAGGCAGTCCCTGTTTGCTGCGATTGGATGGGTTCTACGGCACCTGTTGATTAATTCAGTGAATGGAAGATCTATGGGGTAGCTACTATCAGTCTCTGTGCGTGGATGGGTTCTACCGTCACCTGGTTAATTAGGGTTCTGACATGGAGGGTGCATAAGTTCTCAAGTGTAGCGCAAAATCTCTGGATGGTAGATACTAAGAATAGCTTTATTAGTACTCCTGTAGACCTGTAAGCAACCCAAATTTTGGTAGTATTCTCATCAGTAAGAATGTAGTACGTGTTTGTTTTGGTAGTATTCTCATCAGTCATCACTTGAATAAACAACTTAGTGACACAGCAACATTTTTATTTGGAACTGTTTCCTGCTGAAGTGGAGTGCCCCCACACCAAGTGCACCCACACCAAAACTGCTTCGTGCTGAAGTAAGAAAATTTCTTAGCCACATCAATGGATGGAATATAAAATAGAATTCACTAAAGTTTTCCTTGTATATGAGTGTGCTTAAGTGACAATGACATTATGGATTTATTTGGAACTATATGATATTTATTGGTATGTATACAGAATGCCCGTGCATATCAAGTATACTTAAGCATTTATAGTTATCTCGGGCGTTGACATGTGTGTTCATGCGAACTGATCATAGATCAGTTGATTAGGTCCCTTGTGATAGAACCTACCCACCCGAGTTCAAGTCCTCGACTTGGCACGGGTGCTCGTACTTTTCTGGATTTTTTGCATGATTTTCTGGCGTTATGCTTTAAGTGATAAGCGACGTTCCCATCGACAACGAGGCGCCAATGGTGACTTCGAGAATCTCGAGATCTGCCGGTCCAGTTTTTCGGAGGTGCTCATAGGGGTAGGGTTTGCGTACGTGTGTTTATATGGGTGAATGTGTGTGTGTTGTGAGCGTCTGTGTTGTACTGTGTACTATAAAAAAAATATGTGTGTTCATGAATTTTTCCCCGTAGCACGCACGGGCATTCTCCTAGTTATTTCCATGTTTTGAAGCGAATCCGACTCCTCCGAACAGGAAAAAAACAGCTGGTCCGTCTATCCGATCGAACTCCCCTGCGCTCCGCCGCCCCAGATCCGCTCCCCCCCCCCCCCCCCCCCAATAAATATGGGCCAAGGGACGCGCAGCCAGTACGCGCCAATTCTCCTCCGTCTCCCCCAAAGCCAAATCCTCGCGCTTGAGCCCTGACCCACATGAGCGCGGCGCATGGAGATGGCGGCGGCTCTGGGCGTGGCCGAGCTCCCGGCATGCTTCGTGTTCGCTCCTGAGGATGAGGTGGCGGTGGAGTACTACCTCATCCCCGGCCTCTCCTGGGCTTGCGGCCTGTGATCGACGGCCTCATCCTTGAGGACGATCCGCTGAGCGTGCCGCCATGGGAGCTCCTCGAGCGGAACAGGCCCAAGGAGGAAGCTTTCTTCCTCGCGGAGGGGCAGGCGCGGTGCGGGAAGGGGACGCGGCAGAAGCGGACCTGCGCGGGAGGCGGCTGGTGGGAGGGGCAGAAGACGTGCGCGGAAGGCAGCAAGCTGCGCGTCCCCGGCGGCGGCGGCGAGGAGGCCGCGTGGCGCAAGAAAGCCCTCAACTTCCACGGCGGCGGCGGCGGCGAGAAGGGAAGCACGGGATGGGTGATGCACGAGTACGCGGTCACCGCCCCGGAGGATCTGGTCCGCTCGCCCCTGAGGCTGTACCACATCCGACGCAGCAGCTACGGGAGGAAGCAGAGCGGCGCCATGGAGGTACCACGCGCGCTCGGCCTCCCGCTGGGCTTCCTCTTTGCTCCCGAGGACGGCGATGTCGTCGAGCAGTACCTCCTCCGCCGCATCCTGGGCCAGCCACTCCTGCTCGACGGCCTCATCCTCGACGACGACCCGCTCAGCGCGCCGCCGTGGGAGCTCCTCAAGCGTAATGGATGCAAAGACGACGCCTTCTTCTTCGCTCTGGGGCAGGCAAGGAGCGGCAAGGGCTCGCGGCAGAAGCGGACATGCACAGACGGCGGGTTCTGGATCGGCGAGAGGAATTGCGTCGATGGCGAGAAGCTGCGGGTCCCTGGCCCCGGCGGCGGCGCGGAGGTCGCGTGGCGCAAGAAAGCTCTCAGCTTCCAGGAAGGCGGAGAGAAGGGCAGCACGGGGTGGGTGATGCACGAGTACGCCATCACCGCCCTGGACCACCTGGCGGAGTCGCAGATGAGGCTTTACCGCATCCGGTTCAGCGGCCACGGCAAGAAGAGAAAGAGGGGAGAAGCGGATTCCTTGGCCGACGAAGCAGCTCCAGCCGAGGACCGGCGGCGTGTGGCAGAGGACGCTCTGCTCGACATATCAGCTTCGCTGCCCAGCTGTTCTTCTTCCATGGCGATGGTGGATCACGCCTATGGCAGTTGTCCCATTGATGCAGACCAGCTCGCAGCGCCGGTGTCAGTTCCAGCGAACCAGCAGGACCTCAACCCCGGCATCACCGTCGATACTTCTTTGGATTTGGGCTTTCTGGACAACTTCGACATCGACGAGTTCATGCGTTCCCTTGGCGACTTGCCCTCAACCTCAACAGACCCGTGCGTCTTGCCAGCACTGACGGATACGGGAGCATATCTTGATGCTGATGCTGTGGGATCAAGCTTCTTTGGCCAGATGGGATCACAGTACAATGGCGTCGGCACCGGTCAAATGGCATCATCTTCTCTTCATCGTGGCTGCATGGAGCCTGCAGATTCCTTCATCTGATGTGTATGAGATTGATGGAACTGATGACCATTCAGAGAATTTAGGATTGCACCTTGCGACTTGCGAGCTGGTCTTGAAGCTCTGCCCTTCATTTCTATCAGCACCATGAGCTGATCCTGAAGTTTCATGCTTTTCAGAGATGCCGTTGTTACTGGGTCACAGAAAAAAATGTTCCCGTATTTGGTATTCATTACCATGAAAGTCTCTACAACTATAAAGAATGATTTGGGACACTTTTTTTTCGTTTGGCGTTCTGTCCCATTTTAGAATTTAGATGTGAACAAGTAATATGCTCCTTTCTGAAAAAAGTTTGTTAGAGCTGCCTCTGATTGATTGGCCAACCTCTGAAATTTGTGTAAGCCTTGGAGCTTTGTTAGAGCTCCAATGCCATGGATTAGAGCAATTGTATCTGTATCTACATGTAAGTCTCGCTGGCTAATTAATGAGTTCATGCATCTTGGTAACTGTCTGAATCTACAGCTTTGCAAGCCAAGAACCTGTAGATTGCACAAGGTACATAATGATTTGGCAAGTTCAGTATCTAATAATTTGGGAAGTCCACATAGAGGGCAGTCTCAGTGAGCTTTTTGTTGATTATTAGTAGACTGAACCATCGCCTACTTATTTAAATCCGCCTTTTCATTCAGAAACTAATCCAATTCAGTGCTACTGATTTCTGATGATGAATCATAGCCTAAACAATATGCAATTTATAATGTGTAGACTGAATCAGCATACTGCGACTGCAACTGATTGGTTTCTACTATTTTTGGCCAGCTATCCAGTATTGGTCCTGTCATTCAGAAACTAATATCTTATATGTTCAGAATTTGGTATATTAGTTGCAGATTATATGACTTACACAAGCTGAGAGTTGTTTGGCCATTCAACTAATATGTGAATTAGTAAACTTCATATCTATCTGCTTTATGAAATCTTCCATTTGTGTTAGCAAGTTGACACCTCTCACATGTATTTCATAATCAGTCAGTTACTCGTTGTTCCACCATCTCCCCAGTTACAATATGAAATGCCATTGTCATTATTACCCAAATTTCTGACTTTTCGTACTTTGGTTTCACATTAATGATGTTTTCACTACCACCCTTGTATCATCGCAAATAGCTTACGTAGATTATGAATGCAATAGACCTGAACCATGCATAGCTTGCCACTGTTTACTTCACCTCTGATAGGTATCAAGGATGTTGGGTGCCATCAAGGTATTTTTTGCCAGCTACAGTCCTACAGATATTGGCACTCCATCTGCAGGTAATTTCTGTGACTGGTGGATAATTGGCATGATTCTTTTTCACTTTAGAGATACTGATATATGCTCAATGATTTACTGGTTTTGATCTTGTTTGTATCAAAAAAATACATGGAGGTTGAATGATGCTTGATTTGGCTATTGACATGATGATTTGTTTAATCTGTTTTAGGCTACAAATTTTAGGGTATCTGTAAGGTATGTTTCACTCAGTGTGATAGTACAGTTAGGTCTAGGAATGGGATGATGAGCAATTGATTCAATACTTAAAATGGGTTTGAGTCAGAAATTTCTTACTCATGCTTCCAGAAAACACCTATGAGTATATATGTTTACAAAAACTGAGAAGCTGATATACATTTAGTTGATGGAATCGGTGGGCATCCTGCACATAGTGAATGGGATCCGGAAGCCTTTATATTGGAATTGTAGTTGGGGGGCGGGGGTGGGGGGGGGGTGCTACTTGGTTTTTTTGGGCATTATTTTGTGCAAAAAAATGATGAGATGATAAGACTATGGTGCTATATAAATTTAGTTTATGAATAGAAGTGTTACTAAAATGTCAAATTTGTTCAACCAAGATGGAATTTCAAGGTGTATTTTACTTGAGGCACATATTTTAATCACTTTTTGACTTTGTTAACTCCATTTTCACATGATGAAAGTATGAAACAAACAAGAACTTAGATCTTCGAAGAAGCAAACCATCATATGGCTAAACAAATTGCAATGGTACACCCTGTCCTTTTACTTCCTAATTATGGCTGGATAGTCCCCAGCCATAGTAAAAGACTTGAGTCTTGGCTTCTTGGCTCTGGATCTCCAATGCAGATCACATTATCATAAGGAAGCAACCAATTCTTTTGTATATTTCCGCTAAGTACATTTGAGGTGTAGCACATTTTCTATTATAATTATGTCTTCAGTAGTTTTAATGCGGCCCAATAAGTAATCCATTTTGTTGAGAAGACTAGAGAGCATAAACAGGCTGCAAATGAAAGAAGATGATGATTGCTTCCTTGGGCTGTCTTTGCCTGATACATATTCCCATCCAAATGATTTTAACTTTTAAGAAGCCATAGAGATGTTATATATAAATAGGCTTCATCGGTGCAGCTCTTCAGATAATATGTCAAGATTGATTCAAATGTTCATTATACATTTGTAATTTGTCTATTGCAATGTGAGTGGTGAAATTGATAGTTTCCAAATTTGTATTGCAATGTTTGAGTTCACTTTTGCATGAGTTTTAGAAAGTTGAATGACTCTCATATGTGGATTAATATATTTTTTATTGCACATGGCAACGCATGGGCACTCCACTAGTGGTTTGTATCAGTATTTAAAATAGCGGGATAAAACATTTAGCGGTAGGTGTTTGTAGAGGCTATGAAAGGCTATAGCGGGCTATAATCTAGCTAACTCATTTAGCAGTTCTGTAAATACTATGTGTGGAGAAATTGATGGCCCTAGCTAACTCTATATGGGAACCCAACTCTTTATTCACCATAATTTAATACAACACAGAATTCTTGCATTTTTTTATGTAACTACCATACCATGACATTATTACACTACATGGTAATCTTGCCATCTCCTGCTTGAGACTTCTTATGCCATGGTATGACAAGAGGGGAGAAAAGTATCCCTATTTATAGAACTCCATGGCTCATATGATTTTGCCATGTATTCATCTTCTACACACTTTTTTATAAAATATCTAAGTCTAGATTTTTTTTCATACTTATCTAACCATACAAATATCTAATTTCTAGAGTATTTCATATTTCACCATGAAGTATGGTAATCATGGTTCATATATACTCTCTAATATTCTAGAAGCTTCTTACAATTATGCATTTCTACTCCACCATGTATAAATCTATGAGTAATTCTGCATATAAATATAAAATCAAGAAAATTTCATATACTAAAGTACGTCTTGGGCTTCATTCTCTTGTTACATCATTGACGAAATACTAAATTTTGTAAATAACGAAGTTCAATACTAAACTAACAATAAATAGAGATTGATTATATGGTTTAGCTGGCTAAATAAATTTTAATTTAGCGGCTATAGCGAGATATAGCGGCCTATTAGCGGATTTAGCCTTTTAGAGCTAAGAGATGTATATTCTAGCTTTCTCCTCTTCGGAAGGCTATAGCAGGCTATAGCGGTGGCTATAGCCGGCTATTTAGAACCTTGGTTTGTATATATTATGTTCCATGGCTATAGGCTTCATGAGTCGGAAGCGTCATTTCATGGTCCATGGAGGAACCTAGATGAACAAATGCTTAGTTATTGTCGATTTCAGTACATAGATGAACATCACGGGCACACAACAAACTCAACACCGTGTTCGAGCATAGTTGTAGCAGCCTAGGCTCTCTAGCCTTGATCTAGATCAGGTCGGCCATGAGCCTGAACTCCTAGACGGTGATGGCGCCGTCGCCGTCCAGGCACTCGAAGATGGCCGTGAAGTCCTCAGCGCCCTAAGCCCTGCCGGCCTGGCGAGCTCATCTCGTCCCCGCCGACGATGGCGCCGCCGCAGCCTCGAACATACGGGCAGCACTGGCTGCAGCCTGCCGCATCACGCTAAGCGCGCCCTGCCTGAGCTCGCCAGTGTTCATCCAGTTCAGGAGCTGCTCGACGCTGAGCCAGCCGTCGGCGCGTTGCCCTCACCAGACGGGAAGGATGGCCACGAGCTCGGGCACTCACCCTGGGCGTTCGGTTCTAACTGAACCGATCGGTTCGGTTCTTCGGTTCTTGAAGAACTTCGGTTCCTGGAAAACAGGAACCGTTCGGTTCTTTTCAAAGCTAAGAACCGAGAAACTTCGGGTTCGGTTCTTTCGGTTCGTTTCCGGTTATAACCGAAAGAACCGAACTTCCAGGATGTACAAAAAATAGCCCATTCAATAGCAAATTTTGACAGCATTTCACCTAATTTTTCATGCAATCAACAGGGATAATTCAATATAAAACAACAGCACAAGACATAAATATTATGGTTCTCTCAAATTCAAAGAACAAGCAACAATCACTAACAATCCAGTGATTCACGCTCAGAACTCACAAGCAGTACTACAATTCACAGTTTTAAAATAAAAGCAGCAGCCAGCAAGCAGTTTCAAACTTGGAATAATTAAAAACAGCAAGGCACGAAGCCACCACTCATTTCCTCAACATGCAAGCAGCCAAGCAGTAGGCCACAACAACACCCTTCGACCTTCGTCAACGACTTAACATCAACAAGCCTGAAAATGGTTTACAAACTGAAACAAGTAAGAAAGAATAGAATGTATGTTGACTAAACATTTTTAAATTCAAGTGTTTAACTCAGCAAGCAAGGCAGAGCAGGCAGCAATATTGCAGCAAGCAGGGCAGCAGTATATGACTAGAAGAAATGAATATTAGCTCACATGGTCATTTATCTTTAGATGAGTTCTTGTTTTTGCTTTCCTTGGAGGACTTGCTTGGCTGGGAGCTAATGTTGGTGGATGTAACCATCTTCTTTTTGCTGCCTTGGATTTGTGACTTGGCAGCATGTGCATCAGCAATTGCTTTGTCCTTAAATTCCTGAATAATATCTGAAAACAGAAACAACAAACAATGGATATGTTAAATAATTTTTCATTGTTGAAAACAACAAATAAATAGTACAATAAATAGTTACCTTCTTCTAGTTTGGTCAACTCTTCTGTATTCTCTACAACATTGATAGGAGTTCCTCTTCTAAGCCAATCTTGAGTGCAAACAAGAGCTTCAACCATAAATGGAGTGAGTGAACTCCTAAAATCATCTAGAATGCGGCCACCTGTGCTAAAGGCAGATTCACTAGCAACGGTGGAGATTGGGATGGCGAGCACATCACGAGCCAAGCTGGACAATATTGGAAATCTAGTTGACTGACTGCCCCTTCCACCAAGTAAGAATATCAAACTTTTTGCAATCTTCTTCACACTCTTCGGCCAAGTATCTATCTAATTCAGTCCTGCTGCCCCTGATGCAACTGCTTGCTGTTCCACTATTCAGCTTCATCTTCTTTATAATTCTAGTCTTCAACTTTCTAGCTCTCTCTCCACCTTGCTTAGATGGGGGTGAATCACTTGGCTGAGAGGACACTTCACTTGGAGAAGAACGATTGTTCCTACATTCTTCAAAAAGTTCTTGCAAACATTTGGTAATTGCAGCCCAAACTTTCTGCCCAACACCATCTCCATAAATCTCATCGATTGCAATTTCTGTATATTGTGAGAGCTTGTATCTAGGATCAAGTACAACAGCAACAAAAATCAGCAAGTTAATATTTTCCTTGACCTTCTCCTTTCCCTTTGCCGTCTCATTTTGCAATTCCAAATTTTCATGCCATTGCCCCCAATACTTGTCATACTTGTCTTTCATTCTTCTTCCCATTTCTTGCTGTAAAAAATCAGAACTACTCATCCATTCATTTATTAGCTCATTGACCTCTCCAATCTCATGAAAGTAAGTGTGAGCAGTGGCACTTAACGAGGCTGAAACACATTTTGTTATTTCAGCAAAGTGGCCTAGAAAGTCAGCTAGTTTTCTTGCATTCTCCCAATCAAGCTCATCAGGAACTCCTGGACCAGGAACACCTAGTTTAATGTCACTAAGCAATTCAATTGTATAGTATGGATCTTCATCCGGATACCTTGCAATGACCCTTTCATATGCGCAAGCAGCTTTTAGCATGTCATAGGTTGAGTTCCACCTAGTGCACACATCAAGGTTCAAGAATGCCTTGCTGTCCACTTTTTCCCATTCAGCAATCTCTTTAAATTTGGCTATTCTTGATGTGCCACCCTAACAAATTTAACTGCAGCCCGTACACGCTTGATAGATTGGTCTACTTCTTTCAGCCCATCTTGGACAATCAAATTAACTATATGTGCAGCACATCTCATGTGAAGTTACTTGCCATCTGCTATGCTAGTTTTCAAACTATTCATTTGTCTTCTCAAGTAACTAACACCACTATCATTTGCACTAGCATTATCTACCGTTACTGTCATTACTTTCTCCAACCCCCATTCAAGCAAGACTTTATGCAGATGTTTCCCAATATCATCCCCCCTTTTGCCTTTGACCTTGAAAAAACTAATTATCTTTTTATGCAAGCACCAATCATTATCTATAAAGTGGGCTGTCACAGTCATGTAACTCTCTTGCTGCTGTGATGTCCAACCATCGGTTGTGAGACAAACTCTATTGCAATGTTCTTGAATTTTTTTTTTCAGTTTTGCTTTTTGCTCAAAGTACAATTGCACAGCATCCCTAGTGCATGTTCTTCTAGATGGCAAAGTGAACCTAGGGCAAGCAACAGACATGAACTTTCTAAAACCAGACTTTTCACCTTTTGCAAATGGCTCCTCATCTTCTTTGACCATTTCAACAAAAGCAGACCTAAGCAATTCATGATCAAACTTCCAAGTACCTACACCAGTACCTTGACTAATTGACAAAACCCCTTGTTTAGACTCTATATGAGGATTACTCTTGCAACAATTAAAATGCTTATGCATAGCAGATGTACCATTGAACACTGGATGTGCTGCAATATCTTTCTTGCAATAGTTGCAGTTTGCCTTGATCAACTGACCTTCATGGAAAATTTTGCTGAAGTGTTCCCACATCCCAGATCTGGATACTATCGGATTTCTCTTCTTGCCCTCTTCACCTTCTAGATCAATGACCTCCTTCTCCTTCTCCTTTTTCTTTTCCTCCTCCTTCTCCTTCTCTCCATCAGTACCTTCAACCTTGTCGCCTTCGAGCATTTCCCCATTAGGCCCGGTGTACTCTGACATCCAATTACTCATCTCTTGATCCAAATCCTCCTGAGACATCTGAAAAAAATGCTCGATAACAAGAAGAAGTTCATCCTAAGACTGGATACAGCAATCATCTACCAAGGAACATTCAAAGCTATCCAGTAAATATTGGCCGATTGCATTTCTAGTCTAATGTGAGCATCAGTTGTTACTGAGAATAATCGATTCGCTGTTTACTCTGCTCATAAATTACTGAGCACAAGCTAGAGTTCATAACATGTACAGTTCAAGCTAGTCCTAGTCAATTATTTCTGATTTTTAGAGCACAAGCTAGAATTCACAAGCTACTGCAATGTTCTTCCTGACCACGAAGGAAAAGATGAACAAACAACATAACAGAGCACATTCATAATAAGTATATAAAAGAGAGCTTTACCTTGAAACAAGAAGGCTAATTCAAACCTCCTCCTTCTATAGAGTTCAGAAGTAAAATTCAAGCATCTTCCTCCTGATAGTCTTGAATGGTTAATTAGCTGGTTCACTGCAACAAAAACCTATACAGAAGGCAATGGCAAACCAATTTAAGTGTGGTTCACATAGCATCCCCAAAATTATTTACTTTAGATTTCATCAATAACAAGGGAAAATCCACATATACTGTTAGATTAGAAAATTACTATCATCACCTAAAGGATTATATAGATCCAAGATCTTTGGTCTGATTGTTCACACAAGCAAGCATATTACATATTTACATTACAGATCAAAGGAAAGAAATAGGCACAAACCCTAGCAGGTACTTCTGGATCTCGTGCTTCAAACCAAGAGGATCTAGGGAAGGGGTTGATGGAGGAGGGCTTAGAGCTTACCTCAAGGACTGGGCACAATCGCTTGGGGGTCTCTGTCAGGGGGAAGCGGAAGCGAAGATGGCGCCATGTTGGAGATGAAGCAACGCCCGACCCAGGGAGCCGCGAACCAACGGCGGCAGCGGCGGCGCCCCCCAGGGGAGGGACGAGCCAGTGGCGGCGGCGCCCGTCCCTGGGGAGCCGTGAATCGGCTGCGGCGGCACCCGCCCCAGGGGAGCCGCGAGACAACGACGGCAACACCGCGCCCTGGGGAGCCACGAACTGGCAGCAGCAGCGCCCGGCCTAGGGCCTAGGGGAGCCGACCGGGGTGCCTAGCCATAGGAAGGTAGGGGGCGGTGCCAAGGAGACGCGGATGCGGGGGCGCAGGGAGATCGGAGATGCGCTTCGGAAGAGGGGGATGGAGGCGTCGGGATGCACTCTCGAAAGGAAGAGGATGGAGGCGTCGGTGACGGTGAGGTCAGGGGGGCGGGTCGGGGTCGCGGGTGGGTGAGTGACGCCTGGGTGGGTGGGGGATTTAGGGTTTTGTTTGAGTGGGCCTTGGGCCAGATTCTTCCATGTGGGCTGAATATCGGTTCCTCGGGTAACCGGAAAAAAAAACCGAAACCGAACCGACGACTTCGGTTCCTAAGAACCAGGAACCGAAATGGAACCGAACTTCTCGGTTTCGGTTCGGTTCGGCTCCGGTTCTCGGTTTTTTCGGTTCGGTTTTCAGTTTTCGGTTTTTCGTGCCCAGGGTGATCGGGCACGACGGACTGTAGCGGCGGCGAGCCAGGCGAGGTAGTATGGCCGGGTCGGGAAACGAAATAGCGCCCAGGGGTGGATGATAAATGAAATACCGTCCACCCCTGGGGTCCCTCGCGGCCGTTCGATTGGATTTTTGTGGTCAAGATATGCATATGCGCCGTTAAAGGGATACTCTGCGGAAGTTATTGACCGTTTCAACTATCGGGGAAGAAGGAGCCTGAGGGCAGCTCTAGTGGCGAGTCGAATCCTTGAGGAGAGGGAGAGAGACACGTAGCCAAAAATCACCAGTCGACTCCTGCCATCCGCACGTTGCTGCAGTGGCGAGTCGAATTCTCGAGGGCTTCGTCTCCGTTCATTCCTCACCAGCTCCGCCATCCGTGGTGACGGGTCTCGGGCGAGCGCGGCGGAGCTCTTCCTCATCGAGAAGGCCACGCCTGTTATCGCCAGAATTTGACCAGGATTGGTAGGCCAAATGTCAGAAGAAGCCCACGGTAAATGAGTCCACTTAGCCAGGCTTATATCATAAGTTTGGCCAAATACAATGATAATTGGGCACTCAAGGGTCAAGCTGAGATGGGGTCACGAGCCTAATCCATGTTGAAGCCCAGTCTATTCGCGAGGCTGGTTCGTACTGCAGGAAGAGGCCGCACAAAAATGGACGCCCATGCCACATATGGACTCCGTTTTGGATATTCTAGATATGCATGGAAAGCTAAGGAGATAAGCTTTCCAATACAACTGGAATCACGTCCAGATTCGCTCGGCGTTGACGGAAACTGCCGAAACAATAGGATGACCAGAATCTGCCACAATTATACGGCATGTTTCGGCTGATATTTGGAAGCTTCATGAAGATCTGGACCGGTGGAGGGAAGAGTCCAGATCATGTTATCTAATCTTCGAGTCTTTATTGAGTTGTAATCTATCTCTAGTCTTCGTTTAGGAAAGAGTTTAGAGGTTGCCTTGCACGGTAAGAAGTCTCCGGACTATAAATATGTACCCTATGACATTTGTAAAGAAGAACGCCATCACGTCTCGCAAACAACAACTCTCGGCGCATCGCCACCCCTAATCTTAGGGTTTCATCTAAGTAAGCGCCATGCTGCCCTGATCGCCTTCTTGCGATCAGGGCAGCATTGTTCTTGCCTTTACCTTGGTATTACTCGTACTGAAGCGTTTTTTGATGGCAGGTAGTAGTAGTTATCTTGATGTTCGTAGCATGGCTTTTAGTAGATCTATCATGCTCATATTGTTTACCATCTACGAATATCATGTTTTCTCTATGTGTTCATGCTTGATCTTAAGCTAGTTCTCATCATAGAGGATTAGTTGCATAGAGTTAACACCTTGCTTCTTTTCTATCTAGTAGATCCAACCTGTTACGGTTTGTTCTTATTTTATAAGAATTAGCTCAATATCTGCTAGGTTAGGCCCTGCAAACGGATTGGATGTTCCGGTGATGTAATAGATGCTTTGCCTTAGCCTTGATAGGGATTGTTCCGGGAATCGACTCTTGCTAGTTCTTAGGCCTCTGTTTTCGGTTATGGTTTAGTTATCTGTTATGTTCGCTAGGCCTAGTTACGTGTAGGATGTTCCGATCTAGCAGTGAGGCTTTTACCGTCGTGGATTGAATCAGCTAGATTTAATTGAAGCAAGTTTTCCATAATTATTTGCTTTATTCATCAATATCCGGATAGATGCAGATCCAATCTGACACCAGGACCTGATCGGCTCTTTAAAGCCGATGCAAGAGTCGTCCCGGGGAGCCGACCACGGCTCGGACTTACGTTTCCACATGTTTGTGTATGCAGGCAACTCGTCGCAAGCACGTTCGCACCCTCCTGATCGGGTATAGGTCAGGTGGCACGCCTTACATTCTCCAGAATCTTCGGCGTGTGCCGGATTGCGGGCCGTTGTCCGAGGAAGCAGTGCCTGCCAGCTCCCCGGCGACCTCCCGGCTCTTCGTGTTGCCTGTCGCTACTCGCCGGTAGGTTTTGACCGACAACACATTCTGGCACGCCCGGTGGGACCTTCATCAATAATAACGCCAGCTGTAGAGATAACCGGACCTCAAGACCAAGTTCTTGTTCCTCCGATCACCAAACCTCTCACGTATGAAGTGCTGACTCCAGAACACAAGAAAAAATATGATGAGGTCAAAGCTCAGTTTGAAGCCGATCTCATCGGCCCTTTTGAGAGGACCCGCAACCACGGCATCAGGTGGAAGGGGTTCTCACCCGAAGGCGCTCTCGACAACGTTGACCTATCCGTACCATCAGAAGAGCACACCAGAGCCCTACGCCAGGAGATGAACTACATGGTGGCTCACACGCTTCATCGGCACTCAGAAAGTCTGGTGAATGAACTCGAGCGTGTGGCACATCGTGTCGTCCAGGAGGTGATCAAGAACCAGTACTCCCCATCAGGACCAATCCTGGGGAGTCACAGGGGAGAGGCCTCACTTCAGTCCAGGCCGCCATTGCCATATTCGCTCACATGCCCAGGACCGCAAGGTTCGTCGATCTACGTCGTCTACAAGATTGGCGGTGACCCTGGAGAAGGCCAGTTCCTGAACGAGCCGCCTAAGGAGATCCCGCATGGCTACACGTGCGTGTACATACCTGATAGCATCAGTTCAACGCGTGCGGGACATCTGGTGGGTACAGGAGCTTCAGGGACAGATGCAGAGAAGCAGGCATGGTTAGCGAAGTACGCTACCGGGCCGAGTGCTGAGCCCTCGGCCCCAGGAGTTCTTAGTGTGGATCAGATCAGTGCAATATTAAGAGATCAGTTCGGCATCCTGCCCAAGAGAAAGGCGATCGGCTATTCTAAGCCGTATCCAAGTGATTACGACTTGATCCCGTTGCCACCAAAGTATCGGCTCCCGGAGTTCACCAAGTTCAGCGGGTCAGAAGGGCCCAGCTCCATCGAGCATGTGAGCCGATACCTAACGCAGCTCGGGATGATTTCAGTGTCGGATCCTTTAAGGGTTCATTTCTTTTCCCAGTCCCTCACGGGTTCAGCCTTTGGATGGTATACGTCACTGCCCCCAAATTCGATCCGGACTTGGAGGCAGCTGGAAGATCAGTTCCACACCCAGTACCATTCAGAGGCTGCTGAAGCAGGGATTGCTGACCTCGCCCAAGTCAGGCAGAAGCAAGGGGAAAGTGTGTCAGAATACGTACAGCGCTTCAGAGAGATCAAAGAATCGATGCTACTCCTCGCGCATCACAGAAAAGGAGGCAGTCGATTTGGCAGTTCTGGGACTCGCTAAGCCGATCAAGGATCTGGCTTTTCAGTTGGAATTCACCTCTCTAGCACACATGGTGCAGAAGCTCACGGCGTATGAACACTACCACCCCGATCTGTACCAGGAAAAATTCAAGCGCCACGTAAACATGGCCCAAGCAGATGATTCCGATGATTCTGGCGGGGAACAAGAAGTGGCTGTGGCGGAGTGGACCCGGGGGCCAAACCCCGTCCCGTGCAAGTGGGTCAGACAGAAGGGGCTTGTGAAAGGCTTTGACTTTGACGTGGCCAAGGCAGAGCAGATATTCGATCTACTGCTCAAAGAAAAACAGTTGAAGTTCCCAGAGAATCACAAGCTACCAACGGCACAGGAGCTGCAGGGGAGATTGTACTGCAAGTGGCACCACTCGTTCACCCATGCCACAAATGACTGCAAGGAGATGCGTCGGCAGATCCAATCGGCTATCGAGCAAGGCCGATTAATTCTGGCCCAACACACGATGAAGGTGGATAGTCAACCATTCCCACAAGCTAACGTGGTGTAGCTGTCGGATTTTGGACCCGAGGGCCAGAACTTAGCATTCCAGATTAACATGGCGGGACCCATGCGCTGCCGTGACGAGCAAAGGAAAGAGGCCGCTTCGGGCAAACGGCCCCAGGATGAACGTGAGCCAGAGCAGCAACATGTTACCGAAGAATAAGTGCGTCACGTCCGCAATCAACTCCCAGCTTCTAATCGGCTTCTGGAAAAATACCAGTATCAGTACAAGTTGCGCCGCCAATATGAATTGGAAGAGGAGTATGAGCACCGCACAGGAAGGACGCTGGGGAGACGCCAGGTTATACACGACCACTAGCATTGCCCGTTCTTCAGGTACTGTTGGAATTCCGGCATGAGCCGATTGCCTACTATAGATGATTGCTTGGAGTGCAGGCCTCGGGGATGCCAGCCAGGCAAGACGTTGGTGTTCCAGCGCTTGGGGCCCAGAGCTCGTCACGACGACCATGTTAAGCGGCCATCCAGGGATGATCTTGAGCTAGAAGAGGAAGACAAGTATTATCATCCACGGTGGTGCCCTGACGGGCTCAGCCGCTCACAGAAGTGCAGAGTGCAACGCCTACGCAATCTCGAAGAGGCAGAAGCAAGATACCTTGATGTACTGAGGAAAGCATGTCCGGATCTCGCGGAGCAAGTCAGGCACCCGCGAAGGGTGCAAAGGTGCCCTCCAAGGAAGGAGTGGTGCCCCAAGCAGCCAAGAGCCAATGAAAAGCCATCGGCTGATGTGAACATGGTGTTCGTGCTCCCGTCGGGGTTTCGGGTGCCCCAACCGGAGGAATTGGCCGTCGCGCAGCTGGATCTTGGCCCACAGCCGATCATCTTCGAGAAGCCCAAGGAGAAAAGCTACAAGCACCTGAAGGGATTATATCTCAAGGGCCTCATCGACGGCAAGCCTGTGAACAGGATGTTGATCGACACTGGTGCCGCGATCAATCTAATGACGTACTCAGTACTATGCCGATTGGGTCATTCTGCTGCTGATCTTATCAAGACCAACGTGATGCTCAATGATTTTAACGGCCAGCCGTCGAAGGAGCAGGGCATCCTCAATGTGGAGTTGACAGTTGGCCGCAAGACCGTCCCAACCTCGTTCTTCATCGTCAACAGTAAGAGTACGTACACAGTGCTGTTTGGGAGGGATTGGATTCACGCCAATTGTTGTGTTCCTTCCACAATGCACCAGTGTTTGGTTCAATAGGATGGCGATGAAGTGGAGGTAGTCCGTGCAGATGACTCCAGCGAGGTTTCGCTCGCAGAAATGAACGCTTGGGACGCGGAAGGACAAGAGCCGATCTCAGGGATCGCGCCGGAAGACTGTGATCGGATCGAAGCGACAAAAAACGGGTTGAGGCTGGTCTTATCCACTGGCCTCATAGAATAAACACATTCTGGCAGCGCCGTGACGAATGCCACCTGCCAAGGTGGTGCCCAGGAGGACTGTCGAGGTCGTAGAAGCACAGGGTCCAACACCTGCGCAGTCTCAAATAACCTGAAGGGGACTACCTTCAGCTGCTGGAAAGGTTCAACGAGATCTCAGAAATACCAAACCTACGGTCAAGGCGCAGTTTGGTCTAGAAGCACAAGCCGCAGATTGATTCAGCTGCGGGAGCTAAAGACGCGACACGACATGATGTCCCGTAGGCTTCATGAATTCTACGGGATCATGCCCTGTAGTGGACGATCTAAGCGATCAGCCCCAGCCGATGCGATGCCAGAAAAAGAAAGTCAAAAGAAATAGTAGCAAAACAAATTAGCTGCATGGCTAACATCTGAGTCCGGGCCGATGGGCAGATCAGCCCCAAACACAGCCGATTCCAGCAATCGGCGGCAAAACGTCTGAATTCTTTGGTTCATAGTGAATTGGGCACGGCCGATTGGAGAGCCGATCTCCTCCAATACATGAAGGATCCGGCTCGGGGGGCATAAGCGGAGATTTGGTGATGAAATATGGAGATCCATACAAAAATTTTCGTCCGGATGAAGAACTACCGCCGGTGCTCCTATAGCTTCTTCGCCATCGGCTACTTCCGCTCCTTCGCAGTTCCGGCCATCAACATCGGCTACTCCTGCTCCCATGTGGGCATGGGAGTGTCTGATACATTAGCCGATCGATCCGGCCAACAGTACTTCTGCATCGTCATCGTCATCGGCTATTCCCGTTCCTGCGACACCATCGACATCGGCGAATTCGGCTCCTACGGGGTTAGGGCATTCGTCACCTACGGACGGGTCCGCCTCGCCCAACCCCTGCGGACGGAGTCCGTCTCGCCCGACCCCCGCGGATAGAGGGTCAGGGCATTCATCACATCAGCCGGCTGATTCAGCTTCTGTGCTCCTTCGATGCGATCAACATCGGTTACTTCATCCACGTCGACAAAGCATTTGAAGAGCTCTCTACGACAACAGATGTGTTGATTGGACTTTAGGCTACAGATGTTCGGCTTTCTAACAACCGATAGTTGTGATGATAATGCATTATGGCAAGTACGGACCAGGCGGGATTTTAACCATCGGCTCGTCAATAGCCAATTTGATTGGTAATATTCAAACCCACCATTGCATCATCATACAGTATATGCGTTTATCACTTGCACTAGCTTCCTTATATGCTTAGTAGCTTCTACTTGTGTTTCGTGTATATATTTTGAGGTGTGGGTGCTGGTGACCATGTGTGGTTAGGCTCATTTGAATATGTTGAATATCTGATACCGAGCATGGCTTTTATTCTTTTGAAAATCTGAAATATGGTCACCGCTTTACTTGGATACTAGTATGTGTAGGCTGACTTTGCTTTTACTATCTTGTACATGCCTGGTAGCTATATCCTTTTCTTGGAATTATTTATGCAGCTCGAGTCTCAATGCTTATATGATAATCTTGTGCTAAATTACATTAAAATCTGAATGATGTCCATGTTGTGCTATAATGAAAAGATCCAGGTGGGTTTGTTTTGTCTCACTGATCTAGTTCGGGACTGCTTGCTATTGCATTTTAGCATGAACTTAGACTAGGCTGTGAATGACCAAAACCTTGCTTTAAGTTTCTGATGGTTCAATGGACCTAGGCTTAGCATTGGTTGGTAAGAAGTGGCCTGATAAGCAAATAACCCCTGGCACAGAACAAAAGGCTTGTTTGAGTTTCAAATGCAATATGTTTTAACCTGCAAGACCTGAGGGCATGCATAATCAAGCTTGTTAAAAGATCCTTGTATCGGAAAGAGCTCACTGGTGTAGGTACTTGCTGATTTTTGCTTGTCATGCTTTAATGTACTAGTTGGTTGGGCTAAGTGGTGATGCCTTTTATTTTGAAAATCCTAAAAATTGCTTGCTCATGTTCTAATATAGATATATTCTTTTGAGCTTTTCTATGCGGTGTCTTTATGCTATACCCTCACTGTATATACATGCTAGCACTTATAAATGCTTTGAGACATATCTGGAAGCTCGCACTCACTCTTTGCATGACATAGCATATTTTTGTGGGGGGAAGAAATTTTTATCAATGATTATGGTTTGGTTTATGTGGACTGTTTGGCTAACCGAATATGATTCATCAGCTTTTAGCCGATTCACAATGATCTTTGTAGCGTCGGTTCTGCAAGTGATTGTTTTGCAGGAGAGGCCGTATGTGTTGATGCTGAGCTGATGAAGTACGAGGATGATCACATAAGTCAGTGCCATCCATGGAATATGAAAACTAGGACTGGTCTGCAACAACATTGAGATTGGTCGAGGAAGGCGTGAGGCCGATTCAAGCAATCGGTCACAAAGTCAGTTGGCTAATAGCCGATCTATCGGCTTGGGGGGCAAGACCATCAGTGGCATGAGAAGACAATTTGAGGAGATGATGTTTTTATTTGGTTTACGGCTGGCGCTTAGTAGATTCTGTTATATTTGGCCAAACCAGGATTACTAGGCTAAATGTCAGAAGAAGACCACGGTAAAGGAGTCCACTTAGCCAGGCTTATATCATAAGTTTGGCCAAATACAATGATAATTGGGCACTCAAGGGTCAAGCTGGGATGGGGTCACGAGCCTAATCCATGTTGAAGCCTAGTCTATTCGCGAGGTTGGTTCGGACTGCAGGAAGAGGCCGCACAAAAATGGACGCCCAGACCACATATGGACTCCGTTTTGGATATTCTAGATATGCATGGAAAGCTAAGGAGATAAGTTTTCCAATACAACTGGAATCACGTCCAGATTCGCTCGGAGTTGACGGGAACTGCCGAAACAATAGGACGACCAGAATCTGCCACAATTATACGGCATGTTTCGGCTGATATTTGGAAGCTTCATGAAGATCTGGACCGGTGGAGGGAAGAGTCCAGATCATGTTATCTAATCTTCGAGTCTTTGTTGAGTTGTAATCTATCTCTAGTCTTCGTTTAGGAAAGAGTTTAGAGGTTGCCTTGCACGGCAAGAAGTCTCCGGACTATAAATATGTACCCTATGACATTTGTAAAGAAGAACGTCATCACATCTCGCAAACAACTCTCGGCGCATCGCCACCCCCTAATCTTAGGGTTTCATCCAAGTAAGCGACATGCTGCCCTGATCGCCTTCTTGCGATCAGGGCAGCATTGTTCTTGCCTTTACCTTGGTATTACTCGTACTGAAGCATTTTTTGATGGCGGGTAGTACTAGTTATCTTGATGTTCGTAGCATGGTTTTTAGTAGATCTATCATGCTCTTATTGTTTACCATCTACGAATATCATATTTTCTCTATGTGTTCATGTTTGATCTTAAGCTAGTTCTCATCATAGAGGATTAGTTGCATAGAGTTAACACCTTGCTTCTTTTCTATCTAGTAGATCCAACCTGTTACGGTTTGTTCTTATTTTATAAGAATTAGCTCAATATCTGCTAGGTTAGGCCCTGCAAACGGATTGGATGTCCCGGTGATGTAATAGATGCTTTGCCTTAGCCTTGATAGGGATTGTTCCGGGAATCGGCTCTTGCTAGTTCTTAGGCCTCTGTTTTCGGTTATGGTTTAGTTATCTATTATGTTTGCTAGGCCTAGTTACGTGTAGGATGTTCCGATCTAGCAGTGAGGCTTTTACCATCGTGGATTGAATCAACTAGATTTAATTGAAGCAAGTTTTCCATAATTATTTGCTTTATTCATCAATATCCGGATAGATGCAGATCCAATCTGACACCAGGACCTAATCGGCTCTTTAAAGCCGATGCAAGAGTCGTCCCGGGGAGCCGACCACGGCTCGGACTTACGTTTTCACGTGTTTGTGTATGCAGGCAACTCGTCGCAAGCACGTTCGCACCCTCTTGATCGGGTATAGGTCAGGTGGCACGCCTTACATTCTCCGGAATCTTCGGCGTGTGCCGGATTGCGGGCCGTTGTCCGAGGAAGCAGTGCCTGCTAGCGCCCCGGCGACCTCCCGGCTCTTCGTGTTGCCTGTCGCTACTCGCCGGTGGGTTTTGACCGATAATAACGCCTCAACCTCGTGGGGCGCGGGCGGCGTCAATCACGGGCATGCAAGCCCTTGCAAGCGTGGCGGCGGGGGCTCATGCGAGCACGGCGGAGGGGCCTCGGCGAGGCCGGCGGCGGGGGATCGGCGAGCGCGGCGGCGGGGCCTCGGCCAGTCCGGCGGCGGGGCCTCGCGAGCTCGGCGGCGGGGGCTCGGCGAGCGCTGCGGCGGGGCCTCGGCGAGTCCGACGGACCTTGTTTCCTCCGCCTCTCTTTCTCCATTTCCTTCGCCACTGATTTTCTTTCTATCACGAGCTAGCGATTGCTTCTTCGAGCTAGCCTCGACCGCATTGGAGATCCGTGAGCCTATGGCCAGGGCGCCGCGGTGGAGGCTCAGTTGAGCGTGGCAACGAGGATCCTTCGGCGACGCCATGGCGGAGGCTTAGCCTGGTTGCCCGGCGACGAGCAAGAGACGAGAAGGCCGAACAGCGCGGCGGCGGAGGCTCCAGCGAGCTCTGCGACGAGGAGGCCAGGGAGCGCGTCGGCGACAGCTCTGGCGAGCTCGGCGACGAGGAGGCCAGGGAGCGCAGAGGCGGCGGCTCTGGCGAGCTCGGCGACGAGGATGACGGCGAGCACGGCGGTGAACGCTCGGGCTAGCGAGCGACGAGCTCGAAGATGAGAGGGCCAATCATTTTTTTATTCGTGGGGAGTCGACTCTTCTCTCTCCTCCATGATTCGACTTCTCCAGCGGCGAGGATTCGGTTGGTGTCTTCCACGTGGCCCATGGTTCAGCGACTGGAGAAGCCCTGAGGTAGGACGTTGGATCCAAATTGTGGGCCCCGGTGGCAGCCTCGAGCTGTGGAGCGCCGGCACGGCGGGCTGCAGCACCGCTCTGAGCAGCGCGCCACTGGCGGCGGCGACGATGGCCGCGCAGTCCTCGACGCTGGCGACGCCCACGACTCCGAGTGCTCTGGCGGAGCTTGTCCGCGCCCCCGGCGGCGGCCTCGAGCGCGGGCAGCGCCGCGCCCAGCCCGAGCTCCCCGGCGTTCATCGCATCGTGGACCCGGAGCACCTCCCCCGTGATCCTCCTGCCGCGCCCCATTCCCCTGCCATGCGGCCGCGCCGTACCTCAAGCTTCCCACTACCACCAGAGCCCAAAGGCATCAGCCGTGGCGACTGCTCTGTTCCATGGTCGTAGGATTCACGAGTTGCAAGCGTCGCGTGTTCTTCTTGCACTTTGCACAGTCCATGGAGGAACATGGATGATTAAGTCCTACTCGATTATTGACGATTTCAGTATAGATGAACGCCACGGGCACACCAGCAAACTAAACATCCGCTCCACGGGAAGGTGTGACAGCCTAGGCTCTCCAGCCTCGATCTAGAGCAGATCAGCCACGAGCCTGAACTCCTCGACGGTGATGGCGCCGTCGCCATCCAGGCACTCTAGGATGGACGCGTAATCCTCGGCGCTGGCGGCGCCCACGACGCCGAGCGCTCTGGAGAGCTCGTCCGCGCCGACCAGCGCGCCCCCGGCGGCCTTGAGCGCGGGCACCGCCGACTGCAGCACCGCACAGAGCACGCACCTACCCCGAGATCCCCGGCGTTCATCACGTCCAGGAGCTGCTCGACGCTGAGCCAGCCGTCGGCGTGTCGCCCTCACCGGACGGGATGGGTGGTTATGAGCGCGGGCACGGCGGAATGCAGCCGTAATCTTATCTCCACCTTCGTCAGAACGCTTGGGCTGGCTACTAATTCAAGGATGATGATGCGGGGGACCCCGGCGGTGATTAGCCGTTTTTCAACAAAGCAATCAGGAGGTAAGGTTATAATAAGTAGGGATAATATTTCAAAGGTAGGAAGCAGCTGGGCCAAACAGATAGCTAGGTTCAAAGAAAGGGTGGGTTAAGCTGGGGGGAGATGGAACAGAGGAATACCAGTCGGACCTGTCGAGGCACGGACCCTGGGTATGGTCGGGACGGGAACGTCCGGGGGTGGACGGTAAATGAAATACCGTCCACCCCTGGGGTCCCTCGCAGCTGTTAGATCAGATTTGTGCCGTCAAAATTTGCATACGCTCCGTTTCAAGGGGGTGGTTTGCGGAAGTTATTGACTTCGGTCAACTCTCGGGCGAGCGAGAGCTCGTCGGCAACCACGAGCCGTGGAGAGCGCCCGCATGGCGGGCTGCAGTGCAGCACCGCTTCGAGGAGCGTGCCCCGGGCTGCGGCGGCTCCGCCGGATGCGGCTGTCTCCGTCGCCGTCCGAGCACTCCACGATGGCCATTGGGGTAGTAAATCTACAGTCCACCAGCTAGGAGGTCCGAGCTCCAGCAGGTTGCGGCGGCGCCGCTGTGGCCGAGCCTGTGACTCTACGAACCCGCCGGCAGCTAGCTTCGAGTCCCGTCCATGGCGAGCGCACGCTGAGAGGCCGGACGAGCGCAAGGTGGCGGCCGCGGGCCCGCACCGCTGCAACTCATGTCTAGGCTGGGATGTCGACGACGGGCGATGTGCATTAAGGTCTCTTTGACTCCACGCACGCGCATGGTGCAACGGAGACGGAGACGACGGACCTTGTGTGCTGACAAATTTTCGGTTATCCTAGGGGGGGAATGACCGGTTCTGGAATGAGTTTTCAGTTTCGAGAAAGGTCTAGAAAAATATATGGATTCAGACTTCAAATTGAACAGTCTCCCTGTTCTGATGAGATCGAAACCCTCGAAATCTTATCAGGTTAACTATGTTCGTATATATATATTTGTAAAGTGACTTATTTTTTTCTTATGCATATTTCTCTTCTGTGATGTATTGATTGGATTACATCAATCTCTATGCATATGCAATGAACCCAAAAACTGGCTCAAACTTGAGGCAAAACCAAGCAACTCACGTACTATATCATTACTGTTGAAACAACGCATGCATCCATGCCAAAACAATTGAACATCATGGCGACTACATATGCAACCGCTAAGCGCTTGCAAATGAGATATGAACACTAGATGACACACCAATATGGGTAGAACCGTATAGACCACTAACCACACGGGAAACAAAGAGAGAACCCAAAGTACAAACACCTCTTTAATAGATCCAAACACCAATTTATTTGGATCCAGAGGCCTAAATAGATACTTTGGTCTCAAGACTATATACTACGCTAACAAGGAGGTCTCTACAATGACCTCATGTATGTATGTATGTATAATACTAATTCATCACCTAAATACTCCATCTTTTCACTTATTTCCTGTATATGTTGGCTGCAGGCAACCACGTCGACCAGACAGCAGTCAGACAGAACACGCTGTATTCAGAACAGAAGAAGGCGTCAGCTCTTTAGGGAATAGCTGAACATGAAATCCATCAGGGAAACTGAGGCCCGGGGTACGAACTATGTTCCCTCCTTTGATAGTCCTCCAACTGCAATGAGCAAATTTATCTTTAAACATGAATTACACCATTTTCAAAAGAACCTACTAAAACAATGTTATGTGTTCACGCGTACTGGTACCTGTATTTTGTAACCAGGCTGTGAATGAAAGTTGCCATCAAGACCTTGCTGAGATCGGTGCCCACGCAGAACCGGAGACCCCCACCGAAGGCCATGAACTGCTTCGTTCCACCGGTGATTTCTGCCTTGTCCTGCTCAATAAGTTATACATGCCCACAAGAATTGTTCAGACTTCAGAGAAACTGGTGAGTTGAAAACTGAACACTGTATTTTCATGTCCATGCATTTGCCTTTAGGAGTTAGTAGGAATGCATGCATGCATGGAGGCTCCTAGTTACGAGAAAATCTTATTCCAAGTTGCTGCAGTTTTATTTTTGCTTGGTGCGAACAATGTCTCAATTGTTATATATCGCTCTAAGATTGCCTCATTTCTTTATAGCTATGTGTCTCTTTTTAACGGAGCAGCGCATATTAAGTAACGTTTGACTATATGCTGTCCCATAAGCTGACTTGATGACCATCCCAATGTAGACGTAACAGGTAGCAATCTACAAACAAAGAACTGAACTTGTTACTGCCCTTCCAGGTTCATCCCCTTGTTGCTACACTGGCAAGATAGGATCTATTATTTACTCCTGTGTTATAGTACTGTTATGTCCCCTTGACATTTCTTTTTCTGCTTATCACTGGGACTATGTGATATACCACATGCTTCACCTGCTATATTTAGGAACTGTCAGGATAGAACCCTAAAACGTAGACATGCTAGGGCAAGTGGTCAGAATCCCATGCAATTTGGTGCAAAATATGCTAACATTTGTACTCCTCCAAGGTGATTGGTGCAGTGTTTGTCAATATATATGCAGGCTAGCTCGTCAGTATATAGGACGACTTTCGGCTATACCATGCATGTGTTTATACTTTTTCTGGGATCTTCTTATCCTTTCAAGTAAGCTACAACATGAAAAGAACTCGATTCTTGATCCCGACTTATACTAATAGCAGGTTAGTTTGCTAAAATGCTGATACAATTTAAACAAAATGTGGCAGCAGCCTTTTTACTTCAGCTAGATTTATGCATGGTTCGATGGGCATGGACAGTACTGTCAAACTACAAAATCCTAAAGTCTGAAACTGAAAGTGTTATAGGGACTATTTAGTTCAATTTTTAGCAGCTTTGCATGCAGAGAAAAGGGCACAAACCTGCCACCTCCATGGATCAAACGCCAATGGATCTTCGTAGATTTCGGGGTTTAAGTGCACTGCTGGAGGACACACCATCACTCCCCAGCCTGCCGGTATGGTGTAGCCTGCATCCACCGGATGCATGAAGTTTTCCAAAAAATAAAAAAAATCTCTGCTAAAAATACCATGTTAATTATCATTTTAGGTAAATAAATGTACCTTTGAACTCAATGTCTTGCAAGGCCTTCCGAAAAATCCCCGGCACAATGTTTGCCAATCGTACTATCTCCAATATAACCTTCATGAACAACAAAACAAACCGGCCGGGCTGTCAGTTTAATTAAGAATTGCATTTCTGGATACTCAAATCCATCCGATCCATTAGTTTTTCTTCTATTCGTTCAGTTGCACTTGTTTGTCCCAGAGTTGTTGCTAGTTACTTAATTAGTAAGCTAACTACAGTATCTTCTTCCTCGTTGTAGACCGTGCATTTGGTTTCACAGGCACGAAACACTGACCGTGCACTTGCACAATCGCATTTTTCTGTCAAAGCTGCATATATATTGCGCCAGTAGTTACTGTGTCTGTAAGACATGTCGCGCAAGCTTTCTTAAGGGTTCAAGTTGCATCCGTGCAGTATCTTGGCTAGCTAGACCTGGTTAGGCTCACCTGGGATGTGAAGGTCATGGACTTGTACTCGGCCCACGTGAGTCCAGCATCCCTGTCCTTCCTGCTCCTGACAATCACCTCATGCTCCTCCTGTCCACACAGCACAGAATCATCTCCGGTCAATTGTTTCCGGCACAAGCCAGGCCTTGTTGCCTGCTTCGTCAGGCACACACCACGTACGTCGAGAGCAGTAAACAATTGCCACATCTTGCTGGTCCATGCAGTTTTTTTTTAAAATGAAGTCGATGCAGTTTCTGTGCAGGACGAATAATTACCGTTAGGGCCCGAAGCACCCTGGGGTTCTCGGCCAGGAGCTTGACGCCCAGCGTGAGCGCCAGCGCCGTGGTCTCGAAGCTGGCGAAGAGGAGCACGAACATGAGGTCGAGCGCGATGGCCTCCGTCATGACGGGCTTCTCCCTCCTCAGCTCCTCGATCAGGACGTCGAAGAAGTCCTCGCCCTGCCTCCCCGCGTCCGCCATCCGCTCCCGCATCATCTTCTTGAGCACCTTCATAGCGTTCTTCCTCCCCTAAAAATAATTAAAGGAGACAGTGAAATCTGATTAGGATCAGTTCATAATTAGCGCAGCGTTAATTAGCAGCAGCTTGCATTGGTGCCGGGTCCGTAATTAGAAGCTTAGAGGAACAGGTTCTTGATCTAGAATCATTTGACCGCGTGCATGTGAGTGGTGAAGGGCCGTTTGTTTGACTTGACATCTGCATGTGTGCGGTGCTGTCTTGCTCCCTACGTTGCTCAAGTTGTTGTTGCATCGATCGATCGCATGCATGTGCCGTTCTGCAGCAAATTTACCTGCATGCACTCATGGTAGGCTGTGCCGGGAATGTCCACCGGGAAGGAGATGAGGCCGCGGATGAAGGCCACGAAGTTGTTCCTCAGATTCTCGGACGACTTCGACGGCTCGTAGCTGATCAGCTTCTTCGCGGTAAGATCGAAGATCATCTGAAGCAGGGAGATTAATTAGTTTCAATCTAACCTGATATGATGGTGTGAAAAAAGATACAGTACGGTGCCATGATCTTCTTTAATTTCTTACGGTGGAGATGGCGTCCTTGAGCTCGACGCTGGGGCGGCTGGCCCAGGAGGCGAGGCTGGCGCGGCAGGCGCCGTCGGTGTCGGCGAGGAGCACGGTCCTGAGGTTCTCCTGGCCGTAGAGCCGGAGCACGAGGGTCTTGAGGTACTTGTACATGAAGCCGTGCAGGGAGCCGACGTTGTCGCGGCCGAAGATCTCGGTGAAGGTGTCCGGGTACCAGCTCTCGAACAGCTTCCCCTCCTGCTGGAACACGTAGTAGTTGAGGTCCGGGTCCGCCGACACCACCACCGACCGCCCGACGATGCTCGTCTTGAAGATGTTCCCGTACCTGATCATGCGCAACCATGCAAATTATTTTACTATTCATCACCAATGCAGATGCAGAGAGTAGTAAATCAGTATCAGTCTTCTTATTAATCATCTGCTTTGTTTGTGTTGACAGCATGTGATGACTAAGTACCTGTTCAGTCTCTCCTTCACGAATGGGGAGACGTCACAGGTAGGGTTCGGCGCGAAGAACTGCAAGGTCTCGCCGAGGAGAGGGAGGCCGAGGGAGCCCGGAGGCAGCCGGCCGCTCGCTTTCGGATGGCTCCACCTGTACGCCCACGTGATGAAAGCCATCACCATGGCCAAGGTCACAGCCCATACAGCCACACAGACCAGCGAGTCCATGGCTGCCGGCCGAGGTAGCTAGGAAAGAGATCGAAGCTCTGGTGGCTCTTGCTGCCTGCCTAATGGCGGTGCAGGCCGCAGGCTGCAGAGAGGCAAGAGAAGCTAGTGCAAGATATGGTTGCGGGACCGAGAGAGCTGCGTGCTTGTTATAGCAGGAGGTTGCTTCGCTTTATATAAAGGAAGGCGAAGGCTTCCAGATGCTGAGAGAGAGACAACATAAAAAAAGATAGAGGAGGGAATTGTTGCCGCAGAATCGCTGCGAGTGTTTTTCTTTTGGACGGAAAGAATCCACCGAGAAGCTCGCATTGGGTTGTTCTGTTCTGAAGAGTGTGGTACATGCCGCAGGAAATAGGCTGTTGTGTTATGAGCTTTTTCAGCGTGCTTTGCCTGTTTATGGCTGGCTGCCATGGCTCTGTGTTGTTTAGCGTTAAGACATGTACAGTGATGGCCTGCCGGCTGTTCTCCAGACCAGGGATTATTCCCTTCTCTCTCCAAGTTAGATTATGCCATCAGAATTCAGAAACTAAGCTACTTTTGGCTGTACTGGTACTCATATGCACGGGCATTATTCTCCCGGTTTTCAGACAACAGACTTGAATCAGTTTGACAGATAAAAGTTCCGGAATTTGTAGAGTGCAGCAGTACTTCTGTCAATGCCCCACACTGACCAATTTCTGAAGAATTTTATTGCTGCCACTGATACCAAATACAACCCCATTTACAATTCTCTGTAGCCATCAATACTTAAGAATACACATGGATCGATAACATGAAAAATGATGCTATTAGATTTATAATAATAATACATTCATTAAAAAATGCATAATATATTTTTAGCTTGATTAATTATTTGTTGTACTAAAGTATATCAATGTCATAATAGGTTTTAGGACCCATAATAATTGATAACTATTTTCTAGGAAAACCGCACTACTCTTTTATTCAGAGACTAGGATAACTAGTACTGCCTACAGTGCAGGCTTCTGAATTCTGATGGATACAGTCTAAGTACGACAGAAACAGGGAAACTGTGTAATGAGAGAATTGAATATCCACCGCCACCCAATTAACTGTAAAGTACTAATGCTGAGTTGAAGTTTGTATGCGGTTGTAGTTTAGTCCTGGTCTGTGCTTAACCAGGTCGCTTTCGGTCGCTTTTGATCGAGTAGGCCGTCGCCATCGCAGGTGCGGTAGACCCCAGCCGTCCAGCCCCCAGCTTAGCTAGCAGCACGCGTCGTTCCCTGTCCCCGGACCATATCATCTCCGCGACTCTGCCCCTGCAAGCCTGACTCCAGCACAGCCGCGGCCAAGGGGAGATTAGACGAGAGCGGATTAGATCGGCCTGCCGGGATCGCCGAATCTTCCGCGAACGTAAGCAGGGATCACGCATCATCACGCGCGAACTCTCGCGCGCGCTCGCCACGCCGGAGGCCGATCTTGACACACCACCGGGGGATCATACGTGCTCGCACGCGCGTCTGGCCACCTGTATGGTAGGCTACCGCTGCTCCTGGCTCCTGCCGCCGTCTTGTCCGCATGCCTGTCTCGTCGGTGTCGCGGTCGCCGCGCGTGCGTGCGTCGGGGAAGTTCATGCACCACGCAATGATCGATCGAGCCATCATCATCATCCGCACACGTGTTGGTTGTTATCATCCCAGGATGAGGCGACATTGATTGGGCACGTCGTCGCACCGTCGTCCCGGCGGGATCGAGCTTCACGTACGACGACCACCGGAGGTATGAAACCGCGGCCGCCGGAGCGGTCTCGCGAAGGCGCTGGTAAGGTGCCGCCACGTAGGCGCGCGTGACGTACGTCGTGAGCTTTTTGCCAGATCATCATCATTCAACTCGAAGGGTTGATCGATCGGTCAGTACTAAGATTCAGATTAGAAAGCGATGATGGATGGACCGGCCCGGCCGGTCCAGCCTGCCGCCGACTGACGGTGGATTAAGAGATCCAAATCATGGAGGTGGGAACGACGACCGGCGCTGCCGACGGGCGGGAGACCGATCGAGCCGAACCACGCCGGCATTATCCGTCTCAGTAAAAGGCACCGCCGCCGGTAAAAGGGAGCCCTGAACCTGCTCCTCCTGCAAGTGACAGTGTATTCTGCCTGCGCCCATGATCGCCGTTCTTTAAACGCATCATTGTTCGCGTGATGGAGATTTTAATTTGTTAGCGCCGGCCGAGGAGTTTAAACCACGGGCAGTGGATTCGCCAAGATACGCTTGTGGCCGATTGGTCGATCAGAAGGCAGCGGGTAGATCGAGTCTGCTCCCCAACCTTCGTTTCTAAGAAAAAAAAAAGAGTCTGCTCCCCCAACCACCGTGTGATCGTAAAAAAATGGAAGAGCTCAGATGACGGCAGAGGATCGGATTCACGCTAGTGCAATAAGTGATCTACAGTAGTAGAAGAATTCCGCCACCAGATCTTGATGCCTCAGCTGCCCGGCTGTTAGATTAGATTGCATCCACTCTACTGGTGAATCACAATGGATGTGTCTGCATATAGCTTCTTAACGAGATCTCCATGATGGCTGTTGCGATATGGTTAGCAAGCTCGTTTAATTTGTTTGTTTTTAAAAAAAAACACAATCTCGTTTTTTAGCCACGAGGCTCGTAACAACTAAAAAAACACATGGTACGGTGTGCAACCTCTTTCGCATGGAAAATGAGTGTTCTTCATGACAAGGATGATGCTCCTACAGCCGCAAACTTAGTAGACAGAATCGTACCCTCACGCCTCACACATCAAGAAGCGGTTTCTCGGGACCGGGATACATTTGCCCCCTGCGGTACTCCAACTCCAAGTCCGGGATGCCTAATTAGTCTCGCAACCCTTCTGTCTCTATCCTCTGCTACAGTTGAGAGGCGAAAAGGGGACGACTGCCGTTTCCGACGGCGGTTCCGCCGGCCTCCTTCTTCTCTGGCGGCCGGGGAGGCGTCGGAGTGGGTGGAGGTCTGGGGAAGCGCCGTGCGGATGTACATAGAGTAGTTAGGTATAGGGTTTGCTCGCCGGCGGTGGTCGTTGGCAGAACTAGGTTTAGCCGGGGGATGTTCCTCTGCGGCTTGCGTTCCGAGACGGCGTCGACGAGGCGAAGGCGGCGGCGGCGCGAGGAATAATGCTCCACCTCCTCCTCGCCCCGATGGCGCTCCAATCCAGTGCCACCGGCAAGGTCGGGAGCTGCTGTACAGAAGTCCGGGCTTGGATCTTCATCACCTTGCAGGTGATGTTGCTCCTGCCCTTTTCCTTCAAGGATGCGGGATGTGCTATGGATGTTGTGGATGGTGGCCGGCTGGATCTGCCTTGGTCTTCCCTCGGCGGAGGGGTCCATCGATGGCGAGCTTAAATCCAGGAGCAGGACGGGTCGGGGCGCGGCCCCGGTCGATGGGCGACCACCGGTCGATGGCTTCATCCCGCCTTTCGCGACAGGTGTCTGTTTCCGGCTTCTTTCAAGGCCTGTGGGAGATGGGACTCTTCCTTCTCAAGGTGATGCCCAACGTCTTCTTTGGCGGCGGCGGCCGGCGACGAGGACGATGAGTGTCTTCGGCTCGCTTTGGATCTAGGGACTTTAGTGTAATTTTTGTTTTCTTTCTGGTCCTTAGTGCAGTTTGGCTGGTATAGCTGTTCCTGTATCCTTCTCGTATGTCTCTGTATTTGTACTTGTACATTTTTTTACCTAAAAATACAGACACGTATTATCAAAAAAAGAATTGTTTTCTCTTCTGGACAATGATTTATTGAATGTGTCGGATCTATACCTGATCATGAGCTGCCCGACCCGATCAATATATGGGCCGGGCATAGGCTGGAATTTTTGACCCGTTCCCAAAACTAGGGCCGGGTACAGGCCAATTTTTTACTTGAAACCCAACCCAAAATTTGTACAAAAAAAAATCAGGTTTGACCCAACCTGAACCGAACCGAACCGACCACATGTCGGGCTAAGCCGGGCCAAGTACTTGGCTTTTTTTTCGAAACACAATACAAATGAAAAATACTCACATACATCCACACATATCCACCTCTATAAATACATGCAAGCAACTCTACACCTATGAGCACCTCCAAGAGACACTTGGCTTGACGATCTTGTTAAGTGTTTCTTTGCCTTTTGAAATGGAATTTCAGTTGAAGAAAGGATCTAGAAGCAGGATCTAGAAGCTTCAAGTAAACCAACAATATGAAAAACTCATGAAACAGGATCTAGAAGCTTCAAGTAAACCAACAATACGACAAAGAAAATATGAAAACCTCATGAAACAGGATCTAGAAGCTTCAAGTAAACCAACAATAAAACATAGAGAAGAAAGGGCTCCAAAAAACCAAACTAACTAATAATTTTAAGAAATATCGTACGTTTAGATGTGCTTCAAAACACCCATAAGCCACGCGGCACAATGGTGCCCCACCATGTTGGAGGTCATTGTTGATTTGGACCTGGTCAAATTAATCCATTAGAAAACCCAAGACAGATTGATAGATTGTTGGATTGTATAAGAACATGTGGGACAAGTTCAAGCCATTTGAAATGAAAAATGCGAGTCTAATTTATCATTTTAAATTCAAATTTAAAGTTTTCCATATGTTGAGTGCAAGGTCTATATGATGAAGAAAAGTTGATGAAGTTTCATTTCACTTATTATTTTACCTTTTAACGTATTTTTCACTTGCAGTCTTGAACGTGACATTCTTGCATTACTGAAATAAATAATGTACATAACATCTCAAAAAAATAATGTACATATAAAGGAGACCCCCCTCCCCCCCCAAAAAAAAACTTTTTCAATACATCCTAATTTGATTTTTCACCTTATTTAAGATTCCATACAATCCAAGTTGTAAATCAGTTTCTTTCAGCGCATGGACAAGCAAGCTAGTTAGATGCAAGAATCTGCTTATACTTTTATACTTTATTTCCCTAGCTCCCAACTTCCTCTGACCATCTGCCCATTTGTTCTAGTTTAAGAGCTGCCACAAGATTTGGCGGTAGATAGATACGAGATAAACTAAGAGAATGCGGGCGTGCATAATTTACAATTTCAGAGAATCATTCCCAGTTACAACCAAATCTTGCAGATATTCGACGTATCCGAACTCCAACCTGTAGCATCTCGCCCCGATTAGGATGGCTCGACGAAGTTAAAATTCCCTGTCGCGAAACTAAGCAAAAGGCTCAGAGAAAGGGAACGTGGCTGCTGCTGCTGCAGGTCGTGTACATCTGCTGGACACACCTGCATGCCACGATGCAATCCAAGAGAGAAAAGGCCATAAATTCTCGTGCAAGTACGATTATTGTGAGTACTGCAAGAATGGATCTGCCGCCGGCCCTACGGGTCCGTTCGGAAGAGTTTTACAATTTATTTTATTTATTGTATTGCGCAAGTTGACACGTCATATAGCGTGGAGTTGTTTTGTAAATCGGGATAAAAATGAACTAGAAGCCGGATAAAACCGATGAAGTCATTTTGAAGGAGCCCTCCTAAACGCCCCCGTGGCTAGCTGCAGCTCCCGTCTTCTCGGAACTGTCGCATTGCTGGCATCGCGGCGCGCACATGCACGTAAGCTCCAGATCAAGCATTGGGCCAACATCACGTTCTAGCTTTGGCCTTTGGCTCTACCATGTCCATGTGCTGATGCAGCAAAACCTGCACATCGGTTGACATGATCATTTGGCTTATTAATTATGTTACGCAGGTCGAGTAATTAATTACTTGCGCAAGCATGCATCGACCGAGATCGATCGATCACCGGTAATCGTCGCCTCGTGCAGTCGTGCTCCATCGATTTTGTCGACGCAATCTGCAGCCGCTATGCTAGATCATCGAACCGAACCAGAAAAGAGAAGCTAGCATTGCCAATTGTCACTTTTTTTTGCAGTGTTGATGAGGAGCGGACAAGAACTTAAAGGGACAGAAAATAATTAATGGCGTTAATCTTGAGCCAATTGTCACTGGTGACGTAACGTAGTATACGCTTTTCTCCTTGCGTAGCCGCGTCGACAGATTTCCCTCCAGTCAAACAGTCAAAGTCACCTGCCGATCTGCTCGTAGGTTATTGCCGGTCAACAAAGCGCACTTCAAGGTTGTGTGTACCCTCTGCGTGATTGCGTTCAATTCGTAATCTATTATCTTAATACAATAGTGTTAAAAAGAAGCCACAGTGTTCGCCGAGAGGGTTTAGAAATTCTCATATTAATCGAAAAAAGAGAAGCATATACACCGTTGGATTTCAACGTTCGCCGAGAGGGTCTAGAAATTCTCATATTAATCGAAAAAGAGAAGCATATACACCGTTGGATTTTATGAAAATCTAACGGTCTAGGCTAACCAAAGCGTCCATGTCAAATACAACTAATCAAAGAGTCCCATGTCAAATACAAGTAACCCAAATAGTCCATATCAAATGCTACTATTAATTAAATATATAATTCAGAAAAAGGAAAAAAACAAGTAGAAATTATCACGTTAATCTAAAAAAGAAGGCTGCAAGGAGGCGTCCACAGCAGCAAAGAAGGCAGCGGCGAGTACATCTGGGTTGGTGCTAGGAGGCGTCCACAGCAGCAAAGAAGGCAGCGGCGAGTACATCTGGGTTGGTGCTAGGGATCGATCGGTGGCTCGGGTCTTGGAAGATGGCTCATGGAGACGGAAGAGTCACTGTGCAAAATTGGGACGTACTACAGTCGCTTCCTGGTGACCTGCAAATTTGTTCGATTCCATTGATGGCGTAGGGAACATCAAAGAGTTGACAACGATCACCGCAACAAAGAGTTGACAATGGGAAGCCATGCCTAGCATCAATTAGGTTCAAGATGGGGGGTACGTAGCGTGCAACAATTGTTGACAGCAGAGGGAAGATATAGGCATGCATGGAAGTGGGAGTGTCATAAAAGTGTCATGAACATTAAATTTGCTAGTATGTACCAACAATATGAGGAGAGAGAAGAGAGGAGTGTCATGAAATGTGAGAGGAGTGTCATCACCATGACACTCCACTGGCACGGTTTTTAAGATTTTAGCCTAGGTAACTGTGTCGATGACACTCCCACTGAGACTGGCCTAAGCCAGTAGCACACTAGCAAAGCAAATAAAGGAAATGGACAGAATCAAAGATTGATATGCGATACAGATTACAATGAAGGGCCAGACAACAACGGCAATGGTGATCAACATGGCTATGCCCAAGTATTGGATAGTAGTTATCAGGAAAGTTGAAGTTACTATCAAACACGAGGGAATCATTTTCCACGGATTGTATCAAGAAGATGGTGTAAGTAGAACATTAATCAAAGAGATGTACACTACCAGCAATAAATTATGTGATTTTGGGCTCGAATATTTGTCCTAGCAAAAGAGGGATTCCAAATATTCGACAAACAATGCTGATGAGCTTCGTGGCAGGGCGATAAAAGGTGAGTAAAAGGGGATTGTGGTGCAGCATCATATGAAGATGCCATAGCGGCAATGATGGAAATGGCGACTTCCGATCGTTGTGAGCTCAATGTCATGTTTTGAATGTTACTATTGTGATGGAAATCGAATGGATTATTAGGAGTTTTATGGTTTTGACCAATAGAGTTCTATAGTATCACCACATTTGATTGTAGAGCAAAGAGTATAATCAACTGTGTTTTCTTAACACGACTTTGGGTGATATATCATCTTATTATAATGCAGGGACTAATGGGAGGATTTAGGCAAATGAACAAAACAAAGTCAATAAGAGAAGGTCTTTCTAATGAGAACGTGAGGTGTTCGTGGCACTGTTATAGAGTAAGCAATCTAGCCGCGCAGGCCAACTTAGAAGAATACATACAGTTCAATTTTATGGAGATCTAGCAGTCTATAAAATTACCATATTAATTAAAGAAAAAAAGAAGAGCACATCATTGAATTTTATAAAGATCTAACTGTCTATACTTATAATAGAATTAGTGTGTACCATTGATTTTGTGTGTCCAAATTGTAAGTTTGGTATTGATTTCATTACAAGTCATATGCATCTCTCACAATAGAATAAGGAGATGGTAAAAATAAAATAGAATCCTATAGAAAAGAATATCAATAATAGTTCAGTTTGGAAATATCAAATCAGATTTATAGTTCTACTTATACAGCATTGCATGGGGCAATATAAATTCCATCTGGTGTTGCTACCTATTCGCATCACTTCTAGATACCCGCGCTATTAGCGCGGGACACCTTGCTAGTTGCTACATACTTATACGACAACCGTATGGCGCGCATGGTAGCACGCACCTTTGGATACAAAGGTATCAGCATGGTAGTGCAAAAAGAATAAAAGATAAAAAATCAGGGTCAGACCCCCTTATGTTATTTTTTTTAGTACGAAGGTATAATACTAAGGCTCTGTTTGGAGAAGCTAAAGTTGTGTGCTAAACTTTAGCACGTATTAGTACTCATACACATACTAAGTTTTTTAGTCTTGGCTAAAGTTTAGCCCACCCCATTAGCACTTCCGTTTGGATGAGCTAGAGCTGAAGTTAAGATTTAACACTTTCACCTATTAGCAAGCTTGGATCCAACCACGACCTAAGCATATGTCAAAATGGCTACTTTTTATGAAAGTAACCTTGGTGATAAATCTGCTAACATCATTCACATCCACTCTAGCTAGTGGACCAACCACGCTGAAAACTGCTAAGGGTCTATTTGGGGCTGTTCCAACTCAAACACCCGCGACTCCTAATTCATTTTGGCGGAGAAGGGCAAAGATGTGCTCCATGGATTCTGCTTTCTGTTGGATCTGCTCCACCGTGTATTTTTTTTTTTGAACTAGCTTAGAGTAGTAAGCCTGGACCCTGGAGTGGAGAATAGAATTGGAACGAACTTTCACAAAAAAAAAAGTAAACACCATGTAGAAGTGCGAAGCTTCTTTTCGGTTCTGTTGTATGCAAGCACTGCGCAGGCGCAGCACCCTCTCCAAGCATGCATGGAGCTTTTTGACTCAATAGATAGTTGACTGGACTCTTCGAATGGTTTAACGTTTTTGACCAAAAATTCCCTAAAAAAACGTTTTTGACCAAAAATTCTGATGATTTGGCGTGAAGGGAGCACAAGAAGCTAAAGGTGTACTACCATGGAAGAGCTGTCTGAGTGTTTGACTACACTTGTTTGATCCAAAGAACTGGCCGTGTTTAGTTTCGGCACAAATTTTTTTGCGTTGGAATTTTACTAATTTGAAGTACTAAATGAAGTCTATTTACAAAACTTTTTGCACAGATGGGTTGTAAATCGCGAGACAAATCTAATGATGCTAATTAATCCATAATTAAGTAATAATTAACGGATGGTTACTGTAGCATCACTGTTGCAAAATCATGGATTAAGTAGGCTCATTAGATTCGTCTCGCGATTTACAGCCCATCCATGTAAAAAAATTTATAAATAGACTTCATTTAGTACTCAATGCATGTATCGAAACATTCGATGTGATGTTTTTTTTGTTTACGGGTGGGAAGCCCAAATCAGGAAACAACTAATGCACTTGTAGCGGATACCGAATCTTGGCGGGAAACCGCAAGTTGCAAGACAAGCAAGCAGGCCAGGACACTGTGGGCTGCTCGGTGTACATCGTCACCTAAAAGGTCACTGCCTGTCGATACGCCAGGCTGGGCTAAGCACACAATGATAGGGCGATTCTGAAACTGTTGCGTTGGCAACTTTTGGAGCTTGCTACTGGAGCTCAAGTAGCAGACTGATCCATTTCCATGCTAGTAGAACAAAATTGTGACTCGCAGCAGAGACAAGTCGACAACTGAATTGCTGATCTCTGCTGAATGTCCAGTACAGCAGTCCACCAGATTCAGAATTTCAGACCACACCGCAACTCGCCAACATGCATCATCCAGCCTATTACATTTAGCTGCCCCGGCCCATTGCACGAGCAGTCCGGTGGCAAGTTGCTAGAGCCCATGCTTCCACTGCATGCCTCCATGCAACTTGTATCCTTCGCTAGCTGTGCCATTATTGGAGCGCCGAATTTGAGCTTTCGAATGACAAGTCATAAAGTAGAAAGCAGCTTAGGCCTTATCCAATGGTTGACGATATCGTCAGCTTAGTCCTAGCTGGTGGAGAGAGAAATTGAGAAAAATCTTTCGCTAGCGAGTATTGTACCGCTAGCTGCTGGCGAGCTTCGCCAGGTGCTGTGTGAGTGAATGCCCAAATCGAGAAGCCCAATAACTCATTTTCTCTTTTATATTATTTTTGGCTGCCACATCAGATGACGATTTCGTCAGTGCTTCTGGAGGAGGCCTTAGAAGAGATGCCCCCATTTTTAGTGGTTGGTCTCGCGATCAGTGTGCAGCTGCAAGACAGTGAGATATATATTTTATATGTTTGGGGACACATATTGTTGCAGGATTCGTCAAAGTGAACCTCGGACGTGCATGCCAATGATCGAACAGCCTTGGGAGTACGAAAACTAACGCAATTTGCATTTGCAGGCGCCCATATGTGCTGTTCTGCCCGCCCCCCCCCCCCCCCCCCCCCCCCCCAAAAAAATGACGTTTTTGACTTAGAGATGCCTCGTGCCTTGGATTCTGTTTCACCCATTCAAACAGGCATTACCTACCAGGTAATCTGCAGTTACGGACTAAATAAAGGAACAGCTAGCAGGATAGCTTTAGGCCGTTGACATTGCCATCAGTCAGGCAGCATGAACAGAGTTGTAACAACAGACATTGGTTCAGATCATGTTCCATTAATCCTGATGCTGAAAAACTGAAAACGTTTCAAAGTTTATTATCTGAAGTGACAAGTTAGCTAAGCATCTCATACAAGATACTGGCCCCCCTTTTGTCCTTGGCAGGGTCAAGTTGCCAAGTGGCATGATTCCTGAAGGGATAGATTGACTTGATCACATGGATCATCATCGTTCGTGGCAGGGTTGGTCGAGAGCTTGGTCAATTCAAACCTCGGACGCTTCGTTCGGCTCACTCCCTTGAAGCAACAAATGCAACTTGCAATCGAGTTGTGCCAACCGCCAAGCAGTGGTTTGCATCACTTAGTGAAGTCACTCACTTTGAACAGTTTTCAAGCTAGCCGCTCCTTGAGTATTGATCATCATCCAAGTAAAGTTCGTTTGCTGCAAATGTATGTTTGACCCTAAAAAACGGTCGGTCTTTGGCACTCCGGTGTTTTTGCTGGATTTGCAAAATAGTCATATCTGACGAGCTATTTGCCAGCCCTCAATGTTGCAAACACAAATGAGCCAAACATGAAGTTACAGTTTATTAGGGCTTCTTTTCCTGGGCCGAAATCTTAGACACATATGATACCTCAAAGAGACTATACGGGCTTCAAAAGACGGCTCATTAAATGCACTGCGCCACAGCAACAAGATAGAATCCATACTCAAAAAAAAAAAAGATAGAATCCAACATTGCCGACATGAACATGGCCAACACGTATAACTCCTGCGCCAAACCCCTCAACCAGGTCAGCCCAGCTATCCCCGTGGGCCACACTTCTCCCGTCCTGCCAAGGACCCGACCCAGCCCGGAAAGCAACGCCGCTGCCCGAGTCCCTGGCACTGCAGGGCTGCAGCACCGCCGCCGCCTTCCCCCTTTGGTAATGCTAGTTTACGGTCAACCGTACGAGAGGCGTTCGTACGGTCGATTTTCCGACAGTATTTTTTTTTTCGTTTTAGAATTTTTTTTGTCGTTTTTTGAGAAAAATAAATTCAGACATTTTTTTATGAGTCAAAATATTTTTTCAAGTGAAAATTTGGTGGGTAGAAAAAATTTCAAGAAACAAATTGGTGAGATAAAAAAATTTTACGAGAAAAAATTTGACAGAGAGAAATTTATCAAATGGAAGAAACAAAAAATGTACATCCAAATAAAAAAACTCGGCTAATATTTTTTTTAAAAAAAATTTGTATGCAAAGAAAAAAATCTTTCCTTGCTTCTTTTTTTCTTCTCCGGATAGATCCACCGCCATGATTGCTTTGAGCCAAGGTGTGTGCAGCATGGGGGCACGGGGCCGGCGCGGTGCCGCTCGTGGAGGCGGCACAAAGTGGCATCGAGCTCCGCGCGCTTCATCCCTAGCGGACCGGCGGCTTGTGCGGCGAGCGTTGCCTGCGGCGATGTAGCGGCAGTCCCTGACGAGCTTTGCTGGATCGAACCGGCATAGCTGGAGAGCGCGGGAGCGGCGGACTCCAACGAGCTTCGCATGCAGTGGTGATTCCGGCGAACTCCTCCAGATCGAGCTCAATAGCGGGCTCGCGCCGCCCCTCGCGCCGCCAGCCCCGCAGGCCCCGCCGCGCCGCTCACCGCCTCGCCGCTCGCCGCTCGCCTGGGGTTCGGAGGTCCCAGCGCCGCTCACCGCCTCGCCGCTCGTCGCCGCCACCGCGCCGCTTGCTCAGAGGTGCGCCGGATCTGGAGTGGAGAAAGAAGGTACGCTGGAGGAGGTGTGCTGGATCCGGGAAGGAGAAAAGGTGCAAAAGAGATAAGGGGAAAAGAGAATGGAGAGAGATGTGGTCGGCAGCACGTAGGTGTGGGGTCCAGCGTATTGATAAAAATCGACCGTGTCTCTCCAAACTTACGGTCACCCGCAAAGACATCATTTCGTTCCCCCTGCGTGCGCGCTACGCGTGCCCAGCTGCCGCGTCTATAAAAGGGCAGCGCTCTCGATCCCTCGCCCCCTCAAACCTCGCACGTTCCTCCTGCACGCTCGAGCCGCACGCGCCGCCGCCAAGGAGCTCGCCCGGAGCAGACCTAGCGCCCGCGGTCCCTCCACCGCGGGCCAAAGGTGTGCCCCGAGCGCCCATCCAGGAGCCACGCCGTCGCCCTGCCCTGTTCGCCCCGACCCCCTGCATCGCCCCTACCCAGCGCCGCCGCCTAGGCCTGCTCTCCTGTCGAGCACTGCGCCGCCGCTCTCGTCTTCGAGCCGGTAAGTCGGAACCCTATTCTTTTTTGTGTTTTGAGACCTGTAGAAAATCTTTTGAAAAATTAGATAATATAGCTCGATCCATCATCCTTTCAGATCTAATTCTACTTTTTTAGCCAGCATTGTTTTATGTGTCTTGTAGGCTTTAACATCTATAGTTAATTATGTAGAGATGCCTTCAGTCTTGTCTCTTCCATAATTTTCGCGCTTGATTTGAGATCCGTTTCGTTCCGTTCTTATTACGTTAGTCTTGTTTTAGCGTAACTATCATTGAGCAATATAACAATATCATAGTTTCTCTTTTTAAAACTAAAAAAAATTAAATATAGATTTAATTTAATTAATGTTCTCTCGTCTGGTTTGACTAAATTAAATCTTTACCTTAGTTTTTCATAATTAATGTTAATATAATTAATACAATATATAAATGTATTTTACTTATAATTTGTTAGTTAAACACGAGTCATATAAAGTTATGGTTTAGAAGCTATCACATGTTCTTTTCAAATTATTATTTAATTAGTCTAATTTATACTTAGACAATCATAAATAAAAATTGAATAAGTTCTACTTTGTCTTTATAAATATATAATATGAGTTAATTATAATTATAGATATTTCTTTTAAATATCCTTTGTATATGTTTTATAATTAAAGTAGATGAAATTTATAGTACTTTTTTTCTTCTTTTATAAATAAATTTTCCAATAACTGGTTAATGGGTCAACACACTAGTGCCTCAAGCATGCAATCTGTGATTAGCAAAGCTTGTTGCTAGTTAATGGACTGGACCTGTTAAGCTTCGAGTCTTGGGTTGATTAGTAAATAATTAGCACAGCCTGGTGTATATGGGCTTTAGATGACCCATGCGTGGCCCGTGCAAGCATCATGTGTGTGTACATGCAAACCTTCACTAATGAGATCAGCGTCATATCTTCTGTAAGCTTCTGCATGCATACGTGCGCCAGCCAAAGGATAAGCCTGTGGATGAGATTGAAGTTCAAAATTTGAATTAGCAGCCATGTTCCTTCTCTTCACCAAGCTGCGCGCCACGTGATTCTTCAGTTCATCACAGAGTTTGGGGAGCTGGCCGAGGTTGTCACCATGTGACCCAAGATTCTAGTAGAAGGTCTCGAGGTTCTCCGAGGCAATGCCCACCAGATGCCAGATCTTCTCTGTTCACTTATGTGCCTCCTTCATCTTCTGCTCGTACTCAGCATCCATAGAAGTTTGTTTATCTTGCATGGAGGTGGCGTTCTACCTATGATTCATGAGCACTGTCCGGTCGCCTTGAACAAGCGCGAACTCGGCCGCCACCTCAGAACACGCAGTCTTAGTACGCTGCAAGTGGGAGAGCACATCTTTCTCATCCTTGCCGAGGGTCACGCTAAGCGCTGGGCTAGTATCCCCAGGCACGTAGTCAGCAGCTCTAGATCAGCAGGAAGTGGGGACTCAGACAAGCTGGCCCATTGGCTCATGAGGAGTTTCAACGTTTAGATCACCTTGGCACCATCAAGGGGCGTCCTCTTCAGCATGCGGAAGAGACGAGCAAGATCAACATGGATCATGTATGATCGCTCTTCCTCCAGAGTTCTCATCGGAAGGACCAGGCTTGGTGGGTTCATAGGCTCGCACTCAACAGAGTAGACTGAGTTGATCATGAAGTGAGACATATCGGAGACCAGCTATGTAGGCCTCTATCTTCTTCTTCTTCTTCTTCTTCTTCAGTTTGAGTGCCTGCTCTAGAAGAGCAAGCGCCCCTGGTTTAGTCCTAACCTTCTAGAAGAGCAAGCGCCCCTGGTTTAGTCCTAACCTTCTCTGGAGACAAGATTGGATCTTCTGACGTCTTGGTAGGGGGTAGCACATCCTTCCCCTTCAGCTTCTTAGCCCACTCCGAGAGTGGTAGCTGATCATCATCATCATCAGCTGCACCATTTCCACCAAAATTTTGACCGAATAACACAATACAATCTTACAAAAAAGAAATTGAGGAAAAAAGGAAGAAGAAAAAAATCAAGTACCTTGCTGCCGTACCACCAAGCATTATGATCGGGAGGAGCGAGTTTTGCATCCAGGCCACCCAATGAATCAAGATCAATCAAATTTTTGGGGAATTCACGTGAATTTCAGCCCAATTGAAAACTGCAAAAATGACTGAGTCGTCTACTAATAAAAGTAGAGAGAAAGAAATACATAAGAAATTAGCAATACTAACATTATCATCAGTGTCACTACTAAACTTGTTGTCACACCCGGTTTATGAAGGAAAACCGAATGCATCTCATATGTGCGCCAGAATCAAGTTTACACACATATGATAGACTATAAAGTGAATATCATTACAAATGCATAACGAAAGGAGAATATTAATAACTTTATTACATAACCGAACACGACGTCCTGTGCCTCCTGCACGGTCTCTGCAGTCACATGGTTCACCCTCCAGTGAACATAGTTCTGCTGGCCTCTGTTGCCCTGGAGGGTCTGGTTGCTGTTCCTGGGCTGCTGCTATTGTTGCTGCTGTGGTTGCTGGGGAGTCTGCCTCTGGCCACTATTATTGAACTGGTCTGGAGTACCCCGGGTATTCCGCTTGGGGCAAGCGTTGGCATAGTGCCCAGGCTCACCACACTTGAAACAGACATTGCCTCCAGTGGGTGCGGGGTTTCTGTTCCTCGCAGGGGTGCCGATAGGAGTGTTCTGGCGGTTTTGTGGAAAGTTAGGGCGCGGCACTGATTGACCAGAACGCGGAGTCTGTGATGTCTGTTGATTCTGCTGAGCGGGGCGCTAGTACTGGTTCTGGAACGGTGTCCCTTGCGGTGATCCAAAGCGGGGGCGCTGGTTACTGGACTGACCCTGCGACTCATACTTCCTCTTCATCTCAACGCCCATCTCCTTGCAGGTGTTCTCCACTGATATGATGTTGTCCACCAACTTCTGGAAGCTATCAAATGTATGCACCAACAGCTGATATTTGATGGGTGCATTTAATCCCAACCTGAAGTGATCCTGCTTCTGCTCATCCTCAGCAACATCTGCGGGGGCGTAGCGGGACAACTGGATGAACTTATCCCGGTACTCACTCACAGACATCCCTCCTTGCTTCAGAGCAAGGAACTCCTGTCTCTTGAGTTTCATCAAACCCTTGGGTATATGGTGTTCCCTGAACTGAGTCCTGAACTCCTGCCACGTGATGGTGTCAGCGTCAGCATGAGCTGCAGTGTAGGCATCCCACCAGTCAGCGGCGTTTCACTCCAGTCGTCCTGAAGCATACATGACCTTCTCTCTGTAAGTACACTGAGCTATGTTCAGCATCTTCTCAATGGTCTTGATCCAATCGTCAGCTTGGAGAGGATCTGGTGCATGTGAGAAGGTAGGGGGCTTGTGATTCATGAAGTCCCGATGATGATCTCTTGGTGGTGGCTGCGGTTGTGGAGCCTGGTTCACCTGAGCTTGAATGTTCACCATGACGTTGGCCATTTGGGTCAACAATTGAGTCTGTGCAGCGAAGAACTACTCCATCCCTGGTGGTGGTGGTGACCCCTGGTTCTGGTTGTTGCCTGCACCATTCATGTTGCGGTGCTGGGGGTTGATGCCTACTCCTTGACGTCGGACTGGTGCCTTATCGATTCCTCTTCCGGACCTAGTGTTCACCATCTGATCAGTTAGACAAGTGAGACTCATAAAATAGATCATGGTAAATTATAGGTACAAGGATGAGATGGAGACAATAAATAAAGATAGATAACCCCAAGCTTTACTAACTAGCTAACTTTATTAAAACTTGATGAAATTATGATCATCACTCCATAATTCCACCACAATCATTACAAATAAGCAACTCACAAAGTTCACAAGACCAAGCATTAAAATACACTGATAAAACTAACACACTTTAAAGAAACATTTAGGGACTAACGATTACAACTGACTCTTAACAAGACTCATCCTAAAACTCTTAAGCCTAACATCTAGTTGAAGCGGTTCTGGTAGCCACGGTCGCCGAAATGGAGCCTCTTGCACGGGGTGACAAGGCGGGAAGAGGAGGCTCATCCTCCTGGACAGGCGGGGCGCCTCCCCTTCAAGCTGGGCCTCCCTCAGGCGATCCTGGGTCTCGTCTAGCTGGTTGGTGACATGCTCTAGATCTGTGTTGAGTGTGGCGACAGCTCGAACAAGGATGTTGACGCGGCTCTCCTCGTCTCCTCCAAGTGTCAACTCTGTGTCCTCAGTCCCATGAGCACAGCGAGGAAGATGCTGGTAATCTGTGTTCTCCATGTCTCGGCGGTTGGTGTGGCAGAGAGACCAGAGAGCCCTCCTGGCTGCACTGCTGACTACGTCACGGTAGGTGGACATGGGTGTAGAGGAGTTGTGCGCTGAAACAGTCCTGATGTGGACACAAGTGACGTAGTATTCGCCGAGTGCGGGGTCGTCATAGTGCCTTGTGTAGTACAGAGGAGCCACAATGTTGTTCAGCTCGTCAAGCACGTCCCGCAGCATCATGGGAAAGTAGCTGTCTTCGTGGAACGAGGTATGGTCACAGCACGGTTCCCTCTGTGCTGGCGGGCCGTCGTCCTGGTTGTCTTCCTCCTCTTCATCATCTCCTGGGTCCTCCGGGTCTCCTCCAGCTGGTGCAGGTGCTGGAGCTACTGGAGCAGGAGGTGCAGGTGGCGGTGCTGAGTATTCCTGTGCTGGCGTTGGCGATGACAGCGGAGTTGACATGTTCCCTTCTGCATCGACCTCCATGATGCGGCCTCTCTGATCCTCGGCGAAGAAGTAGTCCCTCCCCGGTACCTCCTCAACCTCCTCCTCTGGCTGAGCTGGAGCAGGTGCAGGCACTGGAGCTGGAGCTGGCGCAACAGGTGTACGGCGAGCAGAGACATGACCCCGGTGCTCTTGCAAGCAGTTTGGCGAGACCTGACCATCTGTAGCAAGGACAAGATAGAGAGATTTGTTTTAGAAAAAAACACTTGGAAGAAGAAAAACAAGTATGCACCAAGGATGAGATAAAAGATATCAATATAAATAAGGATTGAGCAATTTTCAAAATAAGCATGGACCAATATGGTTTCTAAACAAGATAGGCCTTAATTTCTGACCATTTCTAACTAGACTAACGTCCTACAGTCAACACTACTTTGATACCACTTCTATCACACCTGGTTTAAGATGAAAAACCGAATGCATCTCATATGTGCGCCAGAATCAAGTTTACACACATATGAGATTCGCTTTATAGTCTATCATATGAGATACAGTAGAGCATCCAAATCAATTTTTTTCTCGTGGCCTCGGCTGGCCTCATGGTCGTTTTGATGGGCACTGTGTTTTTTCTCATGACGCTTGGAAACATCCTTGTTGTCGTGGTACTCCGGGGCATCTTTGCTTTCACAGCGTAAAAATCCAGACTTGGCAGGTGCCATGGAAGTTGCAACAAGATCAACGCAGGTTACATTACGTACAAGAAATAAAGTATGTTTGTAAGTACAGGGTGAACTACATCCTTCCCCTTCAGTTTCCTGACCTGCTCGGATCTTCTAGCGTCTCGGTCTGCTCAGTAGGGTGAACTATCCCCTTCAGTTTCCTGACCCGCTCGAAGAGGGGTAGCTGATCATCATCGTCGTCTACATCATTGTCACTAGAGTTTTGATTGGATAAAGCAAAACATCTTATGGAGGAAACTACGAGAAAAAAATCAAGTACCTTCAAGCCGCACCATCGCTTCCTGGCTTGCGCTTGCATCTGGGCCACCCAATGAATCCACGCTAGTTGGAATAGCTGGGAGGTTAAGTTGATTCAATCCAATGGAGAACTGCATAGAGATCGAGGCTTTGATTAAAAAAAATAGGAAAAAGAATGTATGGATATATAAAAAGATCGGCAACACTCACTGTCGTGGGATTTCTAGGGTACCCACAGCCGGGTGGCAGAACGCACCCGCCTATTCCCAGAGAGGGAGTGCTCGGGAAGATACTAGGCGATTGGCTGATCTAGCTCTGAGATAGGCACACAAGAACACACGATCTAGAGTGGTTCGGGCCGCCGGAGTGTAATACCCTACGTCCACTGGAAGAGGTTTTGATCTCTGTTGTGTATGAATCTATCCTCTGCCGGGTCTTAGCTCTCACCCAGCCTGAGTTTTTCTTCAAGCGGGCGCCCCCTTTTATAGACCAAGGGGTGCGGATACATAGGACGTTGGGGCCCCGACAAGTGGGCCCAACGTGACTGTGCAGCATACTGCGAAGAGTAGTCAAATGGCTACAGTGGTTACGAATCTTTCCTCTGATACGCTTCCATGCCCTGCTAGCCCTCTGACGAAGGGTGGTCTTCTCTTGTCCCGTCAGCAAGGTGCCTGTTGGGGGAACGTAGCTTGCGGCGTGACCTGTTGAGGCTATTATGTAGGCGTCATAATAGGTGAAGCCGAGTCGTCGTATCCACCTGTTATAGCAGACTGACAGGCGCGGCGTGGGCGGCGCCAGCGGTGTGGGCGGCACCAGCAGCCCCACTATGCATCTTGGTAATACGCGATCAATAGTGCCCCCTGGTCAAAGAATCGCCTTAGCTTCTGCTACATCAATGTGGACGTCCTCCTACCGCAATGAATACAGCGGTAGGTGAACTTTAATATTGAGACCAAGCAGCTTTATATACGAGTTCTGTGCTTGCAGACACGTGGCGGCCCCGGACCACCCCGAGGTGGGGTGTCGATTCCTTCCCTTGGCGAGGGGTCCGGTTACTATACCGGGGGTCCGAGACCCCAAAGGGGGTCCGGGATTCCGCGGGGACCCGGACCTCCACGGGAGGTCCGGGGCCTCCGGCTGTTCGGGCTGAGCGTCTGCTTCTTCCGGAACACGTGGTGCTCCGGGACCTTTCCCAACCAGAGGACGGGTCCGGGACCGTTGACGGGTGAACAGGGCTTCCGGACCGTAGGGGTTCGGCTGCTGGACGTAGTTAAGGATAACTACAAAACTCTTCTTGCCTGGACACAGCAAGAGGGGGTACCCCAGTCCTGGGGTACCGACAGTGGCCCCCGGGCCCACCTCGGGAGAGGTACGAACCCGCGGGTGGGGCCTACTATCGCGATGTGTTTCCACGCAAATTTGATTGCGTCGGTGTGCTCATGTCAAGAGCGGGTGCTCCGGACCCCTTGGAGGCCGGAACACCGGTAGTCAGGTCCAGGTACTAGAGTGCTTTCCACAGGGCATCGAAGGTGTAGGCTTAGGGTGCGGAACCAAGCTAAGCAGCTACACAGACTTCGGATCGCTCAGGGAGCAAGCACCATTTCCCGGACCCGGCTCTTGGCGACCGTGGCGAGCGGTCTCCGCCGGAGCGGGCCACCGGAGTGGACTTGAGTCGACCGTGGTGAGCGGTCTCCGCCGGAGCGGGCCACCGGAGTGGACTTGAGTCGACCGTGGCGAGCGGTCTCCGCCGGAGCGGGCCACCGGAGTGGACTTGAGTTGACTGTGGCGAGCGGTCTCCGCCGGAGTGGGCCACCGGAGCTACCTACGGGCCCCTACCTGGCGCGCCAAATGTCGTGGTGCTGCAAACCACGGCCGGGTGGCGGAAGGCACCCGCCCTAGCCCAGAGGGTGTGTACTCGGGGGTTAGCTAGTCCCAGATGGATCTCACTCAAGAACACGATGAACACAGCAAGATTTAGAGTGGTTCAGGCCGCCGAAGCGTAATACCCTACGTCCACTGTGTGTTGTCTTGCCTTCCCACGAGAGTGAGAGAGGTTTTGAGAGCTTGTGTGTCCGGAGAGCCAGACTGAGTATGGGCGTGTCCAGCGAGCGCCTCCCTTTTATATCTCAAGGGAGGCGCGTACATGGCTGCCGGGACCCCGACAAGTGGGCCCAGCGATGCAGTATAAAATAACGTACTGTTCATACATTATGGCGTTGCAGGCAAAGGAGATCTTTCTCTGGATATCCTTGCCTGCTCTTGGGGTCCCCCGTTCAGCATGTCCAGGCGCTGTCTTGTCGGAACGGCGCCAGTCGTTGCCAGCGGCGTCGCCTGCCACGTAGCTGAACGGGCTGTGTAGCTTGCGGCGTAGGCGGCATGATGGAAAAGTGCCGTGCCATCATATCCATTTAATGCTACAGACGGGCTCTGCGCGGGTGCGGCACAGGCGGCCTCACTGTGTACCTTGGTAATACGCGGTGCACAGTGAGGCCTGACAAAGGCTGTCCCGCGTGCCGCGGCGATAGAGCACGCCTCAACTATCCGCATTAAATGCGGTGGGTGGGCGAGTCTCCTTGCGGAGGACTCGCTTCGAGCCCGCGCCCGTGCCTCCGGGACACGTGGCGGCTCCGGACCCCCTCGCGGTAAGGGGGTCCGGATGGGCGCAGGAGGTCCCGGACCCCTATGGGGGGGTTCGAGGCCTCGGCTGTCAGCTCGGAGCTTCCCTTCCTTAGAGACACGTGGCGTCTCCGGACCCATCCCCAGGCGGGGAACGGGTCCGGGGCCGTTAGCCTGGTGAGGAAAGAGCCTGACCGGTGGGGCCTGGCTACTCCGTCCTTACGCGTAGTTACGGATAACTACGCGGGTCCTGCCTTGCTGCAGTAAGAGTGGGTATCCCTGCTACAGGGTACCGACACTCACATCATCATCATCATCCGTGTCACTTCTTGTGTCTCCAAGATCCAAGTCCAAACGTTCTGTCGGTGCAGTCGGCAGTGTGTCACGTGGTGCATCAGGTGCCGCCTCAGTCGGTGGAGTGCGACGAGCATTGCTCGTGACTCTCGGAGGGCCTGGAAACAGTGTAAAGGTTACCCCATGGGGAGGCTAATTTACGGTCGACCGTAGGGAGGGCTTCCCTACGGTCGATCTTCCGACCGTCACTTTTTCCCTTTTTAGTAACTCTTTTGTTATTTTCTGCAAAAATAATTAGAAATTTTTTTAATGAAAAAATTGGAGACAGAGAAAAAAAATTCAAGGGAAAAATTGGAGACATAAAAAAATTTCAAGAAAAAAATTGGAGATTAGGAGAGAAAATTTTTTCGAGAAAAATTTGGGGGGATAAAAAAACTGAAAGACAAAATTTTACGAAATAAATTGAAAATATTTGAAGAGAAATTTTTTGCATCCAAAATAAAAAAATCTTGGGTAAAAAAAATTATTAAAATTTTTGAATCAAACAATTAAAAAAAAATCTTACCGGCCTGCGTCCTGCCGCGCCGCCCGCCGCGGCGCATCCCCACTGGCGCCTTCCCGCCAGGGCCGCGCCTCCCCACCGCTCCACGCCACCCAACCGCCGCCGCTGCCACGCCATCCCGCCGCTCTGCACCACCCACCCGCCGCCGCCGCGCCACCCCGCCGCCGCCGCACCAGTTCCGCCGCCACCCCACCCCGCTCCACCCGCCGCTAGATCCAGGAGGAAGGGAGAGGGGCTCCCCCGCTGGATCCAGGATGGAGAGGAAGATGGAGGAAAAGGGGTGAAGAAGATGGAAAGGGAAAAGAGTAAATGTAAGGATCGGGTGCTCTAGCCTAAGAGGGGGAGGGGGTGAATTAGGCACTCTAAAAACTTAGACCTATGTCTCCAACTAGTTTGCACAAAACTTAAACTAAAACAAGCTATCTTGATGTGCAACTATGGTTGTTCTAGTGTGAAACCCCTATCCCAAAAGAGTTTAGCAACCTATAGCCTTTTCTATTCAAGAAACTACTCTACGAAAGTAAAGGCATACAAATTGCTAGTATGAAATGCGGAAGCTTAATGAGCGGGATAGAAGATAGCAAACTCTTGACGCGGGTGTTTATCTCGTGGTTCGGTTAGCCATAAAGACACACCTACATCCACGTTGTTGTAGCACTCACTAAGAGTATTGCTACTCGGCCACCAAGTCTCTTCCGTGAACACAATCACGGTCACCTTGGCCTCGGGTTCCACTAAGGAGCTTCTCCACAAAGGATGGGGGTCTCCACGTCCCCCGCACAAAGTGTCGTCGCCGCTCCACACCAAGTCGGAGGGTCGATGACGTTGCCGGCGAGCTTCAAATCTCCAAGGTGCCGGCGCACCAAGCTCTTATTTTGGTTCACTAGAGAACCACAGCACAAAGGCTCAAGGCCTTGCAATCACACTCACAAGAGCTAACCTTTACACAACACTCTCAAAGTGTGATAAGGGCTAAGGATTGATCTTGATGCTTTTGTATGGCTTGGAGATGTTCTTGGGTGTGTGTGGGATGTCCAGCAACTCCAGCAATCTTCAAATGGCCGGGGTGAGGCGTATATATATATGCCACCAAGTCTTGTAGTCGTTGCTCCAACGGTTAGCTGAAAATCTGTGTATCACCGGAAGAACCGATGCCTCTGGCAGGGGTAGCGTCGGTTCATCCGGTCACTCATAACCCGAAGTAGCCGTTGAACTCCTGACAGCTGACGCAGTGATCACCGGTTGAACCGATGCTTTGTTCCGATGCATCACCGGTTCATCTGGTGCTTAAGAATCTTCTCCTGACAGCTGACGTCATTACACCGATGGTATGCACCGATGCTTCACCGGTTCAACCGGTGCTGAAGAATCTTCTGTTGACAGCTGACGTTATTACACCGATGGTATGCACCGATGCTTCACTGGTTCAACCGGTGCTGAAGAATCTTCTCCTGGGATCTTGACATCGTCTCTGGAACATAGGACGCTCAATGCGGAACCCCCGTAGGGGCGGCTCTACGGGCCTTGCTACGCCTATCTCCTCTCTCTTTGTCATTACTTGAATCTTAAAACTCTGAGAATGATCATCTTAATAATCATATTAATCCAAGTGTTGTGTTGTCATTCGATCACCAAAATCACTTGAAATGGCATAAATGGTGCCATGTTCCTTACATTAAAAGAAGAGAGTGACTGCATCGACCGTAAGTTGCAAAACTTACGGTCAACCGGAGATTCATCATTGCGTACCCCCATGTCCCAAATCACGGCAAGGACGTGGAGGCTGGTCGGGCAGTCGCAAGGCGCTAGGCAGAGAATTCCGACACGAAGCGTCGTTAGATGAACCAGCATATTTAATCTCTCCCTTGGACGTACCTTCGTAGTGTTTGGCGCGCTTGGCCTGATGCACGTCGCGAGCGACCAGAGCAAATTGCCCAGCCACACTTCTGCGACACCTAGAGCCCCAATCCGAGTGGCCCGTCTCGCGGCTTCGGCTATCCTCATGGTCGTCATCTTGACGAGAGTCGCGCTTCCTGTCGCGGCGCTCGAAAACATCCCTGGTGTCGCGGTATTCCGCTTGGGCGTCCTTGCCATCACAACGAGAGGATCCAGACTTCCCGGGTGCCATCGAAACTGCAACAAGATTGGCACATAATGCATCACGTACAAGGAATAAAATGAAATCACTAAGTACATAAAGCTGCAAGCGAATGCTTGTTACCGGCTACCCAGAAGCAAGAAGGATCTCGACGTGAGGCTTTCCGGTGGCCGCGAGCAGGAACAAAACGCAAGCGAGTTGGCGTTGGCCGGAGAAATCGTCTGCCACCTTGCAGCTATTTATAGAGCTAGAGGCCCACAAAATCGTAACCAAGAGAGAGAGAGGCACATGCTAATTTCACGGCGAGCGGCGGCTGGTTGTTGCAGTGCGTGCATGCAGATAATGATTGGCGTTTTCCCCTTAGGCAAGATGTACGTGCCAATTGTTGGGGGTGTTTCTCCCTGCTGTTACGATTGAGAAGTCAAATCAACTGGATAAGCTTGAAACTGAAGTCTCCACGTGACAATGCAAAATACCCACGGAAGCTAAAATGGCAAACAGTAGAGATTTCATTTACTTATATGCGAAGGTCGCAAGACACAAGTAATAAGTAATGCAACGTATCACCGAGAATATTCCACCAAGTTGAGTTTGAGTCGGCTCCGCCCTCAAACTCTACTTGGGGGGGGGTGCATTTGTCCGACGGTATTTTGTACATGCATGTTCCTCAAGGTAAAGAAGATGAGATTACATATGTGGTTTAAGAGAAGCAAGCTACATGATGTTAACGTGCAAAGAAGTTTGCATATGCTAGCTGCACGCACGTGTCTTCTCTACCTATTCTTTTCAGAGGTTGCACAAACAGTTTGGGCCAATGCATGTGCGCAACCTGTGATTAGCATTGCCGGCCACGGTTAATGGATTGGATTTGTCAACCTGTGATTAGCATTGCCGGCCATGGTTAATGGATTGGATTTGTTAAGCTAAGTCTTGGGCTAATTAGTAAAGAGTTAGCACTAATTAGCCTGGTGTATATGGGCTTTTATGTGACCCACGCATGGCCCATACATCAGCCCATGCAAGCGTCTTGCGGTGGATACGAGCAGGCCTCCACGAATTGCCTTCTGGAAGCTTGCGCATGCACAACCACGTGCTCCAGCCGCCTGTGGATGAGATCAAGCTTTCAAATTTTGAATTGGCGGCCGCACGGTGTGAAACTGATCCGGGCGCTTCGCTCGGGCGCCGGCTCGCTCGGCAACAGATTAGAGGCGGCGCACAGCTCGGCGCTCCTCTCCTGGCCACGGCGTCCGGCCTATAAAAGAGACCCCCCGGTCTCTCACGAGGAGATTCACACACATCCACGATCCACATCCATCACGCACACACACCTCATCGCCATCCACTCACCCTGCACCACACCAGTTCGCGTCGTCACCGGCCAGAGTTCGTGATCAGCGACGACACCTGCTGCGCGGCCGCCATCTCCATCACGCGCGCGGCACCGGCTAGTGAGTCCGCGACCTACGGCGAACTTCTGGCCTTGGCTTCACGGTGCCATGCATCCAACGTCGCCGCCGTCGAGCACCCCGGCGTCGACCCCATGGCCCCTGTTCTTCTCGCCGGTAACCCAGGTTAAGATCGTTTATCTCGTTCATTTTCTTCTTGCATCTTTGCATGTCTTCTTTCAGCACGCATGCATGGAGTTCGCTCATCATGGTCATCGTGGTCGCCGTGGACGAGATAGTCACCTGCCGCAGTGAACAGACTGCCACATCGTCGGCCGCCGGGGCCGTCACCGTATCGCAGCCGCGGCTCGATGCCGTCCCGCTCGCCGTTGTGCAGTTCGCCGCCGGAGCTCGTCCATGAATAGCCCGCCACGTCGTCGGCCACCGGGACCATCGTCACGTCGGTACCACGGCTCACAATTGTTCGGCTCGCCACTGAGCAGATGGCCATCGGATCGGAGCTCATCCCTGAACAGCCCATGTCGCTGAGATGTGTCACAAGGCCTTGCATGCATCAACTGAAGAGCCGTTCTTGTACAAGTTTATATTAGAAGCCACAAGAGATCAACGTGAACACGGGCTGCCTCTTCATCTTCGACGTTCACGGAGAGAAGAGTGATGCCGATGTGTTCTGTCTTCGACTGGGCTGCAACTGCCGAAATCTCGCGTTTGTGTGGTGGTCGTACTCTGGCCAGATCTGCGCCCGCCAACACCCAACGATATGATGGCTACTCGACACGCCTCTATGAGATTATACTACTGTGACGTCTGATAGATCGAACTAAGGGCCGCCATGCAGAACTACATCAGCAACTCCACTACGACACTCCATACAACACTTGCTGTTCGTGACTGACGAAGCCGAACGGCACGGGCGGACACCGTCGATGTTTCAACTGCGTTACCATCGGCCCATGGACCGACGAGGCCATGATAATGCCGCCGCCTGCATTCGTCCATAATCATCATCATGCAAAGAGGACGCGAAGTGAAGATCGAGGAAGACAACCATTGCAGCTTAATCGGAGGTGTTCTGCGAGTCATCTCGCAGATGTAATTAACTAGGAGCCCTCCGAGGCCTTGGGAACCAGAAGATCACATCGCCCATGATTCGATCTGCCCCACGGCAGGCTATGGAGCGCGCATACATATTGGAACCAGTATTTGTATTGTTAGAAAATATGAATGAAATATATGTTCCCTACCTTGTTCTTTGTCTATTTATTTTGTGTATTTATATACACTAGCACGCCCGCAATTTATTTTCCCCCGCGTGTAGACAAGCCCATCCGGGTATTTTTCTCCCCAAACAAAAATACTAAGTTCTTTCATGCTATGGCCACTCAGACATATAGGAAAAAATATTATAAGCCAAATTTTGGATGATTCTGGTATAATGGTCACATAGTGAGAAAAGTGCCCTCTTCTTCCAGGAATTCAAGAGAACACTGGGGACTTCAGTTGAAACATCCATGCAATTTGACCTTCAAGATATTGTCCTCTCACACAGCAACTTGGAGCACCTTTGCATCCCTTTTAACTCGGAGGAAATTGACAAGGTCATTCTTGAGCTCCCCTATGACAAAGCCCCTGGACCAGATGGCTTCAATAGCTTGTTTTTTTAAAAAAAAAAGCATGGCTTGTTATCAGATTTGATATGTATAAGCATTGCAAGGAGTTCTACTTCCATCAGGCTGACCTCAAAAGCATCAACTACTCTTATATCATATTGGTAACCCAAAAAGACAATCCTGAGAGTGTAAATGATTTTAGACTCATCTCCTTAGTAAACTCATCACCCAAGTTGATTTCAAGGCTCCTTGCAAACAGGCTCCAAACTGTGGCTCTTGAGGTAGTTCACGAGAACCAGTATGGTTTCATTAAAGGCAAGACAATTCAAGATTGTCTGGGTTGGGCTTTTGAGTACCTGCATCAATACCACCAATCTAGGAGGGAGATTATTATCCTCAAGCTGGACTTTAAAAAAGCCTTTGATCAAGTCGAGCACACTGTTGTTTTGGACATGCTTAGAGCTAAGGGTTTTCCTCCAAGATGGGTCAATTGGGTTGAAGAAATTCTGAAACATCCCCACATAAGTAGAGACTAAATGTGATACAAATATCAGTCCCAGGAGGCTGATAACACATTTATTCAACAGATAGTTCAGACACCGTACACCCTCCGTGGAGGCGGACCCTCGATACAGACGATGATAAGCAGTAAAATGGCTACGGTGACATACCAAAGCACGACCCAGACGGTGTCCAGCTCAGGCTCAGAGTAACACGCTAGCAGAAGCATCTTGCAGAGGGCCGACACCACAGGCAACGTTGCGTGCGGACGCAACCTCTACTTGACGTCTTCAGCAACAAAGTCCGGATCTTCCTCTGAAGCAAAACCACAAATATATATCGGGTGAGTACAAAAGTACTCAACAAGTCCAACCTCACCCACGGAGGGGGGTAACACAGATATGCACAGGATAAATCAAGGATAAGGCTGAGGTTTATTTGCAGCAAAGCTAGATTTTACACATGCAAGGGTTTATTTTTGAAAAGAGTTTTCTCAAAATAATTATTTGGTAACCGTATAGTGAGTGGTGTTGATCCTACACAAAGAATCCAAGTTTTAATGCTACCGAACTCCTCATCCGCAGTAGCTCACGGCACAACTGCCGGATACTTTCCAAAAACAACTCACACCATGGAATCATCCCTCCCGGAAGCTAGTTATGTGACCAAACCGTAACTCGCACAGTACTGTGGGCACGGCTATTTGAATAGGTTTTAAACTCTGCAGAGGTGTACAACTTTACCCACAAGTGGGGTACCACAGCACGATCACCTTAGTGTCGGTGCAGATGCCAACAAAGTCATTACTCACCTTAGCTAGACTTGAATAGCCAACACGGAATCCACCAAGGGGCCATTGACCTATCACCGAGGTTTAACCGGGGCATAAGTCACCACGATCTTATCCCTTCTTCTTGATCACCCGTTGCTCTCAGCTCTCCTAATGGCTATCAGACTAACTAGTGGGGTTTATGCTAAGCCGTTGCCACACACAACGGTCGAGTGGTTTGCACGATAGTTGAGTTAGGCAAGATGACACATCAAGTCGGTCCTTAATTGTGATAAGATGGATATCTCCCAACCTTCTTGCTCAACCACAAAGGTACGAGCCTCCAATATGACAATTCACACAGAAATGACATCCATCCATCCCATCTTAACATTCTTTTCTTTAATTTATCAAATATCCCATCTTTCCTTTTACACACAACTCACGCATTTTCCCTTTTATAAAACACGTTGTAACCATTTTTTTAGTGTAATAAAATGAGCACAAGGTCCTAAGCATTATAGCAGTCATCCAAACAGAGCATATCATATTTAGAGACAAGCATAGGTTATCAAGGAATGATCATAGCAATCAAAGGGTGGCTATCCAAAGGGTTTCAGCAACAAAACTTTATGCAATTTTCTAAAACAGGCTGATAGGTTCTATTTATAAAACTGTGTTAAATATGCAATCAAAGGATGGAATTGGACTCGCCGTCTTCAAAGCCTTCCGGAAGCTCGTGCTCGTGGTATGGTTCTTCAGGCTCCGGCTCGCGGTACTGCTCGGCAAACTCCTCGATGGGTTCTACCTCGTTCACACCGGCATCTACGGCGCACACACACAATAAAAAAAGAAATAAAAGTTTTACCGTTGAGCTCGAATCAGGAGAAATTTAGATATGAAGGTAGGAAGAATATTTTTGGGAGATTTTCAGATAGTGTCGGCTGGAATAATGTTGGAAATGACGTGATTGAGTTTCGGTATAATTGGAGGATTTTTGGTGCATCAAAAGATAGGCTAACGAGGTGTAACATCCCAAAAATTCACCAAGATAAATCACGCGCTAAAAATAATTTTCAAAATTCCTTTTCATCGTTGAGCTCAAATCATTCCCTCTTTGTCCGAGCTTCTAATCTCCCAAAGTCCTTCCCCGCGTTTCGCCGTCCGACACCGAAATCAATCGCTGTCTCTTCTCTTTCTTTTCCTCATCCCGCGTGTTGTGCTGCGTGTCGCCCGACCACCGCGCGCGGTCGACCGTCGCCGCGAATCCCGCCGGCGCCTCCTTTTCTTTTACTTCATCCTTTTCCCTTTTCTCCTTTCTTTTTCTCCTTTTCTTCTTTTTCTTTTTCTTCTTTTCCTTTCCCTCCCCTCTTTCTCCTTCCCTGCCCACGCACGCGCACGCCTGTCCACGCGCCACGCGCACGCCCTGTGTGCCGCACGCGTTCCACGTGACCCCGTTGCTCGCCGCGCCGCCCGTCGATCAGCACCGCCACCGTCTTCCTGTGCCCGCCTCGCCGCTCGCACCCGCCTCGGCGACGCCGAGATGCACTGCTCGCGAGCAGAGCCCGACGCCCGCGCCGCTCCGCAATTCTCACAAGCCGGCGAGGGCCATTAAAGTCGCCTCGCCGAGCCACCGGTCGGCCACCATCGCGGACCCCCCCTCCTCCACCGCCTTATCCCGCCTATAAATAGGCCCCTCTTGTCGCCCTTCACCCCCACAACCTCCACCGCCGCCCCTAGCCCTCTCCCAAGCCGCGCAGTGCCGCCGCCCAGAGCTCCTCCACCCGCCGCCGCCAACCTTCGTGGCCAGGCCGCTTCGCTCCATCCTGGCTCGAGATAGGTAGCGGGATCAAACCCCCTCATCCCCCTCTCTGTTTCCCCCCAAACCTCGGCCGCCGGCAATCGGCGCCGCCGGCACCCTCCTACCCCCTCCTCTTCTCTGTATTGAGGGGAGCAAGAAGAAAGGGCGTTTTGCCCATAGCCCCCTCCCCTTTCTTCTATTCTGTAAAGAGTCCCCCCTTCTTTAGTTTTTTAAAAAGAAGCCCTCCTTTATCATTTTATTCAAAACCAACCCTTCCACCATATAAACATAATTTCAAATATACCCCTGCCCATTTCCGGAGTAGCCCAAATATTTTCCAAAATTATAATCAAGCCCTTCTCATCTCAAACATAATTACACATAAGCCCCTAAATCCTGATTTAACCCCTAAGCCTTCGTTAACCTGTCATTTCATGCGCCAAAAATCCTCCAATCACCCCGAAACTTTACCATGCCTGTTCTAATATAGTTTTGGTCGTGCCATTAGAAAATCACCCAAAAATATTATTTCTACCTCCATATCTTAATTTCTTCTGATTCGAGATCAACAGAAAAACTTTTATTTCTTTTTATTTATTGTGTGTTTGTTTGTGTGCGCCATAGATCACGGAGTGACCGAGGAAGAACCCGTCAACGAGCAGTCCCGCGAGCAGGTGTGCGAGGACCAATACCGCGACCCCGAACCCGAACGACAGTACCTCGATCAAGACTTCTCGGAAGGCTTTGAAGACGGCAAGCTCGATCTCATCCTTTGATTACATATTTGACCCAGTTTTATAACCACAACCTACTGGCATGTTTTACAAAATTGCATATGCTTGGTCTACTGAAAACATAGTTGGATAGCCACCCCTTGATTTGTTATAACCATTTCTTGGCCACCTAGATTAATGTCTGAATACGATTAATTCTATTTGGATGTTAATCGCTACTAGAGCGCCGCTTAGGACCTGGTACTCGTTTTAAATGGTTACAACATGTTTTATAAAAGGGAAAATGCGTGAGTATTGAGAAAAGGGAAGTTGGGTTATAAAAGAATAGAATGTTAAGATGGGATGGACGAATGGCATTTCTATGTGAATTGTCATATTGGAGGCTCGTACCTTTGTGGTTGAGCAAGAAGGTTGGGAGATATCCATCCTATCACAATTAAGGACCGAGTTGATGTGTCATCTTGCCTAACTCAACTATCGTGCAAACCACTCGACCGTTGTATGTGGCAATGGCTTAGCATAAATCCCACTAGCTAGTCTGATAGCCATCAGGAGAGCTGAGAGCAACGGGTGATCAAGGAGAATGGATAAGGTCGTGGTGACTTATGCCCCGGTTAAACCTCAGTGATAGGTCAATGGCCCCTTGAGGGAGCCCGTGTTGGCTAGTCAGGTCTAGCTAAGGTGGGTAATGGCTTTGTTGGAATCTGCACCGACACTAAGGTGATCGTGCTGTGATACACCACTTGTGGGTAAAATTGCACACCTCTGCAGAGTGTAAAACCTATTCGAATAGCCATGCCCACGGTATTTGGGCGAGTTACGGTTTGGTCACACAACTAGACTTTTGTGAGGAATGATTTCACGGTGTGCGTTGTTTTGGAAAGTGTCCGGCAGTTGTGCCGAGCGCTACCGCGGATGGGGAGTCCGGTAGCATTAAAACTTGGATCCTTGGTGTAGGATCAACCCTACTCATTAATCGGTTAAGTAGGAATTGCATTAAGGAAACTCTTTTAAAAAATAAACCCCTGCATGTGTAAAATCTAGATTTACTGCAAATAAACCTCAGCCTTACCCTTGATTTATCCTGTGCATATCTGTGTTACCCCCTACTGTGGATGGGGTTGGACTTGTTGAGTACTTTTGTACTCACCCAATATATATTTGTGGTTTTTCTGCAGAAGAAGATCCGGACTACGTTGTGGAAAACGTTGAGTAGAGGTTGCGTCCGCGCCCAATCTTGCCTGTGGTGTTGGCCCTTTGCAAGATGCTTCTGCTATCGCACTATTCTGATCCCGAGCTGGAGACCGTTTGGGTCGTGCTTTGGTGTATCACCGTAGCTGTTTTATTACTTATTATCGTTTGTATCGAGTGTCCGCCTCATCGGAGGTTTGTATGGTGACTGTACCATCTGTTGAATAAATGTGTTATCAGCCTCCTAGGACTGATATTTGTATCACATTTAGTCTCTACTTATGTGGGCACGCTTCAGTTGGTATCAGAGCCGTAAGTTGGCCGTAGGACGTAACCCTTAGGACCGAGGACCTTTTCTAAGCCTTTTCCCCTATAACCTTCCCTGCTTAGCCCATCTTCCACACAGCACTTACCTTTGGCCTTTGCCTGGTTCCAGATGGCTGACGACAAATGGAGTGGCGGAATTTGCCCCGCAGAGTCTGGCCTCCCTAAGTTGTTGCTACTCAGCCTGGAACGCCTTGGAGTTGTGGATCCACCGGAGTATGTTTACCGGGAGTATGACTCCAGGGGAACCCTTCTGTGCAACTTGATGATCTTTGTGGGAAAAAGCACCCCCTATCCTGACGTGGCACCCTGGCTCATCTCCACCACTGGCTTTTGCTTCCCAGACACCTACTGAAAGGTCACCCGGAAAGCCCTGCGACGTCTGTGTGTGGTTTACAAGCATCATCTTCAGCGGACTCCTATGGGATTCTTCCCACCTACTAGAGGGAGAGGGCGCTCATGGATTGCCCGGATGAGAGGAATTGGGAGAGAAGAAGAAGAACTAAAAGATACGGTCTCCCACCAATCCATCTATCTCACCGGCTTGACCAACTCTATCAAGAACAGGCGGCACAACTGAAGCACCAAATCCGCAGGGCAGAAAAGGCGATCCAAGACATGAAAGTATAACGGAAAAGAGCCATACAAGCCGAGAACTCCCTCGCCGCTCTCCAAGCCCAATGGCAAAACCATGAGGTGCCCAGGAAAGAAGAAGAACCCGAAGAAACCCATTGGGATAAGGGTACTCAGACCGAAGATGAAGAGCACTGTCTTCCACCAAAGAAGCGCCGCACTTGGTTCGAGGAAGAGTCCCTATGATAGGAGAGTAGCACACCTAAGCTAGGGCCTCTATCCTAATAATCATGTATCCATGAAAAATGTACCCCACCCTGTTGTAATAATAAAGACCATCTATCCCCTTTTGTACCCAAGTATTTGTGCAAAGCTTATTTACCCTACCTTGTTTTTCAGATGGCTGAGGAAGGATGGACCCAGGGCATTTGCCAAGCTGCACCTAGCTTTCCCAGCCTTTTGATCAATGCCCTAGAGAACTTTGGCGTCACGGAACGCCCAAGGTGCTATAGCAGGGAGTACGAGCACCATGGTACTCTCCGCTGCAGGGTGATCCTGGTCATCGCCAAAAGTGACCGCTACCCCGATATCCAGCCATGGCGAGTGACCGCCACGGGGTTTAGGTACCAAGACACCTATCACCTGGTCGCCAGGAAGGCGCTCTGTTATCTATGCCGAATTTTTGAAGGACATCTCGCCCCCACACCAATGAGGTTCTTCCCTCCGGCCATCAGAACCCTAGTTTCGGAGGCCCGCATGAGAAGCCTGGAACGGCGCCGCCATGAAGAGAACCCCCTGCACCAAGTGGCTACTTACCTAGCCTCCTTGGATCAGCTCTTTGACGAGCAAGCCAGCATCCTGAGGAAGCAAATCCACTGAGCCAAGCAAGCAGAGCTCGCGGTAAGGATGCATCAGATCCGGGTGGCTCAAACCAAGGCAAGAGCCGCAGCCGCGGTCAGTAGCGAATCGGTTCCCCAGCAGAGCCTCAGGCAGGCCCAGGACCGGCGTATTCAAGAATGGACCAGAAGTGGAACGCCTGTTCCGGTAATTGGGGAAAACCATATCCTACTTGAGATGCCCGTCATAGGATGGTGACCACTTTTTGGGACCCCACAAGCTCCACCTAAGAATTCTGAAAGATCAACTGCAGCAGTCGAAGGAGAGGCTGCTGGGCAACCCCTGGAAAACGAAAACCCAGAAGACGGTGAGTTGCCCGTTCCCCTAGAAGCATGTTCCGCCCCGGAAGAAGGCTCGCCCCGCGAGTAGCATGCCCCAACACCACCCTAGAACAAGCCCTCCTAGCCCCTGTGACTTAAGTTGTACCCTTAAGTGTGACCTTTGTACCCAGTCGTGTAGTACGCGTTTTGGCCTTGCACCAATGTTGTACCCCCCTTGCAGTAATAAAGTTGTTTGTGCTTATTGTGTTGCTAGTCTGTGTGCTTGCTGTAGTCTGGGTGCTTTTCGGCAGGAGGTGAATTCTGCCCTTTTTAAAAATACAAACTAAATAACTTAAACATCACTTAATCCTAATCCTAGTCTCACAAAGACTCTACCCAATCTATAGATGTTGTCCCGACGTGGTTCAAGAGCTTCCCACCGTCGGACCCCTGCAGCCCCTGGCGCGGGAGGACCGCCTAACAGACAGGACCCTCTTCAGGAAGAACAGGAGGTAGACCAGCAAGAAAAAGGAAGCCAAGGAGAAGTGCCACTGCCACCACCACCACCCCTCGGGGACCTAGCACAAATAACACAACCAGACCCTCATACTGGAAACCCTGGCCAATGCCCTCGTCAATAAGTGGCCACGAGAGCAGACCATGAATGACAAGCTGATAGCTTTCCTGAGGACCAAGCCACCCACCTTTGCCGGATCCAGCAACCCCTTGGATGTAGACGACTGGCTGCGTGTGATCCAAAGGAAGCTCGAGCCGTTCGAATGCCAAGATCGAGACAAAGTTCTTCTGGCAGCTCACCAACACACTGGAACTGCCTTAGCTTGGTGGGAAAACTACTGTGCCGCTGCCGAAGATGCCTCCACCATCACTTGGAAGGAATTTGTGAAGGAGTTCCGCTGCTATTATATTCCCACGGCCACCATGAAGCGCAAGGCGGAAGAGTTCAGCGAACTGCAGCAAGGAAACAAGTCAGTAGAAGAGTACACCCACCAGTTCATTGAGCTTGCCCGCTATGCACCAGAGGATGTGGACAATGATGAAAAGAAGCAGGACATGTTCAAGAAGAGATTGAACCCAGAACTTCGGACCTTGCTTACCCCTTAGATCTACCCGGACTTTAATACTGAGAAATATGGCCATTCTCACAGAAAGGGCCAAAGCTGAAGAAAGGAAGGATAATAAGCGCAAGTTCCTGGAAAGCAAGGCCCGCCAGCAGGACCGTTTTTCAGAAACCCAGAAGCTTCAGCTATACTGCACCAAGATCTTAGGCCCCAATGCAGTATAGGACCCAGTCTCAGGTGACAGGCTCCCAGGTTCCTAACGCACAGTTCCGGAGCCAGACTACCATGAAGGCCCCGCAGAGCAATGCCAGCCAAGTCACCACCACCAACAACAATGCTAGGGCCTGTTTCAACTGCCGTGAGGCAGGGCATTACATTGCCAACTGCCCGTATGCCAAAAAAAAAAAGCCTGCTGCATCGGTCTTCTCCAACTCGGTGAATGGGCCTAGGCCACCGGTATCCGGAGCCAACCGTGTTCCCATCGGCAGCAACAACAAGGGCAACAACAATAACAGCCAACAGCCTTATGGACGAGCCCGCGTCAACCACATCAATGCACAGGAGGCTCAGGGTGCACAAGGAGTAGTACTTGGTGAGTTCCTAGTCAGCTCAACTCTGGCAACAGTATTATTTGATTCTGGAGCATCACACTCATTCATATCGTCATGCTTTTTGGATAAACATAAAATACCTACAGTACTACTAAAAACACCCCTATTAACCCGGACGCCTGAAGGTGACATCAAGTGTCAACTGGGTTGTTCTCGGGTAAGGATCAATTTAAGTGGGGTAGAATTTCTAGCCGATCTAGTAATACTTAAGTCTAAAGGAATAGATGTGATCCTTGGAATGGACTGGTTAAGCCTACACAATGGTCTCATAAGTTGTGCTGACAAGGTAGTACACCTAACCAACTCAGATGGGATACAAGTGACCTACCATACTCGGGGAAATGGACCGGACCCAATGGTTTTTAGTATGGAAGCGAAATCCTTAGAAGGAGTTCCAGTTGTGAATGAATACCCCGATGAACTCCCTGGAATGCCACTAGACCGGGACATAGAATTCTCCATTGACCTTGTCCCAGGGACCTCTCCCATAGCCAAAAGACCCTATAGGATGGCAGCCCCAGAACTAGCAGAACTGAAGAAACAACTAGAAGAGTTGCAACAAAGTGGTTTTATCAGACCTAATTCATCCCCATGGGGAGCCCCAGTCCTGTTTGTCAAGAAAAAGGATGGGAGTATGAGGATGTGTGTGGACTATCGCGCACTGAATGAGGTCACCATCAAAAATAAGTATCCTCTCCCTAGGATTGATGATCTTTTTGATCAGCTAAAAGGAGCCAAGTACATTTTCAAGATTGATCTGAGATCAGGATATCATCAGCTCAAGATTAAGAAAAGTGACATCCCAAAGACAGCTTTTGTCACCCATTATGGGCAGTTTGAGTTTACCGTGATGTCTTTTGGACTCACGAATGCAACTGCTTATTTCATGAATCTCATGAACAAGGTGTTTATGGATGAGTTAGATAAGTTTGTCGTAGTCTTTATCGATGACATACTTATTTACTCCAAGTGTCCAAGAACACGAGCAACATCTGCTGGTAGTTTTGGAAAAATTGAGAGCGCACAAACTCTATGCTAAATTCAGCAAATGTGAATTTTGGCTAGAGAAAGTGGCTTTTCTTGGACATATTCTGACCGCAAAAGGAGTAGCAGTCAACCCTGAGAAAGTCGAAGCGGTTTCCAATTGGTAGCAACCAACTAATGTTAGTAAAATCAGAAGCTTTCTTGGATTAGCTGGGTATTATCGGAGGTTTATTGAAGGATTCTTCAAGATAGCCCGGCCCATGACGGAGTTGCTTAAGAAGGAAAAGAAGTTTGTTTGGACAGAGTCCTGCAAAAGGAGTTTTAGGAATTAAAGAGAAGATTGACAACCGCTCCAGTACAAACCCTACCAGATATTCATCGAGATTTTGTCATTTATTGTGATGCATCCCGACAAAGATTGGGTTGTGTACTGATGCAAGATGGGAAATTAGTTGCATATGCTTCCCGCCAGCTCCGGCCTCATGAGCAGAATTATCCAACCCATGATTTGGAATTTGTAGCCGTAGTGCATGCCCTTAAGATTTGGCGACATTACCTGATTGGAAATAAGTGTGAGATTTACACCGACCATAAGAGTTTGAAGTATATCTTCACCCAGCCGGATTTGAACTTAAGGCAAAGAAGATGGCTGGAATTGGTTAAGGATTACAACTTAGAAATTCATTACCACCCCGAAAAAGCAAATGTGGTAGCCGATGCCTTAAGCCGGAAATCTTATGGACCCAAGGATGCCCATCTGCGAGAGGAAATAGCCCGATTGAATGTGCACATTGTCCCTCGAGGCTCCAGCCACACGCTAAGTATTCAGCCTACATTAGAGGACAGAATCAGAAAGGCCCAAAGTTCGGATAAGGATTTAATGAAAATCCGCAAACATACCGGAGAAAACAAAGCACCAGATTTTTGAGTGGACGATAAAGGAACCTTGTGGTATAAAGATAGAATTTGTGTGCCCAAAGAAGGGGACTTTCGGCAAGTGATCATGGACGAGGCTCATAACTCAGCATATTCCATTCACCCAGGATCCACCAAAATATATTTGGATTTAAAACAAAAGTATTGGTGGAATGGAATGAAATCAGACATTGCCCAGTTCGTGGCCCATTGCGACACATGTCAAATGATCAAGGCTGAGCATCAGAAGCCAGCAGGAATACTACAACCCCTACCTATCCCAGTTTGGAAATGGGATGAGATAGAAATGGATTTTGTGGTAGGATTGCCCAAAACCCAGAAAGGCTATAACTCCATTTGGGTAATAGTGGACCGGTTCACCAAGGTCGCTCACTTCCTACCCGTAAGGACCAACTATGGAGGAGAAAAGCTAGCCCATCTCTATGTGGATAATATAGTAAAGCTGCACGGTGTACCTAGTAGGATCGTCTCAGATCGAGGAACCCAGTTCACCTCCAAGTTTTGGAAAAGTCTGCATAAGGCCATGGGGAGCAAATTGGATTTTAGTTCAGCCTCACCCGCAGACTGATGGACAAACTGAAAGGGTAAACCAAGTTATGGAGGATATATTGAGAGCATGTGTCCTCACCTATGGTAAAGATAGGGAATAAATCTTACCCTATGCAGAGTTCTCATACAACAATAGTTATCAGGCAAGCTTAGGCATGTCGCCATTCGAGGCTCTTTATGAAAGAAAGTGTAGAACCCCTCTGATGTGGTCAGAAGTAGGAGAGCGTTCATTAGTTGGACTAGCCCCCATAAAGGAAGTAGAAGAAAGGGTAGCAGAAATCCGCGAGAAGTTGAAAGCAGCCCGGTACAGACAGAAGAGCTACGTGAACAAGAAAAGACGAGAAATAAGTTTCAATCCAGGAGACTTCGTTTATCTCAAGGTTTCACCCATTCGAGGAACCCGAAGGTTTCAAGTACATAGAAAGTTAGCCCCTCGGTACATTGGACTGTACCAAATATTAAAGAAAGTTAGAAAAATGGCCTACCGGCTTCAACTACCAGAAGGAATGTCAGACATACACCCAGTGTTCCATGTCTCACAACTAAGAAGGTGTTTAAGGGTACCCAAGGCAGAACACGTGCCAGTAGAGGCAATTGATTTGCAGCCCGACCTGCGATACCAGGAGGTACCAGTCAAAATTCTGGACACTGTCACAAAAAGAACAAGGAACTCAGAAGTACGAATTTGCAGAGTGCAATGGAGCAGACACGGAGTAGAAGAAGCTATGTGGGAACGCGAAGATGCCTTAAAGAAGGAGTTTCCCCATCTCTTCAGGAACCAGCCGAATCTCAAGGACGAGATTCATTTTAAGTGAGGTAGGTTTGTAACATCCAAAAAATTCACCAAGATAAATCACGCGCTAAAAATAATTTTCAAAATTCTTTTTCATCGTTGAGCTCAAATCATTCCCTCTTCGTCCGAGCTTCTAATCTCCCAAAGTCCTTCCCCGCGTTTCGCCGTCCGACACCAAAATACATCGCCGTCTCTTCTCTTTCTTTTCCTCGTCCCATGTGTTGCGCTGCGTGTCGCCCGACCGCCGCGCGTAGTCGACCGTCGCCGCGAATTCCGCCGGCGCCTCCTTTTCTTTTCCTTCCTCTTTTTCCCTTTTCTCCTTTCTTTTTCTCCTTTTCTTCTTTTTCTTTTTCTTCTTTTCCTTTCCCTCCCCTCTTTCTCCTTCCCTACCCACGCACGCGCGCACATGTCCACGCGCTGCGCGCGTTCCATGCGACCCCGATGCTCGCCGCACCGCCCGTCGATCAGCACCGCCACCGCCTTCCTGTGCCAGCCTCGCCACTCGCGCTCGCCTCGGCAACGCCGAGACTCACTGCTCGCGAGCAGAGCCCGACGCCGAGCACAGCAGTCGGCCCCTCCTTCACGTGTGCCGCCAACCCCTGTACATCGGCACCCTCGACACCCGCACCGCTCCGCAACATTCGCAAACGGCCGAGCACCATTAAAGTCGCATCACCGAGCCGCCGGCCGGCCACCACCGCGGACCCCCCTCCTCCACTGCCTTATCCCGCCTATAAATAGGCCCCTATCGTCGCCCTTCACCCCCGCAACCTCCACCGCCGCCCCTAGCCCTCTCCCAAGCCACGCAGCGGCGCCGCCCAGAGCTCCTCCGCCCACTGCCTCCAGCCTTCATGGCCAGGCCGCTTCGCTTCATCCCGGCTCGAGATAGGTAGGGGGATCAAACCCCCTCATCCCCCTCTCTATTTCCCCCCAAACCCCGGCCGCCGGCAATCGACGCTATCGGCACCCTCCTACCCCCTCCTCTGCTCTGTATCGAGGGGAGGAAGAAGAAAGGGCATTTTGGCCTTAGCCCCCTCCCCTTTCTTCTATTCTGTAAAGAGTCCCCCCTTCTCTAGTTTTTTTTTAAAAGAAGCCCTCATTTATCATTTTATTCAAAACCAACCCTTCCACCATATAAACATAATTTCAAATATACCCCTGCCCATTTCCGGAGTAGCCCAAATATTTTCCAAAATTATAATCAAGGCCTTGTCATCTCAAACATAATTACACAGAAGCCCCTAAACCCCGATTTAACCCCTAAGCCTTCGTTAACCTGTCATTTCATGCGCCAAAAATCCTCCAATCACCCCGAAACTTTACCACACCTGTTCTAATATAGTTTTGGCCGTGCCATTAGAAAATCACCCGAAAATATTGTTCCTACCTCCATATCTTAATTTCTTCTGATTCGAGATCAACAGAAAAACTTTTATTTCTTTTTATTTATTGTGTGTTTGTTTGTGTGCGCCGTAGATCACGGAGTGACCGAGGAAGAACCCATCAACGAGCAGTCCCGTGAGCAGGTGTGTGAGGACCAGTATCGCGACCCCGAACCCGAAGGACAGTACCTCGATCAAAACTTCCCGGAAGGCTTTGAAGACGGCAAGTTCAATCTCATCCTTTGATTACATATTTGACTCAGTTTTATAACCACAACCTATTGGCCTATTTTACAAAATTGCATATGCTTGGTCTACTGAAAACATAGTTGGATAGCCACCCCTTGATTTATTATAACCATTCCTTGACCACCTAGATTAATGTCTGAATATGATTAATTCTATTTGGATGTTAATCGCTACTAAAGCGCCGCTTAGGACCCGGTACTCGTTTTAAATGGTTACAACATGTTTTATAAAAGGGAAAATGCGTGAGTCTTGAGAAAAGGGACGTTGGGTTATAAAAAATAGAATGTTAAGATGGGATGGACGAATGGCATTTCTGTGTGAATTGTCATATTGGAGGCTCGTACCTTTGTGGTTGAGCAAGAAGGTTGGGAGATATCCATCCTATCACAATTAAGGACCGAGTTGATGTGTCATCTTGCCTAACTCAACTATCGTGCAAACCACTCGACCGTTGTATGTGGCAACGGCTTAGCATAAATCCCACTAGCTAGTCTGATAGACATCAGGAGAGCTGAGAGCAACGGGTGATCAAGGAGAAGGGATAAGGTCGTGGTGACTTATGCCCCGGTTAAACCTCAGTGATAGGTCAATGGCCCCTTGAGGGAGCCCGTGTTGGCTAGTCGGGTCTAGCTAAGGTGGGTAATGACTTTGTTGGGATCTGCACTGACACTAAGGTGATCGTGCTGTAGAACCCCACTTGTGGGTAAAGTTGCACACCTCTGCAGAGTGTAAAACCTATTCGAATAGCCGTGCCCATGGTATTTGGGAGAGTTACGGTTTGGTCACACAACTAGACTTGGGAGGGATGATTTCACGGTGTGCGTTGTTTTGGAAAGTGTCCGGTAGTTGTGCCGAGCGCTACCGCGGATGGGGAGTCCGGTAGCATTAAAACTTGGATCCTTGGTGTAGGATCAACCCTACTCATTAATCGGTTAAGTAGGAATTGCTTTAAGGAAACTCTTTTAAAAAATAAACCCCTGCATGTGTAAAATCTAGCTTTATTGCAAATAAACCTCAGCCTTACCCTTGATTTGTCATGTGCATATCTGTGTTACCCCCTACCGTGGATGGGGTTGGACTTGTTGAGTACTTTTGTACTCACCCGATATATATTTGTGGTTTTTCTTCAGAAGAAGATCCGGACTATGTTGTGGAAGACGTTGAGTAGAGGTTGCGTCCGTGCCCAACCTTGCCTGTAGTGTTGACCCTTTGCAAGATGCTTCTGCTAGTGCACTATTCTGAGCCTGAGCTGGAGACCATCTGGGTCGTGCTTTGGTGTATCACCGTAGCTGTTTTATTACTTATTATCATTTGTATCGAGTGTCCGCCTCCTCGAAGGTTTGTACGGTGACTGTACCATCTGTTGAATAAATGTGTTATCAGCCACCTGGGACTGATATATGTATCACATTTAGTCTCTACTTATGTGGGGATGCTTCACGAGGTGTTTAGGGGCTAAATAAGGATCTGGGGGCTTATTTGTAATTAGTTTTGGGAGTGAAAGGACTTGATTATAATATTTGAAAATGTTCTGGCTATTCTGGAAAGGGACAGGGGTTTATTTAGAATTACTTTCATATAGTGGAGGGGTTGGTTTTTGAAAAAGGAACAAAGGGAGGGGTTTCTTTGGAAAAGGGCTAGAGATGGGAGAATTATTTAAAGAAAAGGAAGAAAGGGAGGGGCTATGGGCAAAACTGCCCTTCTTCTTCCTCCCCTCGACAGAAACAGGGGACGGTGGGGGCGGACGCGCCGGCCCCGATTCTGGTGGCTCGGGGCACAGCGGCGGCCGGGATTAGGGGGAAAAGGGAGAGGGGAACGAGAGGGTCCGATTCCCGTCCTCACCTCGGGCTCGGATAAGCGAGGAAGCGGGGCCACGAGGACCAGCGGGCGGTGGGCGGCAGCGCTCTGGGCGGCGCTGGGGAGGGGGCGCGCGGTGGTGGAGGTGGTTGTCGTGGCTCAGGGCTACGCGGAGGCCTATTTATAGGTGGGGCGAGGCGATGGGGGAGGCCGGGTGCGGTGGAGGCCGGACGACAGCTCTGCCACGGCGTTAACGGCGTGGGGGCCGTCCTGGCATCGCGGAGCGACGCGGTGGCGCTGAGGCAACGGCGTGAAGGGGTGGACGGTGGCGCATAGCGGGGGGCGCCCAGGAGAGGTGCGGCGGCCAATGGCGAGGCGCGGGCTCGGCTCCACCGTGGTTTGCCGAGGCGAGCGCGAGGGACGATGCAGGAAAGGGGGTACAGCGGCACGGCGAGACGGGATGGGTGAGCAGGGGCGGCCTCGCAAGTGGAGGGGTGGGGGCCGGCGTCGAGCTCTGCTCGGCGTCAAGCTGCTCTGCGTGCTGCGCGTGCTGGAAGTGTAACACCCGGGTTATAAAAGAAAGCAAAAAGGGGAGAGGTGGCGTTAGCTCGCCGGCGATGCCATCTAGGTGCTACAGAAAGCAAAAAGGGGCGGGGAACGGGCATGGAGTGTTCGTTTACCCACGCGCGATGCTGACGCCGGCCGTAGAAGTCGACAGGAGGTGTCGCAGGGTGGAAATCGGGGCGGCGTAGGGGCGGCTCGACGGAGCTTCACCACGGGAAATCCCGTGCGCAGCGGGGCCGAGGTCGGAGGCTGCGGGCTCGGCGAAGTTCGTGGCCTCCGGGCGGAGCTCCTGCGGCGGCTTGTCGAGGCTGGAGGGCGACGGAGAGGTTAGGCCACGGCGGCGCAGGGCCCTGTTCCGGAGCGGTGTTAGCGGGGCGGCTGCGGCTCGAGTCTGGTGGCTGTGGGGGAGGAAAGGATGGGGCACAGGGTTCCGCGGGGCCAAATAAAGGGAGGAGCGGAGATTTCGGCGTGCAGGTTTGGGAAAGGCCGCGGAGAGATCCTCGGCGGGGATCTCGGGTCGTTTGCGCGAGCGCAGAGGGGGGAAGCGGAGGAAGGGGACGGGACCGACGGGCGAGCCCGGGCTGCAGTGAGGGGAGAGGGGTGACGCACGGGCGGTGAGCGGGCCGTGCGCGGGGTTGGCGACGCCGGGCAGAGAGGGGGGGTGCGGGCCTGCTGGCACTCGCGGTGGCTGGGCTGAGCGCGAGCGGGAGTTGGGCCAGGCGAGCGGGAAGGAAAGAGGAGTGGGGAAGTCTGGGCCGCGGAAGAGAGCGGACCGGGGAGAGAAGGGAGCTGGGCCGCGGGGTTTGCTGGACCAGGAGAGGAGGGGAAAGCTGGGCCCGCGTGGGAAAAAGGGTTGGGCTGGGGTTTGGGCCGGTTTGGGTTGGTTTCAGGGTGTTGGGCTGGTTTGAGATGGTCTTGGCCTTTGAGCTGGATGGCTTATGGGTTTAGGCTGAGTTGCAGGTTTGGGTTTTCAAAACTTTTCCCTTTCTTCTTTTCTATTTCAAACACCACTTAAATCTATTTGAATTCAAACTAAAATTTGAATTCAACTCCTATGCATTCAAACAAAATAAAGTCATGCACCAGCATGAATGCACCACAAAAATTTAAACCTATGATAAATTTTAATTACTTATGAAACAAAATTGGATTAAATGCAAGACTAAGCAAATTAAATCCTAGAAAATTAAATAAAGCCAATTAATTTTATTATTAAATATTGAAATTTAAATTAGGGGTTACAGGAAGGGAGAGGTAGAAGGAAGAAAGGAGAAGGGAAAAGAAAAAGAGAAAAAGTAAAGGGAGAGAGGGAGAAAGAGAAAAAGGAGAGAGATGCCAGCGGGATTCGCGGCGACGGTCGGGAGTGCGCGGCGGCTTCGGCGGGAAGCGACACGCGCGGAACGAGGAAGAACAGAGAGACGAGACGGTGATTGGTACTGGTGTCGGGACGGCGGATCGCCGGGAAAGATTTCGGGACATTGGGAGTTCGGACGGAAAAAGATTTAGAAACGATTTGAGCTCAACGACGAAAAAGGTTTTGAAAATTATTTTTAGCGAGTGATTTATCTTAGTGAATTTTTGGGATGTTACAAATTCTCACATCTTATACCTCCTCTGTCCTTCTTAATGGAACTTCTGGGAAAGACTTTAACTGTAAAAGTGGAGTTCTCACAAATTCTCACATTTAGTGCTTAAGCAATTGGAGAAGTTCTATAGGAAGGAAAATGTTCAATGGGTCAAACTTATTTGGCAAAAGTATTACTCTAAGGTTGTTCCTCACCTTGCAAAGGAAAAAGGCTCGTTCTGGTGGAAGGACATCCTGAGACTTCATGTTCATTTAAGAGGTGTTGCCATTTGTGTGCCTAACAAAGGAGATACAATCAGTTTCTGGGAAGATCTAATAAATGGCAATGCACATTCTAATCTCTTCCCTCAACTTTTGGAATTTGCAAAAGATCCAAGAATCTCTCTTTGGAAGTTGAGGCACTCGGATAACTTGCTCGATCACTTTAAAATCCCCATGACTAGACAAACCTACAATGAGTTCCTTGAGCTGCAGCAGGTTCTATCAACATTGCCTCATACCGCCTCTGAAGAGAAAGATAGTTGGTTTTTTATCTGGGGTCATCAAAGATACTCCTCAAGTAAATATTACCACTATCAGTTCAGATCCATACAGCCACATAGATCAATCACCTGGATATGAAAAACAAAGTCTGTGCCCAAAATAAATTTTTTCGCTTGGCTACTCCTGAATGACAGGCTCAACACAAGAAACATTCTGAGTAGAAGAAAAAAAATTTAGAGGATGGATACAATTGTGCCCTGTGTCAGGAAGGTCTAGAAGAAACGGCTGAGCATCTTTTGTTTAACTGTTCTTCCGCAGTCTGTCGTTGGTTTTCCTTAGATATCTCCTGGGAAGAAAATGCAAGTATCCATCAGCAGATCCACATCGCCAAGCAAGAGTTTGCACAGCCACTTTTTATGGAAATCTTCATGATTGGTGCGTGGTGTATTTGGAATGAGAGAAATGATTATGTATTTAATAATAAAGTCCCAAATTTTTCCTCCTGGAAGTCGTCTTTCAAACCTGAAGTCTGAAAACATCTGATCAGAATCAAGCAAAGTTTTCACCATTCCATCATCAGTTGCCTTGAGGCCCTGTAGTACTGACTTTTTTACTGTTGTTTCTTTTTTCCTTGCTTTGTACAGCTAGAGTAGCCTCAGTCCCCCCCCCCCCTCCTTTTCCTTTTTGGCTCGCTTAATTTCTGGTTAAGCACTTTATAAGTTCTGGTTTTACCCTTCTTTTAATATAATTTCCTGTTGTGGTTGGGGTGGGGTGGGGGGCTTTAACCCATGACTTCTGGTAACAAATGTCACACCTAATTTAAGAAAGAAACCGAATGCATCTCATATGTGCGCCAGGATCAAGTTTATACATATATCATAGACTTATAAAGCGAATACCATCACAATGCAAAAATGAAAGAGAGTATTAAGAACTTTATTACATGACTGAATGTCTTAATCTTAAGCAAATAAATAAATATTTATAGAGTACCAGTGGATCTTCAGCTTCACAAACAAATGACTAGGAGACATACGCCTATAAATCCTCAAAGTCTTCTGTGTAATCCGGACAGTTATCTTGGTATGAGCAGTATTTATGCAAAGATGGGTACGTTTATAGTTGGTACTCAACAAGTGGTAGGAAAAAATTATACTATATGCAAGGCCACAACAAAGAATAACTGACATGGTTTGACTGCATTAAGCACTTTTAGTTGGTCATGTAGATCTTGGAATCATCTGTTGCTGCTCTCATTACCTCCATAAAGTATTTTTTTTAAAAAAAAACTACCTCCATAAAGTATGATGAGTTGTGTTTGGCTGTAAGCTATTGGACGCTTCTTCCGTTCTTGGTACAGTCTGGGTATTGGGATCAGACCTGTTAGGTGGCCTCTGCTGTCCCGTCAATAGGCTGTACCTAATTGAATTCAGAGGCCCCAATGCTCCATTTGGCCGTCACGTTGGTTGAGGCCTTCCTCTTCACAATCTGGGACCAGAATTGCGATCTTTCGACCATGTTTGGATGGCACCTGAAAAAATTTTCATAAAAATTTTTCGGTGGTTTGACCATTAATTAGGAGTATTAAATAAAATTTAATTACAAAATCACCTCCACAACTATAATACTATAGCTACTGAGACATTTTACCCTATGATTAGAGAATGATTAGGCGCGATTACTGTAGCATCAATGTAGCCAATCATGATGAAATTTGGCTCATTAGATTCGTCTCAAAAAATTACATTCATCCGTAAAAAAATTTCGCAAATAAACTTCATTTAATACTCTGCATGCATTCGTCTTTTTGTGAAAAAAATTTCTTCTTGTCATCCAAACACGGCCGGGATTTTGAATCCGCCACTGGCACAGGTTAAGAGAAAAAGATTCCAGGATGACTCACAAAAGTAACTTCCACTATTTACCGCTTGGCACAATTTGACGATTCGAGTAAAAACTTTGCAGGGAGCTCCGGTGTTTCACCCTTCCTTCAATTGCCCCCTTCTACACCTCAAGAGACAAATTTCCTATCTAAGAAATTACCGTCCGAAAAGAACAGCATATATAAGAACGTAAAAAAAAAATACTAGCTCAAAGGAGCTAGAAATGGCGACCCAACGACGAAAAATGTGCTTATCAACATACAGGAGTTTACTTCACGTTCCTGCTACTGGTCTTGGTCCTGGGCAGTCCAGTACTTCTTCACAACCAGGAGGATCTTCTCCCTGACGAGCGGGCCGTCCTCGTGGTCGACGATCTGGCTGTCCCACCTCATCCCGTCCGCTACGCTCTTGACCTTCACCAGCATGTCCACGTCGTCCCTGATGATCACCGTGCCCCGGGGCCTCAGGATCCTGTCCATCTCCAGCAGAATTCTGTCCATCTCACACCTTCCGGAAGCAAAGAGGAGGCGAAAATCAGTACCAGGGGCAGGGGAACACGCCAACATGTATCAGTTGCTGATGCAGGTTCGTCTGCAGTCGATCTACCTGTTCTTGTACAGGGCGAACACCGAATCCGCGTGGATGAGATCGTAAGTCCTCGGGTAGGTAGACATGCCCTCGCACCTGCAGTGAATGCAGCAGTCAGATCGCGAAACCGACCGTGGCGCAACCACGCCACCGACAGACGACAGCACGCCGTCGCCATTCAATCACCGCCACTGGTCGCCGGAGGACCATCGGCCCAGGCAAGCCGCACGAGCCAGCGAACTCACCAGTCCTGGTAGCTCCCGATGAGGCCGCGCTCGTAGATGGCCCCGAGCGTGGTCGTGTTCCCCACCGTCGGGACCATGTTCATGACCCACAGGGGGTCGCCCGCCGCCGCCAGCGCCGCGGCGAAGCCGCCGAGGCGCGCGTTCATGTCCAGCACGTTGCGGTACCGGCCCTTCTGCTCGAACTGGCTGACCACCGACTTGTAGTGCCGGACCCTCCGCCGCCACAGCTCCGTGTCCTGCGCGAACGACTTGGCCGTGACGCCCCTGATGGCGCCGCGGGACACCCTGGGCGGCACCGCGGTGAGCCGCTGCGGCCACTTCTTCACCGTGCCGCCCGCGACGTCGCTCGCGCCGGAGACCTCCGGGAGCGGCGTGATGCAGGCCTCCATCTTGTCGTACCTGCGTACGTGCGGATCAGAGATCACGGTCAGTCACAGGCTCACAGCTACGCATGCATGCACAACTTGCTGCATCACACAATCAGGTTGATTTAAGATGGGGGCAGTGGTGACTTCGTACCATGCCGCGTCGGGGTTCTTGCCAGAGCAGAAAGGCGGGGACTTGGCCGCGGCCTTGCGGGAGGCCTTGCAGGCGACGTGGTTGTAGGGCTTCTGCCAGACGGCGATGTCGCCGGCCTCCTTGACCTTGGTCCAGCAGAGGCTCCTGGCGACGGCCTCGATGGCCTGCTGCTCGGCGTTGAGGTCCTCCTTGGTCCGCTCCCACCCCTTCCAGTACTTCTTCCAGTTGATCGGCGGGCCGGACAGGATCCAGTACCCTCCAGACCGCAGCACGCGGTCAACCTCGATCAGGTACAGTCCATCTGCACGCACGCACACCGGCGGCACTTGAGGGGATCAGCGTTTGGACAGGGTCAGAATTCAGAGAAGCAGGGGAAGGCTGTACCGTAGAGTTGCCAGGGGATGAGGCAGCGGGAGCAATGCGCCATGTCGAAGGCGCGCGCCGGGTAGGTGAGGCGGTTGGACGCGAGGACGCCGATCATGGCCGGCACGCCGCGCTCCAGCGCGAACTGCACCTGCGCCTCGTGGGAGTCCCGCGGCGCGAACGACATGGCCAGGATGTCCCGCGACAGCAGGTACGCGCCCCAGCTCGCCACCTGCAAAACGGCGTACGCCCGAGTTAGGCCGTGTTTAGATGTGTAAAAGCAAAACGCAAATTTTTTTATAAATCGCTTGCATGGTGTACTAAATGTAGTTGAAAAATAAATCGCCCGCATGCCGGAACACCGAAGTCCTCGTCAGAAACAAGCCGAGCACACCAAAGTCTTCTGCCAAATCGCAGCAGGCGCAGAGGTGGCCTGTAGATCCGCGGGAAATAACGTTCCGTGGTGAACTCTGGGATGTTCTACGTGCAACTCTCGTTAGCAAATTTCTGCTCGCAATCAGCGCGAGTAAAACAAGTTCACCCTTGTGCATATGGTTGCACGTGAAGACGGAATATTTTGCAAAGTACAACAGAGCATCCGCGTTACCGATAAAGAATAAATTTGTACTTTGGGGTAAAAAGTGTAGAAACTGGAGTGACACAAGTGCGATCTTACTATTACTAATTGGAGGCTCCTTTCGAAACCTAGATCTTACTATTACTAATTGGAGGCTCCTTTCGAAACCTATAGGTGAAGCCACCTAGGATCCTACGTGGACAGTTTAAAAAATAGAGAAATTCTACAAATTCTTACAAAAATTAGAAACATCTAGCCATCAATTCGGCAACTGTAATCATAATAGCCATTGGATCTTTGATCTTCTTAATAAATTACCCACCTATGCCATTATGAAAATAAACAAAAGTAAACCCCTAAACATGTATCTGATATTACCCACCTCTGTCATTATAAAAAATAATCTAAAATGACCCCCTAATATTCATATAAATTATCCACTTATGCCATTATAAAATAATACCAAATAATCCCCTAATATTTTATATATTATCCAATGATAACATAATAAAAAGTTAAAATAAACCTAAAATCTGAATCAAAATTATATTATTATAATAAAATCTTAAAGCACATCAATATAAAATTCTAAATTACTATTTCTATCATTATTAATATATTATTTATGTTATTATTTATATAAAAATATAGTTTTCATGTTGTTCACATAGCTCAAACAAAGTGTTCAATTAAATACATATCAAACATATATGGATGTGTGATGCAAAGTGAGAAAAAAATGTTAGTAAATAAATCTATGTTATTATTTATATAAAAATACTAACCACATGTGTGTGTCACCATATATTCATGTATAAGAGAAGAGATAAAAATATTAATTTTCATGTTGTTCACATAACTCAAACAAAGTGTTCAATTAAATACATATCAAACATATATGGATGTGTGATGCAAAGTGAGAAAAATTATTAGTAAATAAATCTCATATTTTTTACAATTACATAATGGTGAATATATATCTTTACAGTATTAGATTAAAATATTTAATTGATTAAAGAGCGTGAGATAGATAATTATTAGATATCTCTAACTAGACTGTGCGGGAGCACGGGTTGATAGACTGGTGTGTTACAAAGTGTATGCAAATGGCGAATACTACGTTTCTGCAGTTAGAACTGCTTTAGCTAGAGCTTTGGAATGCCACCTTGAAAACCCCATAGGATGTTTTTTTTAAGCAAACCATAGGATGCTTGTAAAATCGACTGACAAGCGACAAACATCTTTTCCATGGCTGTGTTCACTTTCAGCAAACTTTACATTACATCGAAACATTAAATATAACAAATGACACATGCATAGAGTATTAAATGTAGGTAAATAAAAAAAACTAATTGCATGGTTTTGATGTACGTTGCGAGACGAATCTTTTGAGCCTAATTAGGTCATGATAGGACAATATTTACCACAAACAAACGAAAAGTGCTACAGTGTACAACAATGTTTTTTCAGCTCTACAGTGTTTTTTCATGGGAACTAAACAGCCCATTTCACCAATGCAGCCTCGAAGTGGGAAAACAATTAGAAATTTCAGAAACTAGTACTTTCAAGGGAACAAATCTCGAAGCAGTGCTCGTGGTAAAAATAAAAAATTTCCCGATTCCAACAAGACAGTCAACTACTCCTATGTTTGGTGGTACAGACATTGCTTAATTGGACTGTGTCCCGTAGAGTATTTGGTTAAAGAAATTGATTGCGACTAGAAAAATCCTCACAGTTCCAATCCTGTCAGTTTGCCCATTTCGAACCATTTGATCCCAATCCACTACTTATTTCTACGGATCTTATTAGCTGCAAGTAGTGGAGCTTGAGTAAGAGAAGGATGGACGTACGTACCCCGCATCCGGTGTCGAGCGCGGTGCGGATGGAGCCGTCGAGGAGCGGGATGATCTTGGCAATGTCGTCGATGTAGGCGTCGGCGCCGTTGGGGAACATGGTCCCGCCGCCGGGGAACCTGAGCTTGTCGCCGTCGACGCGGATCCAGTTCTGCACCGCCTTCTCGACGGTGAGCTCCTTGTGCGGCACGTTGGCGAACCAGGCGACGTCGCGGCTGGCGGGCCAGGGGAACGGGGTCCGGTACCCGCGCGGCGCCGGGACGAGGCACCGCAGCCGCTCCCGCTCCGACGCCGGGCAGTGGCGCTCCCGGTACACCAGCCGCTCCCGCGGGTACCGCAGCGACCGCTCCACGTCCTCGCACGGGGTGTACTCGGAGTACCTGACGGGGCACGCGGGGTACCTGTACCTCCGCGGCGACGCCGGCGACGACGAGGAACCGGAGGAGGCGGCGGCGGATGCGAGCGAGGCGTCCGCGGCCGCCGCGTGGTGCGCGGAGAAGTCGAGGGCCCGGGACGGCTGGGAGGGGGAGGCAGAGCGGGTCCTGGCGCGGGCGTACGGGGCCTTCTTCCTCGTGGCGGGGGCGGCGGTGGTGGTGCAGGCGACGGCGGTGGCGATGGAGACGGCGGGGGAGTCGGACGGGGAGGCGAAGCCGCCGTGCTGCCAGACGCCGAGGAGGTAGGAGGCGGAGCAGAGAAGGAGGACGGCGACGAAGGGCAGGAAGGTGGGGGGGCGCCGCGCGGCCGAGGGCGGGATGTGCAGCTTCGTGGCCGCCAAGCGGACCCCCATGGCGCCTGCCCTGCCTGCCTCTCGCTCCCAGTGCAGGGCAGGAGTGTGGTGGGTTTAGGCGGCGACGACCGAGGAGGCGGGGGCACGCCCGTATTTGATTCGGATGGCGACGCTAGCTAGCTCATGCGGTTTAGACGCCGACGGGAGGTGAAGGTGATTACCGGCGGAAGTAACAGTAACCTTGACCGCGCACGCCTAGTTCCTAGCGCTGAGCTCTTCACCTTTGTCAGCCGCTGTGGAGCTCCCATGCTTCCAGCTGAGCTCTCAACGTCACTACCGAACGGTACTAGCACTTCACAGTGAGCACGGAGTCAAACACAGGTAGTATGCGTATGTGTACTCGTAAGAAAAAGAGTGCCGTGTTTAAGGCGCTTCCATCTATCGGGTTCCTGCACCCAGGGAGGGAGGAAGACTGGAAGAGGAATGAATGTTAATGAATGTTGGGCCCGTGACGGCTAGCGCTCATGTGACGAACACGCCGCATCTTGCTCACGTTTCGCTGCTTGTCTTTACTGAGCCCCGTTCGCCCCATACGGAAAAGTAGCGTGACGCCCTGGTTTGGAAACGTCCGCGGCGGATATATCCGCCGAGCCCCCGAGTGTATAATCAACGTTAAACAATGGCTAAATGGCTAGATCTGGTTTCCATCCTGAGGTAGTGTTTTTTTTTTTTTTGCGACTCCATCCTGAGGTAGTGAGACTGTGAGAGATTAGAGTAGGACGGGAACGACGGAACGGGAGGCTGGTGGCGCACGTGGGTCGGGTCCGCCTCGCGAGTCAGAGTATTGCCGTCTGCTGCAGGCAGGCTGCAGCCGGAGGCCTGGCCATCTATGGCGCCTGCAGGTCTGCATCAAGGACTCGGGTCCTTTTTACTGGCCCGGTTTGCTGCGACAGTACGGCACAAAGCGGCCGTAGAAAGGCCTTCCATCGGAACGGGTAGCCCCCACAGTAATCATTGAGACGTTTTAGCCTAGCCCGGGGGGCCAATCAACGCGGCCGCCAGGTCAGGCTCGACGGTGGCACACGACTACTACACAGTACACACTACACGACCACACGAGCCGTCAGCAGCAGCATCGCGCCCTCGTGGTGGCACCTCCCTTCCCTCCAGCTGTCAGCTGTGCTGCTACTGGAGCCGGGGACGCGGAGGCTGGCCCAGCCGGGGCGAAAAAGGAGTTCGTCCTCTTCGGCTGTTGCACGCGTTCTGTAGAGTGTACTACTGGCGTAGACCGTCGGGTGCTGCACAGCTGCAGTGTTGCTTCATGCTTCAGGGGCCTGCTGCTGATGGGTCGGAATTCGGCACGTACGCTACGGGACCCCGTGACTACAGTAGGACGGTACTGCAACCGTCTAACCGGCCGCTGTGTACCTGCACCCCCCGTGTGGACGTGCGGTGAAACTGAGACCGGGCCGGGAGGTTCGTTTCACCGTGCGCGGCGGCGCCCCCATGGATGGAGGAGGAGGAGGTCGAAAAGGCCCTGTAGGCTGTGGAACGCTGTCGGCACGATGTTTCCCGCGCAGGCGCCTGATGAGGCAACTTGACGCGTCCCACAAGACGAAATGATATGATATGATATGTAGCAGATCTCTGCACGAGCAGGGGGGGGCCATCGTCCCCGGGCCGAGCTTGCACAGAGGAGCAGGAGGGGAACGAAATGGAAGGAGGACGAAATGGAAGGAGTTTGTAGGCCGAAATGGCGCATCCTTGTAACCCACCTGCGTGGCGGGCTGGGAGGAGGCCGCCGGAGCCGAAATTCCGCTGCGGCCCAAAACTCCTTACCTGCAAAACCAGATGGGCCCAACAGCAACGTGCCATGGCCCAAAACCAGTGTCTCTCTTTGTTTTTTAAGACGCCCAAACCATTCTTCACCAGTCCACCGATCAAGTGCCGTATCATATACGAGCGTGATGATTTCTAAAGGCCCATTCCTGTTGATTATTTTCATGTGCTGGTCGTTTAGGTATTACACTCGTGTTGTTACTTTTTATTAGCACCTACATAAAAGTCCTAAACTGTATATATTCTTTCGCCACTGCAGCAGAAAAGAAGACTTTTGCAGACGCGGCCAAACTGAGACAGGGTGGCGTCGGAAGAAACTAAAATCAAGCCAACGGGTGCGCTCCTTGCTTTGCAACTGCTCTCCTCCGCTTGACTTCCATGTTCGGTTCCAGTCTTCCAGAACCCTCCGCGTTCCTCTACCTTTTATATTGAACCTGTGAGAAACATCAGCCCTAGTGGTCAGACTGGAATTACGTGTCAAGCGAAATAAACAAGGAAATCCCATGCACCGCACCGCAGAGACTTTGACGCCGCCGTCGCCACTTGCGCCTTTGGAACCAGGCAGAGGTCGATACGACATGGTCCCGTTTTAGAAATATATATGCTCCGTAGTATAAGATACTGACAGCGTGAGGAACGTGCCTGGTTATTTTATACGCTCAAATAAAACATCTCGCCACGTCGCCAATCTTGATCTTCGATTGGCCGTGGTCCAAACCGGTGGAGGCCATCTTCGTCTAGATCATTATCTAGCACGTAGTGACATCTTGTTTTGCTCCGCGTACGCACACAACGCAGTGGCTGTCTCGTTTGTCCGATTTTTCCCCGCAGAAAAAGAAAGGGGCGCAAACATAATGACAGCCCAGCATTATATATATAGTTATATGGCAGTACTGGTTTTCTTTATATGGCAGTACTGGTTTTCTCCATTTACCTAAATACCAGAAGACAGACTAATCTGTTTGGAGGGAGCTAAAGTTAAGTGCTAATAATCGATGCATAATTTGTGGCATTGACCCAAAAAGAACGACAAGTACCCTAGAATAATTGGGAGTGGACGCAGCTGCATCTCCAACTCACCATGCATATATGCATTGGCAGTTTGGCACAGGTCATATATATATATACACACACACACCTTGTTCTTCAAAGTTATAGAGTTGACTAAAACGGCCAGATCAGTCGTAGGTGCCAGCTGTTAGCGTGCATTGTCCTTCGCTGACCTGTCAGCGCCAGCACACAAACATCCACGGCGTGACCCTCGCGTTCGTCCGGCTGTCCCGTCCCCCATGGACGGAGAAAACGTTGGGCCGGCCCTTCTGTCGAAGACATGAGTCGAATGAGCAGCGAGCCACGCTGTTACTACGTGGACTCTAATAAACTATGGAGCCATTTGCGGCCCACACATCAGCCCGACGTGGCCCGTCCACATGGATAAGTACGTTTTATCAAAAAAAATTAAGAAAAACATACGTTGCCGTACTAGCATTCAGATACCGGAGCTGTGATTTGCTCGGCGATTTTCAAACCGGCATGTGTGATGCCAATGCCTAACTGCCTGTTGTCCTTGTTATTACGAAGTAAATAGAGCATCAAATCTTCTTGATCCGCGTGCAGAGGGCACATTATTTTTGTCTGAACAAAAACCACGGAGGATACGTAGGGTGTGTTTAGTTGCACTCCGTAAACGCAAAAATGCCGTAAACGCATTAAAGTAAAAAAGAATCTTGCTAATTTGAAGCATTAAATGAAGTCTATTTATAAAACTTTTTGCATGGATGGACTGTAAATCGCGAGACGAATCTAATGAGCCTACTTAATCCATGATTTGCAACAGTGATGCTACAGTAACCATCCGCTAATTATTGATTAGTCATGAATTAATTACCATCATTAGATTCATCTCGCGATTTACAACTCATCTGTGCAAAAAGTTTTGTGAATAGACTTCATTTAGTGCTTCAAATTGGGAAGATTCGAAACGCAAAAAATTTTTACATTTACACCCTACCGAACTAAACACGGCTGTAGTATGGAGTGGGGGGTGGCTGTGCTAAAATAGAGGTGCTAAAATTTAGCTCTAGATGTGGTAATGGTACTGGACATAAGCTAATGAGAGCTAATCAAGTACTAATGAATTCTAATAACTAAGCAGCCATTGTAATTCGATTAACAATTAGCTTATATTTAGGCTAACTATTTGACAAGTAAAAAAAGTGGGCTAAGTTTAGCCCCTAAAATCCAAACACCTATATATAGAAGTGCAACTATCTTGGATTAGCCACAACGGTGGCTTCCGTCGATGCTTGAACCAGGAGAGAGAGCGTTGGGGCATCGAGTCAAACATTGCAGCACCAATGCTTGAATCCAACACAAAATGGGTGCGCCGAGGCTAAAAGCAGCAGCGTGGGTGATGGATTGATCTAACAAGTCAGCCCCACTACTACTCAGCATCGACACTTCGCCTGTGTGCATTTCAGATTTCACGACATCAGCGGAGATGGCATGGGCGCAGGTGGTTTCAGCATCGGGGCCACTCGGGGGAAGGTCCTCTGCGGTGGACTTCACGGTGACTTTATCACCGACATGTGGGCCTCGGCGCCATCAGGCTCACATATCATTGGCAAAGTCATTGTCTCCATGACTATAGAGAATCTCGAACTCATTGTGGGTAGTCTTATGTTAATCTCCTTGTTAAGCCATCTTTCTAATACTAGCTCTTAAAGCATAGTTAGCTATAGAGTGGCGCGCCAAACGGCCATTTCTCATTCGGTTCACCAACTGCAAGTTGAGTGGCAGGAGCCATGCCACGCTGCACGCCCTCTCTCCGCTCAGAGGACCTAAAGAAGATCCTTCGCCAAAGTTCCTAGAGTAGCCGTCGCATCGAACTTTCGGTTTTGTTCGGCGCCTGCGCCTCTGTGGCCAAGAAAGCAGTGCGCAGCTCCCGCACTGGGCATCCGCACTCCGAAGCAGAGAAGCTAGGCATTGGCTTTGGAATGTGCCTCCAATCCAAAAGATCTGAACCTGCAAGAATAAGACAAAACGCTGCCATTGGCTACCGCTAAACACGCACCGTTTGGACAAACAAGGTGTGTGGTAGCGTGCATGCGAAGGGACATCTGTGGCTGTGGCGCACGAGTACAGTGGTGGGTGGTGACTTGGTGGATGCCAGCAATCAACCAGAATCGCTGACAACTGATCGACTGGCCGGGTGAATGATGCGATAGAGATCGACACCACCGTCGTCGCCTTCTTTGCGATCTAGCTAGTGGCTACTTTGCCCCTAGCGTTTACCGTAAGTGGGGAGCCAGATGTGATGGGGTGCCATGTACACCCCCCATCAAGCTCGCTTGTACTTGTAACCTCTCCCACTCGTAGCATCCGCGTTCATACGGTAATCTCTGGAACCAATAGGAAACCGCGCAGCGCAGAATTGATTCCGTCGATGAGATGCACGAGTCGGCATCACGAAGCGAAGCTGTCTTGTACAGACGTCTGATTCCGAAGGCACCGATGCGGTCCGGGAGACGACAAGCCGCGCGCGCCTCGCGTCGCGGTCAGGCCGCCCGGCGGGGGCCCCCCGTGCCGGGCAGGAGCAGCGCCATGCTGTCCGTGAAGCAGCCCGTGGTCCGTGGACGAGCTCGCTCGGCTCCAGCATCCACCGGCCGCCCCATGCGGCCATGTCCATCCCCCCGCGCGCGGGCGCACCGCACCGTCGATGCAAGCTAGCGGTCCTGGGAGGGGATCGGGATTATATTCGGAGTAGTCGTCGTCGAGGAGGAGGACCACGCGGCCGGATGATGGATCCCCCGGAGCGCACACGTCGCTCGCGGCCGCGGCCAGCCACGTTCCGGCGGTGGTGGTCTGGAGCACAGGCTGGGCTGAGCCCAGAGTCCAGCCAGTCTGGACGTGCGCACTGGGGTGCGAGTAGGGGTGGTAAATGGCCCAATAATTTGAACTAGAAAATCTAAGAATCGGACTCTAAACATATGTATTTTTGAACTAAAAATTTTAAGGGCTTTATTGGGCTGTGAAGAGGCCATTAGGGCCATGGCCCATTACCACCCCTAGGTGCGAGTGGCGGCGTCTCCGGTGACAGGTGAACTCGTCCACAGTATCATGTGGGCGGTGAACAGTACGCGCTAGGCCTGCTAATGGGTTGGGTTGAAATGAGTTTTATGGGGTGGGTTTTGAAATGGAGTGTGTTTGGATGATTTAAAATGGGTTGTATTAGTTAATGGGGTGGGTCGGGGCGGGTTCTATATAAATGCGGGTTGAGGCGGGTTGGGGTGGGTTGAAATGGATACTTTTTACAAAATAGTACAACTATATATAAATGTGGGTCCCACGTGAGAGCTGGACTCTGAAATTAAAACCACGTGTTTGTATCAGAAAATTTTATCGAAATTGACTGAATTTTGTTGGAGATGACTCAGTACGACTGGCAGCTATTTTGTGCAAAGCAGTGTGGCTAGAACTACCTGTGGGCCCCACATGAAGAGCCGGACCCTGGAATTAAAATCTCGCGTTCACACTATAAAATTTTATCGAAATTGACTGAAATTTGTTGGAGATGACTCAGTACAACTGGCAGCTACTCTGTGCAAAGCAGCGTGGCTAGAACTACATGTGGGCTCCACATCAAGAGCCGGACCTTAGAATTAAAACCTCGCGTTCACACTATAAAATTTTATCGAAATTGACTGAAATTTGTTGGAGATGACTCAGTACGACTGGCAGCTACTCTGTGCAAAGCAGCGTTGCTAGAATTACACGTGGGCTCCACATCAAGAGCCGGACCTTAGAATTAAAATCTCGCGTTCACACTATAAAATTTTATCGAAATTGACTGAAATTTGTTGAAGATGACTCAGTACGACTGGCAGCTACTCTGTGCAAAGTAGCGTGGCTAGAACTACACGTGGGCTCCACATCAAGACTCGGACCCTGGAATTAAAACCTCGCGTTCACACTATAAAATTTTATCGAAATTGACTGAAATTTTTAAAGATGAGTCAATATGACTGACAGATACTCTGTGCAAATTAGTGTGGCTAGACATATATGTGATCCACACATTAAGTGTAGAACCACTAAATTACTCTGCATAGTAGAACCCATGGGTTTTTATGGGTTACCCGCTTATAATGGGGCGGGTTGGTTAGAGTTGAGAAATTAACTAATTGGGTTGGGTGGGGTTGGGTATCTAAATATGTTAATTTTGGGTGGAGTTGGGTATGGTGCGGGTTCCAACCCATTAGCAGGGCTATGAGTGGCGGCGGGTGGGCACTGGGGCAACCATGTGCCGAAGTGTGTGGCTGGTGGACGAGCTAGATGGCGGGATCGTCGACGTCCCCGAAGGCCGAAGGTGATGGCCGGTCGAGGGAGGTTAGCGCGCAGGCCACCGCCGCCGTGGAACGGTGGAAGAGCTGTGCGTGGGTGGCCATGGGGTAAGGATGGCAACGGGTCGGGTTCGGATCGGGTGGAGTCTCCGTGCACCCAAAACCGAAACCCGAAATCGAAACCCGAACCCGAACCCGAAACCGATTCGAGTGGAAATCCATCACCAAAACCAAACCCGCGGATACCCGAAACCCGAATGGATACCCGAAACCCGCAGATAAATATACACATATTCACATGAATAAACAAGATGCAACAAATAATAAATATTTTCATGACTCAACTTTCAATAAATTTAATAGTCTAATTAAACAAATTATCATTAACATATTATAAAACATGAGTTTTAATTCCAAATAATTTATTTCGGATATCCATTGGATATCCACGGGTGGAAACCAAAACCCGAAACCGAACCCGAACCTGAAAACCGTGGGCGAAAAACCAGCACCAAATCCGAAACCCGCGGATACCCGCACCGAACCCGATCCGCTGCCATCTCTACATGAGGGAAAGGCAGTGCGCAGGCCGCCGCCGCCGGGGAGGTCCATGTGTAAGTCGTCGCCGCCGCTGCCGCCGGGCAAAAGCCCGCACGCAGGCTAACCGGTCAGGGAGGAACAAGACGTATTTATGCTGATGGTAAATTAACTAAACTGCCCCTAATTAAATAAAGCACTCTCAATTAAAATCAACGCTCCAGAAAATTTAGACGGGGAGGAATCACGGGTTCCTCTCAAGCTTACAGAGGACGAGCGAGGATGCATGTGGACTTGCTCACCTACCTAAACCATCCGTTTCAAATTATCGGTCATTTGACTTTTTAATATCAAATGTGATCACTCATTTTATTAAAAAAATTATTTTGCTGGGACTTGCTTTATTATCAATATAAATTTTTCAAAAATAACTAAAATATAGCTAATTTTGCATATATTTTTTTAATAAAATAAGTGGTCAAATTTGAATTTTAGAAAAATCAAGCAATCTATAATTTGGAACGGAAGAAGTAGTTGCTAGAAGTCACAGAAGAGTGCAAGCGATCCCCGGCCGTGAGGAATTCGCGGTCTTGTCGTGGGCACAACACAACCGGCGCCCCTCTACCAATCGATCCCGGCCAACTTCTTATTAGTTTGAGGCAGGTATGAGTGCAATATCGTCCCGGCCATCTATTGATCCATACTTGGTAATAGCTGCAAAGTCCTCCTTAAAAGTTTAGATATATGCGGGACGTATCGATCGGGAGTGTTCACACACAACATACTTGCACCACACGCAGTGCACGGATGTGGCCAGCGTTCCACCCAGGAAATCAGCATGTTGCTGGTCGTTCGATTTCGATGTTACTGCTAAAAGCTATAGGAAACTACGAGTCTGAAAAGCGAAGCAAGCAAACAAACAAACGCAAGTCTGTTCGGTTCCCTCCCTCTAAAACAAACTGGTATCCGTAGACTTGCCTCCGTCCGTTACTGCACGGGGACACGATAGCCCACTCGATTTCTCCAAGTCTCGTCCCTGAACGTTGAAACCTTCACCTCGTAGAACCAGACAAACCTGTTGCTTTTCGTTCTGCACCGTCGTGTGCAACACGCACCTCGCTCGTAACCGGCAAGGCTAGGCCGAACACATGCGCCCCCTGGAAAAAGGGGGTCGACGAAAAGCGACCTCCCAAAGCATTCTAGCAAACACGTACCGACCAGCCATTGGCTGAGGCCGGCTAGTTTATTATTCCGGCCAATCCAAACGTTTTCCTTACCGAGCTGTCACGCTTAATCCTCCGTTTTGATACCGTTGGGTGGTTACTCTCAGCGTTGTGTGTCCTCGACTACTCCTGTGTCCCTCAAGCCCGCCCGGTGAGCTTGCGCGTCAGTTTAACACCAAACATTGGGGTAAAACCGTTTCAATATTTCATCATTGCTGGCGAGGGTTGCCGTCTCATGGTTTTCCATGTAAGTTTTGATTTCTTTTGGCCATCATCTAAACCCAAAATTCATCTAATTCAACCAGTTAAGATTTTTTTAAAGAAAATAGCAAAGAGCGGTCCACGAATAAACATTAAAAAATGCGGCCGAGTTGAACGGACCCCACCATTTTTTATTAAAAGGAAACAATATGGCTTCTTTCGACCACGGAAAAAACTCCGAACCCTTGCATCCCGACTCGTTGTGAGGTTCTTTTGAAGCATAGGCCGGGTTCAAAGGCCAGATCATTTAGAGATTAGGAACAAAATCAGTGTCGATCTAATGTCCCTTTAGATCCACTCACATTATAAAAGTTGGCATGTCGTTTGGATTGTTAAAAGCTGAACCTAAAATCGATATGTTTGGATCGGCTAGGCAAAGTGGGCGCAACTATCCCAGTTTAGGTTCTCAACTCACCAATTTTTCTGAGTTTGTTCCATAAATTAACGATCTATACTTTTATTTGTATATAAATGATATGCTCATTGACAACAAAATATGTGCAACTTTGTCCTGGTAAAAGCATTTTAGCTATCCTTTATGCGCATTAAAAAGTACAATATTTATTACTATGAATTTTATCAAAAAAAATGTGCCAGAATTATCCATACGTGATCCTGCCAGATCACCTCACAGGCAAACATACTCGTGCACATGAACGCACAATTATCCAACATTATCTGCTGCTACTGTATCCAGTATCCTTAACCAAGTAGTAATAGAGATGAGTAGTATTTTATACGGTCAGTTAGGTGTCCGCTACCTACCGTATGGTCTGTGTCTACACCGGCAGCAGACACGGGAGAGCGAGAGGAAAGGACCGAGTCGCCTTTCTCCTTTAAAAGGCACTCTGAAAAATCTCCGTGCCTCCTCCCAGCGCATCCCCGTTCCATTTCAAGAAAAGATCATGGTAGGAAGCAATACAATTCTCAATTAGAGGTCTAGTTTGAGCATCTGAGTTCTCGAATGGAGGGCAAACTGCTGGCATTCGAAGCATTTGGGGATCGTTCTTGCGCGCTTTGAGGCGGACAGGGGGCAGGATTTTTGAGCTCTCGATCGAATCGGCGGTGCTTCGGGTTCAATTCGGGAGCCATCCAGCTCCCTGCGCATGAGAGCTTCTTGCCTCGCGCAGCCGCGCCCACCTGCATAGAAGGCGAATTGGCGGTTTATTTGCTACACTTGTTCGGTTCTTATCTTGAAGGGCGGCGCAAATCTTAGGTTTCTTCTCCAGCCGAGAAGGTGTGGTAGCCGAATTCGCAAGGAAGGCGGCAGTTATCCGCGCGAGAAGGCTCACTCGCACGGGTTGGGGTTGGCGCCGTCCCGGAGGTGAACTGCCCGGGACTTCCTCGAAGCTTCGATCGTGTGCCTCCGAAGAGTGATCCTGAAGAACTCGGTCTTTCGCATCCCCCAATTGGATCCTTCTCCAAGGCGGCGATTGGGCCGTGGATGGGGGCGGGGTCGAGCATCCTGGGCGCGGACGGGGAGTGGGGGGAGACGTCCCTCGGCGACATGCCGGAGAGCTGCGTGGCGGCGGTGCTGCTCTACCTCGACCCGCCGGAGATCTGCCAGGTCGCCCGCCTCAACCGCGCCTTCCGCGGCGCGGCCTCCGCGGACTGCGTCTGGGCCGTCAAGCTCCCCGCCAACTACCGCTACCTTGCGGCCCTAGCCGCGGCCGCCGATGACGAGGGCGGTGGCGATGGAGATGGCAATGGCAAGCGTTTCTCCCTAGCGGCGACCAAGAAGGATATTTACGCGCGCCTGTGCCGACCCACCCTCTTTGACGCTGGCAGAAAGGTAGCTCATTTGATTTTTCTTCTTTGGAGGTATTATGCTTGTTTGTTAGGACTATCTGCTATCGGGACTGGATGCGGTTCTGTGCTTGGCCTTCTGTTTGCTTAAATTATTTGTTTTGCTTAAAAGGCATTCATGCTTTCGATTGCAGGAATTTTGGATTCTGAAGAACAAGGGAGGTCTTTGCATCAGTATATCATCAAAGGCAATGACTATTACCGGTATCGATGATCGGAGGTACTGGAGCCACATCGCCACAGAGGAATCAAGGTACCTTTTTTTTATTTAAGAATGTTATTTTTTATATCTTCTCTTTGATGAATGAATCCCATTACAGTTGTCATTTCTGCAACCACTTCCAATTCTAAATCTAATTCAGGTTTTGTAACACTATTGCTAGAAAGTCTGTCAAACTCTTCTTACTCACATGATTTTTATTTTAAGTTACACTGTGCAGTGTGAACCGATTGTGACTTAACCAGAAAATGCTCACACACGTAATGTGATATGTTTATTATTTACTCTTGTCTAATATGATTTGTTTTTGGTTAAGTTACCAAGTTTCTGGTATACCTGGCTTACAAGAAAGACCCTTCTTCCCATTCGCCCCTCCGTTACCCTATGTTTGTTCATGGACTTGGGAGATACATTTCTTGACTCCCTGGCATGTTCATGAGGCCAACCAGAGAAAATGCAGAGTTAGCTTTATGTTTACCAAATACTGCAAATTCTTTTGGTTAATTGATTGTGATAGTTTTTCTTCGAATTGGTCTCTTATGATCAGTTTTTGTAGTTTTTGTGAGGGTGCAAAACTTTTGATTGGTCAAAGTCATTCGTCAGCCAGTAATATGTGAGAATGAAAATAGTTTCTTTGACCTAAATTCTAACACATATGACTTCTTTAAAGTCCAAGCAAGTGGATAGTTCATTTGATTACACGTTGTTGTCATGCAATTATTCTATATTGAACAACAACAAAAACAAATCCTTAAGCGTTTTTGAAGAACAAACAGTTGTTTGCAATTTCCATTTTTATAGATCATATAGGAAAGGAACTTACAATTGTATGATTTAGCCTTTAGGTCATTTGAAATAATATAAAGAACCCATTCATTATGGTTCATGATCCTGAACTCAGGATGTGTCAGATCAAATAATTTCAGTGGCATATAAAGCTGTCGGTACCCTACAACTGGGGTACCCACTCCTACTGTGCCAAGACTCGCGTAGTTATCCGTAACTACGCCCTAAGGAGCTGAGCAGCCGGACTCCTGGGTTCCGACTCCATCTCACCGGACCAACGGTCCCGGACCCGCTTCCCGTTTGGGGACGGGTCCGGTGTCACCACGTGTCCCAGAGGTGGAAATGCTCAGCACCTGTGGCCGCGGACCCGGACCCCCGCAGGCGGGTCCGGGACCTCCACGTGCCATCCGGACTCCCGCAGGCAGGTCCGGGACCTCCACGTGCCATCCCGGACCCCCGTGAGCTCTCGGCTCAGCAAGCTGCTCGGGTGGGGTCCGGAGCCGCCACGTCACGCAGACGCGGGCGCGGGCGCCAGCCTTCCGCTGGAAGCTCCATCACCCACCCGCATTAAGTGCGAGTGGTTGAGGCGGGATCTGCTGCCTCTGGGCACGGGGCAGCTTTTGTCAGTTACCGTCGGTACCCCAGGACTGGGGTACCCCCTCTTGCTGTGACTAGGCAAGAGCCTTTGTAGTCATCCTTGACTACAACCAAACAGCCGGACCCCTGCAGTCCGAAGTCCTGTCCTCCCGACAAAGGTCCGGACCTGTTCCACGGCCGGGGAAGGTCTGGGAACGCCACGTGTCCCAGGAAAAACAGGCGCTCAAGCGCAAGCAACCAGGGCTCCGGACCTCCCAAGGAATCCGGGCCCCCGCGGGGTCCCGGACCCCTCATAGGGTCCTGGATAGCAACCGGACCCCTCTCCAAGGGAAAGTTTGGACGCCCCGCCTCAGGGTGGTCCGGGGCCGACACGTGTATGAGGCCCTTGGTCTCCATATTGAGGCCCTTGGTCTCCATATTGAGGTCCACCTACCTTCGCATTTATTGCGGTAGGTGGACGTCCACTTTGATATAGTGGAAGCCGAGGCGTTTGACTGACCAGGGGGCACTATTGATCGCGTATTACCAAGGCAGTGGAGCCGATGGCGCCGCCCATGCCGCGTCTGCCAGTCTGCCGTAACAGTCGGATACGACGGCTCGGCTTCACCCATTATGACGCTACATAATAGCCTCAGCAGGCCACGCCGCAAGCTACGCTACTCCAACGGGCACCTAGCTGACGGAACAAGAGAAGACCCCTGTGACAGGAGAGCAGCAGTACGCATATCGAAGGAAAGATTCGCTACCACTGTAGCCGCATTCACGTTGGGCCCACCTGTCGGGGCATCGACGTCCTATGTATCCGCTCCCCCTTGATCTATAAAAGGAGGGAGCGCCGCTAGAAAACCTCAGGCTGGGCAAGAGCCAAGGCCAGCAGAGGATAGGTTCATTCACACAACCAAGACAATACATCTCCCAGTGGACGTAGGGTATTACGCTCCGGCGGCCCGAACCACTCTAAATCCTGCTGTGTTCATCGTGTTCTTGAGGAAGATTGATCTAAGACTAGCTAACCCCCGAGTACACACCCTCTGGGCTAGGGCGGGTGCCTTCCGCCACCCGGCCGTGGTTTGCAGCACCACGACATTTGGCGCGCCAGGTAGGGGCGCTAGCTGGTCGCATTTCATCATCTTCTTCGTCCCCATGGTTCGCGTGGACGACGTGGAGATGACGGAGGGGGTGGCGTCCTCCACGCCACATGCCTCTCGCGTTCCTGCTCCAGGGGCAACTGTGCTTGTGGAGCAGCCACCGTTGGCGGCGGCGCGCGCCGCCCGCCGGCAAGAGTCAGGGCACCCGTCAAGGGCCCCCTCACAAGCTGCGAGCGGCGGAGCGACAAATCCCAGCTCACAGCATACCTCACTCATGAGAGGAAGCCCGCTCCGGCGGAAAGCCGACTCCGGTCGCACCAAGCCCGCTCCGGCGGACTGCCGACTCCGGTCGCACCAAGCCCGCTCCGGCGGAAAGCCGACTCCGGTCGCACCAAGCCCGCTCCGGCGGAAAGCCGGCTCTAGTGGCTCTCTCCGGCGGAAAGCCGACTCCGGTCGTACCCCCGACTCTACATCTCTGTAAGTCCTACTCTTAGAGGCCCAGCAGGGAATAAAATCTTTTCCTTTGTAACTATGTAGTACTTCCGTGTGGTCCAGTCCGGTGAGCCTCCCCCGTGGAGGGGTCCGGACCTCTGCGAACCAGGTTCAGGGAAGCGTATTCACCCTCCGGGGAGGTCCGGAGCCGTGTAGCCGCTTAGCCTGGTTCCGTACCCTAAGCCTGCATGCTCTACCTCCCTAGGGTGAGTACCGTAGTACCTAAGACTGGGGGCCCGGAGGTCCGGACAGCTCCGGCCTCATAAACCCGTGTTCTGGCTTACATCGCACATCTCATGTACATCTAGTTATAAAGGAAAAGTTTATTCTCAGTTCGCCTCTAAGGATGTTACATTCCAATTTCGATCTACGCATTCTGTTTGCGCTAACCCCCACGTGGCTTCTTACTCTTGTGCGGTGATTGTGGTCCGAATTGAGTTGGCTAGTTAGTGACTTAGCTCGAGACCCCTCATGGAAGAGAGGGGTTCGGACCCCTGGGAACCTGCAGGTTCAGGGAAGCGCACTCATTCTCCGGGGAGGTCCGGAGCCGTGTAGCCGCTTAGCCTGGTTCCGTACCCTAAGCCTGCACGCACCACCTCCTGTGAATGAGTGCCGTAGTACCTAGGACTGGGAACCTGGAGGTCCGGACTTTCTCTTAACCTAAAGGCCGGCCCCTTGAGCTTCGTTCACTGAACCTAGCTATCCATCTCAAAGGATTACAGCCAACAGGATTTGGGACCCGTGGGCACGCTACTAAGCATCTACCTTGAGTCATGTGCAGGTCCAAACGTGATGATGCAGCAGGTGACCCAAGGGATGGACGATGCAGGGCAAGACCCTTGCGGCGCGCACCGCTGGGTGCCAGAAGCAGCCAAGTTGCTCACAGTAGTGGCCCCACCTGCGGGTTCGTTGCCTCTCCCGAGGCGGGCCCGGGGGCCACTGTCGGTACCCTACAACTGGGGTACCCACTCCTACTGTGCCAAGACTCGCGTAGTTATCCGTAACTACGCCCTAAGGAGCTGAGCAGCCGGACTCCTGGGTTCCGACTCCATCTCACCGGACCAACGGTCCCGGACCCGCTTCCCGTTTGGGGACGGGTCCGGTGTCACCACGTGTCCCAGAGGTGGAAATGCTCAGCACCTGTGGCCGCGGACCCGGACCCCCGCAGGCGGGTCCGGGACCTCCACGTGCCATCCGGACTCCCGCAGGCAGGTCCGGGACCTCCACGTGCCATCCCGGACCCCCGTGAGCTCTCGGCTCAGCAAGCTGCTCGGGTGGGGTCCGGAGCCGCCACGTCACGCAGACGCGGGCGCGGGCGCCAGCCTTCCGCTGGAAGCTCCATCACCCACCCGCATTAAGTGCGAGTGGTTGAGGCGGGATCTGCTGCCTCTGGGCACGGGGCAGCTTTTGTCAGTTACCGTCGGTACCCCAGGACTGGGGTACCCCCTCTTGCTGTGACTAGGCAAGAGCCTTTGTAGTCATCCTTGACTACAACCAAACAGCCGGACCCCTGCAGTCCGAAGTCCTGTCCTCCCGACAAAGGTCCGGACCTGTTCCACGGCCGGGGAAGGTCTGGGAACGCCACGTGTCCCAGGAAAAACAGGCGCTCAAGCGCAAGCAACCAGGGCTCCGGACCTCCCAAGGAATCCGGGCCCCCGCGGGGTCCCGGACCCCTCATAGGGTCCTGGATAGCAACCGGACCCCTCTCCAAGGGAAAGTTTGGACGCCCCGCCTCAGGGTGGTCCGGGGCCGACACGTGTATGAGGCCCTTGGTCTCCATATTGAGGCCCTTGGTCTCCATATTGAGGTCCACCTACCTTCGCATTTATTGCGGTAGGTGGACGTCCACTTTGATATAGTGGAAGCCGAGGCGTTTGACTGACCAGGGGGCACTATTGATCGCGTATTACCAAGGCAGTGGAGCCGATGGCGCCGCCCATGCCGCGTCTGCCAGTCTGCCGTAACAGTCGGATACGACGGCTCGGCTTCACCCATTATGACGCTACATAATAGCCTCAGCAGGCCACGCCGCAAGCTACGCTACTCCAACGGGCACCTAGCTGACGGAACAAGAGAAGACCCCTGTGACAGGAGAGCAGCAGTACGCATATCGAAGGAAAGATTCGCTACCACTGTAGCCGCATTCACGTTGGGCCCACCTGTCGGGGCATCGACGTCCTATGTATCCGCTCCCCCTTGATCTATAAAAGGAGGGAGCGCCGCTAGAAAACCTCAGGCTGGGCAAGAGCCAAGGCCAGCAGAGGATAGGTTCATTCACACAACCAAGACAATACATCTCCCAGTGGACGTAGGGTATTACGCTCCGGCGGCCCGAACCACTCTAAATCCTGCTGTGTTCATCGTGTTCTTGAGGAAGATTGATCTAAGACTAGCTAACCCCCGAGTACACACCCTCTGGGCTAGGGCGGGTGCCTTCCGCCACCCGGCCGTGGTTTGCAGCACCACGACAAAAGCTGTTTGTGCTTTCCTCTTTTTAAATTTGTGGCAACTCATATCGCTGCCTCATTTTTTCTATTGGTATCTTCTTTCCATTAAATCTTTCTAGCTGACCTGCCATCTAACTATATATTTCTTGAGAGTGCCTGTGTTGTAAAGGACTACCGAGTACTCCAGTCGAGATACTTTGGTGTTTCTTGGTTTTAGCAGTGATAGGAACCGAGTTCCTACCATGGCGAGGGCATAGGTTGTAGGCGTGGGAGGGGGATGGCCGGAGTTGGATGCGTGCCCTACGGCTCTTGGGCGCCGTGGTCGCGCGAGGAGAGGGAGACAGGGGCGACTAGGTTTAGGGTTCCCGGTTCCCTCAGGGAAGCCGAGCAATATGATGCTCTTGCTTAATCCAAATCAAGTACGTTACAATGTTTATAAAGGAACAAGGCAAATAACTGGGCCAAGCCCATCTAATCTCCTGCGCCTAGCCACTAACGGGCCTCCTCCTGGCGTACTGAACGCCGGTCATAACAAGCAGCGTGAGGCTTCCAATATAGAGAATCTTTCTTCCATGTGTTTGCTGCTGCATTTCTTGGCAACTTCTTGATATAAAAAGGGCGTACCCAGTGCCGTAGGCTTCCCGCACTGTGCGGGGTCTGGGGAAGGGTTGTCTTTAAGCAAGCCTTACCCACACAAATGTGTAGAGGCTGGGGCTCGAACCCGGGACCTTCCGGTTACAGACGGTAGGCTCTACCGCTGCACCAGGCCCGCCCTTCTGGCAACTTCTTGATATATCTAGGAAAATGAAAAACTTGGCAACCGCACGCAAGTTCTTTTTTCAGATCATTTTTTATTACAAACTTTACCTGTCTTTTGCAGATTTCTAGTGAATGTTGGACTGATGAGTTGTTTCTTTATGGTACTGCAGATTCCATAGTGTTGCCTACCTTCAGCAAATTTGGTGGCTTGAGGTGGATGGGGAGCTTGAGTTCTGCTTTCCTGCTGGCTCCTACAGCCTTTTTTTCCATCTTCACCTGGGGCGACCCTATAGGCGCATGGGTCGTCTGCTTTGTGCAACAGAGCACGTCCATGGGTGGGATGTCACGCCCACACGGTTCCAGCTCTCAACCTCTGATGAGCAACAGGCAACATCCGAGTATTACCTGCATCTACACGAACAGGGAGGCTGGAAGCTTTACCATGTCGGTGATTTTGTCGTATCAAACTCTGATGAGTCCATGAAACTCAAGTTCTCGATGATGCAGATCGATTGCACCCACACGAAAGGCGGCGTGTGCGTTGATTCAGTATTTATATATCCTAAAGGCTACAAGCCTGAAAAGGCGAACATAGTCTGCACGTAGTTCAGTGGAGTTGGCCTTACACCTCCAGCAAGATGAAACAAGAGGCAATTCAAATGTGAATGGCTAGACTTTTACCTGGCCATTCTTACCTGAAAGCCCATTGTACATTCTCTCCTTTTTTGTTTCCCTCCTTCATTCTGAGAGTTTTACATGAATGTAAGATCTTTCCTGTATTCTTTGTAGTGTTAGTGAAACAAGTGGAGAATAGGGGAGTTTAGGAACAGGTCAAATGAAGTGAGACTTGAGACATTGAGTGCGCAGTATTAGTTCAAAAGAGGCGGTAGATGCCACCTGCATCTCTAATTTTCATCACTAAACTGATGTCTGGCGAGCTGGATTGGTTATCAGTGTCTTCAGATGGTAAAGTCGATTTTTGTGCAGGCACAGCTTGTGCTCGGCTTCTGCTCAGTTTCTTCTGTTCGAGCAAATTATGTATTCGATGTGTTAAAAGGCAACTTGTGCAGTCTTTTTTTATTTTTTATTTTTTATTTGAAAAGAACAACTTGTGCAGTCTGAACATAGGCTTTTGAATACATACGGCGCCTTGCGTTCTTTCAGAATTCATCCTGACCTTATTTGGTGCTTATCTTGAGTACGAGTACATATAAGTTTTGCGTACTTGCAGTCATTGGTGCTGATCGGAGCCTGGAGGCACCACAGGCCTGGAAGCATGGATGGATTGGATTACCAGCTGAGCGTTTGAGCAGATCTGGAGTCCGAACTCTGAATCCGCGCTCAGCCGCTCACCCACATCATTCCTGCAGACCGCAGGGGGGCTCGCACCAGTCTCTCCTCCCACTCTCCTCCAACTTCAGTTCTTTGTTTTGGGTTTAAACTAGTTCAATAAACTGGTCCACATATATAATTTAGTCAAATTTATTCCGAAACATTTTTTTTATTTCAAAATAATTTTTTAATTGTTCTAGCAATAAAAAATTTGTTTGCAAAAAAATTATTTTGAAATAAAAAATAATTAATAGGACTTGTGCGATGAAATAATTTTTTTTTTTGAAGAGCCAGAGAGGAGATAGGCCGGCGAGGTGGAGAGTATTTGATTCTGGGCCTCCGGGCTAAAGAGCCGCACGGTCAGCCCGTTTAGTGCACCAGCCTGTGCACCGTTTTCACGCATCGTGTGTTCTTCTACGGTGCCGGCGGCGACACCAATCCAGCTCCGAGCTGTGCCCGCGCCGAGATGGAGAATCTGCCGGAGGAGTTGCTTGCTCTTTGGAAGAACTGAAGAAGGACGCGAAACGTGGGGTGGGACGCGCCACACGTGACACGTCCACCGGCCGGTCTCCTCAACGGCAGTCCAAGTGGTGGCGCTAGCAGTGGCACACCGTAGGGCTAAACCAACTTGGGAATTCATGTGTCCCGGCTCCTACTGTATCTGCGTAGCCGTTCGATCCTACTCCAGCGGACCAGCACCCACCCCTTCCCTCCCTCCCCAATAGAAAATGCAAGCCGCAAAACTAAATCACACACCAGCGAGTGGAGGTTCATCGGAGACCGTGCAAGAAAGTAATGATGACCTTTAGAGCTTAGCTGTCAAAGATGCATAGGCTCTGTTTAGTTGAAACAAAATTTTTTTGAATCTTGATAATTTGAAGTACTAAATAAAGTCTATTTACAAAAATTTTTACACAGATGGGTTGTAAATCGCGAGACGAATCTAATGATGCTAATTAATCCATAATTAGCGGATGGTTTTATAGCCCATCCATGCAAAAAGTTTTATAAATAGACTTCATTTAGTACTCCATGTATGTGTCGAAACATTTGATGTGACGTTTTTTTTTGCGTTTACGGGTTTATGGGGTGGAAACTAAACAGGGCCTAAAGCGAGTGATAAGATATTTTAATTAAATTATCTGGAGAACTCTTTAGTCTTCACTCTAAATTATCTGGAGTATTTTACATGTACAGTTCAATATGTTGAACAACAGTACTATGCATTTTTTTTGCGCGTCGTAATATTTTGCTATGTATTTCTCAATGCGTATCTATCTCATATGTCTAATAATTTTGATAACTTTTATCCACACAAAAATATGTGCATCTATTATTTGTAATTTCTATTATATGCAGAAGCATACTAATGTTATTTATTTATTGTGGTGTCAAATTAGAATGTTCAAATTTATGTGTGTCTTTTTTTTGAAGTGAAAATTTGTGGGCAACTTCAACAATAAACACAATTGAGTTTTTTTAATAATTTAATAATTTTTATTTTTACAATATATGTTCAATAATTTGTGTGCATCTCATATGTTTAATAATTTAATAATTCTTATTTGCAGAAATATGTGCATCTCATCCATCATATTTTGGTTATTTTTATTAACTATTATTTATAGGGAATCAAATCAAATGTGCATCTTGAACAATAAGTAATCTATTACATGGTTTATAGAAACAAAGTGCATCACAACGTTTGTGTGGACATTTTTGGATGGATACAAATATGTGTATCTCATACATCAATAATTTTCATATTTTATCTACACAAAAATATGTGCATCCTATCGGTGAATATTTAAGATAACCTTTTGTTATTTAACAAAACTTATTTATTTCATTTATTTTTTATAGGGCATCAGGATGTGCAAATATTTGTGCATCTTGATGTGAATATAGTCTTTCTTTTCTTTTGCTTATGTCCCTGCCTCAAGCTAGAGGGAACAACACTTTTGTGATGCGTGCGTGTCAAAATTTCTATCTTTTTGCCTCACCAGCTATCTTTTTTCAAGGTTTGCTCGGAGTGATCATGTTTCGGCCATGTTCGTATCAGTGATCTATTCTTGTGTCACATAACTTTCTTTCTTCTCATCCGCTTGACCTTTTATAAGCAGGAACAGAATGAAACGACCATAATAAAGACGTGGAGCTTATTTATGATTTCGTGTCGAACCTGGTAAACGAACAAATAGGTGGTATTTCTGGAAATGTGAAACAAAAAATTTTCCCTTGCATCTCGGTCACTTTTACTTTTACTCCACCTACCTCCTTGTGAGCAGCCACTTTTTCTTCTTTCCGTGGAGAAACCTACACAGCTAACAATGAAGGATATGGTCCGATAAGAAATGAATTGTAGTACAAACCCACTAATTGTTGAATAGTTCACAAAAGAATGGATTGAATCGAAAGGACTTTCCTACTTGGAAATAACGAGAACAAAAACACTGATTCTTCTTTGAAGAAAGTACATAGGTACTCAGCGAGGATGCGGGTTTCAAAGTCGGTTCTACACATTCGAGAAGATCGCATTATTTACATCGAGTTGGCGAATAGGCCAACTATTAGTCACAGCAAGAGTAAGCAATTTATCTAGATGCCATTGACTTATTAATATTAATAAAAAACAACATATGTAGAATTTGACTCGATCCAGAGGTATTTCCAGCCATTGGAGTGTGCTATAGCGATAGCTTTCATAACCCCAACCCACTCTGCCTGATATGCGAATCCGCTGCCCAACAAAAGCGCAAAGCATCCATGTGCCTTTGCAGTTTCGAAAGATTCCTCGCTCTGTGAATTCTTTCTTTCGTGATGAACTGTCGGCACCAGTTCTACATAGTTTTGAAGAATGCATTGATTTTTCTGACTAGATCGATACATCTTGCAACCAGCTATCTTTTTCTTAAGGAAAATGGCCTGTTTTGCCTGCAAAATTCTCATTCTACTTACTCCATTGGCCTGCGGACTTAAACCCTACGTCCCTTACCCTTAGTACCCACAACTTCCACGGCGCGCCGACCGTGGCAGCGCGGATCTTTGGCCTTCTCACCGGCTCACCGCAGTAGTAGGCCTGACCGTTGCGGTGTCCCCCCAAAGGCTGCCCGAAGTCATCTTGCTGCACACCACATGCATGATAAAGGTAGGGGGCTCCAGCCCCTTGCTCACGCTGGATCCGCCCATATATACCTCTGGAAACTAAAGTTGCTGGGATTACTAATGAAAAAAAGGCTTCTGTCATTCAACTTAACCAAATCAGAGCTACTAATCAACGTGGTGTCCGGTGTTTATCCGTGGCCAAACGTCACCTCACCTCACGTCCGGGACACGATTCGCAAGCACCGGGAGGAGGACTGGAGGAGGCGAGGAGGGTCCCGGAGAAACCATTTTGCAAGGTGGTCGTCGTACTGTACCGGCGCACGGCACTGGGCGCGCCTCACCTACTACAGCCTACAGCTGCTACCATGAAATCTGAAAACCCTGGTGGTGCGCGCTGTTCGTCGCTCGGGGCCCCGCCTCCGGAGTTGTTGGATGGATCAGGTCGCGCCGTGCGAGCCGTGCCCGTGTGCGCGGCGGAGTTAAATTCATTTTGGACGCGGCCGCGAGCATTCAATCGCTCAGCCGCTGGATCCGATCGCGCCTTCCGAGTTCTGACCCCGCCGGCCGCCGGGGACAACTCCACAAGCGATCTGTCTCCTCACCTCCACGCTTTCCCTGCGCCGTGCGCCGCTAGCACGGCGGACAGCTCCTCACGGAAACGGCGAGGTTGGAGAAACGCCCCTCCGGTCCCGAAGAATTCGCGAACCGCTGGAGCGCTCCTTTCTCCACGGGCGCGTGCCCTTTAACTCTTTTTTTTTTCCGGTCCTTGCTATTCCTCATCTGACCTTCTGGAGCATGGAGGCACCACAGGTTGCAGCTGATGATGCTAGTAATCGCTCCCCGTACTCCGTTTGGTGTTACGGAAACCGTTTGCAGGTTACAGCGGCGATGACAGCGATGGACGACCCCCCGTCGATGTTCCCGATGATCCATGTCTGGTTTTCACTCGATCTGGAGGAACAGGTCCTGGCGTTATCTCGATAGAGCGATGTGCTCTACAAACCACCACGATCTGGCGCTCGTGACCGTGTCTGCAGACCACGGGGCCGCTCTGTTCCCGACGGATAAGCAATCTCTAGTTCTTTATGCACTCGCTTGCGTGCAAGGATCCTCAGCTACTCCCTCTGTTTTTAAGGCATATATATTTCGGAACGTACTACTTCTAAATTGCTGCTTACAGTGTGTCAGCAATTAATGAAAAATCAATTCCTACTAGAAAAAGATGAAAAATGCGAATCTTTACAACTGTGATTTAAGTAAATATTAGTCAAATTACGGAATATGATATAATTCGAATGGAGGGATTGTAACTTAAATCCAGAAGTCTAGGGTAGCAGAATAGGTGATACAAATCAACCAGGGGATATAATTTGAATGGAGAGAGTAGTATTACACACAACACACTGCACTACACTTGAGTGTGGTAATGGAACCACACATCTAAACTTGTGGAAAATAACGGTAAGTAATGGAAGTCTTGGTGACCATCGATTATTGTTACGTTGGAGCATCTGGTTACTGGAAAAGCATTTATCCCGTAAAAAGTTCAAAGAGAATATTCTTATATATGCCGGAGCGTCAAAGAGAATATTCTTATATATGCCGGAGCGTCAAAGAATATTTTCAACTAAATCCGTTTGCATGTGCCATGAGTTTCCCTTCATCTCACGCCAGCAGCCCAAAGAGCATAAAAAGGATCTAGTATGCTGGGGAGTATGAGGAAATTCACTTGTAACAAGCGATAAGGACAAGATTGCCGGCATCGTGTCGACGCCTCCAGGTCCCGGGCGGACCATGCTTTTAAGTCAAGGCTCAATTAAGGGCAAACACGGAGCGATTTACCCTCTTTCACAAAATTTGATTAACCGGAAACGGAAGGGGCTTTTCCGCAAAACTGCCTGCAGCATCCCTGCCTCTGCCGCACCATATACACACGCCACCATTCGGAGCTCGCATCCGAACGCGAGCAAGCGGACCAAATCGTCCTCTGTTTTCTATCGCCCGCACCGCATCTGGCCGCCTCGACGCTCGGCGGCGGCGGCGGCGGCGACGATGGGGCCGGAGATGGAGGCGATGGCGGCGTCGATTGGCGTGTCGGTGCCCGTGCTCCGCTTCCTGCTCTGCTTCGCGGCCACCATCCCGACGGGCCTCCTGTGGCGCGCGGTGCCCGGCGCCACGGGGCGGCACCTCTACGCGGGGCTCACCGGCGCCGCGCTCTCCTACCTCTCCTTCGGGGCCACGTCTAACCTCCTCTTCGTCGCGCCCATGGCGCTCGGCTACCTCGCCATGCTCCTCTGCCGCCGCCGCGCCGGGCTCATCACCTTCCTCGGCGCCTTCGGCTTCCTCATCGCATGGTGAAACTCTCCCTTCCTTCCTCTGTCTCCACTACCCTGCGGGTTAATAGCAGGGCTTATTTCACGCTGATTGGGAGCAGGGATCCGTACTTGTATGTTGAAATTTGAGTAGGACCGAGCAGGAAAATCACACTGATTGCAGTTTATTCGGATGAGAACTTGAGTAATTGCCGAGGAAGCATGGGAGTGTGGTGCCGCCAGCATTGGAATGTTTCGTACTCGACTAGTGAGCGTTCCATTCATTCTTCTGGGGTCTTGTGGTCCTGCTTTGTGTAAGATTTTTGAAGGGGGCGAACTGTGGCCTTGCATTAACTATATACCAATTTGCCTCTATGCCTGCAAACTTGTGGATAGGGGATCTCTTATTGTTTGCAGTGAATAGGTTCGAATAGTTTAATTATTTTTCTTGTGAACTAGTGGACGGCAAAATGTGGCAGTGGCTTACAATAGAAGTTCATACTGCTGCAAGGAGTGCATGTTGTGATTCCATCCAAACCCTCTGTTAAAAGTTTGGCAGTGTTGAACAGTAGATGTTAACTGCGCATGAATTGCATCTTCTCATTCGATTGTTTATCCATATACAATCTAAACCCTGTATTAAGATTTGACCAGTAACCCATCAATATGTGGTTTGAACCCATCTTATGTGGTTTTGTTTCAGACATGGAGCCAAATCTGAAAATTTAGCTGGGGAAACTAGGTTGTGTACTGTAGAGTGTAGAGCTCTATGCATCCCTGCTGGTAATGTATTGATTTAAGAGCAAGGTGACTGTTCCGAGGGCTTTGAGTTAAGATTAGCATCCTACTAGAAAATTGTGGAGCCCTTATATACATAGATTTGTTCCCTTAGCAGACCTCTGATTTTGTTGCCAGTTATGTGTGATTTACGCTGTATTAACTGCAAGCAGTTCTTGAGTATTCCATCCAGACAATTGTGTTCTTAGGTCTCACTTATATGGTTTCCGTTACAGCAAGTCTTAGCATGAGCTTGTTAATTTTTTGTATTACATGGCTTTTAATCTATCAGTAGTTGTAAGTTATGATCGGGATGCTGTTAATTCATGTATATGCCTCTGTACCCGTCGGTTTACTCAATGGAACGTTTGCATGGATAAATGGCCTTTTCATCTGCGCTTCCTGGTTTTTGCTATTGTTTCAATCCCTATTAATCACCAGCTCCAGTAGTTTTGGTTTGTATGGTGAGTAAATATTATACCAAGATTGTATTTATGATTCACCACGAGGAGTTCAGTTAATATGAACTTTGTTTGGTTAAACCAAGAGAGAAGAAAGAATAAATTGTAACACTACATCTTCTGAGGATTTCCCTTCTTATTTTTCAATACGGCTGAAGAATCCACTCCAACAAATAAGCAGAATGTTTAATTTGGATGGTTTGCTGTTGTAGTGCGTATTTGTGTTTAAAAGCTAGAGTCGTGGATACGCAAGGAATCGCTGTGAGATGATGTTGTTTTACCTGATGCCGTGAGATGGGACTGTCCATGGCAGGCTTAACAAAATGCAACATTGCAAGTCAAAGTGGCATGGAAATTTAGGAGCATGCTGTATTGGTGTGAGAGAATGGCTAGAATATAACTACAGTAGCCATATTTCAGTTTGAATTAAGTCACAATTTTTAGGTTAGACGCATCAATTCTGTATTTCAACCTTTTTCATAACTAAACTATCCTGGAATGATATTGTTGCTGTTTTATCTATTTTTAATATAATGAATTTTATAACCTGATTAATCCAAACCCACTTGTAGTTATAATGTAGGGGTCGTCACTGCACTGTACCACCCACATCCAGTGAAGTCTGAGTTTGTGGGCACAGGTGAATCCTAATTTCGTTATCATTGATTGGCACCCCCTTGTCCTCTATCCTCTTAAAAAAATTGTGCCATGCCAACAGATTTGATTAACTTGGATCGTCAATAAAATTTAGGCTAATATGGTGTAATCCAGGATTTGGGATAGCGAATCAGACCAAAACAGCTGGCATACCATTCTGAGCAAACAAACATTTCTAACGGTATTGAAGGCCTTAACATGTGTATTATGTACTCCCTCTGTCCCACTTTAAGTGCAATTGTAGAATTTGAATAGCAAACTTAGTATTCATAGAAAATGACGTTACTACCCCTATATAACGTAGGGTACAGCAGGTAGTCGGCTGCCTCTGCCAGACCTGGTGAGAACCAGTCTCTCTCTCTCGATCTACGGAGTATCCTTTTTCCAATAGTTTTTTTCTACCACCTCTGGAGGCGGCCGGCGGCCCGTGCGACGTGGCAGCAGGGTCGGAGGGGTGGCCGGGAGGTGGACGGTCCGGATCGGCCGCGAGGCTCTCTCCTGGTGCTGCGGCCGCGAGATTTTTTATTTGACAAATGGTGGGCCAAACCTGCCACGTTTATGCATCGCCGCGCGGCCCAAAGCAAACATAGGCTGAGCACGGAGGAGTGCAGTTAATATGGGACATTTTTTGAATGGTAGAAATGCGGTTAAACTGGGACGGAGGGAGTAACTACGTGGATGTTACGCCTAATATGGGACTTTTTTTTAGTTCTCTTCTTGCATGCTGTGTTTTCTTTTGGTGTGGAGGGGGGGGGGGTGAATACTACAGTACCCTTTTAGTGGGCCTACTACGGTCCAAAATTGAAGCCGTGTGGCAGGCCCTCGTACCTCATTTACTATTGCCACATAAGCCATTATTTAGGTAAGATGCAGGTCCTGTTTTCATAGCAACAACACTTCTGATGGCATAACCTGTGTCAGACTAAAGCACCATATATTATTTCCCTGAAATGTTATATTGTCGTCTTGCCAGCCTCTATCCTAACCTAGTAACTGGGCCAACTTAGCTGAGTATCTTTCTTGAGAGTTGAGACTATGGTATGAATATCTACCCTTTTTTGTGCCCAACCTTGCTATGACATGTAGTTTTACTTGCATGGTTGTAGTATACAATAAAATTATATACCGCCAATTAATCTTCTCCTTTTCTCATATTGTGTTTGCTACTGTAGTCCTATCCTTTAAATCCCCTTGTGTCATATGCAAATTTTTTGAAAAGTGAGGTGAGTCAGTCATCTGTGGTTGCCTGGTTGGAGATACAAGAAAGTGTAACCACTATGGGGTTTGGAAGGGGCTTCTGATATGGGTGCATTTGGTTTTAAGCTTTGATCTTACTAAGTAAAAACTTGGCCATGATGTAATATGTCGGTACCTTTTCTATTCTAAGTTAGATAATGTTTGACATGAAACTAGGATATTTTTTTTGATGGTCAATGGTGACCATATTGCATAATAATTAACACATTCAAAAGCCCTGACATGTTTTGTTCTTATTACTAGTCATGTGTACTACATGAGCGGAGATGCATGGAAGGAAGGAGGCATTGACGCAACTGGTATATCTATTGCTGTTTGTACTTCACATAGTAAAGATAGCGTTTGCTGTGCAGTTTTCTGGAGCATTGTTCATGCATATATGAAATACTTGCAAAAAAGAAAAGGATTTCAAGGCTTTCAAACCCCCCTATAGTTATATCGAGGATCTCAATTCGTTTCTTTGTATCGTGCTGCTGATAGTTAACAGTGTTGTGTCAGGATATTGTTATCATCGGATAGTGACAACTGAGAACATTGTTTTCATTTTTGTAAGAGGCAAGGATTAGTTCATACTACACGTTTAGTAGAAGCATAAGCAAAGTGTTGCAATAATGGCTATATAGAGGCAAAGATAGTTGTAATAACATAAACTGAATGGAAGCAAAACATAAACTGAATGGAAGCAAGTACATGTTCCTTTGGTTTGCCCGTTCATCAACTTGTTCATATGTTTGTGTCTATAACAGTTCTTTGTGCCATATATGTGTAGGAAAAATAGCATACCCTTTTATAATTTGTCTGTGCAACGCAGGTGCTTTAATGGTTTTGACGCTGAAAGTCATTTCGTGCGCAATAAACTACAGTGATGGCATCTTGAAGGAAGAGGGTTTACGTGAGTCTCAGAAAAAGTACCGATTGACTAAGCTTCCTTCTCTTATTGAATATTTTGGTTACTGCCTCTGCTGGGGGAGTCACTTTGCTGGACCGGTGTATGAGATGAAAGATTATCTTGATTGGACTGAAAGGAAAGGAGTAAGTGGCCTCCATCAACTTTTGTGCGGGTAATGCTATCTTTTGCCTCATTCTGATGTTCATTGATCTTTTGCAGATATGGGCTAGCTCAACTCCTTCACCATTGTTACCTACTTTGCGTGCTATAGTTCAGGCTGGTATATGCATGGGGTTATATTTATACCTGTCGCCTAAATTTCCACTCTCGCGGTTTAGTGAGCCCCTTTATTATGAATGGGGTTTCTGGCACCGGCTCTTCTACCAGTACATGTCAGGCTTTACCGCTCGTTGGAAATATTATTTTATATGGTCAATTTCAGAAGCTGCAATTATTATATCTGGTCTGGGATTTACTGGTTGGTCAGCGTCTTCTCCCCCAAAAGCCAAGTGGGATCGTTCAAAAAATGTTGATGTATTAGGTGTCGAACTAGCTGGAAGTGCAGTTCAGTTGCCCCTTGTGTGGAATGTTCAAGTGAGCACATGGCTACGATACTGTAAGTTCTGTTTCTTGATAAAATCAATTACATCACCGACTCTGTTAACTTGCTTTGTTGGATGATAGAAAGGCCTCTCTCTTTTTTTTTTAAACTCTAGTCACCCCCCCCCCCACCCCCCCAAAAAAAAAAACCACCACCACGCACAGGTGAAAAGCATAATCTCAAAGGAATCGAGAGTCTGGTTTGCATGCAACGACACACGGCAAGAGTTTACTAAACTTACATTCAAGCCTGCCATTATAAATCACGGCAACGACCTCCCTGTATCACTTCCATGAAGGCAGAAACCTTGATTTGTGCAGGGTTTGGGAGAGAATATAAACACTGCTTATTCACGTAGAAATTTAACTTAGTTATGTGATTTGTGCCATACAAGATCCATGGACTTTCCTTGCATTCATTAAAAACTACAGTATATTATTCATTACATAAGACTAACTTTTATGTTTCCTGCAATTGTTTCAGACGTCTATGAAAGGCTAATTCAGAAAGGAAAGAAACCTGGTTTCCTTCAGTTGTTGGGTACACAGACAGTCAGTGCCATCTGGCATGTGAGTTATATATTTCCTCTCACCTCCTTTGTATGTAGTTTGTGGTGATTGTAGCTTGTACTTTTTGTCATGTCATAGAGCAACCTGATGTTAGTTGGACCCAAAGTTTCTAATTAAGCTAGGAGTTACTTTTTGAAATTAGATCCACTACTGTCCTGATGTCTTAGTATCCAACTTGCCATGTAGAGTCCACGTGTGACAATGGTAAATTTCTCTTAGCTTAATGATCATGAATTTGTTTGACACTTGGTGTATTGATGATCTTCCTTAATGATATTTATGATCTTCCTTACAACAACAACAACAACAACAACAACAACAACAACAACATAGCCTTTTTTCCCAAGCAAGTTGGGGTAGGCTAGAGATGAAACCCGAAAGAAATAAGTTCAAAGTTCAGGCACATTGATAGCTAGTCTCCAAGCGCTCCTATCCAAATCTATCTCTTTAGAGATATTCCAACCAAGCTTGTATTGTCGCAATTCACACCTTTCATATTACCCACACCGATTTGTCCTTCTATCTGATATTCCCATTCTACAGGGACTGTACCCTGGGTATATCATATTCTTTGTCCAATCAGCATTGATGATAAATGGTTCACGAGGTACCTCTCAATCCCATTACTGTTGGGTTTGCTTTTGCTAAGCCCATTTTTGGAGGTGTGTTTTGAGCTTGTAATTTGAATGTTTTCCTTTCTTTCAATGCAGTTATATACAGATGGCAGCAAGCAGTGAGCAATTCAGTCCTCCGCAGTATCCTGGCTTTTCTAAATTTTGCTTATACATTGTTGGTGCTTAACTACTCGTGCATTGGGTTCCAGGTCAGTTCCAAGCCTTTAAATCAGGCTCTAGTTTGTTTTATATCATGTCGGAAGTCTGAACACAATGGTGCTTCTCTATATGAATTTTGAGCAAAAGATTCTTTCGTAAAATTCTGACCTAATGTTATGGTCCTTACCTCTGATGCACGTATGATTTTGCTTTAGCTTCGTTTTCGCATCGTTGTAACAATAACCAGACATAGATAAGAGGAAGTTCCCCGGGTATCTTTGGTTATATATTTCCTTTAGATGATAGAATGGTCGTTAGTAGAGGGGGGCAACAACTTTTAACAAATGTGGACATCAGTTTAAATAATGCTGCTTTTAATCTAGTTAGTTTCCAGTTTCCACATCTTAATGAAGAAATTTTGCACCCACTCCCTCGACCGCAGTGAGGAATCGATGTCTGTATCACTTCCTTTTGTGTAGCACAGCCTGATACTTAACATGCTGTTTTAATTTTGTTTGTGAAGGTACTGAGCTTCAAGGAAACCTTGGCATCCTACCAGAGTGTATATTATGTTGGCACGATTGTTCCCATTGTATGCCTCCTGCTGGGCAACGTTTTCAAGCCAGCAAGGAAGCCGAAGGCTCAGAAGGCCGAGTGAGTAACATATACTGGAGTGATCGTTACACAGAAAGATGGAGAAGCTTCAACGACGATAACGACAGCCTAGTTTTCAGTTTATTTATTCTCTCTTTTTGAACCTACCAAATTTAGCACAAGGATAGTGTGGTGACCGCAGCTCGCATATATTTCAGAACTCCATCGCAATTGACCAACCATTACAACGTGACACTCCCGTTTCGTTTTTCTTCAACTTAATGACTACATGTTGTAAAGCATTTTGGCTCGACGAACCTTCTAATCTTTTGTTCCCATCCGCCTTTCCGGCCGGAGCCTGGTGGAGGTGTGAATGCGCCTGATCCTCGCACCTCACATCCCACCGTGTTGGTTGTTACCGACTGAGCTCCTAGAACTGAGCATCCGTGTTTTGACCCCGTCGCCACTGCTCACTTTGAATGCAGTTTTGGTGCGGTTGCAGCTGAAGTTTGAAGTCGTGGCCGTCGAGATGATGGACGATGATGGTCATAGACTACGAACGCCCTCGAGCTCGGCGTCATATAAATGGCGCTTCCGCTGCTTGCAGCGGTGTACGCACGCCTGGGTGGATGGGTCCGACCCAACGTGCGGTGGTGGCGGACTGGCGGTGGTTTGGTGAGTCGTTGGTGATGGTCGCGTCATCGTCCTCGCACATTGTACCATGGCCTATACTGGTACGTGTGCACTGCGCGTGACATCCGTGGGGTGCTCGGGCGCACCCGGACGACATGAGGAAGGAACGTGGTGTGATGTCCGCCTACAGCGCTGCGGGCGGTGACGCGACGGGGACGTGGCGTTGATCCGGTCATGACCGTGACGGGCATCTACCGAGCCACTGACCCATCATGCACCACAGCACTAGGCGAGGGGCACAGTAGCATACCAAGTCAACCTTTTGTTTCCAGGGAGAGAATGTTCGGGTCAAATAGTCAAGCTCCAGAGGACGACGTCTCGCGCACGATCTCGGTTCGGGCGGCTTGGACTTGGAGTCGCCGCTTCCAATACAACTCAGCTCCTAATCCTAGGGCCTGTTTAGTTGCCTTTAAAATTTCAAAACTTTATAAGATTCTCCGTCACATCAAATCTTTCAACACATGCATAAAGTATTAAATGTTGGTAAACAAAAATAACTAATTATACAGTTTGTCTATAATTTGCGAGACGAATCTTTTGAGTCTAATTAACCTATGACGAGATAATAATTATCAAATACAAATAAAAATACTACGGTAATTCACACTCAAAAGTTTTCGCATCTAAATAAGGCCCCTATACTAGCAAATGGATCTTCAGTGTGCCCGGGCCGCCCTCTGTGGCTCTGTCTTTTCACTTCTATCGTGCTGCACTCACGCCCATGACCTTCAACGGCTCAACGCTTTGCGACCGCGGCCGAGCTCGGAAGTAGGGCTGGATATCAAGCCAGCTCGGCTCGTTAGTGGCTCGGCTCGTTATAGTTCGTTATACAAATGAGCCAGAAAGCTAGCTCGGCTCGGCTCGGCTCGTTAGTGGCTCGAGCTAGCTCGTTTGGCTCGCGAGCCAGAGTATAAAAATATTTACATAGAGATGATAACTGTAAATCTGTAAAAAAACACATCACATGCATATTTAAAGCGAAATAAATAAAATAATGTGAATTTTATAATAAAAAATATAAGTATATTATCATTCATGACCATGATCAATCATTATTCGTTGATCATTTCCACTAATTAATACAATATTTGTTATTTATCTTGGCTCGTTATGGCTCGCGAGCAGCTCGCGAGCCAGCCCGAACTGGCTCGTTATAAAGCGAGCGGGCTTGTTATAAAACGAGCTGGCTCGTTATAAAACGAGTCGAGCTCGAGCCGACCTACTAACGAGCGAGCTAGCGAGTTACGAATTTTTCGTCCAGCCTTCTCGGAAGCGAAGACCGACCGCACCGGCGGCACCGGCACCGATCGAGCCGGCCGCTTTCGTTGGTCTCTGATTGCAACGCGGCTCGTGCCACGCACGCCGCGGCACCGGAGGGTGGGGGCGTGCCAGCGACCAGAGCGCGGCGGCCACGCCACGCGCCGGGGCCGCTCGGCGCCCGCGCGCCCATGCCCTGGGCGCGACACCTCTGCCGTCGCAGGCTTGCAGGATTGGCCGCCGGCCGGGGGACTCTGCAGGTCTGGCCTCCGTTCCATATCACGCAGGATTGCACACTGTTACTGGTCAGCGCCAGCCGCCAGGGCACAGTTGTATGAACGCACTAGCATGCACGGACGTATGGATGGGTAGGCTGACGCGACAGGCAGCGACCGGACCATCTGAAACTTTTGGGACGAGCCAACGATACGCTCCCGTCCTTTTCACGCGAGCCGGGCACCGGCGCTTTGCGACTGGGCTCTGCTATTTGCTACAGGCAAAAGGGTGCCATCAGGGCGTCACTAGTTTGCGCTGCATGGGGAATGCGCCTGCATCGTGTACTCTCCTGTGAGTAGGCTAGACAGCTAGCGCTGCATCTGCATGCATGCGATCCGAGCAGAGGACCGCAGCTTTCCCAGGCTCAGCAGGCGTCAATACGTCCTCGCCGGAGTACATTGGCGCAGAGTTTGCCCGACTGCCAGCAGTGGCCTCAGCTCGCCTGCATGGCCGTCTGATCCTGACGCCACCGCCATGCTCCCCACAAACGCAGCAACAGGGGAAAGATGCGAGAGCTGCTGCCGCGATCCACCTATCACACCCGCGGACGCAGGGCACCACCCCCTGCACGAGATGCTCGACTCCACCCCACTCGGCGGTCAGCAGCATCACGCGGCTAGCGCGTGGCGTTACGTTGCAGGGGCGGGGATTTGCGCCGCGTGCAATGAACCGCGGCGGCGCAAAGCTAGCAGTCAGCTGGTCCTTGGCCGGCGTGCAGCGGTGCAGGCTAGCTAGCGTCCGGCTGGCGTGTTACGTCAGCGATCGATCGACCTGCTGGTTTGCAACAGCAACAGTCCACTGATTGGTCTGTGCCAATACTTAACACATTAGTGGTGTAACCCAGACGGACAGTTAGGCAACAAGTCTTGACGATTAAAATCGACGAGTTGAATCGTATGCAGACGAGAGGATTATAAACAGCGGCACATTATGCTACTACTGTTGTTGTTTATTTCTAGCCCTAGCTAGCTCGCCGGCCGTACGTGCAGCACCTGTTGAAGCGGCCGTTTCCTTAATTCCCATCGTTCTACAAGTCATCCGCCGACGCGCACATCGCCGTCCCTACACAATACTAGTATGCACGACTTCCTTTCCACGTGAACGGATTTTTTTTTCTTCTTTTCGGCGAGGAAACGAAGATTCATTTGAAGCGATCATTGAATCTTAATTTGTCCGCCCGCCCGGTCGTCCGTCAATTAATTTCCGCTAGCTGCAATCTGCGGCTGCGTATAAACTTTTTCTTGAATCGCGTGCGTCATTAAAAACATTGGACATTATAAATGCGCATTATCAGTGGGCTTGCTAATGATCGACGTCGGCGTGTAAAACAAAAATGTCACTGTTACACGTGAATCATCATGTTCCATCGCTGTAGGAGTGGTTAAAGGGTTGAGCTCGCCAACGTGACAGCGGAGTCCTGAACATAGTACTGAAAGGGGGTTCAAATATTGCTCCGGCTGGACGCCCATCGGCTCCCGTACCGCCACATGTAACGAGGAAAATGATCAGGCCGGCCGGCCGGCCGGCTGGCCGACGAGACGACCGAAGACACCTACTCCTAAATCGCACTGCAAAACTTTTGCTTGGCCGGCCGGCCGTGAGTTCTCTGTCTAACTGCTCTTGCCCGGCCGGTTTCAGATAACGAAAGCGAGACGCGGTAGTACGTGTGTGTATGGTCAAAAAGAAACGAAAGAAAAAACCCTCGCTCGCGCACCCCAACACGATCGATAAGCCTCATCATGCATGTTTGCAGTGCGCCTGCAAAACGTCGTCATTGCATGATGATGCGCGTGAATCGTTATCCGAGGTTGAAGAATCGAACTCGCGTTACGTTTTATCTTCAGTCCCTGCTGCCAAATGCATGGCTGCAGCTGGGAGCCATTCTCCGGACCGTACAAACCGAGAACGAAGATGAAACAAGGGAACCCAAAAGCACAGCCTTTCAAAAGTGAACGCCTCCCTGAATCATTTTTTTTGTTGAGACAACCATCCCTGAACCAAAAGTTTCTTCGTACGAGTCACAACAAATTACACACTTTCCCGCCGGCCGTTTAGTTTACCGATTATAGAGTAGCAGACCCACCTGTCTGCAAGTAAATTAAGCGAGCTACATAACATCTGTACTATTACGAGTATATACCTTATCAGAAAAATAAATACATGTAGTACAGAATACAATACACGGTAGGTGATGGACGTACGTACCCATGCATGTGGGCGGCTTGTTGACAATCACCGCATGTATACAAAGACTCGTGTCACTTCTTCCGCCTCATTGGCAAAGCTAATTAAACCCTACGCAATTAAAACAACACAAGTAGTGGAGCAGCTGATGATAGTACTAGCTAGACTACTAGTATAAACTGCAGGCAACTGCAGCAAGCACGGCGACAAAAGAGTTTTGGCCGAATGCAGAGAGCAGAGACGCGCCAAGAGGGAGACACTTTTGGTGTCCATGGCACGCACACAGGCAGGAACGACGCATGCCCTGCCCGGCCTCGCGCGTCCTTATCGCAGCAGGCTGAAGCCAGCCTATACTATCTTATCGTCGTCCTTGGGCTCGCATAGCCAAGAACACAACAAGGGCTCCATGGTACCCCTTGATATCCCGTACGAATTCGTCCTGTTAGCTGTTGCGTTGGAGCCAAAATCCAAGGCAAGTGCTCCCAACAAAGTCCACTCGTGGACTCCCCAGCCCCCCCCCCCCCCCCCCCCCCCCAATGGCCGTTTTGTAACCTAGCGCTACTAGCTAGCTGCATGCGTTGTTGTGGCATTGTGCTAGGTTTTATTTCTACTAAGCACGTACGTCCAAAGTAATCATGTATAGATGCCGTAGTGATGCCCGTGTGTATTAATTAGCTAGCTAGAGGCATGGCCCTTTTATATATATATATATATATATATATATATATATATATATATATATATATATATATATCGATCTAGTAGCTCGACATCATGTGAATGAATGAGTGACTGAATGGAGATGGATGGATGCATGGGCATCTGACGATGAACAATGCAATGTGAAGCCTTGGACGGCTGCAAGTTAACTGGCCGCTGGACAACAACAACGCCTACCTGCAGACAAGGAGCATTTTGGGGGGATGCAGACAAGCGACGCCCTGCATGGATCTCGAAGAGAATCGGTTCCTGGCAGATGACGACGAAGCCCCTCTCCCCATCATCCCATGTACCCAAAAATTCCCGATCGATGATGCCTTAATACGGCCATACTTGCTCCAATGAATAATAATTGAGCCATTAGCGAGGCCGACTCATGCCATAACGTGCACGGGCGATGCGTGCCATATGCCTGCTCACGCATCTCGTATATTCTGCTTGCCTGCACCCAACTTGCATTGCGTCTTTCTGCCTGCGATGATGACTAACAACCTAGGGGGGGGGGGGGGAATCAGAGTGTGTACTGCCGTGTATATGATGCCCAAATTAAAGAGGCGGCGGTGAATGCACCACCCTGACATTCGACAATAATAACACAAAAACATGTCGACACGAAGATGGTAATTTTTCCTCATTTGGTAACATCACGGGTGCATTTCGAATTTTTGATCGACCACCATGTGACGTTGTCCCATGTTCCGACACGGCTGGCTGGTTATTTGAAAGAGCTTTTTTCTTTTTTACGTTTCATCAAGTACTAAAGGCGTGATGCATGATTCTTATTCTCTATGCCAAAATTGCATGCCAAAATCGCAGATTCTAAACCTTAATTAGGATCACAGTCTAAGATCTTAACCATGCAAAACACTACTACAAAACAGGCTTTTGTTCCAGGACATTTGTCTCGGCAGCCTTTGGGCCCGGGACAATAGGTGGCTTTTGTCCCGGGTCCAACGGCTAGCCGGGCCAGCGCGGGGGGGAGGGGTTTTTTGTCCCGGTTGGAGGCACCAATCGGGACAAAAGGTCCAACCGGGACAAAAGGGTGGCCTTTTATCCCGGTTGGTGGCTCCAACCGGGACAAAAGGCCCGCGCTCCAACCGGGACAAAACTCCTTGGTCCCCTTATCCCCTTCCCTCTCCCCCCGCCTGAGCCATTCAGCTCACTTGTTCTTGGCTCGGGAGAGAGGAGTTCTTGCTCATTTCTTCACCACATTTGTGAAGATCTTTGATTCCCCGTCTATCCATCGGCACTAAAGGTTTGGGGCTTGTTTTTCTCTTCTTCCTTGGCTTGTATAGCTCATTTCATGCTTTAGAAATAGAGAAAATGTGTAACTAACTCATTTCTTGGACATTTAGATTGCATATGTAGGTGTGATTTTCTTTTAGATTTAGATGAGTATGTGGATAGTAGAAATTTTTAGAATGAGTGTAGACACTTCATGTGATGTACTTGTATATATGACCATATTGTGGATAGTTGATTTTTGTATTCATGAATGAATTAATGAAATGAGTATATTAGATTTTTTTGTATTATGAATGGATTATTTTGACACTCTAGTGATGTATTTATTCAGGCTCACATTGAAACCATCTAGAAGCTAAAAAAAATTTTATTTCGAAACAAGTATACGTCGTTAATCTCCATCCAACGGTGATGGCACTACCTTTCGAGGATACACGATGCGCTATAAGGACGTCGCGAATCGGCTGGTCGCATCACCAGCACTTCCGATTGATAAGAAGACAACATTTTACGCAGTCAGCATGGCCGTTGTTGTACTGAGAGCATATCAATGAGCACGCTGCTTGTGCCAAGTGTTGTGCCTATTAATCGTAAATGTTGGTCCTGCGACTGTCCGATTGGTGACATCCTTGTACCGCACCGTGTCCCCTCGAAAGGCAGTGTCATCACCGCAGCGTTGAGGTTACTGACATATACATTTTCAGAAATAAAGGTTTTTTTTTCTTCTAGAGGGTTTCTGGATATTGAAAAGAGTGTACTCTTGGAACTGAAGGGTGTCAAAGTAATTAGAAGTTATAGAGATTTCTTTCAATTAATGATACATTTCGTCTTTTCTATATGATTTCATTGTTATTTGCAAGAGTTATTAATCTGATCATTGTAATTGTAATAGTAAATAATATTTGCATTGTAATGGTAAGAATTTATAATTTTTTGGAAAATAAAGGTATTTTTTAGTAAAATATGGCTTCAGCAGCTGGAGGGAGTGGCGCCGGTGGGGGTGATCGTTGTCCTTCTGGAGAGAAGGGCACAACTCGAGTAGGTCGTCGATCCAAAAAACCTAGTGCTTTTCATAGGGCAGCGCTTTGTTATTTGGAAAAAAAATATAGAGAATGCATGGCAAGTGGCGAGGAGCCTCCGTTTGATCTTGAGAATTTATTGCGGCGTTACGGTTCGTCACCACCAAACTCGGAGGTTTCAGCTCCGCCATCTTCTTCTGCGCCAGCAAGAAATCCGTTAGAGCATTCTGCGTTCTAACGCAAGGACGGTTGAAAATCTATGTGTTGTTGTCCGAATTTTTAAGTTTCATGTATAGTACTCCTTTGTTAAGTTCTGTAATGGATTAAGTACTCCTTTTAATTAATCAAGATGTATGATGGATATTGCAGATCTTTTAATTATTCATGTTATGTTACATTTAGTTTAATTTAGGTTTGATATATTTTATTTATTCGATACGTGTAAAGAATTCAAATCGATTTATTTAAAATACAGATGGACCGGCAATGGATGTACAATGCTGACCGACGTTCGAAAGAATTCATTGATGGCCTGCATTATTTTTTGTCTGTAACTGAGGCAAACAAGCAGAATGGTTTTATGTGCTGCCCGTGTGTTCATTGCAACAATAACAAGGATTACTCATCTTCAAGAATCCTACACAGCCACATTTTCACAAATGGTTTCATGGAGAAGTATGTTTGTTGGACGAAGCACGGAGAACAGAGGGTTACCATGGAAGACAATGAAGAAGAAGATTTTGACGACCACTTTCCCGGGAATGCTGGAATCGGTGCATTTGATGACGATATTCCCATGAAAGAGCCCAAAGTAGATGTAGTAGAAAATGATCCCAGCGACGATCTGGGGCAGGCATTGTACAATGTGCAGGCTGACTGTGAGAGTGAAACGTAAAGGTTGAAGTTCCAGAAGTTGTTAGAGGACCACCATAAGTTGTTGTACCCAGATTGTCAAAATGGATTGAAGAAACTTGGCACCACCTTGGAGTTGCTGCAATGAAAGGCGACAAATGGTGTATCCGACAAGGGATTTGGTGAATTACTCAAACTTGTTAAAAAAATGCTTCCTAAGGACAACGAATTGCCTACCACGACGTATGAAGCCAAACAACTTATTTGCCCTTTATGATTGGAAGTGCAAAAGATACATGCATGCCCCAACGACTGCATACTCTACCGAGGCGAGTACGAGAATTTGGATGCATGTCCCATATGAAGTGCATTGCGTTACAAGATTAGAAAAGATGATCCTGGAGATCTCGAGGGGGAGCCTCCCCTGAAGAGAGTTCCTGCGAAGGTCATGTGGTATTCGCCTATAATACCACATTTGAAGCGTCTGTTTAGAAATAAAGATAATGCTAAGTTGACGCGATGGCACAAAGACGAACGCAAGAAAGACTCGATGTTGAGACACCCCGCTGATGGGTTGCAGTGGAGAAAAATAGATAGAACGTACCCTGAATTTGATTTGGATGCGAGAAACATAATGTTCGGTTTGAGTACGGATGGCATGAATCCTTTTGGTGAGATGAGCAGTAGTCATAGCCCTTGGCCTGTGACTCTTTGTATGTACAATCTTCCACCATGGCTCTGCATGAAACGAAAGTTCATCATGATGCCAGTGCTTATCCCGGGTCCAAAGCAGCCCGAAAATGACATTGATGTGTACATAAGACAATTGGTCGAAGAACTCTTATTGCTCTGGGGCGATGAAGGTGTACGGATGTGGGATGAATACAAATAGGAAAACTTCAACCTACGAGCATTGCTGTTCGTAACGATCAATGACTGGCCTGCTCTTAGTAACTTGTCAGGACATTCGAACAAGGGATACAAAGCATGCACACACTGTTTAGATGATACCGATAATATATGGTTGACTCACTGCAATTAGGTTGTATACATGGGTCATCGTCGGTTTCTTCCCATCAGGCATGCGGTATGAAAGAAGGGCAAGCATTTCAAAGGCCAAGCGGACCACCGAACAAAACCGATGCACCGTAGTGGTAAAGACGTCTTCGACATGGTAAAAGATCTAGAAGTTATTTTTGGAAAGGGATCTGGTAGCCAACCTGTTCCGAACGAAAACGGAATGGTGCCCATGTGGAAGAAGAAATCTATATTTTGGGAGCTACCATATTGGGAAGTCTTAGATGTTCGTCATGCAATTGATGTGATGCACCTCACGAAGAATTTTTGCGTCAACTTGATAGCATTCTTGGGAGTGTACGGAAAGACAAAAGATACAATAGAAGCACGTCAAGAATTGCAATGTATGGAAGAACGAGATGCCTTACATCCACAACATCGAGATAATGGACGACAATACTTAAGTCCTGCCAGCTATACTCTTAGCAAGGAAGAGAAAGAAACCATGTTTGACTGCTTGAGCAGAATAAAGGTTCCATCTTGATACTCATCCAATATAAAAGGAATCTTAAATTTGGCAGAGAAAAAATTTACAAATCTCAAGTCCCATGATTGCCATGTGCTTATGACCGAACTTCTTCCGGTTATGCTGTGGGGGATTCTGCCTGATAACGTCCGGTTAACCATCGTGAAGCTATGTGCCTTCCTCAACGCAGTTTCTCAGAAGATAATTGACCCGGAGAATTTGATAAAGCTGCAAAACGCTGTGGTGCACTGTCTTGTTAGCTTTGAGCTGATATTTCCACCATCTTTCTTCAACATCATGACACATCTTCTAGTACACCTTGTGAAAGAGATTGATATCCTCGAACTAGTATTTCTACACAACATGTTCCCATTCGAAAGGTTCATGGGGGTACTCAAGAAATGTGTTCGTAATCGAGCTCGTCCAGAAGAAAGCATCGCCAGTGCCTACGGAACTGAGGAGGTCATTGACTTTTGTGTTAACTTTATTGATGACCTTAAACCGATTGGAGTCCCTGAATCGCGATATGAGGGGAGACTAACTGGAAAGGGTACATTAGGAAATAAATCTTATGTCTGCACAGATGATTTCTCATTCAAGAAAGCGCATTATACGGTTCTTCAACAATCATCCTTGGTTGACCCATATATCGAGGAACACAAGAAAATTCTGCTCTCTAATTTCCGGGAAAAGTCTGAGGCATGGATTACACGTGAGCACATGAACACTTTCTGTAGCTGGTTGTGGAAGCATCTAATGCATAATATGGATATAAGTGAACAACTGTTCTTATTGGCTAGGGGGCCATCTTGGAATATCTTAACATATCAAGGGTACGAGATAAATGGAAACACATTTTATACGATAGCCCAAGATAAAAAGAGTACCAACCAAAACAGTGGTGTTCGTATGGATGCCACAGACAATAATGGAAAAAAGGACACATATTACGGCTACATTGAAGAGATATGTGAGCTGGATTACGGTCCCAATTTCAAGAAGGGGATAAACAAGCAAAAGAATGAGCCTAATCGACACATAGTTCTAACAGGAAAGAGAAACATCATTGGAGTGGAGGACAAGACAGACTTGTCAGAAGAATATAATAATTTTGTTGCCATTCCACCTTTCGAAGTAAATGCTGATCCATGCATCCTGCTAGCCAATGATGATGCTCCACACTTGCACCGTGATCATAATCAAAGGACATTTGTGAAGAGAAAGTCTGTTACCACTAATCCTTCATGTACTTGAATCATTTTATATTATTGTATAAAAACATAATCGCAATTCGAATACTTTTATTATATATGTACTGTACAATTATACTTTATGTGTTATATATATCATTTTTTATATTTTTCACTTAATTACCAGACTCAATTATAATTTTCATTCAATAATGGATTACTCAACTAATTTTATTTATTTCATGAAATTACATTCATATTAACACACTATACTCTCTCACTAACACACAGAATCTCACTAACACACACTATCTATCAAACTCACACACTACTCATTAATATCATGAAATTGCTTAATTTTATGTAAAATTCACTTTTTAAACGTTAAAATCGTGATAGAACCCACTTTCTGTCGAAAAGCAACAGTTTGAAAAAATTTGTTCACCTAATATATTTTTGCATGGTCAAAATAACAAATATGATTTCAAAAAAGTTAGATATTTCGTTGACCCAATCACTTGAATGAAAATTAATTATTTTTGTTGCGTGTATCAAGTTTATATAGAGATAAGAAATTTTGTTCCATAATTTTTGGAATCAAAATTTATTAACTGAATTAACAAATGAAAGCCTATTTTAAAAGAGAAGTAAAAAGAAACAAAAACAAACATAAGATTTGGCGGGAATGAGGGAAAACGGGCCCCTTTTGTCCCGGGTGGTAGATCCACCCGGGACTAAAGGTGGGCCGCGAGCTGGGAATTTTCCCGGCCCGCCCAAAAACACATTTTGTCCCGGGTGGTGGCTGCACCCGGGACAAAAGGCCCCCTTTTGTCACGGGTGAAGCCACCACCCGGAACAAAAGGCCCCCATCCTATATATGTGTGCGCCTTGTTCCTCTTCTCCCAACACTTGGTTTCTTGATCTCCGCTGCTTCTCCGCCGCCGCGTCCGCCATCTCCGATCCGCTGCTTCTCCTCCGCCGTGAGCCCAGGAACCTCGCGGAGCCGCCCAACCTCGACCACAGCCCCTGCAGTGGCCGGAATTTGTGCCGAACGCCACCGCAGGTATTTCTGTCCGCAGCCACGATTCCTCGCCGCCGGTGGACTCCATGCCGCCCTGACCCCCGGCCCGCTGCACCTTCGCAGGTCCCTCACGAGTTGCGCTACATCTCCGGCCAACCCGAGCCCCCGGTGAGCACCACGCCGATCCCCTGTTTCGTTTGCGCTAGCTGACGTAGCCCGTGGCACACCCTAGGTTCCAGGACACCGCACGCCGACGCTCCGCCGCCGCCGCGCCATGGCCGAACCCATCCTGCTGCACCGTAACCCCACGCTAGGACTCTGTGTGGTTTAGCCACGCTGTGTAGATGCTCCCAGTACCAAAACCCGAGCCATATCGGGGCCGGTACCGCGTGAACGCGGCTCGCCGTCGACCCAGAGCCGCCCCTCATCATGGCCAGCCGCGACCGAGCACCGATTCCTCGCCCAGAGTGCTCAGGTGAATAACGCGTTCCACGCTGATCACTCCAGACCCAAGCACAGGTTGAATCGACCCCCGGAGCACCGAGAGAGGTGAGCTCCGGCGAGCCTAAGCCGAGCGCCGCCGTGGAACTTGATTTCCGGCGACGCAGCGCCGCCGCGTCCCACGCCAGTTAGGTCCCGGCCGCCCGATCCGCAACCAACGCACCAGATTAGATCGAGATCGGATCAAAACCGAAACGCCAGATCCAGATCCGACAGCCCTCATAATTAGATACCGCTTCAGCCTGCCCTTTTTGTTAAAGAGCCCCTGGACTTTTCGAGAATTAACCCGCGATCCACTGCAGTTCAAAAATAATTCCAGATCAGCCCTGTTTTTAGCGTTTAGGCCCCTGAGCTTTCCAGTTTTTGAACCCACCGTCCAGTCCCTGTCTTTTTGCACGTTAGACCCTAGATCTAACCTTTAATTATGTTTTAGTCCCTGGTTTTTGCGCAGAAACCCCTGTAGTTCTAGTTTTCTCGCAGTTTAGTCCCTGGACCTTGTTTTAGCCCTAGATTTCACGTTCTAGCTCCGTTTTAGGTGTTCTTTATGTCCACGCGATCGTTGTAATGCGTAGAATAGTTCTAGCTCAGTTTTGTTTGCTATTTTTATGTATTATTGTACTATTTATTAGCATTTGCATTTGTTTGCATGTATGTGTATGTGCTGGACCTTGTTTTGGCGTTGCGATCGTGAGTAGACGTTGATCCTTCGGAGGAGTACCAGGAGCCACCTTCCGCGGGGCACTTCGAGTAGCAGGAGCAGTTTGAGGAAGGCAAGTATAACATGAACATTCCTATCACCTTTAAATACAATTTCATACTGCGCAAATATGTCAAAGTTTATAATATTTCTTGAATATTTCATGTATATTACTTAGCGACTACAAAATATTGTAGAAAATTGCATTTTGACTTTGTGAAATACTTAGAGAATGACTTAGTGAATTACTTGGAGAATGACTTATTAAATTACTTGGAGAATGACTTAGTGAAATACTGTATGAATTAATAAGTGAATATTTCATTGAATTACTTAGTGACATACTTGGAGAATTACTTAGTCAATATTGATGTGAATTACTTAGAGAATTTTTAAGGGTTTTATTTGTATTCATATTTTAGTTACGATGGACCCGCAACACACAGACGCGGAAGACGAACAGTTCCTGTTGAATATGATTGCCGAAGGTCAAGGAGATGTCCCTGAACAAGCTGATGATGGCAGCAATACCGATATATATTTGAATATGTCCGGTGATGGAATTGAGCCACCATCTATTCAGGATGACGCTGCTGCTGAACAAAGTGCTAATGTACATATCACAACTATACTTATTTGTAGTGACAATCATATTTTCATCTGAATCTATATGAATACTTTGAATGTTTTTTTATAGCAGTCTGGATCATCGTCGTAATAGAAAAAGACGAAGCGAGGCCCAACAAAAAAAACTGGAAGGGCGGTTCATTATAACGGAAGTTGGTCCAGATGGCGAACCGATCGCTCTAGAAGCTGCCACCAAAAAATTCATAAGACAATCCGGATGTATTGTCAGGGACCACATCCCGATCAGCTTCAGGCTCTGGAAAGCTTCCAATCCAAGTGAGGAACGGGATGCGGCACCCGAAAGAGAAACAGAATGGTGCTGGCGGGAGCTTAAGAAAAACTTCACGGTTCTAGCTGAATCCGAAGAGATATGCAAGCGCTGGACCATGAGTAAGATGGCCGAATAGCCGCAATCATTCAAAAAATTTTTGACGAAGAAATATATCAAGACCAGGACCACACCCGTATTTTTCGACGAGCTCGAAAAGCTCAGGGGTCACTGGGATGCATTTGTGGAATACAAGTCTTCAGAGCTTGGGCTTCAGAAGGTGCAGAAGGCCAAAGACAATGCCACGAAGAAAGTGTACCATCACACTCTAGTCCAAGGAGGCTACAAGCTTGCAATACCCAAATGGGAGAAGGTGGAGCAGGATCTGCTTGACAGAGGCATCCAACCTGCGAACATGAACTGGCCTGAAAGGTAAAGGACCTGGTTTTATGGTCATGGGGAAGCTTGGACCCATTGATTGGGGACTGCATCTATGGGCCAAACATCCAGCGAGCAGCCCAGAGACTACAGGAGGCCATACAAGCAGCGGTCGGGGGAACATTCCAGCCGGATAGAGAGAGGGACGAGCTGACTTACGCCCTTGGGAATCCAGAGCATCCGGGACGCACAAGAGGCAAAGGCATGGTTCCGTGGAAGTATGGGTTCAGGGATTACATTGAATCATTTAGAAGCCGGTAAAGTAGAAAGAATGATGAGCGGGAGCACTTGCAAAGGCTAGAGGAACGGCTCATGTCACACGATCAAAGACTGGAGGAAGAGGTTCAATGCCAAGTGGCCATAGCAATGAGCCAGCAACAGCAAGCTCAAACGGTGCCTCCAGAGCCTAATGTCGCAGCCGATCATTTGTCTCAGCGGAAAAGCAGCTGCGCTTCCACAGACATCGCCGTCGTCGAGCCAACGGGGATCCAGGCCGCAGTTGAAGCGATGGCCCCGCAGCGATTTCCAGTGGATGAGATCGTCCAGCGGACACTTTGTGACCTGCAGACTGCCATTAAAAACTTAATGTTCATTGTTGCGTACGGTGCCGCCATGCCAACCCAACCAGGCGACGTGTACCATGGGCAGCAAATTCCGCCAGGATACACAAGAGTTGGCATGGAGCAGATGTGCCAGGGTTGGGAGACACTCGAGCTTGATATTCCTAGAGGCGATGGGGAGAGGACACTAGCAGAAGCCATTCATGGCTACATCCTATGGGATAAGCGCTACATTGTCATAAAGTCGGATGATCGAATACCAAGACCGGCATCTCAACATGCCTCTCCAAGGCCAGCATCTCCGCAAAACTCCCCAAGGGCAGCACTGTCTCGGCAAGGTTCACCGGCACATTCTCCATCACCATCATCTCATGCGCCGATGAACACTCAAGCGTCACCGTCGCCTCCATGGTCACCCCCTCCGCCGCCGGCAAAGAAGGTAGCTGCACCGGCTAAGGAACCTCCAAAGAAGAAGGAGGAGAAGAAGAAAACCAAGGAGGCTTCTATTAAACTCTGGGACATGAGCCTTGAAGAATGCGATCGGATAACTCAAGAAAGAGTTAAAGAGCACTTCAAGCCGAAGCCGAAGCCGGAGCCCGAGAAAGTGATAAATCCGGTAGATTTGAAATTTTTTAAGGGAATGTGCGAAGCAAATAAGAGAAAATTCATTCCGAGAGATCCCCCTTCAGACTACGAATGCACAATTATCAAAACTACTGAGAAAAAGAAGAGACAATCAAAGTCGTCGTCGTCCGACGTTCCACAGATCGGAGCCCAAAAGAAACAATCAATAGAGCCTGTCGTAGTGGGACAGACGACGCAACAACAAGACTTTGTTACATTTTTGAAAGAATCAAACCTGACGGTGGCTCAGATTGCAGGGGGAGAAGATATTCCAAAGGCCGATGTGGTCTTCAAATGGACGTATGAGCTGGGCAAATCTCTTGTACCCCCCGAAGTATTGTCCGTGCTTCCAACGCAAATGTATAAGCTGCACCAGCACTACATGCGTGCGATGGCCGATTGCATCTTCATGCAGGGCGCAAAGATTAAAGATGATGATTTCTTACGGGGGGAGGCCATTATATGGATAAACTGGGAAGAAATTTACCAACTATTCCATCAGGAGGACCTCGAAATCTCTATGGTCGGCTTGTGGGTTCTGTAAGTATTTTACTCTCCTTACATATTATTTTGTATGATCTCAACATACTGATCTCGTGATTTATTCGGTATCATGTAGAATGGAGATACAAACTTGCAGGAGAAAGGGATACTCTCACCTCGGCTTCATCGACCCAATTATTTGTAATTGGAGGATTCTACGCGACACTTCCGATGAGCTATTCCAAAACTTGTTCAAGTACATAAGCGTTCATCATAACAAACAATTGATATTGTTTCCTTACAACTTTGTGTGAGTGATTCCTTCCGTCTAACTCTTTCTATTCTGTAATCGAATTGTTTAAACCTTAACTACCAAGAACTGCTTCCATATAATCTTGCAGTGAACACTGGGTCCTAATTGTCATAATTCCTGAGAAGAGCCTACTCGTGGTTATGGACTCATTGAGGAGAAATCCAGAACAATACGAAAATCTTCTTAACATGATGAAAAAGTAATTCTACCACTACTCTGTCGATGACCGATAATTTGAATCACTTTGTTACTTGACTATAATTGTTCTAATCATGCATAGGATTTGGAAACAATTCGCTAAAAATCATTCAGGCAAATTTGACAAGGAATTGAAGATCAAGACAGATTTTGCGGTACGCACTTGGATGATTCGTTGCACGATTCATTAGTTTTATTATATATTCATGTAAATACCTGATAATTTCTTCTCTCTTAAAGTATATGAGGCAGAAACAAGGCACTAATTTATGTGCATACTATGTATGAGAGAACATCCATGGTTTGGTAGGTCCTCCAAGGGCCTGGACAGATTGGGAGGAGAAAGTAAGTAAAAAACTTGTTAATATTTGAACTCATATATTAATTAGTCGAAATTAATTATCCCCATTTTCCATAGGTCGAGGAGATGCGCGATAAACTCATACCGGAGGAAAAGATTGTGGCGATTCAAGAACAATTGTCTGGATTTATTGTTGAGCAAGTCCTCGATCCAAAAGGCGAATTCTACTATGATGGACTATCTAATATTGACAATCCCAGCAAATATAATAATATACTCGTATATATGTAATTAAGAACGAATATACCTATGTAAATATATATGTGTGTGTATGTATTAAATTTCTATTTATGAATATGTAAGTATTATATATATAAGCACTCCAATAATGTGTGTGTGTCTATATATATATATATATAAATATATATATATTGGTCCTAGATATTTTCATATGTAAAGGAATTCACATGTATAGATATGTGTATATATATATATATATATATATATATATATATATATATATATATATATATATGTATAAGTGAATTAATTTATATATGAAAATTATCTAGGACAAATATTATATAAGTAACTATATATATATGTATATATTAGTGGAGATCATACACACTGAATTCCAATACATAAGTTTAATTGAAATGCAAAAGTATAATTGAAATAGAAAAGGAAAACATGAAGAAAAAAAAGGACCTTTTGTCCCGGTTGGTAACACCAACCGGGACAAAAGGGTGCGCCAGCCATGTGGCGCTGGCAGCACCTTTTGTCCCGGTTGCCAGACCCGGGACAAAAGGAAGGACCCCCCCCTTTTGTCCTGGCCTAGCGTTCCCGGTTGGGAAACCGGGACAACAAGGGTTTCCCAACCGGGACAAATTAGCATTTCTGTAGTAGTGAAATGACCTTTTTCCCGGTTGGTAGGATGTCCGGATGGGAACCTCCAGGTCAGGAGAGTTCGACTCCCTCTTTGCAAAAAAAATTCCCCCTCGCCGGTTCTCATATCCAAAGCATAGTTAGCGACCCCGCCTAACTCATAAGGTGATGGGCCACTATGTATGGGTGGCAAGGGTTTGTCATCGTTAGACTATCTACTATGAAACCTGATTTTGCAATATACAATTTTTTTTATTTTTAATAACATATTTTTACAGATATTGCTAGCCAAGGTTCAAATATTGACTTAGGACAAATCTTGATGGACTTACAGTTGCGGTTGGATCTAGGAAGTACTAGGAAGCAATAAGATTTTCATAATGATTATTCTGGAAACATTATATACCTTTGCAAATTTCCAACGTCTCAAATTTCCAACATCTGAGTGGAGCTATGTAGCATTTTTATTTCTCTTCTTTAAATCCAAATTTGAATTTAAGTAATATTTTTTCCATCCAGTCAGGTGCAAAGTAGTTCTGCCCTTTGGTGCAAATGGTCGGTAATTGTCGGTACCCCAGGACTGGGGTACTCCCTCTTGCTGTGTCTAGGCAAGAGCCTTGTAGTTATCCTTAAACTATGTCCAGCAGCCGGACCCCTGCTGTCCGGAGCCCGGTTCACCCGACAACGGTCCCGGACCCGTCCCTGATTAGTTCCGAGAGCACCACGTGTTCCCGGAACTAGCAGGCGCTCAGCCCGAACAGCCGGAGGCTCCGGACCTCCCATGGAGGTCCGGATCCCTAGGGAATCCCGGACCCCCATGGGGTCCGGGACCCTGTACAGTAACCGGACCCCTCACCAAGGGAAGGAATCGACACCCCGCCTCGGGGAGGTCCGGAGCCGCCACGTGTCTGCAAGCACAGACACGTATATAAGGCCGCTTGGTCTCCATATTAAGGCTCACCTACCACTGCATTCATTGCGAAAGGAGGACGTCCGCATTGATGTAGCAGAAGCCGAGGCGATTCTTTGACCAGGGGGCACTATTGATCGCGTATTACCAAGACGCATAGTGGAGCTGCTGGCGCCGCCCACGTCGCGCCTGCCAGTCTGCCATAACAGATGGATACGACGGTTCGGCTTCACCCATTATGACGCCTACATAATAGCCTCAACAGGTCACGCCGCAAGCTACGTTCCCCCAACGGGCACCTTGCTGACGGGACAAGAGAAGACCTCCCTTCGTCAGATGGTCAGCAAGGCATGGAAGCATATCAGAGGAAAGATTCGCCACCACTGTAGCCATTTAATTATTCTGCGCAGTACGCTGCACAGTCACGTTGGGCCCACCTGTCGGGGCATCAACGTCCTATGTATCCGCACCCCTTGGTCTATAAAAGGAGGGCGTCCGCTAGAAGAAAACTCAGGCTGGGAAAAGGCCAAGACCCGGCTGAGGATAGATTCATACACAACCAATATCAATACCACCCCTAGTGGACGTAGGGTATTACGCTCCGGCGGCCCGAACCACTCTAGATCGTGCGTTCTTGTGCTCTTGACTTAGAGCTAGATTAACCCAATCGCCTAGTACCTTCCCGAGTACTCCCCCTATGGGAATAGGCGGGTGCGTTCCGCCACCCGGCTGTGGGTACCCCAGAAATCCCACGATATTTGGCGCCGTCCGTGGGGAGGTCAGGCGCGGGCTGGATCTTCAGGCTTCTGGGGGCTGTGTTCATCCTATGCAGCGGCAGATGAAGGAAGGCAGGGCGTCACCCACGCCACATACCGTGGCACTGGGGCGCCAGCGCCCACAGTGCGGCGGTGCACGGCAGCGGCGTTTGTTGTGCGTCGCCACTGCGACACCTCAGAGCCGGCGCGGCAACGCACAGCTGAGGCGCCGCTGGGCGCTGCCGCCCCTACGTCGGCTCAAGGTTTTCTCTCAAGCAACGGCCACGCTTCCTCTGCGGCGGCATGGCGTCGGCTCAAGGCTTTCTCTCAACATGGAGCCTGGAGCCGACGGCCATCCCGGAGGAAGTTGGCCGAGCCGTCGTATCGTCTCCGGCGCCACCCGAGGTGCTTGGTGCTGCTACAGACAGGACCCCGCCGCTAGGCGCGGGGGCCTCTGGCGCGAGCACCAAGGACAAGCCGGCGAACGACCGCCCTTCTCCACACTCCGTGCTCGTCCATACGAGCACACATTCTCCCGCTGCGCCAGGGCGGAAAGTCAGCTCCTGCCGCAGCGAGTGGCAGGCGGCCGGCTCCCGGTGGCGGACGGCGGTGGCAGGGGGCCTCTTCCATTCAAAGCCAAAGAATTTGTCTCATGCTACCTAAGCATATGACAGCTCTTAGGCAAGGAGTGGCCCCCCGAGCTCCCGAGGTGATGCTAGATGATGCAGCTCAGGCACATCTAGGGCGCCTTCGCCTCCGACGACTATGAAGAATTCGGGAGTGGCCGTACCACTCCCAACCGGAGAAGAACATGCTGTATAGCATGCATCCGTAGGTTACTCCTAAGAAAGGATTAAGAGAGTTCCTCCTTTGTAATAACGTGGCGCCTACGTGTGTGTCCGGAGCGGTCAAGGTCTGACCCTGTAAACCCGACCTCTGGCCCTATCACACAAACAGGCAAAAAGCGGTCCGGAGCGGTAGAGGTCCGACCTCGTAATCCCGACCTCTGATGTATACCGTGACAACCACTATAATAAAGGAGATTTTCTTTCTCAGTCTTACCTAGGCTCCACCTTGATTACATTTATTCGTCTTGGTTTAACTATTCTTATCTCTTAAACGGAGTCTTCTTTTGTTACTGACAATCCGAGTTAAAGTTGCTGCCTCGTGGCCAGGTGGGGACACCCCTTCTAGCTGGAAGGCAGTCCGGACCCCTAAGGACCTGTCCAGGAGAAGTGGTACTCGTATCCAGGGGTAGAGAAGCTCTGCGAAGCTTAGCCTGGTAATGTACCCTAAGTTTACGTACTTCACTACCCTGTTACAAGTACTCTAGTATCCGAGACTGCTATCTTCAGAGGTCCCGGGCTCCCTTCTAGTATAAGGCTTGGTTTCTCTGCACCTTACTATGAGGTCCGGTGACATACTTCATTGGGTCGTCTGCAACGACTTAAGTCCACTCCGGTGGCCCGCTCCGGCGGAGACCGCTCGCCACGGTCGACTCAAGTCCACTCCGGTGGCCCGCTCCGGCGGAGACCGCTCGCCACGGTCGACTCAAGTCCACTCCGGTGGCCCGCTCCCTAAGCCAGGTCCGGGAAGAAGTGCTTGCTCCCTGAGCGATCCGAGATCTGTGTAGCCGCTTAGCTTGGTTCCGCACCCTAAGCCTACACCTTTGTCGCCCTGTGGAGAGCACCCTAGAACCTAAACCTGGCAACCGGTGTACCGGCCTCAGGGGTCCGAGGCACCCACTCTTTGCATGAGCACACCGGCGCAATCAAGTTTGCGTGGAAACACATCACAATAGTAGGCCCCACCCGCGGGTTCGTGCATCTCCCGAGGTGGGCCCGGGGGCCACTGTCGGTACCCCAGGACTGGGGTACTCCCTCTTGCTGTGTCTAGGCAAGAGCCTTGTAGTTATCCTTAAACTACGTCCAGCAGCCGGACCCCTGCGGTCCGGAGCCCGGTTCGCCCGACAACGGTCCCGGACCCGTCCCCTAGTTAGTTCCGAGAGCACCACGTGTTCCCGGAACTAGCAAGCGCTCAGCCCGAACAGCCGGAGGCTCCGGACCTCCCATGGAGGTCCGGATCCCTAGGGAATCCCGGACCCCCCATGGGGTCCGGGACCCCCTGTATAGTAACCGGACCCCTCACCAAGGGAAGGAATCGACACCCCGCCTCGGGGAGGTCCGGAGCCGCCACGTGTCTGCAAGCACAGACACGTATATAAGGCCGCTTGGTCTCCATATTAAGGCTCACCTACCAATGCATTCATTGCGAAAGGAGGACGTCCGCATTGATGTAGCAAAAGCCGAGGCGATTCTTTGACCAGGGGGCACTATTGATCGCGTATTACCAAGACGCATAGTGGAGCTGCTGGCACCGCTCACGCCGCGCCTGCCAGTCTGCCATAACAGATGGATACGACGGCTCGGCTTCACCCATCATGACGCCTACATAATAGCCTCAACAGGTCATGCCGTAAGCTACGTTCGCCCAACGGGCACCTTGCTGACGGGACAAGAGAAGACCTCTCTTCGTCAGATGGTCAGCAAGGCATGGAAGCATATCAGAGGAAAGATTCGCCACCACTGTAGCCATTTAATTACTCTGCGTAGTACGCTGCACAGTCACGTTGGGCCCACCTGTCGGGCATCAACGTCCTATGTATCTGCACCCCTTGGTCTATAAAAGGGGGGCGTCCGCTAGAAGAAAACTCAGGCTGGGAAAAGGCCAAGACCCGGCTGAGGATAGATTCATACACAACCAAGATCAATACAACCCCCAGTGGACGTAGGGTATTACGCTCCGGCGGCCCGAACCACTCTAGATCGTGCGTTCTTGTGCTCCTGACTCAGAGCTAGATTAGCCCAATCGCCTAGTACCTTCCCGAGTACTCTCCCTCTGGGAATAGGCGGGTGCGTTCCGCCACCCGACTGTGGGTACCCAGAAATCCCACGATAGTAATAATTACAAGATAAGAACACACACTAGCATCCATGAAGTAATCATCATTACCTTATGGGCTTAGAAGTGAAATCAACGTCAACTACCAAATGTTGTGAATGTCTATTGGGTAGTGCAAAAAGTTATCACAAGCGGTTGACTCTCTGGAACCTTCTTTTTTATGAGTAATACAAGTAGTCCAAAGGAGATTTGACCCTAGTCGTCTGAACTCTGAAGAAGAAAAAACAAAACAAAAGGCCACAGCTCTGTTGTGCAAAGGGCTATAATACTATACATTGAGCTAGTCCTACACATGGGCAGAGCAAAAAAAAAAAAAAAGAGTGTGAGCCAAAGAGCATGCTACAAGTTGTAGAATAGAAGCATAGCTTGGTGGCGTATAGAATTAAGTTCCATCTTCCACCTTATGAATTTACGATAGGCTTATATCAAAACTTTGAAAGTGGTTGAAAAGTGGTGGGATGTTAAATTCTGAGCTAAATAACCTAATTTGTTAAGTAGATTCCAATTCCTCCAAAATTAGATGATCCAAACGGCCTCTAAGGGTATTTTCAACGGCGTCGACTCAGCTAGCTATAAGCCTGCTTGCGTCAACTAATATTTTGTTATTTCCAAAGGATAATAAGAACTGTAAAAATTTTCTTTCAGAAACCCACTGCCATATTATTGTCACAGAAATGCCCGATCCGTATGTTCATGAAAAGATTTGCATTCTAGCTAGGCTCGATCTAATAACGACGCGACTCACGTGTTACACCACTTAAATTCTGACAGCAGTATAAATCGGATCCATTTGTTTGTAGCTGAATCCTAGAGGTTAATTTGCAGCCAAGCGGTGAAGGAGGCAGAGACGAGAGATCAGAGATGGGTGACGAGCGAGATACCCCATTCCCCGTGCCCTGCCCCGCGCCACCCACTTACCACAACACATCCGGCCGGGGCGGGGAAAAATTGCCACCGAATCCGGTCAGCTCGGCGCGCACCAACAACCTCCTCCGCCAGTAACCAAGCGCCAGACCCCCCCCCCCCCCCCCCCCCCCCCCCCCCCCCGGCGCTCGGGTGACCAGGGAAAGAAAGGTCAGTGCGATTAGCCTGTTTTGAAATCATGGTTTTAAATAGCGGGCTAAGAGGTTTAGTAGTTGGATTCAAAAAATAGCTAATAGCGGGATAAATGAGGCTATAGCGGCTAAAATGCACACGAGTTCAAATAGCGGAACCATGCCTCAAATAGCTATAGCGGGTCATAGCAGAAGCTATAGCGGGAGATTTAAAACCTTGTTTGAAATAAATACTCGTAGCTAGCTGCAGGAGAGCGATCGCGTCGTGCGGGACTGTGTCACGCGCGCCGCGACGGACAAAATGAATGTGTGCTGCGCCTAGCTGTCAGTGGCGTGCGTTGTAAGCGTGTGTGGTGGGCCGACGGCCAGTGTTGGCCTCTGGGTATATCTACCCATGCCGTGTAGAAAGCAAAATAGATTTTGAACTAAAAAAAAGAAAGGAAACAGAGTGGGGGTCAGGGTTCTTCCCCTCCCCAAGTTATCGTATCTGCTCTTCCAATTGCTGGTATTCACGTCGCCGGCGATCGTCGCGGCTTAGGGATACGACAGACTGTACTGTAAAGAATGACGACGCGCCGAGCAGCAGCAGCAGCCTGATGTTGTTGAACACCCAGGCGGGCCTTGGCTGAAAATTCAGAGTCGTCGGCTTTCCCAGCGGGCATTTGGCAGGGACAGAGCCATCCGAAAACCGCTAGAAATTGGAGAAAGTCCATGCCCAAGCTAGTCTAGTCCAACCCCCGTGCCCGTGCGCCCGCCTTCCTATATAAACCCCCCGCCGCGCTCCGTCCCCCTCCAGCTCCGGGGGCGCGCGCGCATAGTTTATTCAATTCCCCGGTGTCAGTTCCGTCGCCTCCGCGCCGGAGACAGCTCGCCCGCTCGCTACCCCGCACGTTTCCGGACGACTAGCCCAGCTCCCGAAACGTCCCTCTCTCCTCGCCCCTCCCTGCGAAACGCTCGTGGAGGCAGAGCCATTCCTCTGTTTCGGGCATGTCGTCTTGCGCAGCCGCCGCCGCCGCCGGCGAGGAGGCGCTCCTCACGGCGCCCCTGCTCGCCCCCGTGGTGGCCGTGGCGGGAGAGCTGCCGCCCCCGGTGCTGCCCGCGCGCAAGCCGCGGGGGCGGCTCGCCAGGGCGGTGAAGGAAGCCTGGTCCGTGTCCCTGTCCGTCACGTTCCCCATGGCGCCGTCCGTGTCGGCGGCCGCGGCGGGCGCGGAGGCGCGCTCCATCCTGGGCCTCGCGCTGCCGATGATCCTCACGGGCCTGCTGCTCTACCTCCGCTCCATGATCTCCATGCTCTTCCTCGGCCGCCTCGGCGGGCTCGCGCTCGCGGGGGGCTCCCTCGCCATCGGCTTCGCCAACATCACGGGCTACTCCGTGCTCTCGGGCCTCGCCATGGGGATGGAGCCAATCTGCGGCCAGGCCTTCGGCGCCGGCCACAACACCCTCCTCGGCGTCACCACGCAGCGCACCGTGCTCATGCTCCTCGCCGCCGCCGTGCCCATCGCCGGCCTCTGGGCGCACATGCGGCCCCTGCTCCTGCTCTGCGGCCAGGACGCCGGCATCGCCGCCGCCGCCGAGACCTACATTCTCGCCTCCCTCCCGGACCTGCTCCTCCAGGCGCTCCTCCACCCCGTCCGCATCTACCTCCGCGCGCAGTCCATCAACCTGCCTCTCACCCTCTGCGCCGCGCTCGCCATCGCGCTCCACCTCCCCATCAACTACGTGCTCGTCTCTGTCCTCGGGCTCGGCATCCGCGGGGTGGCATTCGCCTCCGTCCTGGCCAACCTCAACCTCGTCCTCTTCCTCCTCGCCTACATCCTCATCAGGGGCGTGCACCGCCGCACCGACGGCTTCGCGCTCTCGCCCGAGAGCTTCCGCGGCTGGGGCGAGCTCGCCGGCCTCGCGCTGCCGAGCTGCGTCAGCGTCTGCCTCGAGTGGTGGTGGTACGAGATCATGATCCTGCTGTGCGGCCTGCTCGCCAACCCGCAGGCGACGGTGGCCAGCATGGGCATCCTCATCCAGACCACGTCGCTCATCTACATCTTCCCTTCCTCGCTCGGCTTCGGCGTCTCCACGCGCGTCAGCAACGAGCTCGGCGCCAACCGCCCCGCCCACGCCGCCCGCGCGGCGACGGTCGGCCTCGTGCTTGGGTTCGCGTTCGGCGGCGCGGCGTCCGCGTTCGCGTACCTCGTGCGGGGCGCCTGGGCGGCCATGTTCACGGCCGACCCGGCGATCGTCGCGCTCACCGCGTCCGTGCTGCCCATCCTGGGCGCCTGCGAGCTCGGCAACTGCCCGCAGACCGCCGGCTGCGGCGTGCTGCGCGGCAGCGCGCGACCCAAGGACGCCGCCAGCATCAACCTCCGCTCCTTCTACCTGGTGGGCACGCCCGTGGCGCTCGTCCTCGCCTTCTGGTACCACTACGACTTCCAGGGCCTGTGGCTGGGCCTCCTCGCGGCGCAGGCGGCTTGCGTCGTGCGCATGCTTCTGGTGATCGGCCGGACGGATTGGGCCGCCGAGGCCAAGCGCGCGCAGCAGCTCGCCGGAGCAGGAGGCGCGGTGGAGATCAAAGACGGCATGGAGGTTGGAGCGGCCGGGGGGGACGACGAGCCGAGCATGCCTATCGTCGTGGTGATCGAGCGACCGCCCAAGGATCAGTGCTGATCGAACTGCTGACACAGCGCACCCGTGTGTGCCATTCGACATTTCGAGCCATTCTTTTGTCAAAAATTTTGGCGGGAGGGGTACGAGAGGCTGACAGAGTGAAATTTTGTTTGCAATTGGTTATTTGTAAATGATTTCTTTTTTCTCCTTGTATGGATATTATAGAAGATGAGAACATTGACAAGAAACATCAAGAGTTCCTCTTTTTACTTTTGGTTAGTGGTGTAAATTGGTAATCCTTATGTGCACCTCAAATCTATCTATTATATTAATAAGAGAAGGTTAAAAGAAGTCGAAAGAAGCCATCATGTTCGCCGAGAGAGTTTAGAAATTCCCACGTTAATCTAAAAAAGAGAAAATTTGCACCGTTGGATTTTATGAAGATCTAACGGTCTAGATCAACTCAAGAGTCCATATCAAATATAATTAGAAAATAGCTATTTTTGAATTTAAAAAATTAGGACATGACCAAAGAGTTCATGCCGAATACGATAACATGGACATGGATTCTATGTTTCCCTTCCCTAATCACACATGTACAACACCTCCATGCATCTTGTCCTCTACGTCGCTCACATTATTAAATAGATGCAAGCTCAATTTTAGATAATGAGACACCCGGTCTAGATAGATGCAAGCTAATAAATCCAAGAATTAGCAACATGATTATTGATGAAAAGAAGTTCAATCCAATAAAGAACAAGATCTCGATAGGGTTGGACGGTTGGCAAGGCCGCAATCTGCAGATGAGAAAAATCAATTTGGACAAGAAGTAATTAAATTGAGTCATGAGAACTTCGTTTAGGCAGGAAACAACTCGATCCCGCGGATGAGGAGCTCGATTTGAGTGCTGCAGCTTCCATCATAAGACTATGTTTAGATTCCAAAAAAAATTAGGACCTGCAGTAATTTCGAATGTTTGACCACTAATTAGAAGTATTAAATGTGGATAACTAATAAAACTCATTCCATAACCCCGAGTGTAATTGTGAGATGAATCTTTTAAGTCTAATTGGACTATGATTAGATAATATTGTGCTACAGTAAACAACCTCTAATAATAGATTAATTAGGCTTAATAGATTTGTCTCGCGATTTCCCGTCCATCTGTGTAATTAATTTTATAATTAGATCATGTTTAGTCCTTCTACTTTCGGTTGAAAATTGCTACAATGAATTTCGTCTAAATTTTTTCAGCATCTAAACACAACCTAATTTGTTTTATTTGCTATGCGTACAGAAACTGATCAGCCTGACTAGCAATTCGACAAAAATAAGAGGCACGACTTGCATATGCCAGTACTGGGGCCTATGGAATTGTGGTTCAAATATTCGCCCTACATATATCGATATGCACTATATTAAATTATTCCAACTTAGCATTCAACGGGTTTGTTCTCTGATGTTGTTGAGTGCGCAAAACTATATGTTGAACTATTCAAATAGCAAGAAGTTAGCAGCGCGCATTACGAATAGCAAGGCACCAATGTGGTTGAGCCCGTATCCATAATAGACGAAAGCATGATACCCTCCATGCGCCACGCTGAACCATACACACGTGTCATATTCTTGATGCGTAGGCAAAGCGTTAATTTCCATTAATATGAAGAAAAAATTAACCTTTCTAAGTATAATAATTAGTTATTTATCTATTATCAAGTGTAATAGTGTTAAAGGAGACACAACGTGGTCTAAACTAACTAGAAGAGTTCATGTTGAATTCAATGAAGATGCAATATTCTAAATTACCCAAAGTCCGTATTACCAAAACAGAGCCCGTAGCAAATACAAAGTTCACATAAGAATCCATATTTCCATTAGTGTCTTGACTTATACCGTGTTTTAAAATATTACATATTCCATAATCTATACATAACTTGTGTGGGGAAAGAATAAAGAAGGAGCAAAGTAGATCAGATAAAAAACTAGAAAAAGAGAGAAGAGAAAAGAAAGATAGGAAAAATGACAAAAGTGAGGGAAAAAAGAAAAGATAAATTTTTGGCATATTCTATTATTATATTACTACTATGTTACTTCATATAAAATTATTTTATTATAAAATCATATTATAAATTATAGGAGAATAATAAAATTTATTTGTACGGAATCATAAGCTAGGAGTACTTTGCATATTTAACATCTTCCATGTATTCATGAAAAAATAGAAGTAGTTTTACCAAACGTTTTCCAAGCTCCATCTCCATTAGAGAAGTTGCTCCATCAACGGAGCTACAACCGGAGTCGTTTCAGCCATAGCCGAAGTCCTGCCAAACTAGCCCTAAGTTGATAGTCTACAACAAAATAATTCAATCCAGTTGGTGTTGTTTTTCCTATTCGCTTAGGAAAAAACAGCAAGAGACACAATCTAAAGTCAGCAAGTGAGTCGAACTAAACAGGGAACTACTCCGTTAGGTGCATCGGATGTGAAATACACTAATTGATTTCAAATGTGTGAAGAAAAAAGCGGAAGATGGAGAAATCAATCGAAATAGCTCAAGAAAATGGAAGTCAAAAGAAAAGAGTTAGAAACAACAGCGAAGACATGTCTGGAACTATACATCACCGAGATGACAAAAGTATGAAGTTGACCAATTATGCAATCAGTCAGATGGGCTAAAAATAAATAAAAAAATCTACATAAATGGGGAAAATACCAATAGGTTTCCCTGAATAAAAATTAATATATAGATATATAGTAATATAGCATGTATATAAGTTTTGTATGGACAAGTGAAAATGAATAAAAAAATAATATGTTTTGACCGAAGCCAGCAAAGAGGCCCAACCTTTTTCTAAATATTTTATCCATAATTATTTTTAATTTGCTTCCACAATAAGCTAGACCTAAGTCTACTAGAAGCTACTTAGGTATTCTAAGAACTAGGTTTGAGATCTTTTTGCTAAAGAATAATAAAATATTGCAAGGTACAAATCGAGGTCAAACATTTATTCAACATGACCCAATATTAAATACGATTCTCAAATTGATATTTTGCATATTAAAGTATTAAAATATGCAAACGTGGTATAGAAATAAATGATTGATATAAACTTCTATACATAGAAAGATATATGTAATATTAAACGAGGGAGAAAGATAGGTAAATAAAATAGCAAATACATCTTTACTATTAAGGTAAAAATACAAAAATAATTCAATAAAAAACTAGCTACCCGTGGCTATAAATTCAGAATTAGAAGAATATAAGGAAATTAGGAATTAACCAAAGAGTTCATGTTGGATACAATTATTAAATATACAAAGTCATAATTATAAAAATAATAAAATTAGAATTATTAGCATTAGCACTTGATATAAAAGAGTTACTATTAGCAAAATTGCTAAATTTAAAATTAAATATATAAGAAAATTAGCAGTTCACCAAAGGGTCCTTATCGAATATAACTAATAAATATATAAGTGTAAGAATTAAAATATAGAAAACAATTAGTAGTTAGTTTGTATAATGATTAAGAATCACTAAATAAATAGTTTAGGTCAAATGCAAATAATAAATCCTAAATTTGAATTATAAACGGGACTACAAGTTCTGAAACATTTCATGTTCAATTAATTAATAAATAGCTAAATTTAGAATTTCAATGAATAAACTTAGTAGTTAATTTGTATATGAATTTTAAACAAAGTGTTAAAAGAAGCCATCACATTCGCCAAGACGATTTAAAAATTACCATATTAATTAAAAAAAGAAAAAAATGATGTGTTAGCCACGAAGAATCTTAGCCGAATAGTAGCATATTCTACATAATTGGAAGATAGAAAAGTTGCTAAAAAGTAATTTTGATATGGAGAATGATGAGCGGATGAGAGTCTCTAAACATGAAAAACACATAGATAACTAGCCTAACAGAATTAGAAGCATAGCGATGACTGCAAGGTGGTGCATCTATATCATAGCCACGACATAATATTAGCCCTATCACCAAGTTGATGATTTCTCTAACATGGATTGCATTGTCTCTATTACCAAAGCATGACGATCATCACTAGCGACACCAAGAAAAACTGAGATAGTGATGTTTTGCTACGTAATATTGTCATCTGATGATGACAGAGAGCTAAAAATATTTATAAGAGAAGAAGGCACGATAGATGATACAACCATTATGGAGCGATGATGCGAGATGTAGAACAAAGCAACTTGAAAATTGATGTTTGAGATACACGTCCGTTGATAGCAAGCCAAATGTAGTGTTCAAATGTAATAGCGTGCACCATCAGTGATGCATCTTCGGTTACCATAGTATAGCGGGCAAAGGTTTTTGGAATCATTATGCAAATAACTATACCTAAGATAATATGAGAGCATGCATTACGAGGCTATATCAAGGGGTGATTGGAGGATAATGAAAAGAAAGTATATTATACTTTTATTGGTATCTAGATTAAACCACTTACCAAAATCTTCTTCTACAAATTTTGGAGTAATTTATTTATCATGCACCATAACTAGAACATTCAAGAAAAATCATACATCACAAGTATTTTTAAAAGTAATATTGATGTCAAAATAAAATATTTAAATATTTAGTTACTCCAGTAAATACCCAAAAGATGTATTTCTATATAAATCATTCATTTTTCTAAATTATAATCCAAAAACACACCACAAAATATAATAAAAAAATAAAGATGTACTGTGTGTCTGGACCATGATCATTAGAACAAGACAATCACAAGGATACAACTAAACAAAATTATTTGCATTCAACTTTTTTAATGTAAAAAAATCTAAAAGTTTAGAGGAAAAATTAGATACCCGCGCAAATTGCGCGGGGCAGCTTGCTAGTTATCTTATTATTTGGCCAACAAACGGAGCCTCCACGTTCGCTCTCAAAACTTAAAAATTCTCACATTAATCGGAGAAAAATAGAAAAATAAAAATTACCCACCGCTGCCATTACGATAAAAATTAGCCTAAAATATCCCTATGCCTATCTAAAAATCACCCACCAATGCCATTATGAAAAATTTATATAAAATATCATTTAGCTATGTATCAGTTACAAATATATACTATTAATAAAAACTATAGCTAACAACATTCAATTAAAATAAAATGAAAATAAGAATAATTATCTCCATAATATTATTAAAGCTTAACAAATCAAATTGTTATTATAGGTAGATCATAGTTGAATTGTTTTAATTAACAATAAGACATAATTTACGATAATGAACATGATGATATATGGTAAAAAAATAGTATAACCTTTAAATAAAGATACAACGACATGAAATTTTTTGAATTTTCAATACTAGCCACGCAAATGCGTGACTATACGCCTAGTCCTCTTTAGTTCAAATATTTGTACTGTTTATAAAAAATAATCACATTTTAGAGAAACAGTACAAATATTTGAACTAAATATTTGAACTAAAGAGGTGGTGCATCTAAGGGTCCCCCAAGCGGATTCAGTGACGTATGGTATGTGACTTAAAGTCACTGACGTGTGGACCTGAAATCGGTGGGGCTCATATGCCAGTGACGTGTAAGTCACGTACCGTACGTCACTGAATCTCAATCCCCCTCCCCCCGACTTTTGGTTGTTATTACTGAATTGAACAACCTTCCTCCATACTCACAAGTCAGTAGTCACATTTCACCTTCTGCTCCTTTTTTTGAGGGGGTTCACCTTTTGCTTTCACAGCTGCTCCAAGTAAAATTCAGAATTCTCACACATGAGAGAATCCTCCCGAACTCCAGGAAGTGAATCATCACGCCTCCATCTCCACGCTAAAAGGTAGTTTCATGAACAAAGATGTAATCGGCACACTATCTGTACTAGAGAAAACATACCTATGATGCGGTTTCTCGTGAAATTTTATATTTCTTGGGGAATTTGTCCACAGCACACCATCAAAATGCAGTTTTGTGCGGAACACACCATCAAAGCTGATTTTGTCTCCACCACATCACCAAAATGCAACTTGGTCTACAACACACTACATGGAATAAACTAATTATTTGCAGTTGAGAGGTTGGGTAAAAGGACCATTTTTCCCTCACTTGAGGGCCTCTTCTTCACTTCTATTGCTGCCTTTTTCAAAAAAAAAACTTCTATCACTGCTGCACCTCCACCCTCGTCGCCGCCGGTCCGAGCCGCCTCCGCCTAGGCCTTGCGTCGCCGCCTCCTCGCGTCCCGCCGTGGCCCTCGACGACGTCCGCGCCGCCACCAGCCCGCTCCTCGCCATGGCCCCTCACCGCCGGTCCGAACCGCCTCCGCGTAGGCCCTGCGCTGCCTCCTCCTCGTGTCCCGCCGCTTCCCTCGACGCCGTCCGCGCCGCCACCAGCCCGCTCCTCGCCATGGCCCCTCGCCGCCGGTTCGAGCCGCCTCCGCCCCACGCCTCCGCCGACCCATGCCCCACCGCGGCCCATCGCCGCCTCCACCATGGTCCCGCTCCGCCGCCGGCTCGTGCCCCGCCGTGGCCCCTCGCCGCCGGTCCGCGTCGCGCCCTCCGAGGAGCCCCTGGAGCGGCCCGAGTTGGAGGCCGCTACGGCGGGGGCGCTGCGTGCGTGCCGCCCCAACGCCGCGCTCACCGTGCAGGAGGCGCACCGGCGAGCGCTCGCCCCTGGTGGCCGCCCCCAGGAAGTCATCGAGCTGGCACACCAGGCTGTCCGTGCCGGTGCGGAGCACGTCCAGCCACGCCTTGAGCTCCTCCACCTTGTCCTTGACGCCGCCGCCCTCGCTCTTGCGGCCCGCCACGGCGGCGCGCTCCACCTCCTCCCGCGCGGCCTCCACGGCGGCGCGCGCGCACCGGAACTCGCACATCCTGATCCGTGGCGCGCCGGGGCCGTCGGACTCGGCCTCCTCTACCATCCTCTGCTGCAGCATTGCGATGGATGCCGTGAAGCCACCGGCGGCGGCCGCGGCGGCGCGGGAGACGGCGCCGCTGGCCAGGATGAACAGGAGGAGCGAGCTCGCGTTGTGCAGCGCATAGAGGAGCCCCCGGAAGCCGTTGAAGCCGGTGAGCCTGGCGTCCGTGGCGCGCAGCAACAGCCGCCCGTCCAGCTGCAGCGCGAGCGGCACCACCGGCGGCCGCAAGGCAGTGGCGACCAGGAACGCCGAGACCCAACCAAAGGCGAGTCAGATTCGGCCGCGGGAGGGACGGATCCGGCGACCTGCAGGCTGCAGCAACCAATTTTGGTGACGGGCGAGACGACCGGCGATCGTGGAGCCAAAGGAAGGAGGGAAGGGTCGAGGAGGAAGAGAATGGGAGAAAAGGGTAGACGGGAGGAGGGGAGAGGTAGAGGATGGCAGGTGGGCTCGGGGGCAAAATGGTCTATTTACATCTTCATTCAGCTGAAAATGATTATTATAATTGCTATGATGTGTTGCAGACAAAATCAAGCATTCATGGTGTGTTAGAGACAATATTCAATTTTGTGATGTGTTGCACACAAAATCACACTTTCACAATGTCCTGCAGACAAATTTGCTTTCAAGGATGGATGGACTGCTACTATTCCGTGTCTGGTTTAGACGTATCCTAATAAATAATAGTAAGTACAAAACGACCAATAGGCCGATCACGGCCTGTCCGACGATAGGCAAGTTGCCGATCAATAGGAGCACGTCTGAACTGCAGTGTCCAAGACTCGCCATTAACAATCGGAGATTCCATGACGTACCTCTACCAATCAACAACGAACTGAGGCCGCCAGGCCGGCGTCGTCCATGCTAAACATCAAGAGCCAAGATGTAGTCCCGTGACAAGAGTCGCCACCTGCCCTCGTGCTAGCGAACAATGCTGAGTTCTACTAGTTCAGCTTGAAGTTTGAACTGCCGTGGCAGGCCGCTTCAAAAAGTAAAACGAAAAAAAAAAGAACTGCCGTGACAGCATACTCCTATTTAACAAACTAATCTTCCACAGTGACAGTCTTAAATAAGATCCACAGAAGCAGGATCAGTTAATTCAGTTCACATAACACACTCCTACCACTGCTGTGCAGTGTACTAGCATGCAGGGTGGCTGCTGGCGCGGCTCGCATCCCGGCGGAGGCGATGAGATTCCTCTGCGCCCGGTGTCCAGGCGCAGGGCGCAGGGCGCAGGACCAACGGCGCCCGCCGCCCGGCGCCACGAGGCCAAGGTGGATCCGCCTGTGCCGCGCATAATTATACGCCGGGCTCGTACGGCGCCCGCGGTGGCAGACTGGCCAACTCGTGGGCGCGACGGCTACCGGCACCGCCATGCCCGCCCGCCGGCCACGGGTTTCCCTTAAGAAAAACCAAAATGGTCGCCCTGTGGCAGTGTGGCTCTCTCACTGGCATTCTTTTCTTTTCCTTTTTGAAAAGAAGTGGCCTTCTTGGGACTCCGAGAAGATAACATTGTTTGGATGGCCTCAAGAGCCGCCACTGCAAGAGGGTATTATAGTTTATGTTCCAGATTAGCCGGTAAAAAAAAGATTGTGCTCATCATCACCGTCCATGTCCTAGACATGCATGTGGGTTCTGCGTATCACTTGTCGTGGAAAAGATGTGCCCGTATGTATGTATGTGTGTGTTACTGTGTTAGCAAGTAGCGGTAGTAGAAGAAGATTTTGGGGTTGGTATTCGTTGCGATTCGGCGTGGTAACATTTATCTGGCGTTTGCGTGGAAGCAATCGCCACTTCTTGCTTGAATCAACAGCCTAAGCTCTCGGTTCCGATGAGGTCGATGAGGGGCAGTAATGGATGTCCAGGAGTTGTGCACTCGAAGTCAATAGCCCTTTTCTCGGTTTGGTGATTACAAACTAACGGATAGGAAGAATCCGGTTACGGCTATCCCGGCCGGGCTCCACCATAAAATGGTTGGAGGGTTAGCTAGTGATTAGCGCCTTTTGGATGAAAACAATCGCGTTTAGCCATCGGCTTAGAAGCAATGCGAATTCATCACCGTGTCCATTTTTCATTGGTCCATAATAAATCTTATTGAGATTATTGCATTTATAAGTTTCATTATTTTTGTAAGAACTATTGATTTGCATGCACTAACCAATTCAACCAAAACTTAAGCTGATGGAGGAAAGATGTAACTCACTTTATATTCCAAGATCCCCATCACGTGGAGGTGAGTAAATCATCTGAGCATTTTTGTGTTCAGATATACCTATTGCGAAGTTTGAGCCCATGTGCATTGGTGTAAGCACTAAGCGGCCAAATAGTGCGAACAAAAGAAATGATGAACACCATTTAAGTTGAAGCCAATTGCCCAATAAAGAGCTCTAGCCCCAATCGAAGTTTGTGTATTCGTAAGTTGAAGCTTGAGCTATCATTTTATATTTGTCGGCTGTACTTTCAAGTTGGACTTTTATTAGGGATGTCTCACTAATATTAAATAGACCATTTTGCCCCCGGGCCACCTGTTACTAGATTGTGAGTCGGACCAACCACCTGTTCTTGACTCGCTTTAGTGATCGAGTCGTGGACGGAGATAGTTGGTCCGACTCGCATACGGGATAGACTAAGACCCACCTGTCAATAATATAGGCGGACCAAATCAACGTACCAATGCAAACCAAAAATTTGGGTGGGAATCTTACTCGCTTTAGTAATAGGTATAGATACATGTACATGAAATTTTAAATTTAGTAATCGGTCATATTTTGAAGACCAAAGAATGTGAAAATAAAACTATGCAATTAATTTCCTCCCCCAATTGGGTATTCTTCTTGGAAAAGAAACTAAAGAAGGCAACAAGTCAACGCACCTTGGCAATCATTATTGACCTTGATCCGCCCATGATTACCAAGCAAAGTGATCGGCCGAAATCAGGTCCGGTCAATATCTGTGAACGCGACACTGATCCTTGATGCAAGGCACACTCCCATTTGTGGTATTTCGTCCGAAATCCAACAACAGCTAGTTTCAGTTGCATTTCGTCCTCGAACTCCCCTGCCAACCCGGTCAGTCGTCACTACTATCTCTAGATAGATTACCTCTAGAAACTAGAAAGGAGAAACAGACGCCAACCTAAACGGATGGGAGTGTCGTGATCACGACCTGGTAGCTGGCACGCCTATGATCTCGATCGCGAGGTCCTGTGCCTCCGAGTCAGATCAACACCCAGTTCGGAGTTCACGGTACGCATCTACCACGGTCCGGGACCAACCAGAGCGCAAAAGAGTACATGTCGAACAAGCGAAACTGAGCCATAGGCGGCCAAGTGCGTGGGACGATACCGGCCGCCTGCAACTTTTTTCTTTCTGATGAAAATGAGCCTGCTGCAACTTTTGTGGGACGCAAATCCCGACACGCAATGCGTCGAGCTGCCTGCGACGGCGTGCCAGTGATTCCGGTGGGCGAGTGACGTGCCAGCCCGTTGCCGGCCCGGCGCATCCCGGTCGCGCACCGCCTGTTCGCCGCCGAAAGCACCCGCGCCACGTCCGGGCCGAACCCGTCGCTCGCGGCCGGCCGGGGAGGCAGCGGCGGGCACAGCACAGCACAGCACCGCCCCGATCGCGACGGCTCGTGGCCTCGTGGGGGATTTCTTTAGGCGCGCGCGGCTGGCGCCTGGCGGGGGCGTGGCGTCCGTGCGCCGCCCGGCCGGGCCGGGCGCAAGTTGCAGCCGTGTCAGCCAGCCGCCCGGCCGATTCGGGCGAGCTGGGGGGCCTGGGCGCGTGTCTCGTGGTGGGGGAGCAGCGCCACCGGTGGGGCGGCGCCGGGGTTCAAAGGCCTCCACCTGCGCGGCGGTTGCGGGCCGGTGTCATGCGCGGCGCGTCACCGGCCGGCCGGCGCACGCGCGGACCCCGCCACCCCGGCCAGCCCGACCGGCACGCCTCGGGTGGAAGAAAGAGGCTGGCGCGCACGCGCGGGAGGGCCGGTTGGCCCGGCTGGCTAGTGCAGGGGCGGCGCTCGGCGTCGGGCTGGCGGTCGTCGATGGGCGGCCAGACAGCCGTGACGGCGGCTCGGCGCCGTGGACCAGTTGGACAATATTCGGGTCGTCGCGGCGATGCACCGACCCTGACTCAGTGCCGGCGCGGCGCGGCTGCCGGGGACGTGCCCACCGGTCACTAGATGTCTAGATCAATTGCACAGAGCAGGGCGACAGAGCTTGCCTGTAAATAACAAAATATTAATAGTATGCAGTGCATTGCATTGCATCCCAGTAAGTGCATATAGTTAGTACGAGCACGTTCCAATAATGAAAGCTCAGAAACGGATCAGAGCATGTTCCCAGGGTGTCCTCAGCCCTGCTGATCGCGAAAAGGTCTGAACACAGTTGACATAGAGACATTTAGGATATCAACTGAAATCTAGCAGGTCAGCTTGATTATTATACGAGGTCAGGATCGGGACGCCGTTTACTTTACGACGCATGGTTTTGGTTTGTTAAAATACTCAAATGGGAAATGATTCGCGTACTACCTTTTTGTTAAACAACGTCTGAGATGGAGGGTGCCTTCTCTTTTTAGTTTTTTCTGATTGATCATCTCTCGTTTTTAAGCTGCAGCAACAACAACAACGAAAACGTCCTCATCTTTTTTAAGCATGTCACTTTGCTAGCCTTGAAGAGACAAGTTTTGCATAGCTATGCAATCACTATAACTGGCCAAAGAATTTATTCGGATAATGCTGCTAAAACTATTCACTTCGATCTCGTTTTGATCCTTGGAAAAAGACGATGTCTCAATCACTGGAAGAGTGGAAGCATGGAACGTTGGAACTGGAACTGCAGCCTTCTATTGTGATAAGAAAACAAACCGTGCTCTCAAAATAATGGAACTATAGTAAGTGACACTTTTTTCTGAATAACAACCAACTGGTTAATTTAATGTACATGTAGAAGGTTAAAAAAGGTATTACAACAAAAAAGGGAAGGAAAGAAAAAATGTATAAGTGTCGAAAGTATTAGTATTTTTTTACTAGATGGATATGGATATATCCATGGCAAATTCGTGTTTGAACTTTGAAGCGCCCTTTACATGCTGAGTTGAGAAGTTGCTGCAAAAATATGAGATCAGCATGCAAAAGTCCTAATTCTTAAATCTTGAACTGCACATTCAAATCAACTAGTGAGATGGCCCGCGCAAATAGCACGGGTAGCTAGGTTTATGTTAATATTTATTTTTTACTCTAAAATAAATTTATGCAAAATTTTTTGTTTAGTTGTGTTGTTGTAATTTTTTTCTAATATGCCAGATCAACGCATTATCCATGTTTTATCCATCATATTATTCTGTGGTGTATTTATGTGGAATATGAATTCATGAGAAAAGATATTTTCTCATATAGATACATATTTTATTATTTATTAAAAGTAATATATAAATTCAAACCTTTTTCATATATTATTTATATATAGTTAATCTTTTAAATTTTTATTATGGTGTACTTTTTTGTTTGACAGTTTGAAGTGAAAAATATCCTTGAATTTTCTTTGAAGAAACTCTATTTGAGTATGTAATATATTCTACCATAGATCATTGGATATTAAGTTTTGAAGTTTGAATCCAAACCTTAATAGGTCGTAGAGGCTGCATCCCCTCTATTAGTTCTGATCATGTCAAATCTCCCTTTCTTTCTTTGTTCTGCAATCTCCAAATACTTCATCTTCCTACATACTCCATTTATCTCTCCCAGCTGCTGCATCTTTTCCCAAGGGTCAACAAATTCGCTATTGTGCAAGAATTCAAGTTATAGCTTCTCCTCTGTGCTCATCAGATGCCCTCTTGACTTCTAATCCCAAGGAGCCCTGCCTGCGACACCATGGTAATTAATCGAGAATGCATCCTGGACCATTTGTGTTGTCCCATCTCATTGAGAACTGCATGTTTCTTGCTATAGATATGCATCTGTATCAAATATTAATCTCAATTTGCATTTTGGCTGGCTTAGCTTGCCGGCTTGCGGAGATGCGGCGGCAGCAATTGCCCCCCAACAGTCACTATGAGCAGTGTATGGGAGTGCGACGCCGCCAAAAGTCAATTGGCTTCATAATAGTCACGTGATTCAACACAATTTTTCCAAGCAAGTGCATTTGATAGTTTTTTGCAGGTACAGACAAATATAGAGTTTTATTCGATCTTGTGCCAGCATCATCCACCGTGTTTTTTGTGCATTGTTTGCCATTTGAGATGTTATCGCGGTGTCTCTTGCAGCTGTCGTGGATCTAAAGGTTGGTATATATATCTGCCCATATGGATATAGAGGTTGGTTTGTCCAATACAAAAAATTATTTTCTCATCACTGCCTGTAACCACCCAAAACATTCCATCTTTAGTCTGTTCGTTTTGATCATCCTCATCGATTTGTTGTATGGAGCCAATGTGCATACACTTGATGATTTATTTTAATAGTTAGATTTTTGTTTATCCATAGTTACATTTGCACATTTAAATCTAACTATTAATCTCCATGAATCATCAAGTGTATGCTAAATCAATCTCCATGAATTAATATTTTGTAAATTAGAAAAAAAATATTTGATATTGACTCTTTAGGCTAGTCTAGACCGTTAAATATTTATAAATCTGACAGTTCAAATCTTTCTCTCTCTTTTTAGATTAATGTGTGAATTTGTAGACCTTCTTTATATTTGACAATATAGATAGTGGCGAGCAAAACTATTTCAATTGGCTTCCTAATAGCCACGTAATTCAACACAATTTTTCCAAGTAAGTGCATTTGATACTTTTTTGCAGGTTCAGACAAATATAGAGTTTATTTGTTTTTCCTCAGAATTCTAGGTAACACATATGGAATCCTTGTTTTCTATTATTTTGTTTTCCTTCAAGGTCACGTAGAAGGATGTTATTCCTTTCTTGATTCATGCTTATGTTTAAGGCACTTGGATCTATTATATTAGTTTCTTAGTTGTATTTATCCTTTGATGTCTTTTTTTCCTTCACATGATTTTTTTTTCTAATAGCACGCCAAACAAATTTGGATCGACGCTATTATTTAGCTATTTCGTTTTATTTACTAATATTTTATGATATAGACTCTTTAGCCTAGTCGAGACCGTCAGATCTTCGTAATATCCAAGGGTATAGATTCTTCTGTTAGTCGTATTTGATATGGACTCTTTAGATTAATATTTGGCATGGACTCTTTGAGTTAGTTGTATTTGACATGGACTCTTTAGGTTAGTCTAGACCGTTAGATCTTCATAAAATCCAACGGTTCAAATCTTTCTCTTTTTTTAGATTAACGTGAAAATTTCTAGACCCTCTCGGCGAACGAGGTGGCTTCTTTTAACATTATTGTTTTCTAGACTCTCTCGACAAACGTGGTGGCTTCTTTTAACACTGTTGTATTAAGATAATAGATAATGGATCGCTATTCAGAATTTCCGAGAGATGTTATTCTGTAGCAACTTCTCATGTGGTGTCTGTTTCAGATGCTAACTCTGTTCCTGTTCGGTACAACGTCGCACTCAATATCGTTGTAGATAACGACTGTAGATCACCCAAGCATCAGTACCCGATGATTTTGCCCGATTGAGGTGACAGTGTCTTGTATATCAATACTGTATGGATTAGCCTTAACCAGTACGGGCAGAAAAGGATCCCATTGTGAGATATCATCTGCTCCTTTAAGGTGAATCAAACAGGCGCTTTCCTTTCGTTCCCCCTCTTGGATAAAACAGGCACTTTTCTGCATTCTATGATGTCCATTTCCTTCAGAACTTGTTTTTAGAGACAGCACTAGTTAGATTTCTTCTTGGCTCAGGCCGTTTTGTGCTCACCACGCCTAGCACTAACATCATCATCCAGGCAACTTTAAGTTCAGAAAAGGGTGAAGTAGCACAGAGATAATATAACTTCAATTATTGTATTTTCTGATACCTTCTGGATGCATTGTGCAAAGGGAGATAACTGAAAGACATGGAAAACAATTAGTAAAATAATGAAAAGAAGTTAAAAGATGTTCTCAGCAGGTCAGGCAACCGGCCAAGCAGCATAATCACATTGAATCCGGTCTAGTCACAGCCAGAAATATATATACCCAGAGATATTTGGAAAGGGAAAAATACCGAACAACTGGAACCAATTGTCTGAATATGCATACATTACCCTTTTAAAATGACCCCCCCCCCGGGGGCGCCCGCCCGGGAAAAAGAAATGTAAGGACAAAAATACGGTGTAGCAACTAGCAAGTAAGATATCAAATCGACTGAATTCGATGAACACGCAGAAGCGTTTCAAGCAAACGCCTTCTCGTGCGTTACAGCATATCAAAATCTCAGTCCGGATGACTGCTAGCGAGCCGCCTGCAAGGCTGCAAGCGTGCAAAGGTTAACTAATTCGCAAATCGCGAGGTGTATCTGGGCCGGATCATGCAATAAAATCCCACTATGCGGCCCATCAAAAAGGAGGAGGCTCGGCCCACGACATGACTAAATTCATTCAACATTTGAATCTATTGTATTGTAGGAGTGTGGCCTTTTTATACAGAACTTTTATAAAGATCTCTAAATGTGTAGTAATATCCTTCAATCTTAGTAAGTCCTTCAAACAAATACTAAATCGTAGAGTAGAGATCTGTAGGCCTCGTTTAAGCTGCAGTTGTTTCGAAAGTCGTCCAAAAGGCTGTAAAGGACCACGTAACTTTCGCGCCTGAGCGTGGCCTGTGGGGTGATTTTTCATCCTACGACAAAACATACGTCTCAAGTGGGCCGTGGGCTGATTGACAAATTACCAAGTGGGCCGTAGCAATTGACAAATCGGCCAGTCTTTCACCCAGGCCCCAGCTCTGGTGCTGAACCAGAGGCACTTCATTTTTTTCTTAACCAGAGGCACTTTTGGTAAGGCTAGAAAAGAAGGAAGATTTGCCGATCGTACTGACGTGAACCCTGCCTGGAACGGGCGTAGCTATCCATCACTTCGGGGGATGATTTCAACAACCCCCGTCTAAAGCGTGTGTGATTAATTCCTCCTTGGTACCAAGATAGTGTGTTGAGCCGTATCTTAGATGCATTAGCGTTTTTTTTCCCGTGAGATAATTTTTGAGTAGACTGTTTTCGCACTCAAGTTGACAGCTAAATAGAAATAGAATCTGCGCATACATACATTAGTAGACAAAATTGCTGACATCACCTACATGCTTTGCAATTTTGAATCTAAAAAAACTATAACTATCAAATCGAGAATCCAAATCAAATTTCGATTGCACCATTATCATTCTTATGATAAGATCTTCAAAACAAGACCACACTTGACTATGCATGCGCAATATTTTTTAAAAATACTTTAAATACTAAATACTTAGTTTCAAAAATTGGGAACAAATATTCTAAGAACACGAACAAATAATTATTTTCTAAAAACAAAAAATTAAACAAAACGAACAAATAATAATGTACAACGAACAAAAATATTATACATCATGAACATTTAGTTATATCAAATAAATAATAAAACATAAATATCACGAACAAATAGATCATCGTCACAGAACAATTTACTCTACAAAATGAACAAATAATTTAACATCGCGAACAAATAATTATCTATTGAAAATAAAAAATCTACAGGATAAGTAAATTATTCTTACATGTTCACGATTCTATCTACAAACTAAATAAATAAAATAAATAAATATTTTATTACTAAAAATCAATGATATAAAAATCTAAAAAAAGAAATAAAATAAAAGGAGAAGAAATGGAAAAAGAAAAGAAAAGAAACAAAATTCTAACTCTTTTTTAATGTGTGCACTCGAATATGCCCATGGCAATAGCAATATGCAAATGTGCAACTCGCTTTCTATCTGTAGAATGATAGAAACACATAAAAAAGAAGAAGAAAAATGAGAATTAAAAAAGAAGAAAAGAAATAAAGCAAGGGGTGCAGCTTAAATATTGCCTGCAGCCATGCGCACGGATAAAGAGATGATGTAATATGTGTATGGGTTCTGCTGGTTAGCTACACATGCATGCCTCTATGTTTGGCCCTGTTTGGTTTGCGCTAGAACACCTGGCGCTTAAAAAAATCTTGCATGCATGAAGTATTAAACAAAATTTATTGAAAAGGACAAATCACATATGAGAAGACAATGTATTGGAAAGGATTAGAAATAGTATATCTAGGCAAACAATTAAAAATAAATTTATTAACAATCAATTCTATAAGAAAATAATGAATGGTCTAGATTATTACAAATTAAGCAAGACTAACGGTTAGAAAAACATAAAAAATAAATAAAGGAATAGTAAATAAATAATTGTATATAAACAAGGATAAAGAATAAAAATAGAAAATAGAAATATGGAATGAAAGTAATAGGAAAGGAAAGAAAAGAAAAATAAAAGGAAAAAATAAAACTCATGTCGCGTAGGCCAAAGATCAGGAAAAAAATCTGTTAAAATAGTATGGCAAAAAAAAAAGAAACACACCCACTCTCTATGGCTCTATAAGAGAATTGTTAAAAAAAGGCATGCCTCTCCACACCTACTGCTCTGCTGTTCAGGGAATCCACAGTCCAAGCATGCTGCACGTTGAAAGCATCTAGGCCCCTAATTCGAGTTTTGGTAATTAATGACAACGTTTTGTGGATTAACAATTTCATTCGAGATAATGAGCATAGGTTGATCCACGGATGAAAGGGATTGGTTGTGAACGTGTGAAGTTTGGAGATGATATGCAAACCTCGGGCTCAAGGCAAAGGTATAAAATAGGGCTTTTGTATTTTTCCGGTCACAAGGCGTTTAGTGGATGAAAAGTGACCGGATTTGTTGGATAGATAGCCGTACTATCAAGAGGGGTTGTGTACTCGTGCTTGACGGGTTTTTTAGTGCCATTTTGCTCAAAATGTCTAGCTGCATGCATGAGGGTTAACGACGCTTTGACAAGATTTGAAAAAAAGAACAAGTTTGAGAGCTGACTGCACAAGCGCGGACAGTCCGCTCCCTGGAGTGCGGACGGTCCGCACTCGTACCAGAGAGCATGTTTGGCTCTAGTGGAAATTAGATGTGATTGGCGGACAGTCCGGCCCAGGTGGGCGGACGGTCCGCCTCTCTAACTCAAAATGTACCAGAGAGGGTGTTTTCTCTGGTTGGGCTTAATATCTGTGCTGCGGACGGTCCGCCCCTGGGGCGCGGACGGTCCGCCTACTATTTGACATTTTGTACCAGAGACATTGTTGTCTCTGGTGGATTTCAAGGATGAACGGCGGACGGTCCGCTTCTGGGGCACGGACGGTCCGCCGACTAATTTCAAAGTTGTACCAGAGACGATGTTCGTCTCTGGTGGTGTGGAACTCTTAACTGCGGACGGTCCGCTCCTGGGGCGCGGACGGTCCGCCAGGGCTGTAACGGCTAGTTCTGACACGCATTAAATGCACTCTGACTCTCTGGCTTATAACGGCGGACGGTCCGGTTTTTGAATAGCGGACGGTCCGCGACTTCGCAGAAAAGAGTGTAACGGCTAGTTTTTGAGGAGATGTCTATATATACCCAATGCCCGGCCATTGGGTCTTTCCCTTGGCCATTTGGACTGCATACTTGACACTATAGAACTAAGGCATCCCTCTCTCTTACACACTTGCTTAGAGATTGCATTCTTGAGAGTGTGAGGGCTTCCTAGTGCATTGCATCAAGAGTTTGAGCTTTGTGGCACTAGAGAAATTCAAGTAAGCGTCATCGACCTGTTACTCTTGGGAGTTGCTACTCCCTAGACGGCTTGGAGAAGTGGATTTCGTGGAGCTCCTCCAAGGAGATTGTTGAGGAGCCCCGATTTCGGTTGTGAGAGGTCTTGTGCTCACCTCACCGGAGTGGTGAAGAGCAACTCTAGTGGAATCGAGGTGTGGAGCGGTTCCTTGATTCTAGCCGGCTCAAGATCAAGAGGTTCTTGATAGAGGAGCAGTTGATTCTTGGAATCCACCTCAACGTGGATTAGGGGTGACCGGCAAGTCATCTACACCACGGGATAAATTCGTGTGTCAAGTTTGGTTACCTCTCTTGCTCACTTTAATTCTTGTTTTTATTTTGAGCAGTTTACTTTACTAGAGTTTGATTTGTATCTTGTCACCCTAGGTTGCAAACCCATCTAGAGATAGTAGTAGCATGACATAGGGCTTTACTTTGTTACTAATTAAATTTCTCTAGTGTTGTTGGTTTTAGATTTTAAACCGCCTATTCACCCCCCCTCTAGTCGGTGTTCTTGATCCAACAAGTGGTACCAGACCTAAGTACTCCATTAATTGCGGATTTAACCATCTTGGAGTAGAACAATGACTAGTGATAATGAGATTCATGTTGGGAAGCCACCGTTCTTTGATGGGAACAATTATGATTATTGGAAGACTAGGATGTCGGCTCATCTCAAAGTCATGAGTAGAAAGCTATGGAGAGTAGTAAGTGATGGATTTTGCATTTTGGACTAAAAGAAATTGACACCCCTAGATGAGGAAAATGAGATACTAAATGATCAAGGGGTTAATGTGCTCTTTAGTGCTCTTGATGTGACTGAATTTAATAGAGTCAAGAGCCTCACAAATGTAAATGACATATGGAAGAAGCTCATGGAAATTCATGAGGGCACATCAAGTGTGAAGGAGGCCAAGTTATATTTGCTTAAGGGCAATTTTAGTGAATTTACCATGAAGAAGGATGAGAGTATAGCCGAGATGTTCAACCGGCTAAATGACATTGTGAATGACCTCAAGGGACTTGGATTTGAGGTACCGGATGTGGATTTCAACCACAAGTTTCTTATATGTCTTCCGGAAAGATATGACACAATTGTGACCTTACTTGTAAGGTCAAATGTGAAGACCGCAACTCCCACACAAATATTGAGAGAAATTCTCACCCATGACATGTTCAAGAAATCTCAAGATGAAGCTCATGGGGGAGAAATTGATATGAAAAAGAAAAGTGTGGCATTCAAAGCTCAAGATAGCAAAAATGAAGAAGAAAGTGGGTGCCAAGAAGAAGAATCGGATGAGGAGATGGCTCTCTTTGTCAAGAGATTCAATAGAATGATGAGCAAGAAGAACTTTGGCAAGAGAGGTCAATCATCAAGAAAAAATCCTTTTGTGGACAAGACTTGCTTCCAATGTGGTGAAGTAGGTCATATCATTGTCAATTGTCCAAACAAGAAAGATGACAAGAACAAGAAGGACAAGAAAAATGATGAAAAGAAGAAGAAGTTCATCAAGAAGAAGAAGAATGGCCAAGCTTATTTTGTTGAATGGGATTCCGATGCAAGCTCCGATGATGATGATGATGATGATGATGACAAGCCATCCAAGGGAGTTGCCGGGATCGCCATCAAGGAGGCTCCATCACTCTTCTCTACACCACATTGTCTTATGGCAAAGGGTGGTGCAAAGGTACAACAAGATGGTGAACTTGATGAACTTTCATATAATGATCTTGTTGAAATGCTCAATGATGCCGATGAATTCATGACTAAGGAAAAGGCTAATTTAAAGGACTTGAAGTTGAAGTTTACTTCTCTTCAAGATTCCTATGAGGAGCTAAAGACTTCTCATGAGAATCTCAAAGAAACTCATGAGAAGCTTGAGGAAGCTCACAATACCTTACTTAATCATGAAAGAAAAGCAACATTGAGCATTGGTGTTAGTTGTGATTTAATTGATGATAAACCTTGTGTCTCTAGCTCTACTAGTTCTTTTTGCACCAAAATTGATAACCCATCTTGCAATGAATCTCTCATTATGGAAAATGATTTGTTAAAGAAAGAAATTACTTGCTTGACTAATGATTTGAGAAAGTGCTATGATAGTAGAGCCAAGTTTAATAATTGTTGGGCAAGCCAAAAGTTCACCTCGAACAAGCAAGGGTTTGGGTACATTCCTAAGAAAGGGAAGAAGACTTTTGTGCAAACCAAAACTACTTTTGTGAAGAGTAGTGTTAAGTCATAGTGTGAAAAATGCAAGAAGGCTTGTCATGTTGAGAATAATTGCACCAACAAAAAAGTCATATCCTTTGATTCAAGTTACATTCTTATGAGAAATTCAAACGGCAATGTTAGTGCAAAATTTGTTGGGATGCCTATAGATGGTGCTAAAAAGAATGCCATTTGGGTGCCAAAAGTCTTGGTCACTAATGTTCAAGGACCCAAGAAAGTTTGGGTACCTAAAAGAATTACTTCCTTTTTGTAGGTGAATTACAAGTCCGGAGGAAGACATTGGGTACATGATAGTGGATGCACTCAACACATGACCGAAGATCCAATGATGTTTTCCTCTCTAGATGAGAATGTGGGTGGCTATAGTGACATCATCTTTGGTGACAATAGCCGGGGCAAAGTCAAAGGAGTTGGTACAATTTCTATCTCAAGTGATCATTCTCTTTAAAAAGTATTGTTGGTTGATTCTCTCAAGTTTAATCTCTTAGCGGTTAGTCAACTTTGTGATTTTGGATATAAGTGTAGTTTCACTAAAGATGATGTGGTAGTGACTAGCTTGGAAGAAAAAGATCACATCTTTACGGGATTTAGACATGAGGATGTGTATCATGTGGATTTTGCTACTAAAGAGGCAAATTTGTCTACTTACTTGTTCACTCAATCATCTTTGGGTTGGTTATGGAAGGCTTGGTCATGTTGGCATGAAGCAACTCAACCGACTTTTGAAGCATGATTTAGTAGTTGGCTTGAAGAATGTGAAGTTTAAAAAAGATAAGTTATGTAGTGCATGTTAAGCCGGAAAGCAAGTTGCAAATACTCATCCCACTAAGAGTGTCATGTCAACCGAGAGACCATTGGAATTATTGCAAATGAATTTATTTGGTCCTAAAAAATATAGAAGTATTGGTGGGAATTGCTATTGTCTTGTGGTAGTGGATGATTACTCAAGATATACATGAGTTTTCTTTCTTCATGAGAAGGCCGATACATATGACACATTCAAGAAATTCTTGACAAGGGCCAGAAATGAATTTGAGCTCAAGGTGAAGAAAGTGAGGAGTGACAATGGAAGTGAGTTTAGAAACACAAGAGTTGAGGAATGGTGTGATGAGAAAGGAATCAAGCATGAATTCTCAACCAAGTACACTCCGGAACAAAATGGTCTTATTGAGAGGAAAAATAGAACCTTGATTGATATGACAAGATCAATGCTCTCCGAATACAATGTTTCAGATAGCTTTTGGGCCGAAGCAATCAACACGGCTTGTCATGCCTCTAATAGATTGTATTGCCATAGATTTCATAACAAGACTCCATATGAGTTGTTTATTGGAAGGAAGCCAAATATCTCATATTTTAGAGTGTTTGGTTGCAAATGCTATATTCTCAAGAAGGGAACTCGGTTATCAAAGTTTCAAAGCAAATGTGATGAGGGTTTTCTTCTTAGGTATTCATCTTGTAGCAAGGCTTATCGGGTCTACAACAAAACACATGTCATTATTGAAGAAGCATATGATGTTGAGTTTGATGAAACCAATGGGTCTCATAATGAACAAGAAAATCTTGATGATGTGAGAAGTGATGGTTTGAGAAATGCAATGAAAAATATGTCAATTGGTGATGTTAGACCAAGAGAAGAAGATGAAGATGAAGATGGTCCTTCTATCTCTATTAGAGTTAATCCCTCAACTTTTATCTCAAATGATCAAGCACAACCAAATATACAAGATTTAAGTAATGATGATTCTCAAGTACAAGATCAAGTTGGTTCATCTAGTGCACCTTCTCCATCAACTCAAGAACCCATTGTTTCTCAAAGAATTCACCATGTTCTTGCAAAGGATCACCCGGTGGATCAAATCATGGGTGATATTAGTAAGGGCGTCCAAACTCGATCTCGCATTGCTTCATTTTGTGAACATTATTCTTTTGTATCATTTCTTGAACCTAACCGTGTAGATGAAGCATTGAGATATCCAGATTGGGTGAATGCTATGTATGAAGAATTAAATAATTTCACCCGGAATCAAGTTTGGGATCTAGTTGAGAGGTCCAAGAATTATAATGTCATCGGCACTAAATGGGTCTTTAGAAACAAGCAAAATGAAGATGGAATGATTGTGAGAAACAAGGCAAGATTGGTGGCTCAAGGCTTCACTCAAGTCGAAAGTTTGGATTTCGGTGAAACTTTTGCCCCCGTTGCTAGACTAGAAGCTATTAGAATCTTATTAGCTTATGCTTGCTCTCACAACATAAAACTTTTTCAAATGGATGTGAAAAGTGATTTCTTGAATGGCAAGATTAGTGAACTTGTTTTTGTTGAGCAACCTCCCGGTTTTAAAGATCCCAAGAAGCCAAATCATATATACAAGCTCTTTAAAGATCTTTATGGTCTTAAGCAAGCTCCACGAGTTTGGTATGAAAGATTGAGGGATTTTCTTATTTCTAAGGGCTTCAAAATTGGTAAGGTTGACACTACTTTGTTCACTAAAGCAATTGGTAAGGATTTGTTTATTTGTCAAATTTATGTTGATGATATTATCTTTGGTTCAACTAACCCAAGTTTTTGTGGGGAATTTGGTGAAATGATGTCTAGGGAATTTGAGATGTCCATGATTGGTGAATTGAGTTTCTTTCTTGAATTTTAAATCAAGCAACTCAAGGAAGGCACCTTTGTGTGTCAATCAAAATATGTGAAGGATATGTTAAAAAAATTTGGTATGGAAGATGCAAAACCAATCAAGACTCATATGACCACCAATGGACATCTCGACCTAGATGAGGGAGGTAACCCGGTTGACCAAAAGCTTTACCATTTTATGATTGGTAGTTTGCTTTATTTGACCGCATCTAGGCCCGACATCATGTTTAGTGTTGGCATGTGTGCACGATTTCAAGCCGCACCTAGATAATGTCATTTGACCACCGTCAAAAGGATCTTGAGATACTTGAAATATACTTCTAATATTGGCTTATGGTATCCCAAGGGTGCTCATTTTGATTTGGTTGGATTCTCGGATTCGGATTATGCGGGGTGCAAGGTTGATAGGAAGAGCACTTCCGGTGGTTGTCAATTTCTTGGTAGGTCTCTTGTTTCTTGGTCTTCAAAGAAACAAAATTTCGTGGCTCTTTCAACCGCCGAAGCGGAATATATTTCGGCCGGAAGTTGTTGTGCACAATTGTTATGGATGAAGCAAACTCTTCTTGACTATGGTGTGAAATTTGATGAAATTCTCTTGTTGTGTGATAATGAAAGTGCCGTGAAGATTGCTACTAATCCGGTTCAACATTCAAGAACCAAGCATATTGATATCCGTCATCATTTTCTTAGAGATCATGTGAACAAGGGTGATATCAAGATTGATGGAATTGGCACGGATGATCAATTAGCGGATATATTCACCAAGCCTTTGGATAAATCTCGGTTTTGCAAGTTGAGAAATGAGCTTAATATCATTGACTTCTCAAATGTGGCTTGAGAACTAGCGCATGTGGCATATGGTTCTTTCATGCATATTTGATTTCAATTTTCTGATTTTTTGAGGTATTTTTGAGCCATTTATGAGTTTTCATGATTTAATTTGATTTATTTTTAATTTTTTATTGAAATTTGCTCATATGAGTCTTTGGAAGGTTTTCATGCAAGTTTTGAGATTTTTAGATTTTTATATGAGCAATGATCCGAAATTGAAGTTGGAATTGAGAAAGTTGGCAAAATTTTGGGCTGTCTGAAATTTGGTACAGCGGACGGTCCGCGGGTAAGAGGCGGACAGTCCGCCGTTCATGAGTCTTGTTCGCCAGAGGCTCTGCGGAGTTGTTCTCAACAACAAAATTACACTGCGGACGGTCCGCCAAAGGACCGCGGACGGTCCGCTTATCATCGGTTCATCCGGCAAGCTTCGGATACACTGATGGGTTGTCTACTGAGCAAGTCGCGGATGGTCCGCCAAAGGTCCGCGGACGGTCCGCCGTTGGTGAGAAGAATTTACCACGGGCAGTTCCAGTCGGCTGTTAGATCAAATTTTTCAGAGGCGGACGGTCCGCTCCAAGGGTCGCGGACAGTTCGCTCCTGCGCAGAGCAGTGGGGTTAGCCAGAATTGACTTATATAGAAGGGTCCCTTTCCTTTCCCCCACCAACCCGCACCAAACCTCCAAAAGCTCTCCCTCTTTCTCTCTCAAGCACGTGGGGGAGACGACAAGGTCAAGGCTTTTTGGCGTGGTTCCTGGACGGTCCGAGCACATCCCCAGACTCTTCTCAAGATTGTACATCATGTCCTCTCGGTATTTTGACGAATCCCTAACTCTTGTTCTTGGATTTCTTCATTGGAAAGAGTTAGGTTTAGATGCTCCGATCTGTTTTTGGACCATAGATTCTTAAAAATATTTGGGGGATCTTGTTCCTAGTGATGAGGAGGTACTATCGTTAAATTTTTGTTGGTGGATTTGATCTAAAACTCATAATATGGATGAATCAAAGTTTGGGGCGATTTTGGGCTCTCTGCATATGAACAGATGCATCGCGGACGGTCCGCGCCTGTCTGGCGGACGGTCCACCGTTATTCAGAATCAGCACATGGACGCGGACAGTCCGCGGACTTCATGCGGACGGTCCGCCAGTGCACAGAATGGCTGATTCTTGTTCTCTTGTGATGATCTTACTTAGCTTGGATATTATACTTGAATATATGAATCTTATGATTGATTATTGATCTCTGGCCACCCCGAAAGACCCTAAAGGCCACTACTTCCAAAATCAAGAAGGCTGTGTCTTCCAAAAGACAAAGAGACAGTGATGATTCTGATGATGTGGACTACGCTCCCAATCTCAGTGAGATGGCTGCAGCATCTTCAGTGGGTGATGTTGGTGATGAATCTTCAGAGGAAGAGACTGAGGAAGTTGAGGATGATGCTAAAGATCTGATGGGGCTAGATCTTCCTAGCCGACAGTGGACTGCTGAGAGCTATGCCAATGCTAGAGCAGTGAATCAGTTCAACTTGCCTCGGGACATCAACATCATCTTCTTTAAAACTGAGGTACAAAAAGATGCTTATTTTGGTCATTTAGTTAAGAAGAATGTATTCAAACATCAGACCATTGACCTAGACTATATGAGATCACAAGAAGTCATGTCTAATCTAGTGGATAGATTTGAGCAAATGGGGTTAGCAAATTTTCTGTAGCATAAGTGTAATTGGAATGAAACAGTCATACGTCATTTCTATGCCACCCTAGAGATCAACATGGTTGAGGAAACATTTTGGTGGACAACTGGCAAGAGAACCTATTATGCTACATTTGCACAGTTTGCTGAGGCTAATCAGTTGGATTATGATTTCATCACTAGTGAGCAAAGTGTGAATGTTGTGTTAGAAAACCCTCTAGATGGGAATGACTACCCCATGTACTATGAGCCTGCACATCTTGATATTGCTAGAAACTTTGGGGGCACTCAGGGTCTGAGGCATCATCCTGCTATGATTAATAAGATTGTCAGAGTCACATTCATGCCTAAGAGTGGCAACAAGGACAAGATTGGAGGTCTCTATTGGAATGTGATATCTCATATCATGAACGGAAATAGAATAAATGTCATTGCTCTTATTATGGATCAGCTTGTAGATTTAAGGCTTAACATGGAGATGAATTTATATTTTGCTCCATATATTATGTCCATCATCAAGATCAAGTCTACCTTCAGAGGGATATGTGAGAGCAAGCACACTCCTTTCAGGCCATTTAAGAATGACAATATTTTTCTTTTGAGGCCTTTGACTCCTTTCCCTGGAAATGATATGGATGCTGAAGCACAAGGGCAGGATGGTGATGATGCTCACATAGGAGCAGCTGCAGCTCAGCATGCCATGCCACCACCACATTCTTCAGTACAGCAGCAGTGGGCTCCTCCAGCTGGCTACTTTGATCCTTACTTTGCATCCATGCAGGAGAGCATGTCCTCTCAGATTGCGGGGTTGGCTAGTCAGATGCAGAGTCAGATGAACCTCAACTTCCAGAACATGCAGCAGCAGATGTTCCGGCCCATGATGACTCGATGCAAGGGGTTCAGCAGAGTTTACACTCAGACATAGCATCTCTTGACTCACTCTTTGAGGATTTGCCTTCTTCTGAGCAGCTTGAGCAGAGGCAGTAGCATCTAGAGCAGAGCTTTGATACTTTCAGCACAGCCTTCACCGGATTTTCTGACCACTTCTACTCAGTGTTCCCGGCTCAAGTGCCGCCTCCAGAATTCTACCCGCACCAGCCATTCTACCCACCGCCACCTCCTCCACCGCTGATGGATTGACGTTCTTGGCAATTGATGCCAAAGGAGGAGAAGGAGCTTTGGCGTGCTTGGATCTAGGGGGAGCTCATGGACTTCACATGGAAATCATTCGCTTTCGGCTTCCGCTTGCTACTCGTGTTTATTTGTGTTGAACTATTGCATTACATGTTTATGATTTGTGTCTTGCATGAACTCGATTTGTGATTTGTGGTTGGATTTGAACATTTGGTTTGTAATGTGTGATGAACTATGTTAATTTGTGTTACTCTTATCTATTTATGTTTATCTTATGGTTGTGAGGTTGTGCTAACTAAGCTAAAATTCATATCATATATATATCTTGTATCTTGTATGCCTCGATTTCCACTTGTATGGGAAACTCCGTCAAAATTTTTAAATTTCATATATATGTGTTGTTGGTATTCATTCAAATTTATATGCACATATCAAGGGGGAGTTCTCTCTACTCATCGAACTTGGTGAATTTATTCATATCATATTCTGAAATTTTCAAGAAAAATGAGTAAGTTTTTCTAAAGTTCAATTCCAAGTCCACCTTATGCCTAGTGTATAAAGTTGACTTAAACACTTTTATCACTCCAAAATTTAGTGTTGTCATCAATTACCAAAAAGGGGGAGATTGAAAGCATCTAGACCCCTGATTCGAGTTTTGGTAATTAATGACAACGTTTTGTGGATTAACAATTTCATTCGAGATAATGAGCATAGGTTGATCCACGGATGAAATGGATTTGGTTGTGAACATGTGAAGTTTGGAGATGATATGCAAAGCTCGGGCTCAAGGCAAAGGTATAAAATAGGGCTTTTGTATTTTACCGGTCACAAGGCGTTTAGTGGATGAAAAGTGACCGGATTTGTTGGATAGATAGCCGTACTATCAAGAGGGGTTGTGTACTCGTGCTTGACGGGTCTTTAGTGCCATTTTGCTCAAAATGTCTAGGTGCATGCATGAGGGTTAACGACGCTTTGACAAGATTTGAAAAAAGAACAAGTTTGAGAGCTGACTGCACAAGCGCGGACAGTCCGCTCCCTGGAGCGCGGACGGTCCGCACCCGTACCAGAGATCATGTTTGGCTCTGGTGGAAATTAGATGTGATTGGCGGACAGTCCGGCCCAGGTGGGCGGACGGTCCGCCTCTCTAACTCAAAATGTACCAGAGAGGGTGTTTTCTCTGGTTGGGCTTAATATCTGTGTTGCGCACGGTCCGCCCCTGGGGCGCGGACGGTCCGCCTACTATTTGACATTTTGTACCAGAGACATTGTTGTCTCTGGTGGATTTCAAGGATGAACGGCGGACGGTCCGCTCCTGGGGCACGGACGGTCCGCCGGCTAATTTCAAAGTTGTACCAGAGACGATGTTCGTCTCTGGTGGTGTGAAACTCTTAACTGCGAACGATCCGCTCCTGGGGCGTGGACGGTCCGCTAGGGCTGTAACGGCTAGTTCTGACAAATAGATGGATGATGATTTTTAGCACGAGCGTGCTATGTTTCAGGCGATAGGCTGTGTTTATTGGGCTAGATATTATTGGGCCGTGCGTGCTATGTTTCAGGCGATGGATGATGATTTTGTAGCACGAGCGACATATAGGCTCTGTTTGGATGTGTAAATTTTTTAGTGTAAAGTACTGTAGCACTTTCATTTGTATTTGGTAATTATTATCCCGTCGTGGGTTAATTAGGCTCAAAAAATTCGTCTCGCAAATTATAGACAAATTGTGTAATTAGTTGTTTTATTTAGCTATATTTAATACTCATGCATGCTTTGAAATAATCGATGTGATGAGAAATTTTGTAAAATTTTGGAATTTTGAATGCAACTAAAAGGCCATAGGCTGTGTTTAGATCCGTAAAATGGTGGTAAAAAGGGTCACATCGGACACTGTAGTACACTGCAGCACTTTTCGTTTGTTTGTGCTAATTGTTGTCCTACCATGACTTAACTAGGCTCAAAAGATTCGTCTCGTCGTGTACATCAAAACTACGCAATTAGTTTTTATTTACCTACATTTAATGCTTCATGCATGAGGCAAAAGATTTGATGTAATAGGTAAATAGTGAAGTTTGGAGAGAGAAATTTTGGGACTAAACACAGCCATAGTCACTGCGGCCTGGAACATATCTTTTCGCGGCGACGGGTGACACGTCATCGAGAGACACGGTACTAGCAGTTCATTCATGTAGTACTGGTAGAATCATCTCGGGTGACGTCGTCGACGTCTTTTCATTCCGAGAAAAGATCCTTTTTCTCGACGAGGAAAAGTCTGTGCACGCAAACGCGGCGCTTCTTATGTCGCGCTCGCGTGGCTATTGCCGAATCTTAATATACGATTCATGGACCAAACCGAGGGCGCCCGATAGGGCCACGTCGCCCGTTAACTCAATAACCGTCGGATCCAGCCAGCTAGAGATATCAACCGTGGGATCAGATCGGCACGGGTCTGTCGCCCGTTAAGCTTCGAACCCGAGCGCTCGCGAATCGTCAAGAATCTGCTCGTCCCCTCCGCTTTCGCCCGCTGACGGCTATCCCAGCATGTCGCGCATGATGCTCTCCGCCGTCGCCCGAGCCTCGCGACACGGCCATCGCTTGCTCGCTCGGTTTCGGTGGGTTTGAGGACGAAGCGTGGTGCTGTTGCCTCACCCTCGCTCGATTTTTCTCCCCCACTGGTGCGGCGGCTGCAACCCGCGGCAGATTTGTCGCGCCGCGAGCCGCGGTGGCGGATCTCGAGCGCTCCCACTGCGCCGAGTGAGAGGTACGGTCTCCCCGGCCTGGATTATCTGAGGATGGTGCCGTCGGGGCAGCCCAACCCGATGGGCCCGGGACAACAGTTGGGCACGCCTCCCTACTGCGGACGAGCTCCAGCCTCCTCGACGCTGGCGCCGGCAGGGGCGGTGGCGGCCAGCCGGACATGGCGATGGCTGGCGGCCATCCCCATGTTTCTGCAACTAGAACGGGCATGGGGATGCTCGTGCGGCGGGGTCGTTGTCGCCCATGACGCTACGGCGCTGCCAAGGCCCTGGCACTCGCCTCTGCCACTACGGCCGCTGCGACAGCCTTCTCCCCTTCCTGCCTTACCTGGCCTCCTCCGTCTCTCCTCCGGCTCGATGTCGTGTGCCGCCGCCTCCCCCTCCTGCCTCGTTCGCTCTGCTAGCGTCGTCCAAGTGGGTCTACGCCACCGTCTCGCGAGCTCAAGGGACACCAAGCTACGCTGCCGACCATGCACCGCCGGCCAGCGTCCCTGCGTCATGGCTCACACCGCTCAGCAGCACCTGGACAAGGCCATCGCTGCAGCCGAGTTAGGACCATCCGAGCATCCGTGGGCAACTGGGATGGCAGGGTGCCATGGTTGGACACTACATGCTCATTGAGTGTTCGATATAATGCCTGAGCTAAACTTGGCATCCTTCGCAACATATATAATGCTTGAGCTATACTTAATGTCCTTCAACACAATGGTGCAAGAACGTGCTGCACACACTGGTTCAACAAACACAACCCTGTGGCAATGACACATCTCTTCTGCACAAGGCAGAGCAAAAGGATTGGGTTATTGGCCGAAGCAAAGAATTATGTAGTTTATGCAATAATGCAAGCATACTACTGTAAATACTGTTCTATGCATGCCATACGCAGATATATTGGGTTATTGGCTGAAGCAAAGAATTATGTAGCTTATGCAATAATGCAAACATACTTTTGTAAATACTGTTCTATGCATGCCACACACAGATATAACTTGACTTATGACCCTTCTTTCATGCTTTTGTATTAAATTTCAGATTATACTGAACAAAATATAAGACAAATTGAAACAAAGAGTTTGTTAGAGCTAAGAGAAGTCAATCCATTTGATCATGCGATACACAAACTATTTAGTCAATTCTTACCTACCATGGGCCTTAGCACTCTTGCAATTATTCAGTTTCTGCTGGATTTAAAGCAAAGCATCCCTTGAAAGGAAACACATGCAGTCTAACTTAATTTTAACATCTAAATATATGTGATTTATTTAACATAATTTTTGTAGTTGACCATGCCATATATGTAAGAACTGTTATGTCCTGATCATGAGCAGGTGCTCGATTGGAATATACAGCAATAAGCAAATCATATTTCCATATTGATTGCAGCACCAGTATTATTCAAGACTTCAGATTTGTTAGCTAGTAGCTTAGAGAATATATAACATACCTATGCTCAATAGTTGTGCTTATGCAACCATCCTTGGAACAATGATATTTTCCACCATCAAAAAATCATCTTGAGCCACGAGCTTGCAGGCTGGATAGCACCAATATTGGTTCTGGGGTACTTAAATTATTAATACAATGCACTCAAACTTTAGGCCCTGCAAATGACATTTTTTAAAAAAATATAAAAGAGTAGGCAAACAAATGTAATAGTGTTGGTTCCTGTGAGTTCTATATATTTATTGTTATCTGCTTCATCGCAGGTTGATTTAAATGCTCAATATGATAGCTGCTCGAAAATTCTAAATCTACAGCTTTGCTTCTCAGAAATCTTGCTATAGCCATCCTTAAAGAATCAACGATTGTCCGGCTAGCTCTGAATCATGTTGTGTACATATATAGTGGTTGTTTGCACAAAATTTCCTGCTGTCAGTGCGGCGGTTTTGGGGCGAAGAGATTAACAGGGAGAAATCTATCAAATTAATGAAACATGATCAATAAAACTCACATGCAACAAACCAAACCCTGGAGTTTTCGGTGAAATGGAACTTACCTGTAAGTCAGTCCTTGCTTGTTCAGTAACTTATCTGGAACTGGTCCGAATAAAGAATTGTTGTACAAAAATCTGAGTAATGAAGAAAAACATCAGCTGAAAAGTGGGGCATTGCTATAAATCTATGCAAAAGCATGTTTAGATAGAGTATGGACATCCAGATACAAGGTGCATCTGCACATGAAGAGATAACATCAATCTAGGTCGTTCTTTACCTAACTGACAACATGCCTATGTTGCACAATCAAGATATATTGGACAGAAATTGTGAAATAGAGGGGGCATGTAAGATCGATCCAAAATATTGTAGGCCTTGGAGGGATATCTCTTGTCATTCCACATATCCACCATTGCAAACGCAAAGCCTGGGTAATGCGGCCACCGCCGCCGCCACCTCCATCTTCTCCTCCTCCCTCGACGACTCACCGACCGCGCTGTCGCCTCCGTCCTCATTCCGCGCGACAATGTCAGAGTTCACTAAAAAATAAATTAGTAACACATGCAAGAGATCTCAAAATCAATGGATAAGAAGCTGGAGTACTCATCCAACCCATAGCTACCTCAATTCACCATAGCTGATAGAAAATCGGGGCCCATCTACACTAGAAGCAGCCCGCACACTGGCCATACGCGGCAACGCCCGCGAGCATTTCTAGTCTTTAAAATACGATTCACGCAACAAAAACTGGCCGGTCAGCATGGCCACGTCGCCCGCTTTTCCCGGCCGTTCGATCGGGCACAGATGGACAGATGGTCCAGATCGTGTAAATCCTAAAACTTTTGCAATAAAAAACCCTTGTACTAATGGAAAATCAACCCGCAGTCCCTCTGGCATGTCGTCCCGCGCCTCGCCGGTTGCCCCCGCTCTTGCTCCGCCGCCGTGCTTGGAGGAGCTGCCGCCGCCGCTCCACCGGCTCCTCCCGCTGCTGCTCCGCCGCCGTGCCTGGAGGAGCTGCCGCCGCCGCTCCACCGCACCGCTTACCGGGGATCTACTCCCCGCTATGGCCCCGCGCGGGCACTCGCCATGGCCGCCGGCCAGGAAGGGGCGGAGGAGGGCGCGCCAAATCGGACCGCCACGGAGCTCGAGGAGGGCGCCGCCACCGCCGTAGCCGGACGTCGAGGCCGCCAGATCCGGCTGCCGCCGCCACGGACCGAGCTCGAGCCCGCCGAATCTGGCCAGCCCCGCCGTCTCCCCGCCGCGCAGCCGTCTGCCCGCGCCGCCACCATGGAAGAGCACTGGAGAAGGGAGCAGGAGAGGGCGGAGTGCCGGCCGCCGCAACTCCGGCGCTACGCTCGAGCTCGAGCGCGCACGCGCGGCGGCTCTGCCCTCCCCGAAGACCATGGCGAGGAGGCGGAAGAGGCGAGGGCGGAGGGGGAGGAGGCGAGGGCGGAGGGAAAGGCGGAGCCAGAGGAGGCCAGGGCGGAGAGGGAGGCGAGGGCGGAGGAGGCGAGGGCGGAGGGAGAAGAGGTGGAGGAGACCAGGGATGGGGAGGGACGGGGGGAGCGCCGGCGCCGGCGCCGACGTGCTCCGTGGAATAGTTCGATCGCTTCCTTTCTTGCTGCTCCTCTCATCTCCCCTGTAGGCCCTCCTTCTCTCGCAGTTCGAGCGCTTGCTTTGTTGCTGCTCCTCATATCCATCGGCATAGAACCTGCAGGCCAGTAGGTGGATTGGATTTGAGGGATAAAGACAGCAATGGCAGCCCTATCGCCCTTCTGCGTACCGGACCACGGGCACGCACCTGGTGCTCACACGTACATCTGTGCTTGCAAGCTCGGAAATGCTTGAGTGCAGTTTCACAGGTTGAATCGATGTCAATACAGGAGATGCACACGATGTGCTCGATGAATTGATTATGAGAGATGACTACTGGTTTTCCTCCCCATGTTTCTTGCAGTGTAAGTGTATTTATCGAATGATTGTAATTTACTGCAGTGGCAGATATAGCAACGAGTGCCGACGAGACTGATTTTGTGCTACATCAAAATCCAGGTCGAGTGCCACCAGGTTCAAGCAAAGCTACCGGGCGTTCAGCTCTCTTCCTCACGGTAATGGCAAAGAAGATCAGATGATCCCCTGCCAATTCATTTGTTCAAGGTTGATTTCTGCTTCTGCATCTCGTCCATTTCGCTTGTCTCTGCTAACAAGTTCAACTCGAATGCCCAAGGAGGAGACTCAGAGAGAAGCGATTAGTACGCCTCTCACCTCCTTTGCTTAATTATTTCTAATGCTGGAACAAGTCATACAAAAAAAATGCTCAAAGCACATACATTGGCCACCGTACTACCCATTTCTTCCAAGTTATGTGAAATAGCTATGTGTGTCATTTGTGGTAAGCTTACCTATTATTGGCCATTGTTCTACCCATTCAGGTAAGCTTACCTATTATTCGTGTTGTAGCTCTGATTGATTCAAGTTCTGAAGATGATAGTGCCAACAGCTGACAGTATCATCAGGCGTGGAGGGCAAGCGATTCTGATCTGTCATTTGTGTCAAGCAAGGGATGAATCGGCAAGGCACCTTATGGCCAAGTGCTCATATGGAGAACAAGTGTGGAACATGGGTAGCGGCACGAATCAACTGGTGATCCCCCAACGTAATGATGTGCGCACCAAATCAAAGAATGGTGGGCTGGAACGACTACTGCAAACAACCTGCAATCACGCTTGCAAGTCATCATATACACAGCATAGATTCTACAGGTAGGAGCAGGGTTAATCGACTGACTATGTATAGATAGATTGTACTTTTGTGCATAATCTTCTTTTCTCTAGCTTACCCAAATTGTAAATACTTTGCTTCCTACTATAATGAAAGAGCAGAGCACCTGTTCTTTTCCTAAAAAAAAACTTCTGATGAAGAGGTTGCTACTGCCTATTATGCGATTCTGATATCATATCTTCATCCTATTTATCCTTAGATTTTGTTTTCTTCGAGCACTATTTAGATTAATATTAGGTAATTTGCTCACCATTTTCACCAATAAATTATACTTTTGCATTTAAAAGAAAATATGCATGTTGATGCATGATCCATAGTTTATAAGATATATGTGTTATGGTTCCTGCATCATATACCCTTATATGTTTTCCAATATCATAGTATCTTTACATGCACACATGCAAGAGATCTCAAAATCAACATATAAGAAGCTGCAGTACCCATCCGACCCGTAGCTACCTTAACTCACCATAGCCGACTGAAAATCAAGGGGCCATCTGCAGTGGATGCAGCCCATACATTGGCCATACGCGGCAACGCCGCTAGCATTTCTAGTCTTGGACGATTCCAAGCGCGCACCTCCTGGGCTTTGTTAGGGGTGCCTTTTTTACCATTAATTAGAGATATTAAATGAAGTCTAATTACAAAACAACCTCCACAATTATAGTACTGTAGCTAATAAAGTCTATGACCGCCTAATTAAAAAATGATTAGAGGCATGATTGTAGTCAATCATGGTGGAACTTGGCTCATTAGATTCTTCTCGAAAAATTACACATATCCGTAAAAAAGTTTCGCAAATAAACTCCATTTAGTACTCCATGCATACATTCGTCATTTTGGTCGTGTTTGGATCCGTCTTGTAGATTCTAGGAACAATGCGCGCATATTTTTCGATAGAAGAATCTCGCATGCATTAAGTACTAAGTCTATTTGCGAAATTTTTTTAGGGATGAGTGTAACTTTTCGCGACGAATCTAATGACGGTAATTAATCGATGATTGGCTACAGTGATGCTACAGTACCATCTTCTAATCACGCGGTCAAAGACCTTATTAGATTGTTCAAGATTCCTAGTGCAGGGTTCTGAAGTTGGTTTTGTGAATTGACTTTGTTTGACACCTTAATTAGTGATCAAAGTTGATAAATTCCTTGTCCAGACTTTTCTAGTCCAAAACAGGACCTTTGTGAAAAGAATTTGAGGGTGTGTTTAGATCCGTGAAAAGCTAGTAGAAGAAGGCACATCGTATACTGTAGCACACTATAGCATTTTCGTTTATTTGTGGTAAATATTGTCCTACCATGACCTAACTAGGCTCAAAAGATTCGTCTCGCAACATACATCAAAATTATGCAATTAGTTTTTTTATTTACCTATATTTAGTACTTCATGCATGAGTCATTTCTTATATTTAATGTTTCAATGTGATTTTGATGTGATGGAAAATTTGGAAGAAGTGAACACAGCCTGAGGGTGGAAAGCAAACATAACATGGCCCTGACCTCCTCGCGCTGCCCCCGCCGCCGCGGCGGGCCCCGCGTGCTCCCCAACCTTTCATCTCCGGCTCCGGGCACATGGGTCCAGCAGATCCAGCGTCGTCGTGGGCAAGCTGCCGAGAGGTGAGCTGAGCTGAAGCGAGTAGCATCGCCCCACGCAAGGCAGGCACCGCACCACCCACCCCACAAGTCACGCACACAGGAAGGAGGAGGCGAGACGAGGCTGTGTTCCTCCCAGGACCTCGGCCACCAACTCCCGGATTCTGCCAACTCCCGCCGCCCCGCGGCGCATCATTCCTTGCCAGCGGCCCACGCAAATCCCAAATCCCAAACCCCGCGCCGATGGCCACCGCCTGCCCCCGCCTGCCCGGACCCAGCCGCCCGCCGCGCCGCTCTTATACGCCGCCCCTGCAGCCGCAGCAGCGGCTCGCTGCTTAATCCGTTGCGTGCTTCTGGCGGATTCGCGCGCGCGCTTCGGGAGGGGCGGGGGTTCGGGAGTTGGCTGGCTGGCGGCGGGACTGGGTGAGTGTCTGGGCGGGAGTGCGGCATCCGCGGCGGCGGCGGGAAGGTGGCGGAGCGCCGGAGATGCTGGGGTCGGGGCTGAATCTGGTGACCACGGTGATCGGCTTCGGGATGAGCGCCACCTTCATCGTCTTCGTCTGCGCGCGCCTCATCTGCGGCCGCGCCGCGCGGGCCGACGCCGACACGGCCGCGGTCGCCGCAGCGAGGGCGCTGGCGCAGCCCCCCGCGCCCTTCGACTTCGACGTCGAGTTCCGCAACGTCGCGGATCTCGACCGCACGGTGAGCGCTCATCTACTAACTCCTTTTTTTTTTGATGCAACAGGAGGGGTTGGACCCCTACTGATTATATATTAAATAAAAGAAAGCTAAGAACCAGAAAGGTCTGGCCTTTACAAGAGAAGGTTCAGGAAACAAAGAAGGAAACGAAAAAAATAAGAGAGATTACACTTGAGCATCTAGCCATGAAGACATAACAGGTTGCTCATCTACTAACTCCTGCTAGCTATTGTGCGTAGCGTCATGCTTGCAGAAGCGTACCTTGAGCTGCGTGGTGATCCCAAGTCATGCTCGGGGCCAGTTCGGGGAAATGTTCCGCTGATTATTTCTGTTTTACACGACAGAAAACAGTTCAACCTTTTCAGTCACATTGCATAGCACTCATGTATGTATGGGCCATAAAGTGAATAGTTCGGCAAATTTTTAGACCCAACTAGCAGCAAAAAGTTAAAGGCCACAACCCACCCACGACTGAACAAAGGGAACTAACAAGGCAGTCGGCAGGAACGTAGGGAGGAACTAGCCAAACTGCCGGCTCACTAATAACTGAAGAAATGCCGCTTCTATTTGGTGCTAGGCAATGTTTCATTTATTGCTACGCATTGACCTCAATTATCTCATACTGCATACGTGCGTCGGTCCTTCTATCCTCAACAAGCTCTCAGTGAAGTTGCAAGTTCATTGACATGACAAAACATGTCATAGAATTCCAATTCTTCAAGAATAAACACACTCCATCTAGACCAAATAATTCAGCCTAAGATTGTCCTGATGATTGAATTAGCCATAGTAATACAAAATTAGTTACTATTATACTCGTGATGTTCGTGTTGTGTTGAAAACATTCACAGCAGACTGTAATGTGGCTATCATGGGTGACTTGGTTAGTTATTCTTATTTGAATCACTGACAGTATTTTCACCCTGAAAATTGAGGTGTCATATATGGGTTTTTCATATCTTCTGATTTGTCTGAACCATGGATAATATTATTAAGCATATTATTAATGTTTGTTGCGCCAATCAATAAGTTGGTAGGCATGTGTATCATCAGTATCAATTGTGAAAAGGGCCATATTCTTTGCCTGCATTGTATCCTATCAGATCTTTACAACTATGCTAACTTTCCAGTTGTAACTGAAATAACTGAAAGTGGACAAACGCAAAGGATTTGTCTTTTGCAAAGCTAAGCATTCACATTACTTTTCTATGTATCTATTTCAAAATATTTGTCAGTATTCTATGCTTTCTTTCATTTCTCATACATAATTATGGTTGTGCACTGTCAAATTGCACTTTATTTATGCTTCTTTGTTTGCGACCAAAATACTGATTAAAAAAAATCTTCATGCAAAGTTATGTATGTATGACTGAGGAATGTACTTAATTGATGGATTAGCTTGACTACCAAGTCCAGTATACCATTTACCTGAAAGATGGACATAAGTAGGTAACTCTTCCAACTTTCAGCTATGAAGATTGAAATCGCTCTGAGATGCTCCTGATATTACTTGGGCATTTATTGCACACACTTGGATTAGGTTGTTCGTAGTTAGCTTTCTTATTGTTTCAAAACAATGCTTGAGATGACTAAGCAATTGAGGGGTTTACTTTAATAAATGGACGATTATTGTATGCATTATGTTTCTGCTTTGTGATATTCTGAGTCAGTTTACTTACAGCTGTCCAGGGCAGGCTTTGTCTTAAAAAGAATGACACCGTTCCTTTTGTTTGTTCAATAGATTGAGCGTTCCCGCAGTGGGTTGGATTCTTTTGCTGTTGCTGCGATTCCTACAATGAGTTATAGTTCTGAGGCCTTCCATTCAAAAGATGATGCCCAGTAAGTAAACCATGCATAATCTACTGTTAATTTACTTCCATGTTTGCAAATATCCCGCGACTCCTTCAGCCTAATTGTTTATTCTCGGAGGAACTACTTGAACAATTTCCTTTCATATGATTGTCTATGAAATTTAATGGAAGGAACATGCCGCATACCAGTTATTGCTCACACGATATCAGTGTGTGTATATACCAATAGGTAAAATGGTGATAACTTGATCCTCAAAGACTCCAGAATTTTTAGTCCTTTTTGTTTGGTGATTTATAAGTTTTGAAGCATAGCTGCAGTGGTTTGTCAATCTGAACTGAAAGATGCTATAATTGAGTGAAGCACTTAAATAGACAAGATTTTTAGTTCGATACATAAATTATCTAATGCAGAACTATCAACCATATTGTCTAGACAAGAAGTAGAGCTACCTTTTATCTGCATTTTCTATCTTGTAACTGTCCGGAGGTAATGGGCAGGGCTGATAACTGAGCCCTGACACTATGCCTGGCATATAAGTAATTAACTGCATAGCTGTGGTTAAAAAATAATTATCTTGATTATTATGTGACAGGATTTTATGTACCTGTCGAGCTAGACATTTATTTATGACTTATGTTCATCAAATAGTTGATTCTAGCATTTTTTTTCCTTTTAGGTGTAACTAGCATAGACAGTTCGTGTCTGATATATGTTGCTTCATGGGAAGCAGCTAGTTTCGTGCCCAGGAAATATTGTTTTTAGCGCGGTTTCCTTTTTTCTGTTTTTGAATAATGGAATATCTAAAATGAGGCATGGCATATTATATTGATAAGTTATGTTTGATAGTTTAGGATGTTAAGGGAGAAGTATTCCTAATAGAATTAAATTTCCACTTGATTGTTGATGACTATTATCGGAATTGGGCAATTGCATTGCTTAGATACCTTATGTGGTACAATTTTTACTTCTAACTCAAAAGAAATTGACATACTTCTAAATTCTCTTTGACAGGTGCTCGATATGTTTAGGTGAATACAAAGATAAAGAGATACTTCGTATAATGCCCACATGCCGGCATAACTTCCATCTCGAATGTATAGATGTATGGTTACAGAAACAAACGACTTGCCCAATATGCCGGATCTCGTTGAGGGACCAATCAAGTACAAAATCTACTGCATCTCCTCTCCGTGGCCTCCCTCAACTGCTTGGGCACCCGGAGAGCTCAGCCAATAGATCACCTCATTGGATACTTCCGATTCATCGCGATCGTACTGGTGGTAGACAAAACAGTCCAACCTCACAAGAGTCACTGGAGGTGATAATCGAAATCCAGCCACAGAGACATTGAGGGCACTGACATACAGGGTGGAAATCAAGAGAAAATTGGTGAAGCTAAAACTGTTGATGTCGAGCATCAAAAGGTCCTGCCGTTGCAGAACCCGTGCTCGACCTGTTCGTCCTGCGGCACAGTAGGTTGGGTACAGAATGAGAGCGCATTCATTTGTTTGGCCTGGTGTCTAGGCATTCTTTGTACATCTCGAGCTGTAGATTAACGACATGTCCTTGGCCACGGCTGTGCGTGGCTATTTTAATCTTTTCTTCTTTTTTTGATGTGCTGCTGCTGTACGTTGTAAAGAAATGATATACTGATCAGATTCGGAGCTGCGAAAATATTTGCAGCGGCTCCGCCCGTCAATAAATTGCCAATGCTCAAGGGAGCATTGGTCCTTGAACCTGCCTTTTCTCCTACAGACAAAGATAAATGTGTCCGCTGCTCTTTCTTGGCCCTGACGATATGCAGCTTCTCTTTCACTATCAGTTTAAAAATTCCCTCCTGTGTTGACTACGTGCTGTTCCCTCCTTTAGTCCTTTTTCCAGGCTGTGAGCGCGGCTGTTAGTCCTGTACCAGCAGCGGCTTACTGTGAGCGGCTGTGAGGACACATCACCTTCCACGAACGGTTGTTGCGCCACCTCATTGTCGCGGGCCCCGGCTCAGCCTGGCAGCGATTCACCGCTCACCGTGTTAAGAGCATGGCTTATGATTCAGCCGGCAGCCGGTGTAAAGAAGCACCACGTCATCCAGCTGGGCAGTAAAAAATTAGTGGTAGTGGTAGGGTCTACACCAATATTCAATGCTCACTTTGATCCAACAGCGTGTGGAGCCAATAGAAATCACAGAAGCAGTGATGGTGACCCCACATAACCACAACCCGATGCTATACGCCCGTTCTGAGCCAGCGAATTGCGAATCGCCCGTCTCATTCTCTCTCTTCCATTCTCTCTCTGCCAACAAGGATTTTTTCTGATGTGATCTTCCCAGCCTGCCTAATTGGCATTATAATACTTGCTCTAACAAAGGCGGATCACTGTGAAAAAAGAGAGTAAAAAGCAGCGGAGCTGCGGCGGCGGCGCTGCGCGGTGGATGCGCGCGCGTCCGTCAGATCAGCGGCGTCCCGCGGCAGCCGGCAACCTGCCGCGCCCCCGTGCGTGCGCGAGCGGGCGGGTGGAGGGGAGACGTGGAGCTATCGGCGCATCACCTCGCACAGGCCGCGCGGTTCGCGATCCCGTGTGCGCCCGCCCTCCAGCCTACCACGCGGCTTGCTGCGTGGGACGAATCCGCCGGACGTGACGTCGCCCGAAAGGGAGCTTCCGGCTGGCCGACCTGAACCTCCGGTGTGCCGGCTGGATTCCATCGCGCTCGCGCCGGCGTGCACCCCGCCGGTTTTCTTGACGGTCGGGCTCATACATGGACATGGGGCCGATCGAGCTATTTGGACTTGGGAAAGGGACCGTGAACAGAGAGAGCCGGGGCAGGCGCTCACGAGTCACGTACCACCGCCTTTTCACACGGAGAAGTACTAGCTAGCTCGGTACAACTGAAGAACACTGACCAGTGACCAAGATTCAGAATCGCGTACGAGTTCCAATAAAATTCCGAGCAATATTCTTGTACGAATCCCTCTCGAATTCTACCGAAACTATTTCGAGACGAGCGGTTTTCTGCAGCTGCGGCCTGCGAATTTCGTCTAAACTGGAAACCTGGTTACGCACGGATGACGGGCTGACGGCTGTTTCCTCCGCGGCGGCGGCGACGGCGACCTGATCACACAGATTCGACAGGCGACGCGCCACGGACGACGGAGCCGACTTTCCGGCCCCATGGGCCGGCTGGCCCATCCGGGCTGCAAGGGGCCCAGGGCGCACCACGCTCGAATTTTAAACTTCACTTTTTTTTTTGCGTTGCGCTGCGTTGCCGTGTACATACACACTACTGTAGGAGTAGTACCATGGGATGATGACGATGATGGTGGAGCGGATAAGAAAAAGGCGCGGTTTGCTGTTTTGCGCGAGCCCGCGGGGGAGAGGAGACGTGGACGCTCTGTGGCTGCTCGCTTTTCGGGCGCTTTTAAGGCCTTAGATCCGACCGGAAAAAAAATATCACGTCGAATGTTACGGAAGTACTAAATGAAGTCTATTTATAAAATTTTTTGTATGAATGGGCTGTAAATCGCGAGACGAATCTAATGAGCCTATTTAATCTATGATTTGCAACAGTGATTATATAGTAACCATTTGCTGATTATTGATTAATCATGGATTAATTAGCATCATTAGATTCGTCTCGCGATTTACAACTCATATGTGCAAAAAAATTTATAAATAGACTTCATTTAGTACTTCAAATTAGTAAGATTCCTTTGAAATTTTTTTTGCAACGGAAGTAAACACAGTCTAAAGAGCCGGTACGTGCTGGGGTCCTGTACACGTCGCGTCGGCCTGAATTTGCCGAGATCGACACCCCCTGTTCCGTCACAGCACCGGCCACTTGACCGGATCCGTTGCATTGCGTGGCTGGCAGGCTGGCCCCTTGCATCTGCCTACAGGAGTAGCACGTTACCGGTATAGCAAGGTGTGCGAGCTGGTCCGGGTTGGTTTTGCTTAGCTTTGTACTACTCGTACCTACTACTTATCAGCCATCACCATCTGCCCAATCGCACCCCTGCACCATGAAAAGGGGGCTACATGTCGTAGCATAGCCGTCCTACGTACTTTGATCCGATCTTGTTCTTGCGGCGTAGAGAATCTCCTCCCAACTTGGACGTACTTAAGATGCTTGTGTCCGGGACATGAGCAGTAGCTCTCCGATGGCAATCAAGGGCATAATCGGCGCTTTGATCAACGCCCTAACTCTGCTGACGCGCTGATGAGTCCCCGAAAGACAGCTCGGGCGCACCTCGCGCCGGATCGCCAACGTGGTCAAAGCCGCCGCCAAGGCGTCCGGACATGCTCCGCCAGTGCAAGTTTGCAACGCCGCTGGTACGCACGTTACGTAGCGTGGATTCCGCGGCGGATCCGAGATTTGTTGTGAGAAGGGGGAAAAAAAAAGAAGAAGGGACGGGGATCGGAGCGCTCGGTCTCGCGGAACACCCGCGCGCTGTCGCTGCCCTGGCCAAGTGGACTCGGAGCCGGCCGGCCAAAAACTGGTCGCCGGGGGAGGCATGGCGGCCGTGACAACTGACAAAGCCGCACCGCCCCGCGCGCCTGGCGACCACTTGCGTGCCGGCGAGTGGCGCGATCCTTGGCGAACGCGTGCTACGTTTTCTTCGTACCAAAGGAAAAAAAACTGATCCGATTCGTTCCCACCGCGCGCCGCGCGCGAGTCCACGGCTGCGATCCGATCCCCGTGTGCATGCATGGGCGGGGGCTACTACCGTCTACCGGAGGATATATACGACGTGTGCAGTACGTGTGCTCGAGTTGGGGTATGTGGAAACCCAACGCGCGGCGCAAGAGTATTGGCTCGTCCTGAAAAGCAACTGCAGGTCGGCGCATGTACTCGTGCGCGGAAGGTCAAACTAAAGTCAAAGATACTACCTCCTTCAGCCAAAGAAGGGGACATTTTTTTATTTCGGAAAAAGGTACCGTTTTTCGGTTGGGGAAAACTTTTTTAAATACCCAAACTCGATACAAAATATTAGCTAATGTACAAAGTGTAAAGCTAGACAAATATTATATATTTATTGGCCATTTTTTTGTATAATAGGTGGATAAAAGCAGTAATATAGTGGCTGGCACGAGCGAGTGACGTCTCAGTGACTTGTATGCACCACAACACCAGCTAACTTAACTCAAAGTTTAAGCTGGTTGAGATAAAGTTAGGTAAAATGCTCGTACTTCAACACAGTACTTCCCCTCATGCGGAGGCTCGTTATTTACATCTCAAATCTCAAACATGGATTCGGAGGGGAGAACAATAGTTTAGAAAATCATGCTAGGCAGCTTAAATATATTGGGAAACATGGATAATGCATTTATTCTTCAACATCATTCACCAACTCAAATCGCAAGGATTGCACACATCCTTGCTTTGAGGTAATTAATGTCATGGCCCGCGGGTTGTTTTCTTGGAAAAAGTAGTGACATGATCATAATTGTTTCCTACTTTGCTCCTTTCATAAGGACAATCTTCACGAAAATATCATAAGAGTATCATGAGCATTAAATATGATGTCACATCACTAAATTATTTGTTGATATGGTAAAATTATTTATAAGAAGAGATGAGATGGAGCTTCATGGGATGGAAGAGGAGTTCAGAACTATTTGTGCATGCCCATTACCCAACACCTATTATCACTTAAAAAAACATCATCAGTTACGAAAAACTAAATTTATTTGTTATATAACTCTCTCCATAAACGGGAAAAATATACGACGACCACATCGCTTGGGCTCGAGACAACACAAAATTTTTACAATATAGTACACGGTTTTATCCGCTACGGATGCCTAGTTCTCCCACAGTTTTTTTAAAAAAAACAGTATGTACTGAACAAAATCGCTGCTTACAGTCAATCAAACGATCCAATTGGCTTGACGGCGTAGCTTTATGCGTATTCTTATATCATGTTTTCCCCCCGTTGAGCACCAACCCCAGGTTCATGCATGTGCTGCTCCAATCCAATCCAACCGAAACAGCAGCGCGGCAGATCGATATTCGTCAAACCCCCTGTCTGAAATTAACAGGGCGCCGCTCCTGGCGCTATCCCGAAAACGCGCGCATTAGCAGAGGGCGGCAGCTGCGTGCTCGGAGTCGGAGCTTCCTCGTCCAGCCATCCACCGCTGCGCCCTGCGTGCGACCACGACATCAGTCGACAGGAGCCTCCGCGTCCGGGGAAGGAAGAGGAGCGGAGGCGGAGACAGATGGCCGCGCCGCGGGAACGGAGGCGGCCCCGCCGCCCAGCACCCGTCACCCCGTCAGCCACAGAACCTGCCCCCCACGTCCGCCCGGCGTATCTCGCGTCACCCACACCGCGCGCGACGAGAGCCCGGCCCGGGGCCCCATCAGGCCTCAACCCAAACGGATCGTAGAAAGAATTAGCCACCAATCACCTGTCCGCGGCGGGGCCTAATTATACAGAGCTCAACCCCGCGAGAGGCTACCACCACCATTAGAAAGGCGGAGAGCGACGGCGCCCCTCTCGCTGTCGCGCGCCGGGGAAGATGAGACGAAGCAGAGCGAAGCCAATCTATAAGCAGCGGTTTTTTTGTTATCTGCCGGCTAGCTAGCTTTGCTTAAGTTAGGTGGGCGGCTGTCCCGTGCGCTTTGCTTCCCAGGCACCAGCTCAGCGCACGACATGCTCGAATTACGCGTCTGCCGCCTCACCTCCTCCTCCTCGCCGTCGCGCCCTCCGTCCGCTGCGTCTCCCTCTGCGCGCTGCTCGCTAGCGCTCCCGATGTTTTTCACCATGGCGGCCCGCACGCTTCGTTCCCGCTTCTTTACCAACCCTTATATACCCGCCTCACTCCCCTCGTCCACCTCCTCGTGACACCTATAGCTTGCTCGCTCTCCTCGCGGCACAGGTTGCAGCAGGGCGCGCGCGCACACAAATCGAGACGCTTTGGTTGCTTGCTTGGGGAAGGGGAGGCAGATACCTGCGTGCATCATAGATAGGTAGGTGCGTAGGTGCACTGCAGAAGCCGAATTTGGGTGGGCACATGTCAGTAGGTGCCCAGATAGATGGTCGTGCCCTAAGGGTTCATGGCTGAGCAGCAGCCGCCGGCTGCGTCGTCGACAACGCCGCCGACCCACCATCCTCCTTCCCCGGTGGTGCAAGTGGAAGCGGGGCACCAGGCTTCGGGTTCGGGCCCGCCGGCCGCGCCTCATTCTCCTTCTCCGGCGGTGCAGGGCGACGGGGCGGCGGCGGTAGGTGCCGCGGCGCCGGGGATGGCCACCGCGACGAGCTCGGGGGAGCCGTCGCCGCGGTCGTCCGGGAAGCACGCGTTCTACCGCGGCATCCGGTGCAGGAGCGGCAAGTGGGTGTCGGAGATCCGGGAGCCCCGCAAGGCGCGCCGCATATGGCTCGGCACGTACCCGGCGGCCGAGATGGCCGCGGCCGCCTACGACGTCGCGGCGCGGGCGCTGCGCGGGGCCGACGCCGTGCTCAACTTCCCCGCCGCGATCGCCTCGCGCCAGGCCCCAGCCTCCGCGTCCCCCGCGGACATACGCGCCGCGGCGGCGGCTGCCGCGGCCGCCGCGCAGCTTGAGCACCCGCCGCAGGGTGGCGAGGCTGCCGCCACCGCCGATCCTCTCGCCGGGGCTCCGGACCGGCACCAGCACCCCGGCATGGGCAGCGCTGCAGCCGACGCGGCGGGCTACGCCCAGGAGCCGGGAATCGGCAGCGACGAGTTCATGGACGAAGAGGCCATCTTCGAGATGCCGCAGCTCCTGCGGAACATGGCGGCGGGGATGATGATGAGCCCGCCGAGGCTCAGCCCCGACACCTCCGACGAGTCGCCGGACCCGTCGGAGGCCGGGGAGAGCCTCTGGAGCTACCATGACCCCTAGATTGCGCATTGCTAACATGGCCTAGTCCATGGCCTAGTGTGGTAATAATACAATACTATAGTGAGAACTACTAGTACAAACCAGTAGCGAACAGAATTGATTATGGCAACTTACAGGGAGCAGGAGGAGGTACACATACATGGACCCCGGCCGTGCATCGCAGCAGCGTCCTCTATCCGGTAATACAAGTGTATGCCATAAGCGTAGTGGGACATGCATGCTCCCTAGCAAGAGTACTAGTTACCGGAGCATCCATTTCAAGCAGTGCTAGTACTACCATTTTCGAATTTTATAATTTTCCATTTCTCTCATTCATTCAGTATTCATCTCCTATTTCTATTTTGAAGTGATTCGAAATGATTGAGCAAAGCCCAATTCTAGTTTTGGTGTGAGATCAAGCTAGCACATGTTTTTGATGTGCCAAGTGGATCGTAGGGGCGACGCTACTCAGTATATATAAATATCGATAAATGTGTGGATGACATTGTGTCTGAGGACAAGAAAATTATTTTGATTTATGGTCCCATGGATAAGAAAATAGGTGCGCACATGCTCCACTACTTTCCTTTTTTTAATTGGGTGTTAAAATTTTGGTGTTGTTTAGTATGTGCATATTGGGGAAGTTGGCAGTTGAGATGATTAAAAGGGAAAGTAAAGTTAGGTGGCCAGTCTCTCGGTTCTCGGCGGTTTACTATATAATTTTCACCACATACTATATGTAGTAGCTGGTAGTTGTTGTTGCTGTTCAATTACTAAAGATGTGAAATTTTGCCTTTGTGCGTGCGTTCTTTTTTGGGAAAAAGGGGGCGGATCGGCTCAAGTAATTGATCAATATTTCGCGTTCTTGAATGATATTTCTGAAGACATTTTATAGGTTGCAGCTATTCTTCATTCCAACATATATATAATGTTTCCCTTAATTAAAAAACGTCAGTTTTTTATTACCTATATAATATGTTTTCGTAAAATTATTAATCACCAGTAACTATTGAGATCGGTAGTGTCACTGCCATATTGATCTATGGTCGGAAACACTGTTCACTATGGCCCTATCGCTTTAATGCTTTTTTATATTGTTCTCCTAGTAGCAAATGTCAGGCAGAACTAGCATACTGATGAAGATATCACAGGCTTATGAGAGTTATTTGGATCATATTGAAACTTCAAACAAAATGATTCCTTCATTAGTTCCCTCGATCTTCTGGGCTAAAACGGGTGGTCGTCACCTGATAGTCTCTACCAATGTGGGGATGATTTATGATCGGATTCCCTAATCATTTCTTCTTCTTTTTTGTCAATATCTCGCTTACATGCATGAGCCAAGGTGCCTGGCATAATCACTGGACCTGAACTGTCAGATTTGAAGCATAGTACGAGTTAGTGAGATCTATACTACCCTTTTATTTGGCTCATTCCTTTTGCATTGGTGTCTTTAGGTTTACACACCCACTGACCCACAAGACTGGCCAAAGTTACTCATCACGATCCATAAACATCTTCATGTGAACAGTGAAAGACTATAAACAAATAGTGTAAGGAGGAAAGCAGGTAAAAGATCTCTCCGGCGTCTCAAAAAAAGAAAGGTTGTAAAAGATCAGTACAACCAAATGCTCTCGAGAACTCATTGTTTAACTGTTGAGCAGCAGTAAGGAGCTTCTTTAGGAAAGGTCAAGGGCCAAGCCTCTGACACCATGTTTTGAGATAAGGTACAGTAAGGTAGCAGGTCCACAGTTTATCACAGGTAATTAAGAGTCTGGTTAAACAGTTTTACCAATTTGGTGATGGAAAACTTTCAGCTTCCTGGTGAAGATTGAGTGATTTGGCCTGGTTCTCGAGTGTATGTGGGGCACGATTCTTCTGTTTGTGCACTAACACTGCAGTTTCACGCATGCATGCAATGCAAACTTTCAGGGACCATATGTTGACATTGTCCAGTGGCTGAGTGGCATATCTTTTTTTAAGGCTCACACTGAACTGATAACCCTACATAGTTTCAGATTATTGTGATCAGATGGCAGGTGGCTATCCGAACGTAAATCTTATTTAGGTCTAGAGTTTCTCATCGTTAGCTTCTACTTCCATCTCGCATGCTCCGTTTAGAGTTGACATATACTCTGTTATGGTTGTTGTTGAACCGAGGGATTCGGGAGGAAGAGAGGGGCTGCTGGGCTACAGTACCCGCGGTGCTACAGTACCGCGGGTACTGTTCACGGGTTGGATCGCGGCGGAGGCTAAGGTTGGGGGCGCTGGGAACGCCGGCCGCGGGGCTTCGCTCATGGCCGGTAAGAGAGAAGATATTTCCTTCTAATCTCTTACTTTCTTTAGATTGATATATCCCCTCTCCTTATATAGAGAGGTTTACTTGACCCCTAAACAAGCGGCTAATAAATCCTAATGGGCTAAGGCCCAATAAGCCCTTACTCGTCTAACACTCTTAGTCGTTTTGACTTTTCTAAATGCATAGATTTTGCTATCTACGTAGACATAATATATATCTAAATGTATAACAAAAAGTATATATTAAAAAGCCAAAATAAAAAAGTCAAAATGTCTAATAATTTGGGACGGAGGTAGTACGTGTTAGCAGGAGAAACTGCGTTCATTAATCTTTTTTACGCAAAGAAGAAAAGGAGATGTAATGGAGCCTGGCGCTGCCAAACTTCAACAGAAAACATGGAATAAATTGCAGCATTACTACTTATTAAGTTATTATGCACTATAACTGAATTGTGAAGTATACTATACTGAAAAAGTTTTAATGTGCTAACTGGATAAAACTGAAATAATGCTTATTTGAGTACTGAAGTGAAAGAAATATACAGTGTCCCCATTAAAAGTCTTGTGAGGAAAAGGGCAAGTACTTTATTAAGATTCTCCCCCTGATCAACATTAGTAAAGCCGTAAAGTGAGGTGGCTAGGGACATCGAATAATATATGCCTGATGCCCTGATGCCTATGTCGTGGTGTGCAAACCCACAGCCGGGTGACGTAGTGCACCCGACTAAACACAGAGGGTGAGTACTCGGGGGTTAGCTAGGATTAGTCCAATCTAGATGCAAGAACACGATGAACACAATAGGTTTAGAGTGGTTCGGGCCGCCGGAGCGTAATACCCTACGTCTACTGTGTTGTATTGCTTGTGCTCTCAAGAGGTTGAGAACGAGATTGTTCGGAGTGAATCCGAGCTTGTGTTGTGTCTGCCCTTCCTTGGCCTTAGAGTGTAGAGAGAGCCTCCCATGTGCAGCGAGCGCCTCCCTTTTATATCTCAAGAGAGGCGCGTACATGGCCGTTGAGTCCCCGACAGGTGGGCTCAACGATGTTGTATTTAATACGAATGGCCTAGCACTATTATGGTGCTACGCCTGGGAAAGATTTTATTCCGGGATTTCCTTGCTTTGCCCGTGGTAATCTTCCGTCCGGCATAGCCATGTCCTGTCTTGTCGAAACGGCGCCAGGGCGTAGCTTGCGGCGCAGCTTGCCGTAGCCTGCCGCGTAGCTGAACGGGCCGTGTAGCTTGCGGCGTAGGTGATATGATGAAAAGGTGTCGTGCCGTCGTATCCATTTAATGCGGCAGACGGGCTCTGCGTGGATGTGGCGCATGCGGCTGCACTGTGTACCTCGGTAATATACGGTTTACAGTAAGGCCTGACAAAAGCTGTCCCGCGTGCCGCGAAGGCAGAGCACGCCTCAACCACCCGCATTGAATGCGGTGGGTGGACGAGTCTTCCAGCGGAAGACTCGCGCCCGCGCCAGCGCCTGCGGGGCACATGGCGCCCCCGGACCCCGCCCCGGTATATTGGTTTTACGCGCGTGGGAGGTCCGGACGGTCGCGGGGAGGTCCTGGATTCCTATGGGGGTCCGAGCCCTCGGCTGTTGGCGCGGAGTTTCCCCTCCTCAGGGACACGTGGCGTCACCGGACCCGTTCCCAGAGCGGGGAATGGGTCCGGGGCCGTTGGCCCGGTGAGGTAGGTTCCGGATCCCTGAGGCCCGGGTGCTCTGCCCCTTAGTGCGTAGTTATGGATGACTACGCGAGTCATTTCTTGCTGTAGTAGGAGTAGGTATCCCTGCTATAGGGTAGCGACTGCCTCTTATCTTAGGTATAGGTATAGGAGAGAGCGACAAGAGTCTCTTTACCGTCGCTGAGAACACCCGGTTGGTGCTATCTCTCTCTTTCTCTTTCTCTTTCTCCTCTCTCTGCCAATACGATGAGGACCTGGCGAGCTGCTCCTGGCTACACAGAGCAAGCTAGCAGCGAGGGGCACGCACCAGTGACATGCATGCACGATGACGCTCCACGGGTATTCGGTCAGACGACGATCGAGCTTTTTGCTGCCGGCGGCCGGCGGCGAGCTCATGCATGGGCCGGCCGGCCGGCCGATCCTCTCCGTTCTGCCATTCACCAGGCACGCACAGCACGGTTGATGGCCACGGCACGACGGCATGCACGGATCGGAGATGGATGGATCGTCCGCGGCCCGCGGGACGCCGGACGGCCGGTCTATGCCGCATCGACGGATCGATCGATACGCAGCAGCATGCCGAAGCGGCGGTCCCGGGCTCGCGACATGCCCCCGTCGCCAGGGGTACGGCACGGCTGTCGCGCCCGTCGGGGTCATCATGCGCCGCTGTGCTCCGGAACTCGACGGGATCAGAGCCAGAGGCGGCCACCCGCTCCAGGGCGGCGGCGTGTCCTCGCCCCTCACGGACGCGCGCGGGCCGTGCGCCTGTCGCCGGGGCGCGCGACCGGTCCTGCGCGCCGTGCCAGGAGGGGCGCGTACGGGCGGCCCCCGGCGCGGGCAAGCGCAAGCGATGCGTGACGACACCGGGTGGTGGTCGTACGGACCGGGGACAAGCCCGGCCGGCCGGTGGCACTCCTAAGAACTGCCTAGCTATATGGTTTGGCTGGGCCGTGCTTCGGAATTATTGGGGTTGCGCGCGCGATCCGTGCTCCGTGGTGGTGGCCACATGCGAGCGAGCGAGAAACGCCAAGCTGCTTGCTAGTTGCTACTGATTAATTCGTGCGTGTGCTGCTAGCAGCAGGGGCGGTCTTGTCGAACCAGACGGCCGGTGGTGGATGGATGTGGGCAACCCGGCCCGGCCGGCAGAGCTCGCCGGGCAATGACGAGGGAACAGGGCGATCCACAGTACGCTAGCTTGCCAGCAGCTAGCGCGCCGCCGGGGGACTCGGGATGGAGAGGACTGGAGGAGGACCGGCCGGGACGCGCGCGGCTCTTCGGTAGCAGCTAGCAGCCCGCAGCCTAGCCTCTAGCATCTATGGCTAGTTTGGGCGCGGGCGCAATGCTCCATCGCGTCGCGTCCCGTCTGCAGCTTAGGACGACGGATCGGATCGGAGCCGCCGCCGATCCGAAGACGATGGAGTGGCCGGCCCGGAACGTCGCCGGGCGCGCGGAGGGTCGCGAGCGTAATGGGGAGGCCCCGCGGCTGCCCCCGAAAGCAGCGAACATCGAGACGGGCACGGCGCACTGTACAACAGTACAAGGCCGGTACACTTTTCATCACGCTGTCGATCCCTGCCACTGCCAGGCCTTCTCTTTCTCTGCGTTTCAGACTTCAGTAGTACGCTGTACGTGCGAGGCTATAGCTGCGAGCCTGCAATTCTTTTGCATGTTTGGAGCTCTTCTTCTTGGCTCATCCAGAAACGATATGGCCGCGAGCCCGCGACCGCATGTGATATATAGTTAAACAAATGGCGGAGTCAGGATTAAAATTCACCTACGACAAACCTACTACTATCTATAGTATATTCTAACCAAGTAAACTACGGTGACGGTCGGGATGTTCGTCAGCCGGCAGGTATGGCGTCCGTCATGGCTCTCGGCAGACGGGTGGCTTTGCCACTGAGTTAAATTTGAGTTAGCTTTTTTATCAAGATGAATTAGATTGTGCTTTTTTCAAATAAAGGAATAAAATTATCGCCAACCGCTGCATCAATAAAGGATGTGCGTATTCATTATTGCAACTTGCATTGACCGAAAGTGAAAAATCACAAAATGGAAACCAGCATGTCGAATTCAGACTGCGCGCTACAAAAGAAGAATAAAAGTTTGAAAAATACAACCGGCTACTGAACCTCCACCGATGCTCGACGCAATGTAAATCTGCCGTGGGCTCCCCACATTTGGCGTGCATGTCTTATTATATGGATCGGAGGTGTTCCGTGTTCCTTCTAGGGTGGTAATGGGTCACTGCCCTAATAGTTTTTTCACAGTCCACCATGATTCTTAAATATTTTAGTTCAAAATTATATAGAATTAGAGCCCGACAAGACCTGGCCCTTAGATTCTTTAGGCCAAATTGCAAGACCCTTTTACCATCCCTAGTTGCTCCTCTTTTTGCATCAGCGGCCGAATTTAAGTTGATTTTATTGGGCGGGTGCAGCGCATACTACTACTTTGCAGCGAATCCGTGGCAGGTGCAATGCACGGCCGCGTATATACGTACGTACGCGCGTCACGTCGCGGCCGGGCAGGTAGCCCATGCGCAGGCTGCTGCTGTTGCTTTGTCCGTCCGTGTATCTACGCCCGACGTGTGAACCTGGAGGGATTGCGGCGCGCCTGGTCGGTTCCTTTTGCAGGCCCGTCGCAGGATCCGAATCAGCTTTTTTCTATTCTGACATTCCGCGACCCTGCTGCATGCTACGGGCGACGTCTGAGCGTCCCTGATGGAGATGGAGATTTGGAGCGAGCGAGGTCCTTGGCGACGGGGAGGTTCAGTTTAGCGTGTGCTAGCTTTAATTAAACTGCTAATGGTTCATTAGCACGTCGGCCATGGTAGAGCTCTTCCGATACGAGAGGATTGTAGTTTCGTTCATGGAGTCTGGAAGGGAGATGCGTGCGTGGACCACTGCATGCAGTTGAACAGTGGGACGAACCGCCGCACGTGCGGATGTCGAGAGAGGCAGGAGGCGATCGAGCAGCGGACAAGAAGTCGTTAGCATGATCTTAGGTTAGATATCCCGGGCCCACGGCCACGTCAGGTGGCGGGGCCCTCGTCTCCTGCCCGTCCTACCGCATCGTGCGCTCACGATATCCGGCTCGACCCCCGCACGTCGTGAGGCTAGCCACACAAGTTTACGAGTAGTACGGGCGCTGTACGTGCTACCACATGCTTTTTTTACTCCAACTCCAACATGTCCGGTCGGGTCGGATGAATTTTCACCTCGAGCGGAGGTCAATTGCAGAGATGCGTGCGTGACACCAGCACTCCGAACTGGTGTGTTTGTTGATCCTTTCTTCTCTGGGACTCGAGTCAAATGCAGTCAGCTACCACCTCGTTTCCCATGGCAGAAAAAGAAACGCAACCGAGATCCGGCTGCTCCTTGCTGCTTCCTGCGACGAACTATTTCCAGGCCAGGGGGGAGGTGATTACTGCGAGCCGTTGGCGACCGCTTGTCCGGAGCCGGAAACCTCGTGACGTGATTGGGCATAGTGGCGTTGAATCTACAGCTACAGTGTTGCCCCCGATTTCGATCGACGGGGGCGGGGGGGGGGGGGGGGGGGGGGGCTCCACTTGGCGGTCTCGAACCGCTGTCTGTGCTGGGGTGTCGGATCGCCCCCATCCATGCCCATCATGTCCGTCCTTCCTTTGTCCTGGCTCCTCCCGGTAATTTTCCCCAATCCAACCTTCTCGGTCTGGGGCCCTGATGACAAAAACCTGGGTGGCTAGTGGCTACTGCTTCGTATCCAACTGATGCGGCTATTTAAGCTGCAAATCTTCGCAAAGCCGCTTGAGATTTCGCGGTGGATCGAGCGAGCGCGACAGCAACGTCCCGCACCTGTGCCGCCGGAACGGGCGGCACGGTCGCTCTCGGCGATAGCGAGCGCCGAAAAAACAGCCGCGCCGGTGAGGCCGACAGGACCGGCCGTGCCCGCGGCATGAGGATGCATGATCAGATCAGTGATAAGAGGTCCCGTTTCAGATGCCGCTGCTGCGCTAGCTCCTGTGTACAGGCCGGGCGAGGGGGATCGAGGCCGCCGCCGCCGCCCGGCAGCCCGCCGGAACGGCGAGACATAGAGGACGGGTTGCGAGCACGCTGTTTTCCACGGATGGCACGTCGGAATCTGCCGAAAGGTGCGCGCGTATTGATCCGCGCCCCAGCAGGTCGCCGTCTCCGGCGGAGAAAAAAGATGGCGCTCGTACGTGGGCGCCGCCTGGTCGGCGGGGGCGGAGGGCCCGCGCGCGGCCAGGGAAAAGGCAGCGTCGTTTCAGCGGCGATGGGACGTGAGAGTACGATGGGGGGGGGGGGGCAAAGGAAAAAGAGCGCGCGCGCTCGACAGTGGCGGAGACACTCGATTATCAGACAGAGGTGTGGTCCTGCTGTTCCGATTAGCGAATAGAAACCCCCAGCCGTGCACTGTGTTCCGGTCACGAACCAATAAGATCAAAGTGCATTGACGAGACTGGATTTGATTTCCTATTATTGCCCCTGACCTAGTTTAATCAGGTATCAAAAGAAGGAGAAGAAAAGAGCTGGGGCGATCTGTGTGAATGGCTCTCGGCTAATTAATGTGATTGTGGATTGGATACCGCATCGTATCGCCGCACTATCTTTCCCTCCTCTTTTCGCCACAGGTCTCGCCGTTCTGGTGATCACCGGGGCCGCCCCGGCCGGTTTCGGTTCGTGTCGTTTGCGTGCTTGTGCGTTGAACTTGAACACTGTTTGTTGCGTTCTTGGATTGTCCGGGGGGAAAAGGATGATCGATGCGTGCGTGCCTGCTAAAGCTTCGTCCGTCGATTGATGATCCGCGTGTTCGCAGTAGTTTCGCACGCACACCGTGACCGTGACGCGTGAACAGTGGCGCTTGCTTTGACCAATCATTGGGCAAAACAGGCCAATGGAAAGTTTTCTTGGCGGCCACAGAGGCGCGTTTGCTTTGCAGATTGCGTTGATTAGTCGTCGCTTTGATTTCTGACGAGGGAAACATGTACAGTTGCAAAACTGTTCGCCACCATGATCGATTTGGTTTCCTTTTGGCAACAAAGTGCGCTCACTTTTCAATTGGCTGGCACGTCCTTTTCTCAGCGGTACGGAGAACTCGAGGGTTTTTTTATTGGACTGTTCGCCACCATGATCGATTTGGTTTCCTTTTGGCAACAAAGTGCGCTCACTTTTCAATTGGCTGGCACGTCCTTTTCTCAGCGGTACGGAGAACTCGAGGGTTTTTTTATTGGACTAGATATTTTATTTTATTAGACCAATTTCAGTGTAGGCTAATTGAATGCCCCGCCCGTAGTGGAATTCAATTCTGTTCGTACTGTTAACTTCAAAAAAAAAAAATTCTGTTCGTACTGCTCCCTCCTTACACTTTTATATTATTTATAGTTATAAACTTATTTATGGTAAATGTATATTTGTTTACCAATCCAATCGTATAAAATTATAAATTATAAAAATAAAAACTTAGTAGTCAAATTATTGGTCAAAGATTGGAAAGTTTAAATCTTGATATGGGTGTGTGCTTTATAAAAATGGAAGGAGGAAGTATATGATAAGTTGATGATGTTGGATTAATTGGGTCTAGTGACTATTAAGTCAATTAATCTACTTTTTCCAAGGCCCATAGAAAAATGGTGGTAGTTACACTAGTAGTTAAACCACCTTGGAAGTTGAGAGGGTCCCTAACCAACTTAAGGTGGAGCCCTAATTAGAAAAGTGTCCGTCTCAAAGTGTTGTTTTAGAAAATTTCAAACACATTATTCATCCTAAGAAATGACTTTATTACTCCTAATTATTTCTAACAGTTGTGATTGATTGATAATCATGTTATTTATTTGATTTTCTAGACCTTCAATGAAGGGATATGTATTGGAATTAGAAAAGTAATATTTACTGCATATTTGATTGGCTTTATGTGTTTTCCTGTATATTGCTTACTTGGTATTTGGTATTGTTTTAATTAGATGACTCTTATTAGAAGCTAAAACTACACTTTTTGTGGACAAAATTTGAATGCTAAAACTACACTTATTTTTGGGGTAGAGAGAGTATATGATAAGGAGATGGGACGACGGAAAAGTTTCGCTAGAGATGAGATGATAGTATCATGGGAAGTGTAAGATAGCTATCACCACTTGGGGGAAAAACACTCGGAAGATGGTTGGCCTTAGCTGTCCACTCAGTGTCAAATCGCTTAAAGAACCATCTAAATTCTTGAGCCGGTGCTGTTGTACTTGCCGAAGCTTTTTCTCGATTTGCGAATTACGATAGATTTCCGGCCCAGCAGTGCTTGGACAGCCCAAACGAATCTAAGGCCCAAATATTTTGCTGTGGCCTGTGGCAGTGCGCGCATCAGAAGAGAGGGCCCATCTTATCAGAAAAGAAGAGGAAAAAGATGAGTGGGCCTAGGCAATAAGCGAGGCCGGTTTTGATGCGGCTAGGCCGGGAATCCTATATATCTTCTGAAAATATTTTTTTCTCCATCTTCCATTGTTTAAGATCCGTACAAACAACCACAACCATCAGATCCAACCAAACCCTAGCTTCTCTCTCCTCAACCTACCTCTCTCTTTTGTGCGGGCCGCCCGCCGCCAATACCTGCCGCGTGTGCCACCGCCTGCTCCCCTCCGCCGCCCCGCCGCACGCTGCATGCGCCCGCCGCGCGCCTCCACCTGGTCGCGCCCTCTCCCCTCAAGCGCCTGCGCCCGCCACCAGCTGCGCGCCGCCTGCTGGAGTCGCCCACCGCCTGCACCCTCCACCGCCCGCCGCGTGCGGCCTTCTCGGCCGCCCGCCACCGCGCCGCCGCCGGAGTTGGAGAAGATGTAGGAAGATGTTGGATTCAACATTTCCAAAATATTGATTCAACATTTTTTATATACTAGTTCAACATTTTTCAATTGTTGAATTAACATTTTCAAAATGTTGGTTTAATATTTTCAAAATATAAGTTCAACATTTTGCAATAAATGGACCTTAGTGGGGTTTTATAGATAACTTGTTTAGCTATTTTTCACAAGATATATAAGAGCCCCAGCTAGGCCGGCTGGTGGTGGCCCTGCCGCAGTGCTTGACTTGAGAGGTGAGATTGGCCTTTTTGCGCACAAAGTTCTGCTCGAATGGCACAGAGTTCTGCGGTGTCACTAGTTACAACACTTTCCAAAATCAGCACAGCAAGCTTCAAAGGAAAAAAAAAATAGCACATCGGCATAGTGCAAACTGTGAGGTCTTGAAACAAAATAGAGAAATGCACTGTAGCACATTGCACAGCCCGAGGCGCCTTTGGGAAAAAAAAGGTGCCCCAAATACCAGAGGGGCAGAAGCATATATGTGTAAAAAAAACATACGTATAGCCATGGACCGTGGATGGGAATACATCTACTCAATTATGCAACGTTGTGTAGGCAGGACTTGACCCGACATGAAGGCTTTCCAAATCAAGATTCAGTCAGCTACAGCAGTTGACAATTGACACCATACTGTGCCTCTATAAATTGTTCGAGAAGAAAAAAAAAGGTGATTCCTCTCTAGAAGATACTTCCTCCGTCCCACAATATTAGCACTTGGAGCATTCAAATGGAAAAAACAACAATGTGTTAAAATGACGCATGCGCCCTTGAGTAAGGGAAAGTTGTGCAGTGGCCCACCACAAAGGTACAACAGCACACAGTGGAGGAACTCCATGGCGGAGAAGCTCCCGTCGACTTTGCAGCAGCCGGCGCCGCCGTGCCTCCCGCCCCAGCCACAACAACCGCCGACACTGCCCCTCCCACCGCCGTCGTAGCTGCTCCCGCGCACCACCCGTCCACTGGTACGCCGCCACCGCACCAGCACCAGCAACTCCCGCTGACGCCTCCACAGCAGCACCATCCGTCGACTCCGTGGCCGCTCCCACCGGTGCCGGTGCCTTGTCCGCTATTGGGGGTGCGGCCATAGCACCAGTCGCCGCCGCCGCTTCAAATCCCGGTGGCAGCGCTTCCAGATCTGCTGCCGGTGCACCTCCGCGTCCTCATCAGGAACCTACCGCCGGTGCCGCTCAGCTCGCCGGCGCCAGCACTCTCCATCACTCGTCGCTTCCATGGGGGGAGGTAGTAGGCCGATGATGCAGTGACGGAGGGTGGGCAGGTGGTGGCGATTGGAGAGGTTGGGGAAGGAGATGAGGTGATTGGGGATTTTTTTTCTCTGCCGGGCCGGGCCATGGCTTGCCTGGGGGTGAGGGGAATCAATGTGTGTGGGGCCCATACAACTGCGTAAGTGCTTACATTGTGAGAAAAAAATATGAATGCTTGGAGTGCTTATATTTTGGGACGGAGGGAGTACCGTGATACGGTAGCTTCCTACTAAGACAGCATTGACAAACCCCAAAAACAGTTTAGGACTTACGACGAGACTCCACGCCTAGAAGAAGTCAAGTAATAGCATACAGTACCCCCGGAACAGTTGACAACTTACGAGTCCAACGTGGATGGGGGTGGCGATGGCCAGGCCAGCGGGTCTCTCCACGCACGGCGACGCCCGGGCACGGCAGGCGCGCGCAAGTTGCCGGGCACTGCCAACGCAGGGGTCGCCGTTTATGTAGTTGAAAACGAATGAAGAGGCCGCCATCTCTGGAAGCCGGGCACGAGCGCCAGCGATACGCCGCCGAGTAGCTCTCCATCACCGTTGTCCGTTGGCGAGCTGGACCCCCCCCCCCCCCCCCCCCACGAGACCAAGTCCAATATAACTGCCGCCGAACCGTGGAGCGCGCGGGATCCTCTGCGCTGCTCCCCGTCGGGTCACCTCGCTGATCCAGCGCGCACGGTGTGCAGAGAATCCCGCGCCATCCTACTCGCTCGAGTGCGCATCAAACTACCCTTGGTAGAGCTCGGACACCACACGCCCAGCGAGAGCTCAGAGCTGAGTCCTTTTCAACACCCATCGCCGTCAGAGAGAGAGCCCTAGGCTCTAGCGCGCCCAGGAGCAGCAGCAGCAGAGGCCAGAGGGGGAGGCCGGAGGGAGGCCCAGCCGATGCCATGCCTGCGCGTCCGGCGCGTCCCCGTCGTCGCCCCCCGAACCCCGCGAGCTCCAGCTGGTTCCGACCCGACTTGAACTAACCCTCCGAGCCCGGCGAGCCCTCTCCCGTCTCGCCCCCGACCCATCAAGTCGCAATACCTGGCTGGCGCCTCCCGAGCCGCACCGCGTGGGAACAGCGCACGCGGCCACGTCGCTCTCCACGCGGTAACCTATATAACCCGCCACCTTTCCCTCCAAATTTCAAACCAGATGCTCCGGCTCGCCCCGCCCGCCCCCCGCCGCCGCACCCGGGCAGCCATGGACGCCGGCGCATTCGCCAGCAGCGACTACTACTCCTCCTCGGGGACGCCGTCACCGGTCGGCGGCGGCGGCGGCGCGGACGGCGACGGCGACGGCTCCTCCCCCTCGTCGTACATGACGGTGTCGTCGGCGCCGCCCAAGCGCCGCGCCGGACGGACCAAGTTCAAGGAGACGCGGCACCCGGTGTACAAGGGCGTGCGCCGGAGGAACCCCGGCCGCTGGGTCTGCGAGGTGCGGGAGCCGCACGGCAAGCAGCGGATATGGCTCGGGACCTTCGAGACCGCCGAGATGGCGGCGCGCGCGCACGACGTCGCCGCGCTCGCGCTCCGCGGCCGCGCCGCATGCCTCAACTTCGCCGACTCGCCGCGCCTGCTCAGGGTGCCCCCGATGGGCGCGGGGCACGACGAGATACGGCGGGCGGCCGCCGTGGCCGCTGAGCAGTTCCGGCCGGCTCCCGGTCCGGGCAATGCGGCCGCCGAGGAGGTGGCCGCCGCGCCGCCGGAGGCCTTGCCTAGCGCGCCGCAGAACTTCGATGACCCCTACTGCATTGTCGACGACAGGCTCGACTTCGGGATGCAGGGGTACCTCGACATGGCGCAAGGGATGCTCATTGACCCGCCGCCGATGGCTGGTTCATCCGCTAGCGGCGGCGACGACGATGACGATAACGGTGAGGTTAAGCTCTGGAGCTACTGATCCACCGCCGCGCGCGTTTGAAACTTCCCTGTACAGCCTATGGGAACCTAGTACTGGTGAAATGTGTACCGGTTGCCCTTTCCCTTCTCAAGTTGCCGGTAATGTTAATGTATCTTCCCTGCGCTTCTGATGAAGTGTGATCAGGAGAAGCAGAAGACTGGGGCTGCTCAGTTTGGTAGACGGTTGTGAAAGTTTGGCGCTAGATCATCGCCCTTGTTGCTGCAGGATGCATGAGGTCAGTGATCTCGGGAGTGCTGAGAGCACTTGTGTAATAAGCAGAAAAAACAAGTGGCTTGATGTATGGATTTGCAAACTCCCCCAATGATGTTATTGCTGCACATTGAGAATTTGACATGCTGCAGGGATCACAGATGAGAAATAATCAATCCAGCTAAAACTTTAGCAAAAACCGCTTGGTTATGAAGATCCATTATATGCACTGCTCAAAGTTCATGTAGTTATTCAGACTTGAAATATTCACCACTACACTACAATAACGATAGTACCACAACACACTGAATCATATGCAGTGTTGCAGTTTTATACTTTATTTCAGTTCTAATTTTTGTGTGTAGAGCTGAACTCCGTTTTTCTGTAAGGGAAAACAATATGCAGAACTAACACCACTTGTTTTCGTATTGAAATTTCTACATCGCCGACAACTTTGCAAAACATAAATCTTATTCATAAACTTTTTAAATGCAAAATCATTAATTGAAAACATGCAACTAGCACTTCGATCAATCACAATGCTTTTTTAGTTTTGTTGGGCTTGTTCATTTCACTGTGCCTGAGGAAACCGTTTTTCAAGTAGTTTGTAAATGGTGCGGCTTTAGGTCTCATATATATGTTAGCACTGAGGAAACCGTTTTTCAAGTAGTTTGTTATAAGGATGTACTAGCAGGCTATCAGCCGGGTTATAAACAATAAAGAACTGCCAGTTACAGAGTACATACTTGTTTAATTAAGGATGGTGAAAGTAAAAAATGCTGAAGTTAAGTAGTACTACAAACAACACTGAAGCTGAAACTACTGCAAACAACTCTGAACATTTTCAGGAGAAGAATAACATTGAACTTGAACAGACGGCAGCTGCTGTAGGGACATGTCTCCTCTGGCATAACTTGAATCCACGCGGGAAAAGTGGAAAGGCGACCTGAATCAGGAATTCAGGGTGCCATAAAGCTCTGTTTACTTCCCTCTATTGACTGAGTCTGAGCCCTAGTCCTATTTTAAGGCTATACAAACATTCTTCCCCCCTGCTTATCCTCTACAAAGTGCCAGCTCGTGGTTTGCGTTGGCGACCTGCTTGCGGCCGATGCTGGCCAACGGATAACTGAAAAAGGCTTTGACGATGTCAATGACGCCCCATCTAGGCCTAAGCTGGCAAGCCGCGGGGAAAAGCGGTCCATACCATAGTGAGGTCTCCCGTCACCTCAGAGCTCAGCTCAGAGCGGAGACCGGCGGCCACTCGCTGTCGCGCTCCCTCCTCTCGCTCTCTGGGTCGAGCGGCTCGGACCGCAGGTTCCACAACTTCCAACCCAACAGAAGTAGTGCACCCCCCAACCGCCAGCCTCACGCGGCATGCACCTCTCCTTTTTTTACCCGGTCCTCCTCCCCCAGTTCGCGCCGCCGCTGCTGAAGTGCGGAGCTAGAAGAAGCTTCTGCCCGCTCTGGGTCTCTGGGAACGTCGTCTCTGGTCTCTGCGACCAGGGCTCCTCCGCTCAGTTCGTTCTACGCGTGCAGCTGCGCAGTTCTAGAACGGTACGATGGTATACTGCTGGTATATGTGTAGTGTGCTTGATGGACTGAGGCTGCCAAAATAACTGATGATGGTATGGTATCCAGTACGGTGGTATACTGGTAAGCACGGTCAATAACTGGATTTGGGAAGATGTTCATTCAGTGTCCCTGCCAATGTCAGCTGCTGATCTGCATTTCATTTCATATTTTTGTTGCAGCAAAAGGAACTCGCTTACTAGTTTGAGACCCTCTGCAGTCACGGAGGCTGTGACTTTGCCACTGACATGTGGGTTTGATGGCACCGTATTCATCCAATACTTTCCCATTACATGCACGGAACTTTTTGCACAAGTTTGGGCTGCCACAATATACTTGCTGATGTGCTACATATTTTTGTCCCTGTGTGGAATGGCTCCCATCAAAGAAGAAAAATAAAAGTGTATGTGAACTGTTTGTACGGTGTTTCGAGGAAAAACAGTGGAAAGTATGACAATTGTGCCTACCAGAAGCAAAAAAGAATGAGAAGAAAAGAAATTACATCTAGTCGCAAATGCACTGCATAGGCTACTGGGCCCAAAGTACAAAATGAAGATCAAGAATGCCCTCTTAGGTTTTTTTCGTACGAAAATAATGATGTCTTGCATCTGTGCTTTATTTTCCACACGTTTCATCACATATATACACTGGGAATTGCGTCAATGGCCAGTTGATGTGGTGATCCTTCCCAGCCTTCCCCAATTTTTTTTTGAACGAACGGCACTCGACGAGTGCATTTCTATTGATATAGCAGAAAAAAATACAAGATTATGTTCCTAGGAGGTCATAACCAGGCAACAAAAGAAAAAAGAACACCACAAAAACAAACCGGCGGGTTGATTGGGGCCTCAACACGCGCTGAACTCAAACTACTCAACAACCCAGACCGGTCGGATAGTGGCATCGACACAATCACACAACTCATCTCCAAAGCTAACTCTGCCCGGTTTGGAATTAGCCCACGCGACAAAAACAGCAAAACCAAAGCCCGCGGCACACACCGAACCATCCACACTCAGTCGCCGAGAACCTCCAGGAGCAACCCGCGTCGACAGAGAACCGAAAGATGCAGACCACACCGCACTAGGAGGACCACCGCCATCCGAGATCCACCGCCACCGTGCTGCTGCAACATCACTCACCACCTGACGGAGTGAAACCACCGAAATCGGACCTCTCGAAGGCTGCCACGCAGTCGCCACCACGAAAACACAACGCGCGCGGGCCTCGCCACTTCCGCCGTTGGACCTCACTCCTGTCGCCTCGAAGAAACACCACACGCGGGGGCCTCGCCATGCCCGCCACAGTACTCCACGCCACGGTTCCGTCTCCTATATCGCCGTCGAGGTGGTGAGCTAGGTTGCCCCACGTCCCCAGGTCTCCATCAAAGCTGAGCCACCGCCGCAGGCCGATCTCACCTACTTGCTTCGCCCGCGCACATGACCTCCGCCGTCGTGCCAGCAAGCTGAAGAAGTCGCTTGCGCCGTCTTCCGACGATGTACCGCACCGGAAAGCCCAGCCAAGCTGAGCAGACCGCCACGGTCCGCTGCAAGCCAAGTCGTCCCATGATGCCGATGCCGCAAGCGCCGTCCTTCGACACAGTCCCCCGCCGCACTGACGGTTGCCAAGCAACGCCAGCTGTCGCGGTCCGCTGCAAGCAGCCACAACCGACAAACATACGACAACCTCCAGCCACCACCAAAGCTGCGAACGCCACCACGAGAACTCGGTAACACCCATTTAGCTTGCCACGCGGCGGAATAGCCAACACCGTCTGCTGCTGCCCATGACCAATGGGTCAGAAATACCTCAAGTCTAGATGGGCCTCGAAAGACGACGCCTCTAAGGAGGTCACGATGCCAAGGGCGCCGCCGTCGCTCGTCCAGGAACTGGACAGGGTTTTCATCCCGAGAGCCCCGTGTAACAAGGTTGTAGCTCCACGATGACGCCCTCAACAGGGAAACGACGCCCTAGGGCGCCGCCGTCATCTCTGCCAACAAGAATACCGGCAAGGGCTTTCGCCCCGAGCTTCCAAACGCTCGCTACCCGATCATGGCTTGGCACTCCGGAACCACCAGCACGGCAGCCCATCCGGGGCGGCTCTGCCGCCGCGCCTCCACGCACCATGCCACTGACCTCCACCTCCGTTGCGCTCATCGCCTAGAGCTCCTCACACGAGTCCACCTCTGCACGCACGCCGCCACCACAACAACGCCCAAACTGCAGTCCCCGCCGTGGCCCGCCACGGCCAGCACACGGCGCCACGCCTACGCCGAGGCCGCCGTCGCACTTGCCGGCACCCGCGCCGGGGCCAGCAAGGCCTCCACGCAGCCACATGTCGTCGCCGCCGCCACGTTGTCGCGGAGGTGGCCTCCACGCACCATGCCACTGACCTCCACCTCCGTTGCGCTCATCGCCTAGAGCTCCTCACACAACGCCCAAACTGCTAGTCCACGCCGTGGCCCGCCACGGCCAGCACACGGCGCCACGCCTACGCCGAGGCCGCCGTCGCACTTGCCGGCACCCGCGCCGGGGCCAGCAAGGCCTCCACGCAGCCACATGTCGTCGCCGCCGCCACGTTGTCGCGGAGGTGGCCATCCACGGCCGCAGCTCCACGACGCCGCCACGCCCAATGGGCGCAACCCCACCGCTACCATGTTGGGATTAGTCCCACATTGATTGTGGGGGAGAGTTGAACCAACTTAAAAGTGGGGGGAGTCACTCACCTCTTGGGTTAGCTTTTGGGGTGTAGCAGGACTTTCCCCGGGTATGCGCCCGGTTGGGCCAACTCTCCTGGTTTTGGACCGACAATTGGTATCAAAGCTAGGTCCGCAATCTCCTGTGCCCGTGCACACTCGAGTGGTGTAGGCCCGAAGCCCAGTGGACCCATGGGTGTGAGGCCCGTGTGTGCTCGTGTGTCGAGCCGGTCAGTGGTGGACCGCGGGTGTAAGGCCCGTGTGTCGGACTGGTCACTGGTGGACTGTGTGGGTGTGGGACCCCGGTCAGTGCTGAGGGTGGCACCAATGTGTGACGGGGGAGATTGTTGGGATTAGTCCCACATTGGTTGTGGGGGGAGAGTTGAATCAACTTAAAAGTGGGGGAGTCACTCACCTCTTGGGTTAGCTTTTGGGGTGTAGCAGGACTTTCCCCGGGTATGCGCCCGGTTGGGCCAACTCTCCTGGTTTTGGACCGACATGCCACGCAGCTCCACCCCCGGCCGCAGCACCACGCCGGCTTCACCTCCCGGGGCGTCGCCCCAGCTCGCCATCCCAGGCCACGGCCGCCGCGCGCGCCACCTCGCGGCCCCCAACGCGTCGAGCACAAGCAACGCCGAGGGACGGCCACAAAAGCGCCGCCCGACAGATCCGGCGGCTAGGAAGCCGGATCTGCCCACGGCCGGGCCGGATCCGCGCCGCCGTCGCCCCGGAGCGCCTCCCGGCCATGGCCACCAAGCGCCGTCCCGCCCCGGCGCAGGGGCCCCATCGGCCGCCATGCCCCGCCGTCGCCTTCCTCGCCAGCCGCCGGGCTTCCGGAGGCCCGCTCAATTAAATTGGAGTGCTACGGTCGACCTAGGTTCATGCCGATCTTCTGTGATTACCAGTGGTCTTGGCTAACTCTTTACAAGAAATAAACTCGCGTGTATCAGCAATGTAGACCAGCAACACACAAGATCAGCTAGGTGCGGCTATGGAGATGGTGGCGTTCAGATAAGCAATGCACTCGGTGGGCAGGCCGAGAAATGTGTTCATGAAGAGGTCGTCGATTGGGTCGACGACGGCCACCCCAACCAGCTTGCATCTCCCTTCGTCGTCCATTCTTTCTCCAGTGCCGGATCTTATGGCTCCCCTGGACTCCTCGGAGGTCAGCGTTGTGTCGACGAACAAAGGCGGCGCTTTGTAGATGCTCCCTACTGAGAAACAGAACCTCGACCTGAACTTGAGATCAACCTGCGAAACGAAGATGAGCAGTGCTTGTCAACACCAATTTTTTCTTTCTCAGAGAACATTTCTGCGCGTCATTTCCCTAATTAAGCAGCTAAAGAAACCAGCCATAGCTGACTTCTGATCTTGTTCATCACATATTCATTACCGGAACTAAACAACGGGATTATTGCTCCTGGAATAGCAGAGACTTCAGAGAGTTGTCTGCACTCGAATGCCTGACAGAAAACTACAGGTGGGTGGATGCAGAGAACGATGGTGTCTGCAGTGTTATACTTTTTTTTTTTTTGAGGGCATCTGCAGTGTTATACCTGACCAGTGGCTCGGTCGATGGTTCCACCCAGGACCACGGGCAAGATGTCGATCTTGAGGAACGGCGGCAGCGGCAGTCCGAGGAACCTGGTCGTCGCGCCGGACATGGGCGGGATGTACAGGCTCGCCACGTCGAAGTCGACGAGCACCGTGCCGCCCTCCCCGCTCCCGGCGCCCACGCCGCGGCCGCCCTCCGCGTCGTACGCGAAGTCCGGGTACCTGGCGATGCCGAGCCGGCATCCCTCCCGCGTCCGGAACTCGACGCTAAGCGTGTCGCTTCCGGGCAGCGCCTGCGCCGCCGCGACGGCGGGGGAGGATCGCTGCTCGCCTCCGCGGGCGCATGCTACGGCCACGGCTCCGCGCCTGATCGACGGCGGCCGTTGGAACCTTGGAAGCGCGGCGGAACAAGCGCGTGGTTTTCTCGGATCCGCGAGCTTTCGCGGGGTTGGGAGGCTTTGATGCTGCCGGGTGCCATTGGGCGTGCGCGCACCGGGGCAGTGGCACTGCAGCGGCGGCGAAGAGCAGCTGACGATGCTGCTCTCCGGGTATGAGGTAGCAATGGCCTTATCTCTTCGAATTGCTGCCACTGCTTTCGCCATCCTTTTTCCCAAGGTCTGGAATTTGCCACGAACTGTCAGTTTCAAGAATTGGGCCTCGCCATCTCGTAGTCGTAGGCAGTCCCGGACGATCTCAGGCCTTCAAAAGATTTATTTCCCAATGGCAATCTAGCCTACGCATTTCACATGGATACGCCTAGCGGCCTAATACATTTTTTCGTGGATAGTGGGCCAACCTTTACTCCTAACGAAGGAAGGGGTTCATAGTCGGGCTAGGCCCTCTTCAGAAAATGGGCTGGGCCAAATATGATCCTGGCAACGCTTTGTGTTTCTTTAACTAATTTACCTAAGGCTCCGTTTGGATGTCGATATTGGAGGCCTTGGAATTGAATGAGAACATATCGGGTGCAAACCAACCTCTTCTTGCAAATCGTGCAAATTTCAATATGAGCCACCTGATCAACATCCATGGGGTGCGCAGGGGGAGGGGGAGGGGGGATTTGAAAAACTGTGATTCGAGGTGGGAGGTTAATTGTAAAATTATCTAATCCCTCATGCCTCTTGGAGATTCAATGTCAAATCAGCCTAGAATTGGTATTAGGTTATAATATCAAAGTCATTGTTTGGATGTAGATGAAACTACAAGATGGAATCGAAGCAGCTGGCGAATACCAATCCGTGGCATCTAACTCTGTCCACGCTGAGGGAGGCAGGGAGGAGTCACGCGGCTCGCTGGTGGAGGGGCGGCGCGGAGCTCGCCGTGGAGGGGGGCAGGGGAGGGCGCGTCGCGCGGCTCGCCGTGGAGGGAGGCAGGGGAGGGGCGCCGCGCGGCTGGCCCGCGGAGGGAGAGATGGAGCCGCACCGCTGAGGTTCTCCTTGACGTGCTCAAGCTTCTTGCCCCGGAGCTCCTCCCTATCGTGATCTTGCTCCCTGTTCTACTCCGTGACGGTGAAGAAAGGTAGGAGAGGGACGTCGCTGCCCGTCGGAGGAAGGCAGGGGAGGATGGGTAGCCCCCTAGCAGAGGGAGATAAGGGGAGCCCGACGCACACCCGCCGGAGGAGGGAGGGAGATGAGGGCGCCGGCAGAGGGAGGCAGGGAAAACAGCGCCGCTGGCCTTCGAAGGGGGCGTCGGGTAGGCCATCAGATGCGGCGCCGCTGACCGTCGGAGGAGGCACGGGTCAAGATGGCAACGGGTATGTACCCGACGGGCAGTGGTCACCCACACCCGTACCCGCCAAAACAAATTTTAATCCGTCAGGTTACCCGTACCCGCACATGGGTAGGAAAATACTTCCATACCCGTACCCGGCGGGTAATTTGTACCCGACGGGTAATCCGCACCCGAAAGCATACCCGAGCATCACAAGCTATCTTCTTCTATTTCGGAGTGCTCCACCATGGCGCCGACTCCGACGCACGACGACTGAAGCTGCAGGTCCAGTCCAGTCGAGGTAGAGGCCGTGAGGGCGAGGGGCGCTGCATGCTTGATGCTGCGGACCTGCGGTGCGGGCGGCAGCGGGCGGCGTTGCGTCCAGCGCTTGCATGATGAGAGCGGCGGCTCCTTGCTCATGGAGTCATGGTGGCTGGGAGCTTGACTGTGTCCTGCTGGACGTGCGGCCTTGGGACGCGCGGCCGCGAGGGGCGAGTCGCGACTCGCAAGTCGCGAGGGCCTCTCGAGTCTCGACCGCACGAAGCCGCGACCAGCGTCGCCCGCGAGCATGTTGCGGCTGCGGGCGGCTGGGACTGGGAATGGAGTAGGGACTATGGATTAGGGATAGGGTTCCAGAGTTCAACAATATATATACTAGGAGGATTTGAGCCAAATTCATGGGCTATATGGGCTGAAATGAGTTAGATATTTGGGCTGGTTTGTTTTTGTCTACGGGTATTTTTTACCCGCGAGTAAGCGGGTATGGGTAGTATATATCTGCACCTGTACCCGTCATACCCGATGGGTATTGAATTTTACCCATTATCGTACCCACGGGTATAAAAATCATTCCATACCCATTGTCTTATCGGGTAAAACCCGTCGGGTAATCGGGTTCCGGGTACCCATTACCATCTTGAGGCACGGGGTTGGCCGATTCCTCCCAATTCGGAGGTGGAAGGCTCGGTTTTGAGGAAGAGGTATTTTAGTTGTGGGTTGATTCCATGATAGTTGCTCCTCAATACCAACTCATAATTCCACGGAGATCCAAACAGTGGTATCGTGATATCTGATTCCAATTCTCAATTCTGAGCTCCAATACTAACAACCAAATGGGGCCTAAAGGGAATTAGATAATAAACAAAAAGAAAAAACAGTTGCTGAATTTCATACTTTAATAATTTTACTTTTCATTCATGTTCAAAGAAACATAATTTTTCTAAACCGATCCAAGCGACGGGCGAAGGTTGGTTATAGCTTAGGGTGTTAGATATCTAGGCAATTTTCGGTATATTTTAATTCCAAATATTAATATCAATTTCATGATATAGATGAGTGATAAGTTGTGTACAAGATATGTGCATGTGTTCATGTTATTCTCACTAGTAAGCATGAACAAAGAATTAAACCAGAGTAGGTTTAGTAAGTACCCTAAGGCGGGACCAGTGCCGGAGGCACCGGTTGCGCCGTTACCAGCTGGAATAGACATGCTATTCGACTGGTCTTGTTCGAAGTAGCCGAACTATGTCGATGCAGGAAGATGTTCGCAGTGCAGTCCCACGAACGGTTACGCCGGGAAGTAGACGAAGTAGTCGTTCGCACGAGCGGTTACGCCGGGAAGTAGACGAAGGAGTCGTTCAGGGAGCGAGCAGTCGCGTCAAGACGCTCCCCAAAAACCTAATTGCCCGCGTCCCGTGCAGGACCTTCAGCGAGCAGAGGTTCCGGAGGCCCTGCTCTCGCTAGACCTGTGCGCGCAGTGCTAGCGGTGGGGAAGGCAGAAAGCAGCTGAGGGAGAAGGGAGAGGTCTCCTGAAGAGGAGTACCTGGATGAGTGCTTGAGATGAGTGAGGATGAGAGGAGAGGGTGCTGGTTTATATAGGCACGATATGCCTCAGGTTCAACGAACCTGGACGTCATAAAGAGCCTTCAATGTCCGGTCATTAGTGACGACATTAACCCTCTGTTTTAATACTCTTTACTGCAAAACATCCTTCTCATCTCAGCACATCACGTCGCACCGCACCGCACGTCACGTCCGGCCGCGCACGCGCACGCGCACCGCACCGCCAGTCCGGCCGGCCGGCCGCACCGCGCCGCGCCTCGCCTCGGCCACGGCCACGGCCCGGCCCGGCCCGGCTCGGCGAGGCGAGCGAGCGCGCGCGCGCGTGTGGTTCACCGTCCTCTTCTTACCGGCTTCACAAGTGGTGTACACGAAGTCCACCTTTTAAGTCGGTTGAGATCCTCCTCAATTCCCGGTACGGAATTAAGCATCGATTCCCTAGCATTAATAGTGGGCTTTAAATTCTTTTAATGCTTTAGAAGTAATGGGCCAAGCCCATTACTCCAACAATCCCCACCAAGAAATTCAAGCCACACTAGAAATACCCTCATTCCCTCATTGATATACCAGTATTCGACAGAGACTGTTAAGTTGAACTTCCATCTAGGACAAAGGCTACACTTATTCACAACTGTGCAATGGACTATGCCTTGAATTGCCAGTTTTGTGCAAACAAGTTTGACCAGAGCCCTACACTGGTACTAGGCTGCAAAAGCATCCTCGCGGTTTGGAGCTTATAAGTCATACTCCAGGCCCTTCATGAGTTTCTAGAGAATACCCAATTCTCATAGACCATGACCAGTGGTCAAACTCATATAGGTGTGTTCCTTTCAGATGTTCTGTAGGACAACATCTTTGTTTCAAGAAAACAACTCATTTGTTTAAAAGAAACCACCTGGCACACAATAAGGTATAGACCAACCTGCCATACAGATTAGAAGAGAAATGCACCTTATACACGGAATGAGCCCTTTTCACAAAGGTTCTCTTCTCACAGTCAGACTTTAGTTTGTTTCACCATCCTAATTCACGGGATCTCCGATCACATAGGACAAGTTTCCACTATAGAATGACTCACGTGGGTCTCAAGCCCAATTCCATAGATGCATTGTCTATCACATTTCGTGAAAGATCCTTTGTAAACTGATCTGCCAGATTTTTAGCCGTCTGAACATAGTCCAGGGCTATAACTCCGGAGTTTCTCAATTTTCTGACAGATTTCAACCGCCTTTTCACATGTCTAGATGACTTCATGTTATCCTTTGAACTATTCACCTTGACAATTACCGTTTGATTGTCACAGTTCATTAGGATTGCCGGTAATGGTTTTTCAACTATTGGCAAGTCCATAACGAAGCCACTCAGCCTCAGCGGTTTGGAGCTTATAAGTCATACTCCAGGCCCTTCATGAGTTCTAGAGAATACCCAATTCTCATAGACCATGACCAGTGGTCAAACTCATATAGGTGTGTTCCTTTCAGATGTTCTGTAGGACAACATCTTTGTTTCAAGAAAACAACTCATTTGTTTAAAAGAAAACCACCTGGCACACAATAAGGTATAGACCAACCTGCCATACAGATTAGAAGAGAAATGCACCTTATACACGGAATGAGCCCTTTTCACAAAGGTCTCTTCTCACAGTCAGACTTTAGTTTGTTTCACCATCCTAATTCACGGGATCTCCGATCACATAGGACAAGTTTCCACTATAGAATGACTCACGTGGGTCTCAAGCCCAATTCCATAGATGCATTGTCTATCACATTTCGTGAAAGATCCTTTGTAAACTGATCTGCCAGATTTTTAGCCGTCTGAACATAGTCCAGGGCTATAACTCCGGAGTTCTCAATTTTCTGACAGATTTCAACCGCCTTTTCACATGTCTAGATGACTTCATGTTATCCTTTGAACTATTCACCTTGACAATTACCGTTTGATTGTCACAGTTCATTAGGATTGCCGGTAATGGTTTTTCAACTATTGGCAAGTCCATAGGAGCTCACGAAGCCACTCAGCCTCAACAGTGGCGGTATCTAATGCTGTGAGTTCTGCTTCCATAGTTGACCTCGTTAAGATGGTCTGCTTGCAAGACTTCCAGGAAACAGCTCCACCACCAAGTGTAAACACATATCCACTTGTGGCCTTTATCTCATCAGCATCAGAAATCCAATTTGAATCACTATACCCTTCTAGTACCCTTGGGTACCCGGTGTAGTGAATTCCATAGTTCATTGTCCCCTTCAGATAGCGCATTACTCTTTCAAGAGCCTTCCAATGATCATCTCCCGGGTTTGAAACAAACCGGCTCAGTTTGCTTACAGCAAACGAGATGTCAGGTCTTGTAGCGCTCGCTAAATACATTAATGAACCAATGATCTGAGAATATCTCAGCTGATCTCGCATTATCCTTTTGTTCTTTCTAAGAATTAAACTGGCATCATATGGTGTTGAGACAGGTTTATAGTCGCTATAACCAAAGCGACTTAACACCTTCTCCACATAGTGAGACTGTGTAAGAATCACCCCACCATTGATCTCTTTTACCAGTTTTATATTAAGGATAACATCAGCTTCTCCCAGATCCTTCATCTCAAAATTTTGAGATAAAAACTCTTTGACTTCCTTAATCACATTAAGGCTAGTGCCAAAGATCAGTATGTCATCCACATACAAGCACAAAATCACTTCTTCAGCCCCACCATAGCGATAGTACACACATCTGTCAGCTTCGTTCACAACAAAGCCAGCAGAGGTCAAAGTTCTATCAAACTTTTCATGCCACTGCTTAGGCGCTTGCTTGAGACTATATAAAGATTTTAACAACTTACAAACCATTCCTTCTTGACCCTTTGATACAAACCCATCCGGCTGATCCATATAGATCTCCTCTTCTAACTCTCCATTGAGGAAAGCCGTCTTAACGTCCATCTGATGAACGAGAAGACCATAAGAGGCTGCCAGGGAAAGTAACACTCGAATTGTGGTCAATCGGGCAACTGGTGAATAAGTGTCAAAGAAATCTTCTCCTTCTTTTTGGGTATAACCCTTGGCCACAAGCCTAGCCTTGTACTTTTCAATAGTACCATCTGGCCTAAGCTTTTTCTTGAACACCCACTTGCATCCAACCGGTTTACATCCATAAGGACGTTCAACGACCTCCCAGGTTCCATTAGACATAATAGAATCCATCTCACTCCTTACTGCTTCCTTCCAATAGTCGGCATCAGGAGATGAATATGCCTCTTCTATGGTTCTGGGTGTATCATTTATGAGGTATACAATGAAATCATCACCAAAAGTCTTTACAGTCCTTTGTCTCTTGCTCTTTCTCGGAGCATCATTGTTATCCTCCTCAGGATTTTCTACAAGTGTATGTTCATTGTGTTCTATCGGCTCAGCAGAGCCATCATCCTCGATGAACTCTTGCCTAGATGAACTTGTTTCATCTCTCATGGGAAAAATATTTTCAAAAAATATAGCATCTCTGGACTCCATTATAGTACCAACATGCATGTCAGGTACTCCAGATTTCACTATTAAAAATCTATATCCAACGCTGTGAATAGCATAACCTAGAAAGATACAATCCACAGTTTTAGGTCCAAACTTACATTTCTTGGTTATTGGCACACTCACTTTTGCCAAACAACCCCATGTACGTAAGTATGACAGTGTTGGCCTTTTGTTCTCCCATTCCTCGAATGGAGTTATCTCTTTATTCTTTGTAGGAACACGATTTAGGACATGACATGCAGTCAATATAGCCTCACCCCACCATTCCTTAGAAAGTCCCGCTGTATCTAACATGGCATTAACCAAATCCGTTAGAGTGCGGTTCTTTCTTTCGACAACCCCATTTGATTGAGGTGAATAGGGAGGCGTCCTTTCATGAATAATACCATGTTCCTCGCAGAATAAAGTAAATAAATTTGAGAAATACTCGCCACCACGATCTGACCTAACTCTTTTGATCTTTCTCTCAAGTTGGTTTTCTACTTCAGCTTTATAGATTTTGAAGTAGTGTAAAGCTTCATCTTTTGACTTCAACAAATAGATGTAACAAAATCTAGTATTATCATCAATCAAAGTCATGAAATATTTTTTACCACCTTTTGTCAACACTCCATTCATTTCGCACAAATCGGAATGAATTAATTCTAAGGGTGCCAAGCTCCTTGCCTCCGTGGTCTTATGAGGCTTACGAGTTTGTTTTGATTCAACACATACATGACACTTAGAATTTTTGACAAAAGTGAACTTTGGAATTAAGCTTAAATTAGCTAAGCGCATCATACAACCAAAATTAACGTGACAAAGCCTCGAATGCCAAACATTTGTTTCATCAACGTTAATAACATTGTATGCAATTTTATTACAAACATCTGACAAAGAAAGACGGAACAAGCCTCCGCTTTCATAACCTTTTCCAACAAAAGTACCAAACTTAGACAAGATACATTTATTGGACTCAAAGACTAATTTGAAACCATCTCTACACAGTAGAGAGCCGCTGACTAAATTCTTCTTGATGGTGGGGACATGCTGCACGTTCTTCAGCTGCACGGTCTTCCCCGAAGTAAACTTCAGATTTACCGTACCAACACCAAGAACACGCGCATGTGATCCGTTCCCCATCAGCAAGGAGGAAGTCCCGCCGGTCTGGTAAGAAGAGAACAAAGAAGCATCAGCACAAACATGAATATTAGCACCAGTGTCAACCCACCACTCGGGTGAACCAAAGACTGAAAGAACAGTAGGTAATAAATTACCGTACCCCGAAGTTCCTCTAGGCTCGCTAATAACCATGTTGGCGGAGTCGTTGCCTTTGCGGTTCGGACACTTTGCAGCAAAGTGATCCGTACTAGCGCACACATAGCAAGCTCCCGTTTTCTTCTTCTTAAAAGTGGTTGTCTTCTTAGTCTTTGGTTGGTTCTGCGGTGGCTTTTTCTTGTTCTTGTGGGAGTTGTTCTTCTGAACAAGATTGGCACTTGAAGCACCAACAACTCCTTTCCCACGTATGTCCTTTGCTCTCGCCTTCTCCTCAACATCAAGAGTCCCTATGAGTCCATCTATTGTGAACTCCTGTCTCTTGTGTTTTAGAGAAGTAGCAAAGTCCCTCCAAGAAGGTGGCAGCTTAGAGATTATACCTCCGGCCACAAACTTATTGGGTAACACACATGGGGACTCTTTGCTGCAATTTTTGAGATCTTTTGCCAGAGTATGTATTTCATGAGCCTGTTCCACTACAGAACGGTCTTCGACCATCCTGTACTCAAGGAACTGCTCCATGATATACAACTCACTCCCGGCGTCAGATACTCCATATTGAGCCTCAAGAGCATCCCACAATGCTTTGCCAGTTGGCAGCCGGATATAAGAATCCACCAGGTTATCACCGAGAACACTAATGATCAAGCCTCGAAAGAGGATATCAGCCTCATCGAACGCACTCCCTTCCTCTGGAGAGAATTGTTCAGGCTTACCCTCTTTCACATGGATCACTCTCGATAGTGTTAACCACAGTATAAGCCGCTCTTGCCAACGTTTGTAATTTGAACCATCAAAAGGTGGTGGTTTGATTGATGCAGCAAAGCTAGATACCGAAAGCCTATTAACACAATTAGGTTTTTGGATTGTTAGATATCTAGGCAATTTTCGGTATATTTTAATTCCAAATATTAATATCAATTTCATGATATAGATGAGTGATAAGTTGTGTAAAAGATATGTGCATGTGTTCATGTTATTCTCACTAATAAGCATGAACAAAGAATTAAACCAGAGTAGGTTTAGTAAGTACCCCAAGGCGGGACCAGTGCCGCAGGCACCGGTTGCGCCGTTACCAACTGGAATAGACATGCTATTCGACTGGTCTTGCTCGAAGTAGCCGAACTATGTCGATGCAGGAAGATGTTCGCAGTGCAGTCGCACGAACGGTTACGCCGGGAAGTAGATGAAGTAGTCGTTCGCACGAGCGGTTACTGTGCTTGAGATGAGTGAGGATGAGAGGAGAGGGTGCTGGTTTATATAGGCACGATATGCCTCAGGTTCAACGAACCTGGACGTCATGAATGGCTTTGATGAGCGGCAGTTAATGTGCCTCAGGTTCAACGAATCTGGACGTCGTAAAGAGCCTTCAATGTCCGGTCATTAGTGACGACATTAACCCTCTGTTTTAATACTCTTTACTGCAAAACATCCTTCATCACGTCGCACCGCACCGCACGTCACGTCCGGCCGCGCACGCGCACGCGCACGCGCACCGCCCGTCCGGCCGGCCGGCGCGCCGCGCGTCCGGCCGGCCGCGCCGCGCCTCGCCTCGCCTCGGCCTCGGCCCGGCCCGGCCTGGCGAGGTGAGCGAGCGCGCGTGTGGTTCACCGTCCTCTTCTTACCGGCTTCACAAGTGGTGTACACGAAGTCCACCTTTTAAGTCGGTTGAGATCCTCCTCAATTCCCGGTACGGAATTAAGCATTGATTCCCTAGCATTAATAGTGAGCTTTAAATTCTTTTAATGCTTTAGAAGTAATGGGCCAAGCCCATTACTCCAACATAGGAGTGGCCATGCACCCAAAGAAATTTACAAACATAATGGTTAGATCCAATTTTTTATTATCATACACCCCTAAGCTTAACTTTATGCACCCACAAATCAAACATATTTTTTGTTTTAACTTCGCCACTGCAATCAAATATGATCACATCTAAACGTTTTAGCACTGGAGGTTTGAAAGAAGCTTAGTACCTTACATAATACATAGAGAGGCGAGTCCAAATGCCCAACTATTTTCCAATGATGATATAAAATATATCATATAGCTTCTACATTGCAACACTCATGCACTCTATCCGTCTCTAAAAGAATACAACTCTTCTGTCATAAAAAATTAAATAATTTTAAATTTAGTCAAATTTATATAAAAATGCTAACATTTATATCTTCAAATAAATTTAGCATGAAAATTTCAATATTAATATTAATACTATTTTGTATAAATTTGGTCAAAGTTGAAGTTGTTTGACTTCTTAGATAAAGAGAGTTCCATTTTTTTTACAATGGGAAATAGTCAACGCTCGACTATCAAGTGTATCATGTCAAATTCTGATAATGAAAAAGTAAAGAAACGGATATATAGTTTCTTGTTTGGTCTAGGCTAAAGATTATCTCGTTGTCAGGACATGTTTATGCGCTAGTTAATTGTTTGAACCCGTTTTTGTTCTCGAAAAGTGTCCAGAAGTCGAAGCTGGGCTCACTTCCCCTTTTTTTATTCCTTAATTATTTTATTATGCGAAACTTATATTCCTTAATTATTTTATTATGCGAAACTTATATTCCTTAATTATTTATTAGAAATAGAAAAATGAGAAATGAACCCATCCGGATCCGGCCGTCCGTCGGCGGCGTCAGCTACCACCTACGGCCTACGGGCCGCGTGCGGAAAACACAATCAATAGCCGGAGTCGGGCCTTCGTTCCGCCCGTGACCGCGCGAGCTAGACCCGACCCAGCAATCGGGCCACCGCCCCTTTCCTCTCCGATCCGGATCTTCCCCGCCCGCTCCGGCGAGCCGTCGCCGCGTCGCCTCCACGCGACCAGTCACCTCATATATCTATCTAGCAGACTTCCCCGCCGCCGCGCGCGCGCGCCCAACCCTAGGCTGCGCCCCCCCCCCCATTTACCTGTTTGCTCTATCAGCTCCCGAGCCCAGCAAACCCTAGTCGCCGCCGCCCATGGACATAGAGACCGACGGGCGATTCGGCAATAAGCGCGTGCACAATCGCCTCGGCCCGGGCCCCGGCGGCGCCCCGTCATCTACCACCGGCAAGGTCTGCAACTTCTGGCGCGCCGGGCGGTGCAACCGCTTCCCGTGCCCCTACCTCCACAGCGAGCTCCCCGAGGCGGCGGCGCCGCCCAAGCGCTCCGCTGGACCCGGGGGCAACGTCTGGCGCAACCCCAACACCGGAGGACGAGGAGGCGGCGGTCACAATAGATGGGGGAGGGGCCCTGGAGGCGGCAGCGGGGCTGCGACCCACAGGCCGCCGGACAGGCCCTGCAAGTTCTTCCTCGCCGGTACCGATTGCAGCTATGGGGAGAGGTGCCGCTACCCCCACAGCTACTGCATAAGCGATAGCATCACGATGCTCACCCTGCTCAAGGGCCACGAGAAGGTACGCTTAATCCCCGCTGACAACTATGCTGTCTGTCTGGTAAAACATTAGAAGTTGCTAGCTGCAATGCTCTTGATGCGTTCAGGGTGTTACCGGCATTGCGCTGCCCACTGGGTCGGACAAGCTGTATTCTGGGAGTAAGGATGGAACTGTTCGCACGTGGGATTGCCAAACTGGGCAGGTAGCTGAGGCATCATTAGCTTGAATCTTCGAGAGTTTTGTATGTTCCTTATGAAAAAAAAAGAATTCAGTACTTCTTTGCTGTTGGTGGTCTGTTAGTGTGCTGGTGTCATCACTATGGGTCGTGAAGTTGGCTGTATGATCAGTGAAGGTCCGTGGTTATTCGTTGGTATACCTGATGCGGTGAAGGTAAGTAATACTACTGTTTCTAAAGTTGGGGCCTTCTAGCCCATCATATGATTGGCTCTTTGCTTGACTCTTCTGCTTATCATTTAATTGCCTGCTCACATAATCAGTGATTGGACACTAGGCACCACTGCTGCTCGGCTAGCTCTTTTTTTTTATTCTGAAATTTATCACCATTGCTGTTCTGCATGCATGTGAATACATGGTCTATTCCTTCAGGTTTGGAATATGCAAACAGCAGCGGAAATGAATCTTACTGGACCAACTGGGCAAGTCTATGCGCTCGCTGTTGCCAGTGAGTTACTCTTTGCCGCAACACAGGTAAGCTTTCATCTTTTAGGTTATCTTTGTTTTGTCTCAGTTTTTTCTCTCGAAACTTCTGATTCTTCATTTACCGAATTCTCTTTTGGTGTGCTTGGTGCAGGATGGGAGGATTTTGGCATGGAGATTTAGCTCCGCAACTAACTGTTTCGAGCCAGCTGCTTCTCTTGATGGCCATAAGCTTGCTGTTGTTTCATTAATAGTAGGAGGCATGAGACTTTATTCAGCTTCAATGGATAAAACAATCAGAGTATGCCAAACTCGTTCACGCCCACTGACGCTCATTCTTAAGATAGATTCAATTTATGTGGGAGTAGGAGTATATGTTGCATTTGAGATTTTAAGTTCTTTGGTTGTTTGACTATTCCCTGGCTTTATATCATCCTTCACATGATGCCATTCTGTTTCTCGTGATTGAAGTTTTTGGGTGCATGTTCAATTTTAATCCCTTGTACTCAGTTATGGGTTTCTCTAGTATTTAAGTGGCAGATACTGCTATTTGACTTCTAATAACAATCATATATACAAAGGATGATGACTATGATCAGCACATGAATGTCTGTTAATATTCAGTCAAATTCGAATTTATTCTCAATCGAATGAATGCATTGGCCTGTCAACTGAATACATTATTAGTTATAGTTATCAAATGTTATTTTATTGCATATTACATTTTCCTATCAAGAGAACAAAAGTATCTTTGTCTATTTTGTTCACTTCATTTCACAAAAAATAATAACAAAATGTTTGGATTTCAGGTGTGGGATTTGGCAACATTGCAGTGCATACAGACTCTTTCTGATCATACCGATGTTGTTATGTCTGTGCTGTGTTGGGATCAGTTTCTATTATCGTGCTCTTTAGATCAAACCATAAAAGTTAGTTCCCACTTCCGATCCTTCATTTTGCTGAGTAATTTTGTAAATCCATCTATCCACGTTTCAGATGTTGCCCTTCTCAATACTGGTCATGGTTCTATATTTATTTTGTGCAGGTTTGGGCAGCTACAGAGAGTGGAAACTTAGAAGTAACATATACACACAAAGAGGAGCAGGTACAAGACCCTACACTAGTACAGTCTTAATTGCACCCAGTTTTTGTTGTGCCATAACCTGTATTGTTACCCACCAGTGTTAACCATTGAGATATAGTTATTGTCTTGTGGAAACATAACTGATTATTGAACCTGTGTAATTGTGGTCTGGCCTGCAATAAAAGGGACTAGACCAGCAGTTTGATATTGTTAACATATAATAGTTTAGTTTTTATTTGTAATTTGCGCTCACTGTTATTAGCTAACATATAGATTAGTACCTTATGGCAAAGTAGCTGGATACTGAACAGACAAGCCTAATCTAACTCGTTTCTACTTCTTGATAGTTGTGCGCTAAAAGGATCACAACTGACCTTTATTCCAGTCACATTTATTGTTACCCGATAAGTACCACCCCCTAACAGTTAGAAATGAAACACCAACCTGGCAAAGATATTACAAGACTACCTACAACTTCCAATAAAAGGGGTTTAGCCTGCAGACAGAAGGTTCTTTGAGGTTATATTTCCCATACCCACCAGGCACCAAGCACTTAAAAATCCTTAATCTTCCTAAGGGGTAATGGAGAGTAGTATTTTTAATCACCAACACCTCTAAACTGTGCTGTTACATTCTGGAGTACTGAAAACCAAGAACTTCTGACCTTTTGAATTGAGAACTACTACTTCTGTCTGTAGTCATTACTGTGCATGAGAATCTGTTCATTTTGTCAGTACTTAACATTTTTTTCAACAGTTTTCATGATTATCCTTCCTTTTTTTTTGAACATGCGATGCTGTGTTGTCTGTTCTTATGTTTTAACCTTTTTTATGCTAATGGTTTCCTTCCATCTTCAGGGTGCACTTGCCCTCAGTGGTATGCCCGATGCACAGTCAAAACCTGTGCTACTGTGTTCGTTAAATGACAATACTGTCCGCCTATATGATCTGCCATCGTAAGCAAGCTGTCATACTAAGATGTTTTCCATGATTTTATTTTTATAATATTGTTATCAGGACTTCAGGAGTGACTCTTGCTTGTTTTATAGGTTCAGTGATAGGGGCAGAATATTCTCCAAACAAGAAATTAGGGCAATACAAATGGGTCCTGGTGGTTTATTTTTTACCGGGGATGGAACTGGGGAGCTGAAGGTTTGGCAATGGGTAGATGCAGCCCAAACCTAATGAACATAGTGTGCTAGATTAGTTTTGCTCATGTGTTTTATGAGGGAGTGCTCGCAAATACACATAATGAGTTGAGGTTGTGGTTGGCGGCCGGTTCTTTTTTGGTGATATGCCCTACATTTATTTGCAAAGGATACAAGATTCAATCGATGTGGCTGGCAGTTCATGCTGGCACAAGCAGTCTGTGTTATGGACTGTAGTTTTGTCCTGGCATGAATTTCAAGACGTGAGAATAATTGCTTGTAGTTTGTAAAGCACTGCGACCAGCAAGTATCCGATCATTGCTTGGAGGTGCCGACAGTTTCAAAAGGATAGCTAATATAAAGGGTTTGTTGAGCTGCATTTGTATACGAGGAACTTGGTTGCTTTTCTCACAGCAGTGCCATTTTTCGTTGTTTGAGGACTATGAGCATCTTTACCTTCAGAGAACTGTTGAGTAATTTAATTTGGCCCAGTGAGCTAGCAATTTTTTTGCCAATCGGATCAGCTTCAGTTCTTGTGAGTTGATTTGGCCCAGTGAGTGGCAGCTAGAGCAGCACAAGTATTCGGGAGCTCCGCGCAAAGCTTGTACCAGTATTTATCTAGATTTGTGTTTAGATAGCAGCCAAGTCTTTGTTGATGTTATTGTTTCTATTTGTTGCTGAATCATGAGGACAAATGGTGAAATCATTGGAATTGTGTACTACGCGGCGTTGTACTGACTTTACATTCTTCTTCGGATCAGAAATGGGAGCAACGGTAAAATCTGTGTGCTTTGTTTTTCAGTTCACCTTTAATTTTGGAGCATAAAAATTTAACTTTATTGCACCAGAGCCGGAACGCTATTTTTTCCTATTTATTTTGTGGCTGTATTTGATTCGCTTTATTCCATTCACTGACTCGTTGCCGGACTTAAAGTTGGGTTAACCCTTCCTGCTCATGCTGTGTTCCTCGTATGGCTGTTGGTGCTACCATTTTGTTTTGAGGTATGTTATATTTTGGCGATTTGGTCTCGTCAACTGGTCAACATGAACGTAGATCAGCAGATCAGGCAGGCGTCTCGGTGACTCCAGTCCCATTTGAGTCGCTGGAACTAGAAGGCAGCCGCAGAAAGAACTTGAAAACTTTCATGACGTCCAACGTCTAACGAACCATAACGGCATAACCGGTTCCCGGTTTGTTGTTAGTGACGGATCGTGAGCCATGACAGATTCTAGATGTGCCACGGCATGTGCTTCTCGCTGGGGGCGCGTTTAATTCCAAAAAAATTTCACCTCGAAATTTGTGACTTTCCTTTTTTTTTGGGTAATCATAGCGCTTTCATTCATTCTCAGAGCGATTACAATCCACGGCTGCTAGCTCCACAAGCCAGTCCGGAATTACATCAAGCCAAACTGTATTTGATTCGCTTTATTCCATTCACTGACTCGTTTGCCGGACTTAAAGTTGGGTTAACCCTTCCTGCTCATGCTGTTTCCTCGTATGGCTGTTGGTGCTACCATTTTGTTTTGAGGTATGTTATTTTTGGCGATTTGGTCTCGTCAACTGGTCAACATGAACGTAGATCAGCATCAGGCAGGCGTCTCGGTGACTCCAGTCCCATTTGAGTCGCTGGAACTAGAAGCAGCCGCAGAAAGAACTTGAAAACTTTCATGACGTCCAACGTCTAACGAACCATAACGGCATAACCGGTTCCCGGTTTGTTTTTAGTGACGGATCGTGAGCCATGACAGATTCTAGATGTGCCACGGCATGTGCTTCTCGCTGGGGGCGCGTTTAATTCCAAAAAAATTTCACCTCGAAATTTGTGACTTTCCTTTTTTTTTGGGTAATCATAGCGCTTTCATTCATTCTCAGAGCGATTACAATCCACGGCTGCTAGCTCTCCACAAGCAAAAAAACGACCGCTCCAATGCAGAGATCGTAGAAGCACATACATGTGCCACCGAGTTTGCATCTCTCCGCACCCAACGAACACGAAACTCTGAAAAACTCTTCCCTAGCTCTATGATATCAAGACAAAGACTCCCTATAGAAGAATAAACAGCTTCCGGATCGTGGAGCAGGTGTACCAGACCTTGGCAATCGACCTCCAACACCACCTTGTCGAGACCCAATTCCAGCGCCAATTCCAGCCCCTCGCGCGCAGCCAAAGCCTCCGCCGAGAGAGCAGAGTCGACATCATCGAACCATCTCGCCGCTGCCCCAATCACCACACCCCCATCGTCGCGAATGACCACACCTATGCGCCCAGTGGACGATGTCTGATCATAACCGGCATCAGTATTCACCTTCATCCACCCCCCTTCGGGCTTCTCCCACATCACCCGAGCAGGCGGCTGTCTCGGCTGGTTCTGCGGTCGCAAGGCCAACAGCTCCTCCAACAAATTGGAGACGTATCTCGCCGCTGCTCCCGGCTCCCACACCGTTCTCCCATGCCGCCTTCCATTGCGTCTCGTCCACAGCGCCCAAGCACCACATACAATCAGAGCTGCCACAAAAGCGTTGCAGATCTCTGGCTTCAGAATATCAGTAGAAAAAGAGCAGGGGTGCAGCTTAGGGATTGCCAGCCCCTTGAGGTCCTTAACCGCCTTCCAAAAGTGCTTCGCGGTCAGACATTCGAAGAAGACATGGTGTAGAGATTCCGACGGATCACCACAAACATGACAGTGGCTTTCCGGTTCCACATGCCTCCTCTTCAATTCGGCCCGTGACGGAAGCGAATTGTGAAGCACCCTCCACCAAAAGACTCTGCATTTTGGAGGAATATCCAGCTTCCAAAGAGAGGACCACTGTGCCGACCCACCAGAGGCCGATGACTCCCCAGTCTTTGCCATGGCTGCCTCTGTCTGTTCTTGTTTGAGAAAATTATATGCCGAACGGACAGAGTAGAATCCCTTCTTCTCAAAAGCCCAAGCGAGAACATCCTCAGTTGCCCGGACACTAGGTCTGATCTTGAGCACTTCATTGGCATCGAGCATCATAAAAGATTCCCTAACCACTGACTCATCCCAATTTCTTGTGCCCGGGATGAACAGATCATGAACCTTCACCGCTGTCGCTTGCGGCATGCGCACCACTGGTTTGAGTGATCTAACTCCTGGTATCTAATTATCCTCCCACACATCAATGTCACCCGGCCCAACCCTTTTAATCAGGCCACGGGACAGGACATCCCACCCATGGAGGATTGCCCTCCAAGTGGCAGAACTTCGCCTTTTTTTGGTAGCTGAAAGAAAATCCGAGTTAGGGTAGTATTTTCCCTTCAGTACCTGAGCGCAAAGCGAATTCGGCCGCTTAATCAAACGCCATCCTTGTTTTCCCAACATCGCCTTGTTGAACAAAGCGAAATCTCTGAAGCCCATACCACCCTCACTTTTTGATCTCGTAAGCTTCTCCCATCGCAACCAGTGGATCTTATGATTGTCAAGACTACTGCCCCACCAATAATTTGATACTGCAGAGGTCAGCTTCTTACAGACTGCCGGCGACAGTCTGAAACATGACATGGGATATGTTGGCACCGACTGAACATTTGCTTTCAAGAGTACCTCTCGGGCTGCACAGCTCATGTTCTTCTCCTCCCATCCTCCCACCATACCTCGCACCCGGCTAGAGACATAGTTGAAAGCACCCGAACTTTCCCGCTCGGCAGGCGTAGGTAATCCCAGGTACTTCTCACCCAACGCTTCAGTTCGAATCTGTAGGCTGGTATGCACTGCCTCCTTGCTCTCACTGTCGCAATTGGGGCTAAAAAAGATAGCCGACTTCCCCTTATTCACAAGCTGGCCCGATCCCCTGTTGTAGTCCACAAGGATTGCCGCTACCCGGTCTGCCCCTCTCTTTGAAGCTTGGGTGAAAATCAGACAGTCGTCAGCAAAAAGAAGATGTGACTTTCCCTTTGGACACATGCATGGAGCACTAAATGTAATTAAATAACAAAACTAATTACACAGTTTGGATGTACACGACGAGACGAATCTTTTGAGCCTAATTAGTGCATGGTTAGCCATAAGTGCTACAATAACCCATATGTGCTAATGATGCGGTAAAATGACTGACTCAAAGATTTGTCTCGCGGTTTCCAAGTGAGTTCTGAAATTAGTTTTTTAATTAGTGTCCGAAAAACTCTCCCAACATCTGGTCAAACCGTTGACGTGACATCCAAAAATTTTTTATTTGGAAACTAAACGGCCCCTGGTTCTTCCTCAACAGTGTTCTCAGATCACAAGTGGGAAAGCTTTGCGATGAGAGGTAGCACAATGGACAGGATCACAGGAACGATACCGAACCGGAGACAAAAAGGCGACGCGACGCGACGCGACGCCGGCCGATCATTGTGCAATGATATACTGTTGACGCGACGCGACGCGACGCGACGCCGGCCGATCATTGTGCAATGACAAAAAGGCGACGCGACGCGACCACGATCACGCACGGCCCGGTCATTCGCGCCGCATCTCCCGCGGCCCCACTGCAGAAATTAACGGCCCGTGGCAGCGCTCCTCCGGGTCCTCCCTAGTACGGACTACGAGTACTTTAGTGATGACTGGAAGCGTCATCACTCAACGCAGATTTTGTGACGGGGATGCTGAAATCTGAATGGTGGTGACACTCTGACACATCACGCATGAGACCCCATCGATCTTTTAATTTCGTGTCGGAGGAGCACACACATCAACGATGAGACACGGCCGATGGTGCCATTAATTAGCACTAGTGCTCAGGTCATCTGCGCGGAAATAATGCATCGGGATTCTCACCTGACGTGTGATTGCAACGTACAGTAACGATGACGCTGGTGAGCTTTGCTGATTCTTCCGGCGGCTTCGCCATCCACGACGACGACGACCTTCGTAAAGCTGGCACGAGGAGGGAATATCCGTCGGTACATTCCTTACAATCCTGTGAAAGCTAGTGCTGTACTACGTAATATCTGCAGCCGTCCATGTGCCCGGCGCACCGATGGCACGGAGACAAAAAGGCGACGCGACGCGACGCGACGCCGGCCGATCATTGTGCAATGATACTGTTGACGCGACGCGACGCGACGCGACGCCGGCCGATCATTGTGCCCTCCGGGTCCTCCCTAGTACGGACTACGAGTACATTAGTGATGACTGGAAGCGTCATCACTCAACGCAGATTTTGTGACGGGGATGCTGAAATCTGAATGGTGGTGACACTCTGACACATCACGCATGAGACCCCATCGATCTTTTAATTTCGTGTCGGAGGAGCACACACATCAACGATGAGACACGGCCGATGGTGCCATAATTAGCACTAGTGCTCAGGTCATCTGCGCGGAAATAATGCATCGGGATTCTCACCTGACGTGTGATTGCAACGTACAGTAACGATGACGCTGGTGAGCTTTGCTGATTCTTCCGGCGGCTTCGCCATCCACGACGACGACGACCTTCGTAAAGCTGGCACGAGGAGGGAATATCCGTCGGTACATTCCTTACAATCCTGTGAAAGCTAGTGCTGTACTACGTAATATCTGCAGCCGTCCATGTGCCCGGCGCACCGATGGCACGAGAACACGGCTGCGTGGAAGTCGCCAGCCTCGACTGCAGAAAAGAAGGCGACACGGGGAGTTTGGCTTATTATATATCGTACACCGGCAGGTGTTTTGAGCATATGTATTGCACTTGCAGCCCACCCCGTGACAAATATATATGACACTTTTGACGAAAATCTGGTCAATATTTTTGAGATAGCTTTTAAAATGTTTAGTTTGAAAACATAAGAGTATACCGATTTGTCTTGAAATTTAAACACTTTAGTAACCCCGTTCTTATTAGGCGTTGTAACTATATTCTAATAGAAAAGTTTTCACAGTTAAAACTAGTGGGTTATTGCATCCGACTCAAATTAAAGATATCTGGACAAAGGATGAGTTTTGTCAACAAAAAAAAACAATGGGTTCTCCCATATCCATATGGTGGAATAACATGCAGTGCTAAGTTTTGGCATAAATTCATTTTGTCAAGTGTTTTTTTAATATTATGATTTAGTCTCAGTTTAATTAGGAAGCAAATGCGGTTTCAAGATGAACTCAACCTCGAAAAGGAATTCAATTAGCTGTCCAGTTAACCCATTTATCTTTCATAATAGGTTGAAATGGATATTGCCTGTCACTTGAAAATAAGGTTGTTTCTTTTCAGCAAGTTTTTTGTTTGTTAAACAGGTTGACGTTCCACTGGGAATGGAATAACAAAGGCTTTTGGCAGTTTGTGGATCGAGATGTGATTCGCTTTTTTTAGTAAGAGTTTCTTTCTTTTGGTGTGCTCTTCCTGGAACTGGTAATAGGCTCAATTTGGTGCATTCTACTTTGATGTTATGGTCTTTACAATCCTTGAATTGTTTGAACCAGACTCTCATTAATGGTCACTATATTTGATTTGCTCCCAAATGCGCTTATTTTTATTGTCTTTCTGGTATTTGGATTCTATTTATTTCCACCACCTCATATTCTTAGCTCTTTTTTCAGCAGCCACCCTGGAAAGTTTATTAATAAGATTTTACAGACGTTCCTAGGGCTTCCAAATACATTAGCCAATATGAGACGTAAACATGTAAGTCAGCCAGGTCTAAAATCCACTTTTCATTCAGTCTTATTTCTTTCTTTTTGAGTCCTAAAATTTTTTGCAATTATGGTATCCTATCTTAAAGGCCAGCCCTATATTTTCTTAAGAAATTTTTTTTAGAAAATTTCATGAGATGGGAATTTGTATCAGAGAGAGAAAGAAATGGCTTCTCTGCTTGAGAATTGCTATGAGGCGAAGATTCAGGTAGACAAAAGATTCGTCATGGGGAGGCAGGCAAGGGGAAAAGGGATGTTTGCTTTGGTACCTGTCAATCATTTTGAATCCCGCTTTCATTGACCTTGAAGTCTGAGAGAAGGCTTTTTCTTTCTATTAAAAGATCACAAATCAGAGGGGTGATCAGTCCTATTTCAATCCTTCATCTTCTTATGAGTAGCCGCCGCGGGGGGGGGGGGGGGGTCTTCAGTCTGAATCCTCCACTAGCATTGGACCAACAGTCAGTCTAGCTCTCGCTCTTATCCAATTTCCTTATCCTTTCAGGGCAAGGTCGGAGTAGTAGGCAAATACAATTTCTTTTGTTGCATGTGGACCCGCTTGTGAGACTGAAGAAATTGAAGCTAAATGACAATCTGAACCTACTTGCTTACATGATCTTTAAGAAACTGTGGACTTTTGCACCTTTCTGTCTAGCTTGAGTTATCTTTTAGTTCTCTCCCCTCGGCAAAGTGGATAGGAAAGAGTCTTGCTTCCATTCCACTAGCCAAGAATAAGGAGAGTGACTTTCTCTTTTGAACCTCTTAAGCTGACTTGAAAAAAAATAGTGGTACACCCCTCAGAGATTTAGGGACCACCATGCTCGTCCACTTTCTTGATAAACGACTCGATGCATTTTCTCTTCCTTGCCGCTGAGACTGAGACATATCAAAAAGATCTATTACTAAAAGGAGATTGGGATCATCCTATGGTTACCGGATGATGGGAATAACTAAGCAGAAATTTGGAAATGAGCACGAAATGTCTATAAATGAATTTTCTCATTATTTGTTATTTCCGGGTCTTTTCGTTGCATTCACTTACAACAAGAAACAACCACCAGCGTTTGGTGCAGCACCTGCATTTTGGTGCATTCTTCTTTCTTTCCTTGGTCTTTCATTCCGTCATATTCCAAATAACTTATCTAATTACAACGTATTAACCGCTAATGCACCTTTTTTTAATCAAATCTCAGGGACATGGTCTAATCATGAGGGTAGTATTTTATCATGGTGTTGGATCCCAAGTTTTTATGGATTCTTTTTTTGTTACCGGGGTCGACCCCAAAGCCATAATGTCTCAAAACGCAGAGGCTATAGATAAACTTTTCTTTTTTCCTTTGTCTCGAACTTCGTGAAAAACTCCATTCTATCTCTCCAACAAAAAAGTGGGGCTGCGCCCCAGTTGTACACTCCCTTCGTTCGGGGAACCCTTGTTGATTCTGAACTTCGTTCGCAAAGTAAGCGTCCTTTTAATGGGCCAGCCCTTTTTAATGCGCCGCTTGACCCAGTTTTGAAAATGAGCTTTGCTCTTCTGGGCGCTGGGCGCTCCCGTGGTTCGCGAGAAGGAAAAAGGACTAATCTTTTGTTACATCTGGCACGAGATGAAAAAGAGAGAACTTCGTCTATCGATGAATAGCAGATTGACGGAGCTCTTGGCATTGCTTTGTTTTTCTCTCCTTTCCTATCAGCGAGTTCCGATCCTTTTGTTCGAAATTTCTTCGTTCGTACCGAACCACTTGCAGAATCAAATCCTGTTCCACAAGATCCTATATCAGCTATACATCCTCCTTGCATTTATGCCGGAGATGTCGCCAGTGCTATGGGCTTTGGGTTATGTAGATAAAAAATGATGAATAGGATTGTGGCACTCCACTCGCCGCCAATGCGGAAGGATGCCGCCGAAAAGAATGGAACGCTGCTTCGCTCTGCTGGATGCGTCGGATCCCATATCCATATAAGAAGCTCGCTCTTTACCCGATCATTCAAACATTTTGTGGGCGGCGCGCCTGCTCTATTGTTGCGTAGCAATAGAAGCCTGCTCATGCTGCTTCGGCGGCGCTTTTTTGCCTTCTCTTCGCTCTGGACAGGAGCGCTAATGGACACGGGGAGGGAGCAGGCGAAGCGTGTCGTTCGTAATGGAAAGAAAGACACCACTACTTCGCCTCTTTGTTGGACCGCCGGCGCGAACACAGTGGTCTCTGACCAGGACCAGGAACCAATTCGAATTTGGATCTTGACATGTTGGTTGTTTTTAACCGTAGGCATCTCGCCAGGAAGTTGGTGGGCTCATCATGAATTAGGTCGGGGTGGCTGGTGGTTTCGGGATCCCGTAGAAAATGCGTCTTTTATGCCTCGGGTATTAGCCACAGCTCGTATTCATTCAGTAATTCTACCCCTTCTTCATTATTGGACCTCGCTTCTTAATATTTTGACTCTTCCATGCTGTGTCTCAGGAACCTTTTCAATACGTTCCGGATTGCTAGCTCCCGTTCATAGTTCTGCTACAGACGATACACGAGGAAGATTTTTATGGCGGTTCATCCTTCTAATTACAGGCATATCTATGACTCTTTTTTACTAGATGAAGCAGGAGGCATCGGTCCGTAGAACCTATAAAAAAGAGATGGTTGTGGCGCGTAGTACTCTTGTGCACCTACGTCACTCGGCTCGCGCGCAACCCCGCCCCGTTATGTTATGGAAGAATTTTGCTTCTTGCTAGGCTGGTTATTCAGAGCCAGCAACTGGCTGCCGGATTTCGTCCCGTCCGTAGCGCTTCGGAAGTCACTCTGGCGTGGCGCAGCTGGATACTTCTGATCAATAGGAATAGGTGTAGGAATATGGGGTATCAAAAACAAAATTTTTCTACCGCATAAACCAGGATTACTGCAGTTATAGATCACGGGATTACCACTAGACGCGTGGTTGCGGAACTTCTGTAGCACGTCGGTGTAGTGCAGATGGAAGCCGGCAGTGCAGTTGCGAGAACCTCCTCTCGTGCGGCTCGTCCTTGTGCAGCAGATGTGGCACCTCCAAGGTATCCACACGTACGGGAAGAAGTGTCGCGATCCGGACTGCTAGGTCCGCGAAGGCGACCTAGGGCTTGGGCGCGAAGGAGGGGAGGCACTGTAGCACGCTACGGCTACTGTTCACGGCGGCGTTAATGTTCACGTGAACAGCAACCGTGAATAGTAAAAGGTCTAGGGTTTAGGCGCCCCCTTCCCTCTGTTTATATAGCCCCTCAGGTGGGCTGTCTTGGGCCCCACCTTGGGCGCCCCCTTTTAGGCCGAAAAGGCCCATTAGTGCACCTAAGCCTAGTCTAATTCGGATCTCATCCTTATCAGGCTTCTTTCCCTTAAGTGTGTGACCCTATGAGCTCATATGCGAATAGACATGGCCCGAGTACTCTTACTCGACCCAATAGTAGACAGTGGCCTCTAGCAAGACATGTCAACTCCTATACTCACACAAAGATCATATCAGATGAGCCGCCACAATATCATATACATGCTGTTCCCTTTGCCTCACGATATTTGGTCTAGTTTAAAGCCGACCACTCTTTCTCGATCCTGTGATTCGGAATACTTGGTTAACTCTTAACCCCAGCATGGCCATGCATTTCCTGATCCGAATCACTCGAGGGCCCCAGAGATATCTCTCTCTTGTAGAGAGGGGCAAATCCCATCTTGACCGACTATGTCTCACAGCATGTTTCTTGACAGACCCGAAAGCCACCTTTATGACTACCCTGTTACGGTGCAGCGTTTGATGGCTCCTAAGTAAGTCGGTTCACATCTTGAGTACATACGACGATCTCAGGTCTTAGGACACAGCGTACATATTGTGTAATGAGAAGTCATAATCTCGTGTTGGGTCAGTTCAGTCTCATGTCTCACATGAGCCCACATTATTAGTTTGACATCCCCATGTCCATGACTTGTGAAACATAGTCAATCAACTAATATATGTGCTAGTCTAATATTTATGTGTGTCCTCACATAAACTCCGACTAGGAACATTTTAGAATATTCATACAAGTATAGAGTTTCACAAATACTTCACATAAGCATTAATCAATACAAGTTGTCATCCATGAATATTCAAGGTACACTTTATTAACCATGAATACAAGGAAATATGATTGCCTCTAGGGCATATTTCCAACAATAGGAGGAAAAAAAAGCTTATGATGAGCATCTATTGGAGTCGATCGTTTCCAAGATCTAATTCGAGTTTCTTATTATGTAGTGGAAACGCCTCACAATCTTCTGTTTTACGCTTACGCTTAAGGGAAGAAATGTTCTTGGTGGATGCAGGCCTTGGTACCCCCAAAATTTGTATGCAAGATGAGCTTACAGGACTGCCAATCAAGCGAGCCAGGTTTGAGAATAAGGTGGGATCCAAGAATGTAGTGGCTGGTGAATCACTGATCAAAAAGCGGATTTTTGAGAGATTCTTCATCGATCTAGTGGCCGGTGAATCACTGATCAAAGAGTGAGCAACCGCCAAGTTTAATGATTTTGTGGGATCCCTGGATGTAGCGGCTGGCGAACCGCTTCTTCTTCCACAAAGATTCAGACAAAACCGAGCTTGGATAGAACTGAAGAAGATTTGGCGAATGAAGAAAAAGGTAAAAGGGTTTAAAATTAAGAAAATCAAAAGGAGGCTATTCAGTAGCCATCGCAGGTTTCATTACTTTTCTTCCATTCAAATTCAAAAAAGGTCTTTAAAAAAAAGGATAGCGAAAGCTCAATTCACCATTGATAGCTTTATCCCTAAAAGGAGGGATATTGTGATAATAGCGGCAGCAAACAAGAACTTGAGGGGAAAAAAAGATAGAAAAAATTATTAATAATCCGAAGCCCACCTTAATCCATTTTGTTGAGGATCTTGCACTTATTCCGGCCCTATATTTACATGAACGATGCGCCACATCCACCACATTACCATGGACAAAATATTGCCAGGACAAAATGTGAAGGTAGGCAATGTCACTTGTTGTCTTCATTGAACCATGGAATGGGTGTCCACTTGCATTGTCTCATATACAGAGAAATCGATTGAATAATATTTTAGATATAGTGGTGAATTACTTTATGTTTTATTGTTTAATGTTTCATTCATCTCTTTATCACTAGAGATAACAATGCTTGTTTGGACGAGATAAGCAACAACCATTTGAAAAGTCGTGGACGCGCACTTGACCCTCGGAGCTTCAATCATAGACAGGTATCCACCTTCTGTTTACATGTAGTAAAAATTATAGAACATTTATACCTTATCAACGTCTGCTACCGTGCTAGTTTATATGTCTGCGAAGCAAGTCCTTGATATTCACCTGGACATTTTGAGACATCACCATAGTACCTGTCATATATACCAAAATAACACTACTTTGTACCAACAATTATTCAACTAACACGTGCACGAAAAAAATGTTATTTCTTCTGAAACTTTATGTTAACACACAAACTGGGAAGCACATGCTCATTTGGACTGAACAAAGTTCACGCTTAACTTAATTGGCTCTGGCTGATCGAGATCGATCACGCACAATGATCAGCACTTCCCATCCATAGCAAATGCACTCCAGATATTTCACACGCCATGTCAACCAATAGCTACTGTGGCATGTTCACCACAGCTTTGGAGATTCTCCGTCGAAAATCGCCCTAACTTTTTTTTGCTAGAGGATGAGGAGCTAGTGACTGGGACTGAAAAGAAAGGGGTGGTTGGCCTCTGGGGACTCGTTCTTATTCTACATCGCCCGGAAGACGACGACGTTTTGGGTAGGTATCTTTGAATATTCTCGGGTTTATTCCCTGAGGAACTGACAGAGTGACCGTCTGCGTCTGAACTTTACATCGGCGTTCCATCAGCAAGTACATGGCACAAAAACCTTTTGCCGTGTTTGGTTAATTTCGCGTACGTTTTTCGAGAAAAAAATCTCGTATGCATGGAGTACTAAATAAAGTCTATTTGTAAAATCTGTTCCTAGAGTACTAAATAAAGTCTATTTGCAAAACCTTTTCAGGAACGGATGTAACTTTTCGCGATGAATCTAATGACGGTAATTAATTGATGATTTGCTACAGTGATGCTACAGTAATCATCCTCTAATAACGCGGTCAAAAACCTCATTAGATTCGTCTCGCGATTTACACGGGGGTTGTGGAGGTGGTTTTGTAATTATACTTTATTTAATACTCGTAATCAGTGGTCAAAGTAGGGTGAAAAAATTTTCACCCTACAACCAAACACGGCCAAAGTTGAGTAGATATTGGATTGTGGATGCAAACATCAGTACTTGCGTTGTCACACGATTCGCGGAGTGGCCTCATCGGATCCTCCTTTGACCATTGTATTCAGGAAATTTAAATTGATCTTAATTCTTCTCATTTTATCAGATTGAAATTAAATCATCTAGTTGAGAAGATTTGCGCCGTCAAATACTCATGCTTGTGTTAGCAGACTTCTTTTTTCAGGTCCAAGATCATACCACAGCCCTTATACTATAGTCTTAATTAAAAGGCAGTTCTTCATCTGTCTTCGTTTGAATGCCCTTATACCACGATTGCTACTTGCTAGTTCACTTATCATTTTTTTTAGGGCAGTTCGCTTGTCATTAGCGTAGTGATATGATCTTACTAGCAGGCTCGATGTCTTATTAATATATGCAGATCCCACTTTTTGAATCTAATAGCATCTTTTTATTTAGCATGGTGATCTGAAGATCACTTTGAGAGCGCGTGATGAATGCAACCATGTGAAATAACGAAGTGATTCTGTTTTTTCGAACGGGATGTTGAGGTGATTTTCAGGTGAGGGTGGATCGACGCTAATTACGCGCAAGGTTGTAGCTCGTTTATGTTCCCTAGACTGTCGTTTATTTTGCGGTGCGCCGACTCCCACCAAAGCCGCGCCCCAATCCAACCATCTGGATCTGGATGGATCCATCCGGAAGGAGGAGGAGGAGCAAGGGAACAAGAGCAGAGGTCGCGGGTGGCGAGGCAATTTCGGCCACACCCACGGCGCCTCCAAAACCAAAAGGCGTCGTCGTCCCGATCGAACCCGCCACGTCCGCATCGGCGATACGGCCCCGCAGGCAGAGCGCGCTGTCTCTCCGCCACAACCCCGGCGAGGCGAAGGCGAGAGCGAGACCCCCCTTCTCCGTCTCCACACGGCCGCGCACCACCGTCTCCGCGCGTCGCCGCTATAAATACCTCCCCGGGCCTCCTCCTCCGACTCCCACCTCCCATGCCAGACGCGTACTGACAGCCAAACCCATTGCGTTCGTCCGCCCCGCCCGCCATTGCAGCGAAGCCCCTCGGATTGGTTCCTCGCCGCGGCGCCCGTCGATCGACCACCAACCGGTCCGCATGCGCGCCCGTGCATGAATCCTCCTGGCTCTGTTGCCTTTGTTAATCTGATGGTTGCCAGCTGGAGCGGATAAGCTGCTGCTCCCGTCTGCCGGTTCTGCGCGCGCTCGCTCGCGATCGAGCTTTGCTTATGATCATCTAGCCACCAGCGAGAGGGGATCGGTCGCTCCGCAAGATCGGAGGAAGAGACGGAACGGAACCGCGCGCTGAACCGAAGAACGCGCCCCACGGTGAGCCAGCTGTTCTGTTCAGTTCTGTTATTCTCGTGTTTAAAGTTTAAACCTGAAATAAGATTTTATCTCCTCTTCATGTTGCATGCGCCGAATTTCTGGCATTTTGTTCGGTAACTCTGAACATTTTGCGCATTTTATTTGTTGCGCTTGGAACGTATATGTTTTTAATTTGTTCTTCTTTTCGAATGGTGGTGGTCATCGCTCTAACTATCTAGAACCAAAAAGTGACGCCGAATGAACAGAGAGGGAGGGGGGGGGGGTACCATTACATGTCTTGTTTTAGGCAACCGTTTTCAGCGGTACATTGCGCATTCCTGCTTTTTTTGTTGCGCAACCATCGGAGGATCACACTGGTGCAAAGTTGAGAGGCTGCACCAGTTTGTATGTTCTGAATTCTGATGAAGCGAAACATCTCAATTGAAAATCATTTTCTTAGTTGGATAATGACATGATTTACCTTGGATATGTGTTCTCAAGAGTCAGACATGGTGAATTTGCCCGCTAGCGCATCCTTATTTCTTCAGAATAAACGTCCTCAGCTCAACGCATCCTTTCCTGATCAATTCGCTGCTTCTGCTTGAATAATGGTTTGCTAGTACCAACTACATGCCAAACCCTGACAAAAGTGTTTGTTTCTTTTTTTCAATATAAAAACATGGCGTGCATTGCATTTCTCTATCCAGGCCCAGTAAGGCTTCAGTATCTGACATGCTCAGCTCTTCGCACGGGTAGCAAGTGCAGGAAGAGCGTAACGATGTCGTCATAAGATGCCTCTTGGGAGCCCCTAGAGCCGTTTGTGTTAGTGTTACTGCATATCTGGACAGTGATGGAGCATCCTATGTTGGCTTCATCCGACAGTGTTACTAGATGATTCTGATCCCGTTGCTTGCCACGTGCCCTGCCCTTTTGGATCTATCTGGATTTTTTTTTGCTTTAGCCAGAAATGTTAATGTTATCTTAGGGTCACTATAAAGTGTCTTTTTGTCCATCTACCACTGACACGTCGGGCTTTCAGAAAAATTTGCCTTTATTCTTGATGGACTTGGTTGGCCTGCACTTGAACAATTACGATGTGTCTTATGTCAACAATATCCATTTTCCTTGTCTCGGTACATGAGACGAGACTGAAAAATGCTCTTCAGTAAGAACAGTACGTTAGTCGACCAGTGGAAAATCTAACTGGTATTCTCAACTGATCTATACATACACTGAGTGATGATTTTCTGCAGTGTTAAGCTAACTATTCTTTTCAGTTACAGTTTCAGGTACTGAAACGCCAAAATGGTTAATTTCGGTAAGAGATTGATGGCAGACCATCTGGAGGAGTGGAGAGAGTAAGTTTCTTTGCTACTCTGTAAGTTAAGCAGGGTGCCATTGATCAGAATAGTTAGATCTTCAATCCAATTGGCTATGAGCTTCTTATTTGTGATAAAAACAGGCAAAACATGTACTCCTTCCATTCCAAACTATAAGACATTCCAACAATCTTGGGAAGTCAAAGTTTTTTATGTTTGACCAAATTTATATAATAGAATAATGACATTTGTTATATAAACTAAGTACCATTAGATTCTTTATTAGTTATATTTTTATAGTACATCAATTTGATATCATAAATCTTTATATTTCTCTCTATAATCTTGGTCAAACTTGAGATTGTTTTGACTCTACAAGATTCTTGGGATGTCTTATAATTTGGAACGGAGGGAGTACTTATTATTCTTTTGTTTTGTCATTGCCAGATACTATATTAACTACAAGATGATGAAGAAAAAGGTAAAACAGTATGTTCAGCAGACCCAAACTGGTGGTAAAAACCGCGAACAAGTTCTTAAGGAGTTTTCAAGGGTGCTCGATGACCAGGTACAAATGAACTAAATATTATTTTCTGACTGGTTTCTTTTAGCTTGAATTGTCGAAGCCTACATGTCCATTCTTCAGTGCAAGTTGACACCTTACCAAAAACCTTCATATAAGCTTCTTTCTTGCAGATTGAAAAGATTGTTCTCTTTCTTCTGCAACAACAAGGTCATCTTGCTAGCAGGATCGAGGATTTGGGAGAACAGCGTGCCGCGCTTATGGAACAGTCTGATATATCCCAGATTTGTCAGCTACGAGAGGCTTACAGGGAAGTTGGATATGATCTTGTGAAGCTCCTTAGGTTTCTTGATATCAATGCTACTGGAATCCGGAAGATACTTAAGAAGTTTGATAAGCGCTTTGGTTATAAGTTTACAGATTATTACGTCTCTACTCGGGCAAATCATCCTTATTCTCAGCTTCAGCAGATCTTCAAGCAAGTGGTAAATTCTCACGCTTCTCCCTCCTTTTTATCTGATAAGGATCAATTTTTTCCTCCTATGATGCATTGGCGAATGCAGGGCGTCGTGGCCGTAGTTGGCGCTTTGTCACGCAACCTTGCATATCTGCAGGATAATCGAGGAAGTTTTTCATCCATCTATGATCATCCATCACTAACTATCAAGGTATCTATTTTTTTCTGTTCTAACCATATTGATGCATTCCCATATGGTCTGAATTCTAATATGGAACATGTGCACCTTTTAATCTCCTATGCAGGACCCTGTCATAGAACAAATAAATCATTCAGTACAAAAACTCACGCACTCCACAAACTTCCTGCAATTCTTAGGACAACACGCACTTATCGTGGCGGAGGATATGCATAGTGGCTCTGATCTAGTTGACGACCAGAGCTACCACTTCCTGTCGTTACTGCTCAACTTAGTGAATACATTTCTGTATATGGTGAACACATATATCATCGTGCCAACTGCAGATGACTATTCAGTAAGCCTCGGCGCCGCAGCGACTGTCTGTGGTGTCATTATCGGATCGATGGCAGTTGCTCAAATCTTCTCCTCAGTATACTTCAGTGCCTGGTCGAATAAGTCATACTTCAGACCCCTCGTATTCAGCAGCATCATGTTATTTCTGGGGAACCTGCTGTATGCTTTGGCGTATGATCTGAATTCACTGACTGCTCTTATTGTTGGCCGGCTGCTGTGTGGGTTAGTTACTCCTCTCTTGGTCTATTTATGTCCAAAATCCAAATCGAGTTTGATTTTTTTGCTTTTCTTTAAGTTGCTGAATATTACAGTTTTTGTGCTAGTTTAGGTATTGTAATATCAAACTGTTCTTTGATCAAATTGGCAATATGATGTGCAGCTTGGGTTCTGCCAGAGCTGTGAACCGTCGGTACATCAGCGACTGCGTACCTCTGAAAACCAGACTGCAGGCATCTGCAGGGTTTGTCAGTGCTAGCGCTCTTGGAATGGCATGCGGTCCTGCTCTTGCAGGTTTGCTGCAGACAAAATTTAGGATCTATGGTCTCACATTCAATCAGAACACCTTACCTGGGTGGGTCATGTGCCTTGCTTGGCTTGCATATTTGTTCTGGTTGTGGATTTCATTCAAAGAGCCGGATCACATTGCTACAGATAATTCTGTCAACACGCAGTCATCTGGTTCTGGTAAACTTTTTACTCTGCCTTCTTCATTAAAGAAAAAATAGGGGCATAATTTGGATAGCTAAAAACACACGGTCATCTGATACTAGTAAACTATCTCCACTGCGTTCTTCGTTAAAGAAAAAGTAGGTGCATAGTTTAGATAGATAAATAGACAAGCATGGTCATGATCAGAAAGCATATCCTCTGACCATCAGTTAAAGATAATTTACCAATCGAATTTTCTGCCAAAATAGCTCATCGAGTAAGTGGAAATTTGGAGGATGGCCTAGGACAACCTTTGCTCCTGGATGCAAATGAGAGACAAGATGAGGATGTTGAGGACAATGACGACAACGAAGAAGATCCTGAAGAATCTCATAAACCCGCAACATCGCTTGCTGCAGCATACAGATTGCTAACGCCATCTGTGAAGGTTTCCATTATCTATCTTCTTCAGACTCTGCACTTGTATTGTCCTTACAATCATGGAGGCACAACACAACACCACCCTGTTGTGGATTACCAACTTCCCTGAGTTTCTTCTGTATTAACTTATATTCGATGTTTGCAACTTATCAGGTTCAGTTACTGATCTACTTCATGCTCAAGTTTGCCATGGAAATTCTACTCTCGGAGTCAAGTGTTGTCACCACATTCTACTTCAACTGGACAACTAGTACCGTGGCAATCTTTTTAGCAGTTCTTGGACTGACCGTTCTTCCAGTTAATGTCATCGTCGGAAGCTATGTCACCAACTTGTTTCAGGACAGGTATTTGTTACTCCCCAATCTGGAGAAGCCACTGGCCATTGCGTTGTTATTTCTTTTTTGAAGAATCATTGCGTTGTTATTTCTAGGAAGAGTATTCATGTTTACTCTACCAGCAGCTATTCTAATTATTTTCCACATATTTTTCTTGCTTAACTACCGAAGGCAAATTCTTGTGGCCTCTGAAATCATGGTGTTGATCGGCATAGTCATGAGCTTCTGTTTCACCCCACACTACTCCGTCCCACAATACGTCACGTCAGCTCTCATCACGTTCGTATTCGCCGAGGTTCTCGAAGGTAAGTAGTGACTGCAGCAAGCCAACGCACAGTCTAATCTGAATTCTGAAGCTGCGTGCAGTGTTTCTGATATCAGCATTCCACTCATTTTCTGACCTCATGTGAGCAACGCGATGCAGGAGTCAACCTGTCGCTCCTCTCCCGCGTGATGTCGTCGAGGCTCTCCCGCGGGACCTACAACGGCGGGCTGCTCTCGACGGAGGCCGGCACGCTGGCCCGCGTCGCCGCGGACATGACGATCACCGCGGCCGGTAATCTGGGGCAGAGTCGCCTGCTGAATGTCACCCTGCTGCCCTCCTTGGTGATCTGTGTGTCCTCCATCGTCGCGACGTTCTGCACTTACAACTCACTCTACTGATGGCCGATGAACCGCCTCTCGTTTTTGTTGAGCTGTGTAGCTGCTAGATCGCGTCTTGCAATGACGCTGTAAATTTCAGGCTGCTACTGCTGTAAGCTGCGAATGGTTGTAACCTTGCAACAGTGAGCCTGCAGTGTTGCAACCTTGCAACTCACTCGACTGAAGTCTGCAGTGAGCCTGCAGTGCTGCAACCTTGCAACAGTTGTAACCCGACACGGACTTGTTAAATAAATTGGCTTATTGATGTAATGCTTCAAACACGAGAGATTACATTGGCTGCAAGTTTGGACTAAGCGCAGCAGGTTCAGAATTTCTGTCAGAGATGTTCATAAAAAAAAAATCTGTCAGAGATCAGACGTTCATTTGCCAAATTCCTTTAATGGTATGCAAGTTGCAGGGAAGAAAGATACTAGCACCACAATAACAGCATAGACGTTTGAAATTTGATCGAGACGGGAAGAAAAGGTTGCTGCGTGATACAACCAAGTGAAAGCCCACTGGTAGGTTTGCCGTTGGGTGGTTGAGGCCTTTCTTTCGTCACACATCACACTCATGACATGCTCGCGCGGTCAAGCATGTAAAAATCGAAGATTTATTTTGCAGGCCGTCAAAGAAGAGCATGCATCTGTTGCTGAAACGCAGTTTTTTTCTCCCCTTTGCAACCCTGTTGAACTGATCTGATTGCTGGGGAATTGCTATGGTCCAAAGGAATCATATGTTTCTCCGAGTCGCCTCTCATTTGCCTAGCAAGTAAAGTAGCAGACAACTACGGAGCAGTGGCAATTATCTTATCCGAATCTGTCGAACAGTTTCAGGTGACATAAAGGCTGCGGACCAGGGACCACGGAGACCTGCTAAGAGCCCTGTGCGTCAACTCAAACTGCACCAAAACAAACTACCAAACCATCCAAGGACAGCTTCTTCAGCAATCTCTGGCTGCTTGCTAGCTGCCAGTATATAAGCACACCAAACTCTCTGTGTTGCCATCATCGAACTCGAAGTGAACAGCTTCCAGACGGTCCAATGGCTTCTCTCCTGATCTCAGCACAAGCAATGGCCGTCTTCACTGTCGCATGCTTCTTCGCGCTCTTGTGCATGGCTCAACAAGGTGATTTGATCTTCTCCTCTTCCGATTCAGATGTCAAATTCTGCAACTGTGGTGTGTACATCGCGACTGATTCTTGTGATCGTGGCAGTCCGAGCTGTGAACTACACCTTCATGAGGGAGGCGGTGAACGCGCCGCCGGTGGCCTACTACGACTACATCATCGTCGGCGGCGGCACGGCGGGCTGCCCGCTGGCCGCGACGCTGTCGCAGGGCTCGCGCGTGCTCCTCCTGGAGCGCGGCGGCTCGCCGTACGAGGACGGGCGCGTCCTGAGCATGCTCCGCTTCTCCGACGTGCTGGCGGACACGTCGGCGTCGTCCCCGTCGCAGCGGTTCGTGTCGGAGGACGGCGTGATCAACTCCCGGCCGCGCGTGCTGGGCGGCGGCAGCTGCATCAACGCCGGGTTCTTCACGCGCGCCGGCGCCGGCTACGTCCGGGGCGTCGGGTGGGACCCCAGGGAGGTCCTGGCGGCGTACCGGTGGGTGGAGGACGTCGTGGCGTTCCAGCCGGCGCTGGGCCCGTGGCAGGCCGCCGTGCGGCGGGGCCTGCTGGAGACCGGCGTGCTGCCGGACAACGGCTTCACGTACGACCACATCCCCGGGACCAAGGTCGGTGGGTCCATCTTCGACGCCGACGGCCGGCGGCACACGGCGGCGGACCTGCTCCGGTACTCCAACCCCGACGGGATCGACCTATTCCTCCGGGCCAGAGTGGCCAGGATCTTGTTCGGTTACAAAGGTGAGTGCGCAGCGAGCATAGTAACTCAATGTCGAAGCCGGTAATAAGCGTTATTTATTCGGCAGAAAAAAAAACAATTTGCAGTGAGGCTGGTAAGTGTAACGGCATTACCCGCCGCTTCTTTGCAATTGTTTTTCTTTGCAGGGACCAAGCCGGTGGCGCGAGGCGTGGTGTACCGCGACGCGCAGGGCGGCACCCACGTGGCGTACCTGAACCGGGGCGCGGCCAACGAGGTGATCCTCTCGGCGGGGGCGCTGGGCAGCCCGCAGCAGCTGATGCTGAGCGGCATCGGCCCGGGCGAGCACCTCCGGTCGCTGGGCATCGACGTCATCCTGGACCTGCCGGGCGTCGGGCAGGGCATGTCGGACAACCCCATGAACGCCATCTACGTGCCGTCGCCGTCGCCGGTGGAGGTGTCGCTGATCCAGGTGGTCGGCATCACCCGCTTCGGCAGCTACATCGAGGGCGCCAGCGGCGCCAACTGGAACAGCCACCCCTCCGGCACCGGCACCGGCACGCCGCCTCCCCGGAACTTGGGCATGTTCTCCCCGCAGACGGGGCAGCTCGCGACGGTGCCGCCGGCGCAGCGGACGCCGGAGGCCATCGCGCGCGCCGTGGCGGCCATGAGCCAGGTCCCCGACGCGGCGCTCCGGGGCGGGTTCATCCTGGAGAAGGTGCTGGGCCCGCAGTCGACGGGCAGCCTCGCGCTCCGCAACCTGGACCCCGACGACAACCCCTCGGTGCGGTTCAACTACTTCGCGCACCCCGACGACCTCCGCCGCTGCGTCGCCGGCATCTCGGCCATCGAGCGGGTGATCCGGTCCGGGGCCTTCGCCCGGTTCACCTACCCCAACTTCGCCTTCCCGGCCGCGCTCAACGTCACGGCCGACTTCCCCGTGAACACGCTGTACGGCGGCCGGCGCTTCGGCGGCGGCGGCGGTGACCCCCGGGCGCTCGAGCAGTTCTGCAGGGACACCGTGATGACCATCTGGCACTACCACGGCGGCTGCCAGGTCGGCCGCGTCGTGGACCGCGACTACAAGGTGCTCGGCGTCGAGGCCCTCCGCGTCATCGACGGCTCCACGTTCAACGCCTCGCCGGGCACCAACCCGCAGGCCACCGTCATGATGCTCGGCAGGTGCAGAGATCATCTCCCTCACGTCTTCCTTTTTCTTGTCCGTGATTCTGGGGCGACGTGCGCTCATGCTCTTTGGTCTGACAGGTACATGGGGGTGAAGCTCCTGAAGGAGAGGATGCTCGAGGAAGGGCCAGGCGCCTGATGATCGCTGCACCTCGCGCCGTTCTGCCATTAATCTTCAGGATTCTTTTAGCGATGATGATCCTACAAGTTCGTTGTCGGAGAAACCGACTGTACTAGATGAAAATTCCGTGCCAGTTATTAGGCAATTAAATCGCACGAAATGTGGAAATATACGGCATTTATAGCGTTCATTTGATGCTCTTCTTCTAGCGAACATGTTTTCGTAAACGTGGCCGCTTGTCAGTGAAGCTAACCTTGTTCCTGGATCTTGAGTGAGAACCGTACCGGAGATACATGGTCAGATTCTACAGTACTCCATTTTATTTGGGAAAAGCTACAGTTCTCTACTACTAGTACTGTGTTTATGAGAGACGCGATCTGATTCTGATCCGTGCTTGTCGGCAGTCGGCACGAAGCCATGCCCAAGTAGCAGTCGCTTTCGCAGCCGACAGCGACTGGGTCAACAGGGTAAGGCAGTGCTCTAATTTCGATAGGCATGTTATGTTATTGTAGTACTTTGTTTGCTAACGACGGTGCATTATTAAGATCTCCGGAAGGTGCAAGGTAATCCTTCAACTTTCGACACGGTTTCCCTGTCTTTTCTGAGCCAGGATTCTAGGCGTCGTGTTGCTTTCTGTCGTTTCGGAGGCCGGCCATGGTTTTATGCTCTGGTCCCAAGCTGATTAGAACCGTTCTGGTTTGGTTAGTTAAGCCCTGACAGTAGTACTTATTAGTGGAACTGTGATATCCTGCCATCCTGGCCTCGTTGGCAAACTTAGCATCGTTTCTTCGAAACCCAACCTAATTGTTGGGAGACTTGCAAAGATCGTGGCTTACAGTTCTTATTCTAAAACTCAAGCCGTTTGATCGCAGGGGCGGTTACAAGGTTCCTTGAGCAAAGGTGGTAATGGACCGTGGCACTTGTGATCACTTCACAATTCAATTTTGTTCTTAAATTTTATTAGCTCACAAAATTAGAGCCCGGTCTTTTTAAAATCCGGCTTTTAGATTATTTCGAACAAATTTAACAGCCCTTTACCACTCCTATCCTTGCGTCCTTTTCGCTTCAGGTAACACTGACTTGATCATATTAGTGTACGACCTGAGTGCAGCCAAGCACTGCAAAAGTACGCGAGCCTAATCTGCAAAAAAAAAAATTATCTAAGAGGACAAGAACATGGCTGGACTGGAACACACTGCATGCCGTGCACGTTAACATGCCCGACTACCCACGAACGGCCAAAGATCCGATCACGCATGTGACGATGAGCGGCGCGCACGACTTCGATTCGGTCTAAATGTCTCGCTGTCTGTGGGTCCGCTGTTCTGCCAGGCCCAGTTGCTAGAGACTACAAGGGCATCGCGCCGGCTCGCCGTTGCCGAGGCCCCAGACCAATCGCCGCCCGACTCCGGCCACGAGATCACGTGGCCGCGCTCGGTTCCCCCCAGTTCCCCGGGCTCCAGATAACGCAGATCTCGGAAGTAAACGGACAAACCCACCCACCCACCCACGGTGTCCTCGCTAATTCCGCCCGTTAAAAGTTAATCTAAACCAAGCACCGCAAGCTGCTGCAGCTACATGAAACGAAAAGTTGAAATTTTGATTCGAATCACTTGGCCACGGTGACAGTTAGTAGAAGTGGGGCTTCAAAAAAAAAAGTTAGTAGAAGTGGCTTCGCTCTCCGTCAGAGTTTTGTGTCGTGCAGTGACTGTTCTGCGCCTGTCGGTGGGACGCCGTTTCTGTCCGAGATCATGCGAGGGCGAGGCACGATCTGTGCCCAGCGCCAGCCGACGACGCATCGCGCACGGTGGCGGGGGACCAGGCTGTGCTGCCGCGTCACCGTCGCCAGTCGGTGTTGGCGCCCCATGCCTGGCCAGGCCAGACAGAGCCCCAATCGCCCCGGGACTGACAGCATCAGCTCACCCTCAGTATTAAATCCCGGTCTCCCTCTGATCCTCCCCCTGCCCCCAGCCGCCCTGCTCAGCTCAGCTCACCCTCGCTCGCCACCACACCGCCGCCGCTCCCCTCGCCGGATCTCGCCATGGGCGTCGCCACCAACGGCTCGGCGGCGGAGCAGGCGCCCGCGCCGGCGCTCAAGTTCCTCATCTACGGCCGCACGGGCTGGATCGGGGGCCTGCTGGGCGGCCTCTGCGCGGCGCGCGGGATCCCCTTCGCCTACGGCGCCGGCCGGCTCGAGAACCGCGCGCAGCTCGAGGCCGACATCGACGCCGCGGCGCCCACGCACGTGTTCAACGCCGCGGGCGTCACGGGCCGCCCCAACGTCGACTGGTGCGAGGCGCACCGCGCCGAGACCGTCCGCGCCAACGTCGTCGGCACGCTCACGCTCGCCGACGTCTGCCGCGGCCGCGGGCTCGTCCTCATCAACTACGCCACCGGGTGCATCTTCGAGTACGACGACGCGCACCCGCTCGGCTCCGGGGTCGGCTTCAAGGAGGAGGACACGCCCAACTTCGTCGGATCATTCTACTCCAAAACCAAGGCCATGGTATGCATTGCTTCCCTCGCCCCTTCTGGCTTTGCGGTAGCTTTACATTTCCAAGTTTCTCTCCAAATGGCGGAGTACAAATAGATCGGTTCCGTTCTTATCTTGACCACTCTTATCGTAACCAAAATCTGGGATGGTCCTCGTGATGATCATTGTGAGAAAATGGGTCCGTCACTTATTTAGTTTTCAGTGTTGGGTGGAGTCCAATTAGTGTGCACTTATGTATGCTTTAGGTTGCTGTCACTTGGATCTGGCGTAGCCTGTACTAGAAGATACATGCATGATATTGTACATCTTGGATAGTCAGCGTAATGTCTGATTGCATTGCCCTCCAGCTTTGGTTGACTTTAGGAAAACGATAGTTCATTTCGGAAGGCAGCCTGCGAAAATGTTTGGATCAGTCTGCGAATATGTGGCCTCCGTTTTGACTTCACAGATCAGTCTATCCAGTATTCACCATCCATCCTAACTAGCTAAATCTTTGGATCCTTCCGTGGTGCTCCATATTTGTGTTTGCACCCTATCATTGGCGTGGGTATGGGTAAGAAGAAATTTTGTTTCGTTTTGATCAAATAGGCTTATGGAATCCTTGATTTAAATGCAGATGCTCGCCTCAAAATATACTACCATGTCATAATACTTCAAATATCTGTGAGGTTGACCTTTACTCTGGAGGAAAACTCTATAACCTGAATTGACACAGCAACCAAAAACTGAAAGAGATCTGTATAGGTTGAGCAAGTAAGCATCTTAGGTGCAGCATTAGTAATTGACATTTTGTTTGTTTGAAACATCAGTAATTGGAGACACCGTTGCTACATTTTTGTTTGCATTGGTGTGTTCCTCTGCAGGCTACACCTCGTCTAATTTTAGGATGATTCCTTTTATTTTTCTCAAACTGTAATTTCTTGCCAAACAGTGGCTTGTCAAATGGTATGGCACCTGCATCTCGTGCCTAACATCCACGGCTTGCCACTAAGCAGCAGTTTGCTGGGCTTAGAGTGGAGTTTGCATGATATGATCTTATCAGTTCCTGCTGAATTTTAAGGACATCCTGGAGACTATTTATTTTAATAAAATAACTTTCTCAAGCGCGTTTTGTCTGCTGACACCCAAAGCTAATCCAATATGATAGTATTCTGATAATAATCTTACTGGATAATGGTAGTATATGTATATGTCACCCAAGCAAACAGTTAAAAGTAAAAGGTTGAAATGCTATATATTGGGAAATAACAATTATAAATAAACACAATGAATTTTTTTGTAGGATGAAATTGTCTAAAATTGTATTAAGAGAAGAGCTGTTGTGGTACTGTGAAACACAAGGATTATTATCCAAAACTTTGTTATTTTCCATTTTGCTTCAGACTTAGATAATCGAATAAGCACTGAAGTTTGGTTAATTTTACAAGGGTATGCATTTTGTTGACTAGTACATCTGCTTGGTTTCATCTGAACAGTCTAATGCCATGAGAATCTTGGAAAATAGTTGCTTAATTGCAAAGCAAAAGATGTCTATGTTAGCTGGGCCCTTATGTACTCTGTTACATAAAAGTACAAACATAAGCATTGGAACGTGGAAGTGCAAGTGTCTTTCACTTGATGATAGAAAACTTTTGGATAGATACAGAATACTGGGTGGTATGTAACTAGTGCTCCCTTATCCTTGTTCAGCACACTTTACCCATTTGATGTTTTGAGTAAGAAACTAGATCTCTGATTGATTTTGTAATAATGCTGGTATGGTATTTTTTTTACGTTTTATTGTATTTCATGTTAGTTTCTATTTCTGATTAAATTGATAGAGCAGTTATTATCCATGGTGAATTTAACATTTATTTTCATAGGTTGAAGAACTGCTCAAGAACTACGAGAATGTTTGCACCCTTCGTGTAAGGATGCCTATTTCATCAGATCTCTCCAATCCCCGCAATTTCATTACCAAAATCACCAGATACGAGAAGGTTGTCAACATCCCGAATTCAATGACAATACTGGATGAACTTCTTCCCATCTCAATCGAAATGGCGAAGAGAAACCTCACTGGAATATGGAATTTCACAAATCCTGGTGTGGTGAGCCACAATGAGATACTCGAGATGTACAGAGACTACATCGACCCCAGCTTCTCTTGGAAAAACTTCAATCTGGAAGAGCAAGCAAAGGTCATAGTTGCACCGAGGAGCAACAATGAGCTCGACCAAACTAAGTTGAAGAATGAGTTCCCGGAGCTTTTGTCCATCAAGGAGTCGCTGATCAAATACGTTTTCGAGCCAAATCGGAAGACGTCCAAGGCTTGAGAAATTGCTGGAAACAATTGTATGTTGGTGCTATTTATTCCATCTGAAATGACATTTTTCTCTATGCCGATCATCAATAAGCACGCCCCCCTGTTTCGTGTGCATTGTATTTGAAGCAGATAGGTTTCTCATGGGATGTCATGCCATACTCCTTGTTACGTTCAGATTATTATACGGAGAAAGACAAGGTGTAATCTAGCTCAACTTTCCTCCTTGGCTATTAACAATAAGATGGGAATGAACCGGGGAGCTTCCACTGTTGTGCCAAATGATTCTAGTTGACGATGATTCAATTGCAAACTTCCTCGCAATTTCGGCTGCACAACTGCATTTCCTAAGTAATGATCGCATCTGAGGCTTTGGCCCGTTGAGCCGGCCCGGTCAGAGATTCAACAGAGGTGTGCTTTCACCTGCAGTTGTTGCAGTGAAGTTTTTTCTACAGTAGCGTGTCAGTTGATACCGCTTTTTACACTGCTGCGCCGCATGCCTGCTACTACCTCCGACTCATCATAATATAAGGATTTATAGTTTGATTAAAGTCAAATCTGTCCAACCTTGACTATAAATAGTAAATAATTTATAAAAATCTATAAGATAAAAATAATAATTTATAAAGATCTACTACCTGGAGCTCGCGCGCTCCAAGATCCGATATTGAGGTATTCGATGAAGCTCGAATGTTTCAATTTTGCGCGGCATGTGTACGCACCCAGCTACCTCTATTAATTAAATTTTCAACCATCGAAAATTAAAATAATATAGCTAGAGGCGAGTTTTGCATTAGCTAGCCAGTTATTGTGTTGCGCAAGCTAAAAAAGGTATGAAGATTAAGGGAAGAATCTTGTTTTGATAGTTCTATTTCATCTTGGTATGAAGATTAAGGGAAGAATCTTGTTTATTATCTCATTAATCATGACTCCTCGTTTTCGATGTTATCATATACGTACACTGATATTTTTTCCAAGAGAAGTCACTTTGCACGGGAATTGAACAACCATGCATACTATTCGCAGGATGACAACTTGTATGCGACTCAAAAAAGAATAATTCAATTTCAGAGATAGGATTATCAAAAGAAAATAGAGGGGATAAAGCTAAATATTCAACTATGCTTCTCTTTCTATTTATTTATCAAATTAAATTTGTCTTTTAGGCCAATCCAGTGCATAGTTTTATTGCACTATTAGAAAGATTATGAACTAGGTAATTGAACCAGATGAGTGTTATGAGGATGAAACTTCTCTCACATCTATGGAACTCTTCCTTATCTCTCCTCGTAGTGATCCTGCCGTGCCAGCAAATTTGTTGATGTGGCATATATAACATTTAATGCCATAAAATTTGTATTGAAACTAGCCTTATATGTGTGTCTCCTTATTTATAATCAAAATTGATATCGTGAAGTCATTCTGTTGTGGTCTTCCTAAAAGTTAATGGTATGTTTGGAACGTAGGAATGCAAAACATAGGAATGGGGGAAAAAATGCAGGAATCATATGGAGTAAAACGTGGATAACTACAGAATTTCAAAATACGGGAATGGAAAGTTTAGGTCATTTAGATCGCAGGAAAATATGAAACCTTTGCAAATGCTAATGAAACAAGATTCCAATTGTTCACTCTAATTAAACTAGGTTTACATGCTAAGACATAAGAATAAATTTTTAAATACTCCTTTATCAAATCCTCTCCTTGTCTCTTCCTTTCTCCCATAATAATCATATCCCTTCTCTTCCCTTTCTAATTATTCTTATCCAGGTTTCTAAATCTCCCACGTGTTACTATTCAAATTGACTAGACTTTAGACTCAATGCATGGATTTCATCGGCAATAAATCATGAAGCATAGTAACATAGTTAGACCTACTCTCCAATAGGGTCATTTTGATGAAATGTCGTAGAAATTTTTTTCTTTGGATTCTGTTAGATGTCTTTTCCCCTATGTTTTGTGAAGGAACAAAGGCCTTTTCTTAGGGATGGAAATCAGCATTCCTCCGTTCCAAACACCTAAACCACATCCCTTAAAAAAACACCTAAACCAGATAAATTTCTTAAAAAATCTATTTATTTATTTGGTTTTTCTATGAAAACACTCCAATTCCAAATCTAACATACTTGGATCAACCTCGGCTCCTGATCCTCCAGCTTTAGTGGCAGGCTCGCTCGAGCTCGGCTCATTGACAGCTCTCCCGGCTCCCGCTCAGGGCTGGCAGGCTCGCTCGAGCTCGGCTCATCTACAGCCCTCCCGGCTCCCGCTCAGGCTCAGCCGCTCAGGTTCATCTCCTCCCTCCGTTTCTGTCGGACTCCCCCTCCTCCCGTGCTCTTCCTTCCCCGGCGGCGACGACTGGGCGAGCGGCGGCGCCATTTGTCCTGTCTTGGCCCAGCCCTTTGCCGGGGATGAGCGCATCCTACAGGTATGTCCGCCCCTTCTCTTCCTTCTGCTGTGCGAGACGGATCACCCCAAACCCTAACAAAACTATTTGTATTCGTATCTGAATCCAGTTACAATATATTACCTACTAACTTCGATTTCGTTTGCAAGAATTATCGGGTGTACATGTGTACACCCATGTTCTATGCTGGGTCCGCCTAGGAATCCTTGAAGCAATCAGCGTTTGTGTGCTAGCTGGGATAGGCTGTTCCGATGTTCATCCTGCATTATATAATATATGGAAATGATTTGCATAATTATGAACATAGATTTTTGCCTTCTATCTTTCAACTGAAATATAAGCAGCAGAATCTTATATCAGATACTTGAGCAGCTGCACTGCACTTACACATGTTCTGTTTATATTTTCTGTTGTTGTATTTGGTACTTAATTTGCAATTGTGGCAGACTTGGGGTTGATGGATTCAGTGGAGATGCTTGTGGCTTTGAGCAATCTAATTTAGGGAAAAGGTATGCTTCATATCCTTACCCTTATTTCTGATTTTGAAGTATTTTTGTATTTAGCTGAATTCTGGTAAGTGTATCATTTTCTTTAATGCGTGCTGATGTATTTGGACCTCTTGCCCTTCCATTTCATTGTTTCAAATCTCCAACTGGGTAACTCGAGACTTTTGGGTTTATAACAAGCATGCAAATCTAGCCAGATACTCACCCAATAGCATAATGCTACAACTTTTTTTTTATTTCTTAATTCTTATGCTTGCCAATGTTATAACTACCAATACCAACATAGCATCTGATTAGTATTTTTTTATCCGCTCGCTTAACATAACTACTTCAATTTTGTGCAGGCCTAGAGATGAACCATCTTCATCTGGTCCGAAATCCAAAGCTTGTCGTGAAAAAATGAGGAGGGACAGGCTGAATGACAGGTACCGTGAAAGTGAAACTACGCCTCTCAGCCATAGTTCTAGAAGAAAGGGTGCGCATACTTGCATATAACTTAGTTCTGATCTATTATTTTGACATGCAGATTTCTGGAATTAAGTTCGGTTATGAATCCTGGTAAGCAAGCTAAGTTGAATAAAGCAAATATCTTAAATGATGCAACCCGTATGTTGGCACAACTTAGAGGTGAGGCAGAAAAGCTTAAAGAATCAAATGAGAAGCTGCGAGAGAATATCAAGGACCTGAAGGTACTTCATACAGCTGATGCTTCTTACAAATATTCCTCTGGATTTCAGAACATTTGATGCCCTCCGCATTCTTCATGTCTTTTAAAATTGTGTTGTGTGGTGAAAATGCATGATATTTTTGTTGTTCTGCTTATACATACCAGGGTCCAACCAGGCATACTTGTTCTACTAAGTCCTGCCCATTTTGTTTATCCTGCAGTCACTGCTTGGTCCATGAATTAAGTTTCTAGATATGCTATAATTAATATGCAAGTTTAGTTATCGCTGGTTGGACCTCCCATACCTCTATATAGAGCCTACGAGGCAACCATAGGTTTCAATTACAAAATCGTATATTGTTTTTCCAGGAGGAGAAGAATGAGCTCCGAGAAGAGAAAGTGAGACTGAAGGCAGAAAAGGAGAGGCTGGAGCAGCAAGTTAAAGCAATGAGTGCAGCTCCTACAGGATATGTTCCCCATCTCCCTCATCCAGCTGCATACCATCCGGCTGCTTTTGCTCCATTTGCACCACCACAGCAGGATCCAACCAATAAAGGCGCTCCAATCCCCGCAGCGTTCCCTGGGATGGCGATGTGGCAGTGGCTGCCTCCGACTATGGTGGACACAACTCAAGATCCGAAGCTCTGGCCACCAAATGCTTAGCTTCATCTAGTGCATAATGCTGACTCATGGCGCTGTCTCATCCATTGGCGGCAAATCAGAGTGTCTGTAGGTCCCTGGAGAGGTAAGAAGTCTGCAACTCCGGTCATGATTTTGCTGTTACTGTTATTTCCAGCAGTTATTGTTCCTTTGAAGGGTGATGTCTGTAATTAATATGGATCTTAACCCTCTAGTTGCATATATTCCATTGCGACCTTGTCTTGTCTCACCATCTGTGAGCATGATCTGCTGAAGCTGTCTGTCTGATCTTTGTTTTCCAAGGTTCCGATTTGAGCGTCAGCAATTTTTGTATATTCGTGCTAGTTCTGGTTAGAGTTAGCTTGTGAGCACAGAGCTCATGCACAGCGGAATAAAAATAATGTGAGAAGATAGATCATTTCTTTTTTTGAAAAGCTTAAGATAAATCATTTCTGGATCTCAGCTTATGCACATACAGCTGATCCAGAAAATATGTTTGCACTAGGAACGAGCTCACCGGCAGAAAAAAATGCTCTGCAGAGGGAAAAACAACTCAGAATACGCATCTCTTTAGCACTATCATTGATCAGTGATCACAAATAATACGGGAGTGTATTTCTACAACTCTTTACAATATCCTTTTTGCTCAAAAGAAAAAACTCCCCGTGATATCTAACTAGAGCAAACTTGCATAACTGTTAACAATCCCCCCCCCCCCCCCCTCTTCAAATACAGGATCAGAATGATACAACAAAGGTGCTCTAATCACGAACAGAAACAAACCACCACTTTTTCGATTTGGATCTGTGTGATATCGATTATGCCTCCTGTTGTCCATAACGGCACTGAACGGGTTCCCCAGCGATGAGCTTCTCCAGGGCATCTGGCGGAAGGCCAATCATCTCAAGTGTTTTCTCCCAAACCAACTGAGAAGTTTCAAAGTTGTGTGCCTCTTCAGATGCATTCATTTGGATTACAATCGTATGAAATGCAAGCGCAAACAGGCCAGTCTTCAGACTTCAGCATCTCACAGTATTCCAGAACTTAAGGGTCAGATGCTGCAAAAAATGTACTCCCAGAACCTGAATTGCATACGAAACGTAATATATATTTGTGTAAGAAAATGCACAGGTTGTTAAATGATAAAATACGCCAACAGAAGTTCAATACTTCACCTTCTTGAGCATCTATACAACCTTAGGAAGATCTCTTGCCTGTGTCATGTGATGAGAGCACCAACTTTTAGCGAACAAACAGACAAAAGGAAAGAAGAATGGGTTGATACGTTGTATATGTGAACCACTTGTCCCGCAATATATCCACCTTTTAATTAAGGTGTTTCTTCATCTGTCATTGTGTTCAATTAATCATAAGGGTTAACTTCCAACCCTTCATATATTTCTCAAAACGTGAATGTTAGGTAGCAGACATGTTATAAGAATTCACCTCGTGAAACAGAATGAATGATTAGAGAAAAAACAACGGAAATGGAACCCACAACATTCGTGTCGACAATCCCAGGAGAAGCGCAAATAACGTTGATGCCAGCTTCTGCAGGGATTCTCTTATGAAACATGCTGCTAAATTTTGATCAAATGGACTTATAGATTCCTTGATTTAAATGCAGATGCTCACCTCAAGATATACTACCATGTTATAATAATTCAAATATCTGTGAGGCTGACCTTAACTCTGGAGGAAAACTCTATAACCTGAATTGACACAGTAACCAAAAACTGAAAGAGATCTGTATAGGTTTAGCAAGCAAGCATCTTAGGTGCATCATTAGTAATTGACATTTTGTTTGTTTGAAACATCAGTAATTGGAGACACCGTTGCTACATTTTTGTTTGCATTGCACATGGTGCGTTTCTCTGCAAGCTACACCTCGTCTTATTTTAGGATGATTCCTTTTATTTTTATCAAACTGTAATTTCTTGCCAAACAATGGCTTGTCTAATGGTATGGCACCTCCATCTTGTGCCTAACATCCGCCACTAAGAAGCAGTTTGCTGGGTTTAGAGTGGAGTTTGCACGATACGATCTTATCAGTTCCTGCTGAATTTTAAGGGCATCCTGGAGACTATTGATTTTAATAAAATAACTTTCTCAAGCGCGTTTTGACTGCTGACACCCAAAGCTAATGCAATTGATAGTATTCTGATAATAATCGTACTGAATAATGGTAGTATATGTCACCCCGAGCAGATAGTTAAAAGTCGAAGTTTGAAATGCTATCGATTGGAAATAACAAGAGTAAATTGTACCCATCATACATCAACTTATGTGGTTGTATCACTTTAGTCCAACAAATTATAAAACGCACGGATAGATGCATGAACTTGTCAAAAGTGTGCACCTACGGTTACACGTACACCACAGAGCGTATTTAGGTCACAAACTTTAATGTGGAGAAGAGGGAGGGCCCTAATGCAAATATCTCCTGGCTGATGTTGGTCTCTGCCATGTGATGATGCTCGCGCTACCCGGTTCGATCCGTCGATAACTCGTTACACATGATCATATATCTGTTGTTTGCTTTTGTGGCCACTCTTGATAGTGTGACATCAAAATTTAATGTTCTGAATTCTTGAGGCCTAGAATATTATAAGCAAATGCAATTGAAAAAAAACAAACAAGAATATTGTAGTCTGAATAAACACTAGTGACAGTACTAGAGATTCATGCCTGGTCCATAACAATCACACGATAAAAAAGGATTGTTTCAAAAAAAAAAGACTCTCGTACTGGTCTGGGTGCCTGCCTTGAGTTGGCGTGTAACATATCTAAATTAGATACTATTGGCATTCACTTTTGCACTATTAAAAATACGTTAGTGCAAGTAAAAAAAGTACTAACCTCATTCATCAAATTGAAGATCATGCTCTCCAGATGTTTTTTTTTTTGAAAATAGCTCTCCAGATGTTTTACTCGGATCATTTGAAGGCCACGGATTAAAGAGGAACACATATTTGCATTATGGCCCCCTCTCTTCTCCACATTAAAGTTTGTGACCTAAATACGCTCTGTGGTGTACGTGTGACCGTAGGTGCACACTTTTGACAAGTTCATGCATCAGCTTGTGCGTTTTACAATTTGTACGACTAAAGTGATGCAACCACACAAGTTGATGTATGATGGGTGCAATTTACTCAAATAACAATTATAAATAAACACCATGAATACCTTTGTAGGATGACATTGTCTAAAATTGTATTAAGAGAAGTCCTGTTGTGGTACTGTGAAACACAAGGAGTGTTATCCAAAACTTTGTTATTTTACGTTTTGCTTCAGACTTGGATGATCGAATAAGCACCGAAGTTTGGTTAATTTTACAAGGGTATGCATTTTGTTGACCAGTACATCTGCTTGGTTTCATCTGAACAGTCTAATGCCATGAGAATCTTGGAAAATAGTTGCTTATTCGCAAAGCAAAAGGTGTATATGTTAGCAGGGCCCTTGTGTACTCTGTTTCTTTATACTTTAGTGTATAACACATAAAAGTACAAACATAAGCATTGGAACGTGGAAGTGCAAGTGTCTTTCACTTGATGATAGAACTTTTGGATAGATACAGAATACTGGGTGGTATGTAACTAGTGCTCCCTTATCCTTGTTCAGCACACTTTACCCATTTGGTGTTTTGAGTAAGAAACTAGACCTCTGATTGATTTTGCAATAATGCTGGCATATTACCATGGTATATTTTGACATTTTATTGTATTTCATGTTAGTTTCTATTTCTGATTAGATTGATAGAGCAGTTATTATCCATAGTGAATTTAACTTTTGTTTTCATAGGTTGAGGAACTGCTCAAGAACTACGAGAACCTGCTCAAGAACGACGATGTCCTCGCTCGCACGTCCATCCATTGTGCTGCAACGAGGCAACGACAGTTGGTCCCCGTCCGCGCCGGGCTCGACATCGTCGTCACCAGGCCCCATGTTTAGTGTGCATTGTATTTGAAGCAGATAGGTTTCTCATAGGATGTCATGTTTATTATACGGAGAAAGACAGCGAATTTTTTTTTACTCCGTAGTTGATGTTCCAGGGCCCTCGCAGTTTGGACGGCACAACTGCATTTCCTAATGATCACATCTTGGCCCGTTGAGCCGGCCCGGTCAGAGATTCACAGAGCGTTCACAGAGGTGTGCTTTCACCTGCAGTTGTTGCAGTGAAGTTTTTCTAGGCTAGCGTGTCAGTTGAAACTAGTGGAGCTCTCAGCTTTTTACACTGCGGCGCCGCATGCCTGCAAGCCTCCTCCCATGGTCTCTTGAACGACGACGTCCTCGCACTCCGGGAAGATAGAAGCCTTTGAAAACGTCCATCCATTGAGCGGCAACGAGGCAACGACGGTCCCCGTCCGCGCCGGGCTCGACCTCGTCGTCACCGGGCAACTGGCGGGGCAAGCCGGCAAGCAGAACAAGGCTGCCAAGCTGGTTACAGCTACGCACCGTACGCGGCCTCCTTGTCCCGCCCCCGCGAGGCCCGGATCGCGGCCCAATCATGCCGCCATACACAGGGCCAAGCAAGACCGGTGGACCGCTGCGGCTGCCGCCGCGGGGAACGACACCCCGTGCCCCCTGCCCCAGCACCCGTAGCACGCGCGACGCGCCCGGCCGCCCCGGCGCACCCCGCGGGGACCCCAGCTCTCCGCGGAGGCACGAGCCTGGCTGCAGCACCCGGCTCGGTCGCAGCGGACAGCGGTAGGGGCCGGCCGGAGCAGGGGCAAGCAAGACTGGGGGCAAGTGTTCGAGCAGATCGCTCCCAGTCCCAGCTCTCGTATCCCATCCCATGTCCATGTCCATGTCCCATGCCGTGTGGCCGTATCCGTCCCCGTCCCACCACAAAAGTTTTTTTTTCTTTTGCCGGCCGCGTCTTGGCAGGCTCTGCCCCCGTCAGCGGCGACTGCACCAGCGTTCGCCGCTCGTTGGGCCAGCCTCACTGCTCCGGCGCAGTGCGCGAGCTCAGACCTCAGAGCTGCCCCCAAAGTTTTCTGTGTTTTCTTTTTTGATGAAAAAGATTTGCTACAATAAAAAGAGCGTCCTTTTATCGGAGGAAAGGAAACGGGGGGTACAGGCGAGTTTTTTTTGTCAGTCTTTCCTCCTCTCGAAGTGGCTCGGTCACGGCATGGCGCCATGGCGGAAATAATTAAGGGCCCGTTTAGATATTTACTCGTAAATCTCGTAAAATTAAAAAAACATTACATCGAATGTTGCGACACATGCATAGAGTATTAAATGAATTCTATTTACAAATTTTTTTTCATGGATGGGCTGTAAATCGGGAGACGAATCTAATGAGCCTACTTAATCTATGATTTGCAACAGTGATACTACAGTAATCATCTGATAAATATGAATTAATCATAGACTAATTAGCATCATTAGATTCGTCTCGCGATTTACAACCCATATATGTAAAAAGTTTTGTAAATATACTTCATTTAATACTTTAAATTAGCAAGATTTCAATGCAAAATTTTTAAACTAAACACGGCCTAAGAACGCGGAACGAAACAAAAGGCTGACACCGTGTCAGAAGTCAGAGCGGGAGCCTGGCTGATCTTCACGTGATACGTCGAGTAGATCCACGCGGGCTTTTCCCAAGCAGCAATTTTCCCCGGTTTTTTCGTTTTTCCGACAGATTGTGAACGCTTCCATCAAACATTTATCGCTAAATATACTACGAGTACGTCCGTACGTTTTAAGCAAATGTTACCCCATTCAAGTAGTTCCTGCTAGGTAAGTCCTGTGGTAAAAAAATGGCTGCTCTAGGCTGTGTTTAGTTGCAAAAAGTATGCGAAAAGTGTTTGCGAAAAATATTGTAGCAGTTTTTATTTGTATATGGTAAATATTGTCCTATTATAGGTTAATTAGGCTCAAAAAATTCGTCTCGCAACGTACATCAAAACTATGCAATTAGTTTTTTTATTTACCTATATTTAATACTTTATGTAGATTTGTCATATTTAATATTACGATGCGATTTCGATGTGATGGAAAATTTAGAAAGTTTGCTGGAGCTGGCGGAACTGAAGCCTCGAGCACCTGCAACTCCCCGTCGCCGGCGACTCATTTTAATTTCCCATTGCCAGAGCCCAGAGGCAGACGAGATAGGGCGGCAGCCGAACTCAACCCGACTGCGTCCAAAACCACGAAAAGGCCAAAAGATTTCCATGCGTGTCACCTGCAGCTGCCATTGCCAGGATGCCATGACCGCCACCTCCACGCCACCGCGAACAGCACAGCTTTTACAACGACGACCACAGTTGCCGCTGCTTTTGGAGCTGGGGGTAGGCCTGAGCAGGGTTCTACTTTTCGTTTTTCGATCGAATCCCGCCGTCCGGCGGAAACCGAATTTCGGACCAAATTTCGCTAATTCCGAACGAAAAGCGATTTTGAATTCGAAAACCGAAATTTCGGTTATATTGACCGAAATTTCGGTGACTGTGACCGAAATTTCGTTTTTGTCGACCGGAAAATGATGCAAATTAACAGAAAATAATGTTACTGTACTGTATATATGGAAAAATTGAAAATTTTGGCAAAATTTCCCCTGATTATGTGTATATTGACAGTTTATAATGCATAACATATATATAACTCCATAAAACAATGACAAATACATCATTTAACACATAACTCATGTCCAAAGTCCACACATACAACGCAATACATCCCAAGTCCATTAGAATTATTACACATAACTCATGTCAAAAGTCCACACATACAACGCAATACATCCAAAGTCCATTAGAATTATTACAATCCAAAGATACAACAGAGGTAAAGCCATAATCCAGAATAATCCATGTAGCATATTCTCTGTATTTAAATATTTATGTGAAATAAATTGAATAAGTAGAGGAAGAAAATGTATAGATAAATTCTGTTGGTAGGATAAGTACCTGCACTCTTCAGTCCTCAAATCTCTCCCCCGGTGGTCCCTCATACGGCTCGTCTGTTGGTGGCAAATACACGTACGTAGATGGGTGATATTGCAACTGTGGAGCTCCATATGGTAGGTAGCCGTGATAATCCAAATAAGGCAATGCTGCAACTGCCTGCGGAAGTGGCGGGTTCCGCACCATGTCGACGTGTCGATGTTGTTTGTCGTGGTGAAGTAGGTGCTCCATGATCTGTATCTTGTGTTGCATGGGTGAAGTCCTCCTCCCCAGTGAACCTTATAGTAGGAGCTACACGGTAACCTGAAGTATCAGCTCCTCCACCCTCGTCGCCATCACTACCACCACTGTTTATGCTTTCTATGTCACATGGTCTCTAGAATCTCAAATCAACTAACTTAGATCGACATCAACAAGCATCAACATAAAAAAAAATTCTCATACCTTAGTTCCCGGAGCCGAGGCGAAATCCGGTCGGTTTCACCGGTTTTCTGCCGGTATTACACCGAAATCCGCTCGGATTACGGCGCCTTTCCGGCAGCGCATCCAGGGAACGGGATCCGCCCCCTCTCGCCCGGATTTCTACGCCTTTCCGTCGAGATTTCGGTGGGGGGCGGCGAAAATCGCCACCGGCGGCGGAGGGGACCAAAGAGGAGACCGTGGAGGGGAAAAAAGATACTAGGCGCGTCGGGGGGTGAGGACTGAGGAGGAGATAAGGTTAAGCGTGTTAACGGGTTAACGAGTCCACTCATCGTTAACGGGTCCGAAACCATTTTGTGATTTTAACCAACCAAATCAACTTATATTTGAACTATTTCAAGTGCTACTCGCTCAAAAAAACACCTAGTTTTTTATCATATTTTTTTAAATTTTTGAATTTCGAAACGAAATTCACCGAAAAATACCGAAATTTCACTTCCCGGTAACTAGCGGAAACGAAATTTTCACCGGAATTTCGCCGAAATTTCGTCGAAAATGTAAACCTTGGGCCTGAGACAGACGACGGGAGCCGTCACACATAAATGGCTGTGTTTAGACTGAGTCCAACAAAGATACGCAAATGCATATTTGCCTCCGTCGCGAGACTGTGCCTCGCCGAACGGACCTCCAACAGCACACACAAAGATCTACGCATTTTGCTTCGCGAGGAGAGAGGAGAGCCAAAAATGAATCGCCTCTCTACTCCTATGCATTTGATGCGGCGGTGGGCAAGCGGCGCGGGCACGGGCGAGCGTGGGCGCGGCAGTGGGCGAGCGGCGCGGGCGCTGGCCGCGGTGGCGGGCGAGCGGCGCGGGCGCTGGCCGCGGTGGCGGGCGAGCTCGGCCCCTCGGCGGCCCCCTGCTTCACCTGCTCCGGCGGCCCCCTACTTCACCTCCGGCGAGCGTGCCCCCTGCTCACCTCCGGCGGTGCGGCCCCCTGCTCACCGCTAGCGCGGAGCTCGACCAGCCCGCGGCGGCGCGTGGATCCGCAGAGGGAGGGAGCCACGGAGGGAGGGAGCCGCGGACGGAGGACGCTGCGGAGGGAGGTGGCCGGAGCTCGTGCGGGTGGGGAGGGGAGGGGGTGGCGCCGGCGCCTCCGCGTCGGCCGCGCGGCCGCGGCCACAGGCGGGGTGGAGGAGATGCGGTTCAATCGAATGGATGGTCCGCCACCGGCGGGCGAGGAGGTGCGTAGCGGGCCTCCCTCTCCACCTGCGACGGCGGCGGGCCTCCCTCTCCTCCGGCGGCGGCCCCTGGCACCGCCCCCGCGAGGTCGGCCGCCTTGGCGAGCGTGGCGGCCGAGGACTGCAGCAGCTCGCGGCACAGCGCGTTCTTAGCGAAGCAAGGGTGGCTGGACAAGGCGGACAGGCACGCCGGGATGCTGGACGGTGGCGGCCACGGAGCAGCGCACAGTGCAGCAACGGCACGGAGCTGCACATGCAGCTCGCGAGCTGCGGCGGTGCGGAGTGTCGGTGGCGCGCGCGGGAGGGAGGAAGAGTAGGGGCGGCTGCGACGGGACGGAGCGGAGCGGCAACGGAGCCGTGGCGGGGCGGAGTGTCAGGGAGGAGGTGGAGGAGCGCAGGGGCGTAGCGGCAGAGGAGGCGGGTCGGGCCGGTCCGCACCGGCGGCCGGCGGGAGGGAGAAGCAGCGGTTGCTTCGCGGGAGATTTTGCTTGCCGTTGTTAGAGACTCCCGATTTTGCGTGAACGACGAATGTACTGTGCGCAAGGCAAACTAAGAAATGCATCCCGTGGAATGCATCACATTGTTGGAGTCAGTCAGATCCGTGAAATGGGGTAAAATGGTTATATGTAGCATTTTTTGTTTGTTTGTGGTAATTGTTGTCCTACCATGATCTAATTAGCCTCAAAAGATTCGTCTCGTCGTATACATCAAAACTATGCAATTAGTTTTTTTATTTACCTACATTTAATGCTCCATGCATCATGCGTGAGGTAAAATATTTGATGTGATAGGTGGATAGTGAAGTTTGGAGAGCGAAACTGTGTTTAGTTCCGCGAAAAGTTCCCAAATTTTTTTTTCTGACACACATCACATCGAATTTTACGATACATGTATGAAGTATTAAATCTAGTTAAAAAATATAATTAATTGTATAATTTAGTTGTAAATGACGAAACAAATCTTTTAAAACTACTTACTCTATGATTAAATAATAATTATTAAATAAAATCGAAACATCATACAACAACTTTTTCGCCCATTTTTTCTCGAAAAGTTCGCGAACTAAACACACCCACAGCCAATATATCCACCGCTTCACACTTCCTCTGACGCCACCACTGTCGCTTCCTCCCTCCTCTCGAGAACCTGCCCGCGCGCGCTCCCCACCACCTCCACATAGTTCGAACCGAAACCGCGGCGGGAGCGCGGCACCGGAGTCCCCAGATGGCCGACGACAAGGAGACCGACCCGCCGCAGCCGCCGGCCAAGCTGCCCCGCCTCTCCGGCGCCGACACGAGCGGCGGTAAGTGCGCGGGGGCCTTGCGTTCTGCCCCGGGGTACGGTTCGTTGGAGGAGTTGATCACTGTTGAGTTCGTTTGCAGGGGAGGTGACCATGGCGGCCTCGTCGCCGCTGGTTCTCGGGCTGGGGCTGGGCCTCGGCGCGGGCGGGGGCGGCGGCGAGCGCGACGCAGAGGCGGCGTCCGCGGCCTCGATGGCGGCGGCCAAGAGGGCGTCGGCGCTGACGTTCATGCAGCAGCAGGAGCTGGAGCACCAGGTGCTCATCTACCGCTACTTCGCCGCGGGCGCGCCCGTGCCGGTGCACCTCGTGCTCCCCATCTGGAAGAGCGTCGCCGCCTCCTCCTTCGGCCCGCAGCGCTTCCCCTCCCGTAAGTGCCGGCAGAGCTTCATCCTCTTCGTTCTACTAGCTTAGCTAGTCCTGCTGCCTGCCATTCCGTTCGGAGCAAGCAAGGATAATAAATAAAAGGTTATGGTTTTATTTGGATGGCGCGCAGTGATGGGGCTGGGGAGCCTGTGCTTCGACTACCGCAGCAGCATGGAGCCGGAGCCCGGGCGGTGCCGGCGCACGGACGGCAAGAAGTGGCGGTGCTCCCGCGACGTGGTGCCGGGCCACAAGTACTGCGAGCGGCACGTCCACCGCGGCCGCGGCCGTTCAAGAAAGCCTGTGGAAGCCGCCTCCGCAGCCGCCCCGACGCCGACAGCGGCCGCCGCCGCCGTCAGCAGCACCAGCAGCCGCGGCGGCGCCCCCGTCCGCCACCACGGCGGCGCGGGCGCGGCCCCGCACGCGCACGGGCTCGGCTTCTCCCCCACCAGCATCCTCCTCGCCCCCAGCGCCGCGCGTGCCACGTGAGAGCGCGCGGGTGCGAACCGCCCCCGACGCTCGGTCCCCCCCCCCCCCCCCCCCCCCCCGGTCCCCAACGCGCCAAGCCACCGTCGTCATCGTCAAGCCCGTGCCTGGGCCTTGGGCCATCCGGATGTCGCCGCGTGTGCTGTAATTTTTTCTTGTCGCAACTTTTCGAACCAGTTTGCTCCGTTCGATGGCATGCGTTGCTGCTTTTCTTGTTACGTGTGCTGGTTACTACCCCTTGTGCCGTGCGTGGCCCCCTTGTGCCGTGCGTGGCCTGTGACACCTGTACGAGGGCGGGTGATCATTTCCTTTTCTTTTGTTGGGTTGTGGGGAGCGCGCCTGGGCGTGGCCGCGTGGGTGGTGCAGGGCAGCAGGGGTGTGGGCTGCCCGGCTGGGGGGCCTGGCTTGTGGTTCCTCCTGGGGACGCGCCGGGGGGGGGGGGGGGGAGGGAGGGACGGTGTGCAGTGCGGAGTGCTGGGCGCTCTTTCTGACCCTGTCAGAAGGCTCGGGCAGCGTGAGGCGTTGGATGCTGCACTCCGTCTGAGCATGGCGCAGGCCGCCGCACTGGCCTCTGCCGGTATGGGCCCTCCCGTTGCCCCCGCCAGCAAACTCGCGTCTGGGAACGTGATTGGCGTCAAGCGGCCAGCGCTTCCGCTCGAAGCTGCCTTCACGCTAGGTGGGGTGATTGGTGACTTGTGAAGTCAATGGAAGAAGTATGGAACGTCCCATACTCCCATGCGACCCGTTTGGACTTTGGCTTCAAACTTGTCCGCTTCCGTGGCATCAAGCAAAAACTTTCCCGTTTGCAGTTCACCGTGCTTGGCGCCTTGGCTGGTTGCGGCATCAAGCAAGTACGGCCGTGTTTGGATGGGCCCTGAAAAAAAAATTATAAAAAACTTTTTGGCTATTTGATCACTAATTAGAGGTATTAAATAAAGTCTAATTACGAAACACCTCCACAACTATGGCGCTGTAGTAGTACTGTAGCTAATGAGGTCATTGACCGTACGCTTAGATGACGATTAGGCGCAATTACTGTAACATCACTGTAGTCAATCATGATGGAACTTGGCTCATTAAATTCGTCTTGAAAAGTTATACCCATCTGTAAAAAGGTTTCGCAAATAAATTTCATTTAACCCATCCGTAAAAAAATTTCGCAAATAAACTTTATTTAATACTCCATAGATACATTACATTCGTCTTTTTGTAAAATTTTTTTCACTTTCTCATCCAAACACGGCGTACGTACTCCTACGTACGCAGTTAGTACATTTTTGCTGCCAGCGACTGAGTACGGTGAGAAAAGACTGTCGGGCTGCTCCGCTCCGCTTCTGCTGCTACGACTCGAACCGAGATCAGATCATGGCCCAGCACTTGCTGGGTGCGCTTGACCTAATCTCGAGCCCAACTCCTCAGGTGAACATTCAAACGGCTAGAACGGTGTTGATCAGCTCCTGCTAACGGCATCGAATCCCGACCAGACGGCTCACGATGCGCACGATTCCATCGTCTCGAGTTTGCCCATGATACACAACCGTTATGATCAGATGATCGTGTACACTCTCTTCCTCTGCAAACCGCGCTCCTGGATGCATGCCAGGACCCAGGAGGACTTTCGATTTCTAAGCAAACTGTTCCTACGGGCCAAGGGCTCCTTGACCTGCCAGCCAATATACTGTAGGCCGTAGCCCTGTGCGCAATAATGCCGGCATCACGAGATGATTACTAGTTCCCGTGGACAGTGGGCAGAGACAGTAATAGCAGCTGCCGCGGCACCTCCCTGCTCTGCCTGTGCTGCAAACAGGTTCAATCTACAGGCAAAGCCAGGCTTTGGCCTGCACCCACGCATGTGGACCTCTTTACAAGGCTTTACTTAGGCCTTGTTTAGTTACCACCCCGTAAACGCAAAAACGCAAAATTTTATGAAAGAATCTTACTAATTTGAAGTACTAAATGAAGTCTATTTATAAAACTTTTTGCATGATTAGGCTGTAAATCGCGAGACGAATCTAATGAGCCTACTTAATTCATGATTTGCAACAGTAATGCTACAGCAACCATCCGTTAATTATTAATTAATCATGAATTAATTAGCATCATTAGATTCGTCTCGCGATTTACAACCCATCTGTGGAAAAAGTTTTGTAAATAGACTTCATTTAGTACTTCAAATTAGCAAAATTCCATCACAATTTTTTTTCCAAAACATCTAAACACGGCATGAATATCTCATGCCACATGCTATTGCTGCTGGGAGAGGATAGGCACCAGAGCCCCTGATTCCTACAAATCCAATAGCTACAGAAACCACCAGTGAACAAAAGCTAGACTGGGCACTAGCATAAGCCAAATCTGAACATAAAAAAGAACTATGAGGTGAACATCAAAGTCCAAAAGTATCCTGAATGGAGATCCTACCTTATTGATGTTAATCAGCAAGTCAACCCCACACCAGTCATCAGAATTCAGAATGGTTCGTGATCCATTTGCTATACACACACCACCCAATAAACCTGAAAAAGAAACAACTGCAATCGAAACGTGCAAGACACTTTATTCTCATCTGCCAGATGACAGCAATCCATCCATAATATTTTAGCACAAACCAACAGTGCGACTCCACACATCATATCCACACACAGAAGTCATTTAAAATTTTAATCAATACAAATCCTAGTGTAACTGTCGATATAGAAAAGTATACTTCCAGTAATTCTTGTGTACTCCGTGTTATTAATATGTGGTGTTTTGGAACAAGCTAACCAGTTCATTGTCCTAAACGCCATATATTTAAAAATCGGAGAGAGTATCTATTTTCTGCAAGTGTTAAACAACAGAACAACTTACTTCTTGCAGCAACTGATGATTAACAGCCCTATATAATATCACCATGTGCTTGGCATCTACAGTACATTTTTTAAACCTAAAATGAGTTTTGCCTGTAACTGGCATGAAGCATGAACAAACATTTTTCTTCCTGACAGGTTAGTAAGACACTTGCAGCATCATACTATCCGAGACTAAGTATGACTGGATCGCATCACCACAAGACAGTATAAACAATCTGCACATCTTGGCACTTTAAACCTTTCGCGAAGCTATTTAGAGAACCCCCAAAGTCACCTAAAACAGAAATTATGAAAGAAAAGTTACTTTCTGAATACGCAGAATCAATTGGGCAAACTTGTGGAAAAGTTTCACAATATATACTTACAATTAAGTCTCAGATCCAAATGAGAGAGATCAATAATCTTGGGATCATGGGATCATAGGACAGCAGGGAGTATTAATTGACTGGGTACTCCAGTGTTGCACCTTGATTCTGATATTCAGTAGCCTGTACCCAGGGTGGAAAATGGAGAAAACGTTGATAGCATATAGCATTCAAGAAACAAAACGCCAATTACAATCTTATTTCTCGTCGCAAGCGTGCATATTTCTCCTGCATCCTCAAGAGCTCCCTTGAAAGCTCTTGATTCCCAGTCAGCATTAATCCATTCAGTACACGATTGAACATAAACCTCCTAGGCAAGTAGCCTCTATCAACCATGTCCACCACCATACTTGCAGCCACTGCCATGTCCTCTGCTCTCTTACGCACAAACATTGCACTTATTATAATATTATATGTATCTTGATTGGGTAAGCACTCCATACCCTTGCTCATTCTCTCAAATAAATCTAAAGCCTTCTCGATTTCCCCTTCCTCAAATGAATAACTTATAAGGACATTATATGTCTGAACATTAGGTTCGCAACCTTCGCTCTTCATCCTCTCCAAAAGCTTCATAGCTCGATCAATCTTCGCGGCATGGCAGAGGCCTCGGATCAAGACGGTGTAGGTAACCACATTTGGAATATAACCTTTTCCAATCATCTCATCAAAGACTGCCACAGCATCCGCCACGTTGCCCTTCTTACAGATTACCTGAATTAAAGCATTATAAGTCGCTGTTGATGGTACACATCCTTCTTTAGACATTTCGTCAAACACTTTGCGAGCTTTGTCCAGCTGCCCGGATACACCCAACCCATGCAGTACGGTGGTGTACGACACGACGTCAGGCTTACAGTTCTCGTCGGTGATGCCTCTCTTCTTCATCTGGAGGAAGAAGTCCCATGCATGCTGCAGCTGTCCAGAACGGAAGAAGCCTTTGAGGATAATGTTATATGTGGCTTTCGTTGGGGCAATCCCTGACTCAACCATCAGCCGCAGGATGTCGAGCGCACGGGAGGTGTCCTTGACGCGGCACCATCCGTCGGCGAGGGTGTTGTACGTGACCGCGTCAGGGGGGAACCGCCGCTCGAGGGCACGGACGAGGGAGGCGGCCTTGCCGGCGTGCCGCGACTTGACGAGGGCGTCGAGGAGGGAGTTGAAGAGCGGGAGGTCCTGCGCGACGCCGTGGGAGCGGTGGAGCGAGAGGAAGAGCCGGACGGCGAGGTCGGGGCGGCGCTGCGACACCGCAAACCGCTCAAACAGGATCGGGAACGTGCGCGGGGTGAAGGCGAGCCCGTGGCGCGGGAAGAGCGCGAGGACGGAGCTCGTGAGCTGGCGCGGGGGGCGCAGGCGCGCAGCGAGGTCGAGCGCGAGATCGACGGTGCACGGGGAGAGCTCGCGCGCGCCTGGCGGGAGGCGGAGCAGGGCGTGGAAGAAGAGCAAGGCGCGCGGAGCGTGGTGCCACAGGAGCTTGAGGACGGCGTTGGCGACGGGGGCCGGGATCGGGAGCGCGGGCGCGGGCGCGGCGGCGAGGAGGGACGCCGAGAGGGAGCGCGCCGACGCGGCGGTCAGCGTGGAGGACGGGTGGTTCAGGACTAGCGCGGCGATCTGGCGCGGGCACAGGGGTGGTTTGGTTGGCGGTGCCGGCGTGGTGGCTGCGGCGGAGGTTGGGGGCGGCGGCGGCATCGGGCAATTTCGCGGCGAGGAGTTTTTTTTTTCGTTTTCTTCGTGGTGATGGAAATGGTTGATTTTATTTGTGAGTATGGGCCGTTAGCCAGTTTCAGACCGATATGGACCTTGGCCGAATGACGGCCTAGTAGTCGCTCTTGTTTCCGACTGGCCCAGACAAAACTAGACAGCTCAAAATGCCGCCTTCACTTCACAATCTCAAGTTCTAAAAAAAAAATGAACAAGGCTGCCATGACTGCTGAAGTAGAGCGATACCGCATCGTCGCCCGGCCCGACGGGCTACGGCAGCGACCAGCGAGTACGTGTGGTCCGAAACTCTGACGCAAAACGCCATGCCCCGTGATGAGTAGCGTTGGACGATTTTTTCCATACCCAACACATGAGCAGAAGACACCCGTAAGGACGGAGCAACGGACATTGCCATTGAGTTCAGAGTTAAGAGTGGTGAGGCACCGAGGGCATCTCTGCTGCTTTATCCCATCACACAAGTGGCTCTCTCCGGACAGGAGCACGGACAACAATTTACAAAAGGTGCCGTCGTCCCACAGAAAGAGAAAGGACAGAACTTCGGAATCGAGCTCGCATGCCTCGTCATGTCGTCGCGGAAGGAACAATCGACGCGCGGCCAATCGATCCACGACACGGCAGTAACACAGGAACAGAAACTCGTACCAGGCACGTGCATCCCGGAAAAGGTGATCTAGTACAGGTACAGTTATAACAAAATGAAAAGGGGCACGCATCGCAGTTGTAGAGTAGAAATGTTTTTTTGGCGACCGTGACTGAGTATGTTTTTCATTAAGAGAAAAGCAATTACAGACACAATTTTGATGTGATTAAACAGAGTTTGACCAATACAAAAATACAAAAAAAATTAAAAAATAAAAACATTAAAAATTCGCACACACAAACGAGAAAACGCAACAACAACATGAACAGCAGCAGAGTAGAAATGTATGATGGCATACTGCGCAACCGGTGTCTTCTTAATCAAATTAGTTTCTATACTTCCCGCGAGAGAATGAATTCCCGTGATCTAAAAATTTGATGCTAACAGAGAATTGTCGTACAAGAAATAACAAAATTAGGCAGCAAGAGCAGCGCGGAGAAAAAGGAGTAGGACGAGCTCATCGAGACAGGTATAGATACGCGAGAGAGCGTACGCGGCAGGCGCCTATGATGTACGGCTTTTAACGCAGTGAAAGTCAGCAGGTATACATATGGTCCTCCCTATACTCATGTGGTACGTACTATGCTGAACAACTTTTAGCAGGTAGCTCATCATGGCATCACGATTCAGTCCGATCCAACAGTCCGAGGGACCAAAACCTAATTGGACGCCCGATGCGCCTCTACCATCAGCTAGCTAGCGTACGCTCAACTCCGGCAGACCGGCACCGCCACTCGTTTTCGTTGGCGCTCATAACCAAGAGTGAGATAGTACTAGATACAGCTAATCATTGGCCGTACGATAGCTCGGGGCATTATTATTGGTACGGATCCGCGGATAGAGCCGTAGAGGAAGCATTGCATGCGCGCCGTGCCCGTGAGCAGGGTTAACCATTTCGTTTTCCGGTCAAATCCCGGTGTTTAGCGGAAACGGAATTCCGTTCCGAATTTTCGGTAAATTTTGGCGAATTTCGTTGAATTTCGGTCGAAATTTGTTGAATTTTGAATTTGAAAACGAAATATACCGAAAAATAGCGAAATTTCGGATCCCGGTAACTAGCGGAAACGAAAAATTTTCAGAAATTTCGGCGAAATTTCGCCGAAATTGTTAACCCTGCCCGTGAGACAGAGCAGTAGTGACAACAACGCAATGAGAATGTCCAATCTAGGAATAATGGCCCCTTAGTAATAACTAGACAGGTTGACGCGCGATGCGCGTCTATTTGAAAGATATTAACTTGAAAAGAATGATGAAACATAAATTTATATTTTGTTGTACTCAATCCAATATTAAATTTAGATATTTTATGCTATCATAATAGTCATCTAAGCACAGTATAACTTTTTTTTAGAAATCCGTTGACTTTTAGGTGTGAGTAAAAATAGCTGACAGAGTAACGTATAAAATTAGTGATGAAAGAATAATTAATCCTATTTTTTGAATTTATGTACGGGAAACAAATTATAAAAAGTATTAGAGCTATCGTAGATGAACGTGGTGTACAAAGTTATTATTTTCATATATATAGGAAAAGTTAAATTTATTTTATATTTTGTATACGAAATCATCATCGATGTTTTTTTCAAATGATAGAGACACCTAATAGTACCGTGAGTCCATTAAGTGGGGCACATTAAATGTGCATGGGTCGCAAATGGTGTGGGCCCCCACTTTATAGTATACATACTACATGTGAACGCAGTATACAAAATCATATTATTTTTTATATAAAAAATAACTAAATATATTTTATACGCGGCCCCACTTGAATAGTACGCGGCCCCACTTGAATAGTATGCGGGCCCACTTGTACAGTACACATGGGCCCATGAACAGTACCCGGACCCCACATGAACATATGAAAGAATAATTGATCCTATTTTTTGAATTTATGTACGGGAAACAAATTATAAAAAATATTAGAGCTATCGTAGATGAACGTGGTGTACAAAGTTATTATTTTCATATATATAGGAAAAGTTAAATTTATTTTATATTTTGTATACGAAATCATCATCGATGTTTTTTTCAAATGATAGAGGCACCTAATAGTACCGTGAGTCCATTAAGTGGGGCACATTAAATGTGCATGGGTCGCAAATGGTGTGGGCCCCCACTTTACAGTATACAAACCGTAGAGCTACTACATGTGAACGCAGTATACAAAATCATATTATTTTTTATATAAAAAATAATTAAATATATTTTATACGCGGGCCCCACTTGAATAGTACGCGGGCCCACTTAAACAGTACACATGGGCCATGAACAGTACCCGGACCCCACATGAACAGTACCCGGGCCCCACGTGGGCCAGAGCGAACGGGAGCGCTCCAAATCTTGGAGCGTTAGTATAGTACTCAATAATACTAGTCACTCAGGATGGTAGTTTGCAAATTTATCATTTCATATAGACATTACATAGTTACCAACTTTACCATCGGATGCTCTTTTACAAATAAATTATCATATAATCTCCCTCTTATTATCATATCTCTCTAATTTTCTCTTATTACTACCCTCCTATCATCTTGGTTCTCGTGGGTGAGGTAGTATTTTTTTTGCATAAAAAACAGCTTTATTTTTTTTGCAGTCTTATCTCTACTATCTTGGATCTTGATCCGGAGTTTCAGATTGGAGTTTCCATATTTGCATACGAAGGTGGTTTGCATAGCATACGTTGCCATGGTGACTTGACGTCCTAATTAGTGATATAAGGCCATTCAAACCTATTGGATTTGATATTATTACTAGCTACAGCAGTTCCTCGCGTAATAAATCGTACTATCTATTGATGACCTATTAATTTGAATGGAATAACTATATTTCCAATGAACCTTAAATAAAATTGCACGAGGAGAAATAAAAAAATTAAGAGATGTCAGTATTCTTTGTGTTGCGTTGCGATTTGTGAATCACGTATGAACATTTGGCACCCATAGTGAGAATACGCTATTTTCTCTGTTTTGTTTGCCATAACGGAGTTCTCTTACAAACCTAGATTTTGAGTAGTCCATAGGTGTGATTTAAGACCTACTAAATTCCTAAGAATTAGTGGGAAACATGAAATAAATTAACCTTAAAAAGTTGCCTACATAAATCTTTTTATCCCAAGCATGCATTGATTAGTTGCCAAAATTCCTCTCTTCTCAATAAAAAAAATTCTCTATCCTATTTGGTCGTCTCTTAAATGAGTAAATGACGTAGATTCTTGAAGACGCCCTAGTCGACGGCAGGAAGGCAGCTGCCTTTGCAACACCACTAGCTTCATTAAGTACTCCCTTCATATTCAAAATAATTGACGTTTAGGACAGCGACACAGTCTCCAAAACACAACTTTAACTTCTTATTTCTCTAAAAATATTTATAAAAAGTGATATATGTATTTTTATAAAAGTATTTTTCAAGACAAATCTATTCATATAATTTTTATATTTTCAAACTCAACAACTTGAGAGTTATTCATGATTTATGTTTTTAAAGTTTGACTCAAACCTTGTCCAAAATGTCAATTATTTTTGGTATGGAGGGAGTATCATAATCCCGCTGCCTCTCTCCCTTAACCTATCGCAGTCTAAGGTTTAATTCTTTAATTAAGCTAAACTATTCGGTCTAAGATGGAGTCAAAAGCTAAAGCCGGACGGAAACAAGCAGCGGCTGATCCAACGAGGCCGCAAGCATAATGCCATAATCTCATGAGGACAGGGAAAGGAATAAACCCCTGCCTGTTTTATATAAGGATAAACATGCAGTTAAAACAAACCAGCCAGCGTCCAGCGAGGCTTTTACCCTGCAAAACAACACACGACACAACAAAGCACGCCGCCGCCGCTCGCCGCCCACCTCTCTCTCCCACCTCCCCTCCCCTCCCCTCCCCTCCCCTCCTCTCTTTGCTTCTCGCGTAGGGGTTGGAATACCATGGCGCTGTCGTCCGAGATCCGCTTCGGCCGCCAGATCCCCCTCCCCCGCTCCGACACCGACTGCTACGAGGAGGAGGAGGAAGAAGAAGAAGAAGAGGAGGAGGAGGAGGAGGAGGAGGAGGAAGAGGAAGAGGAAGAGGAGTTTGAGGGGGAGGAGGAGATGGATGACGTGACGGTCTCGTCGCCGCTGATGCTGCCGGCGACGGCGGCGAGGGGAGGGGTGTCCGTGGTGGAGATGGTGGCGGGGGCGCTGCGGAGGTCGCTCATGCTCTGCAGCAGCAGCGGCACCGCCGTGCGCGAGGCGGCGCCGGAGGAGGACGGGGCGGCGGGCGCGGGGATGCAGATAGGGGGGCCAACGGACGTGCGCCACGTCTCGCACGTCACCTTCGACCGCTTCGTCGGCTTCCTCGGCCTCCCCGCCGACCTCGAGCCCGACGTGCCCCGCCCCGTGCCGAGCGCCAGGTCAGTGTTCCGGCTCCGTACTTCCCCTCCAGTTGATCTGGTTCTGTGCGCAGTTTTGTGGGTAAACCTTGCAACTGCCATTCCGCCCCGGGAATTTGGAATTTGGCGCTTGGCCGAACTGAATTTTGCGTTGTTCTGACGTTAAGTTGTACACCAGTGCCGCCTAACTGCACAGACATGTGACGGGTAGTAACTGTTAGTCTGTTGAGCTTTCGGGTTTACATAGGCTAAGTCAGTAGGGCTGTTTGATTTGTGTTTGTGATCTCATTTCCAGAACAGCTGCGGCTTCCATGGCTGACATAATCAAGTTCAACTACTCAGGACTCGGGAATATCCTAAAGTCCTTTTTTTCCTGTGGGCAATAGGTCTGTTTGTACTTGCCAGGGAGTGGGATATTGTGATGCCCTGTTCTTTTCAGTTTTCTATTCATTTCCAGAGAGGCAAAGATACTTCACGTTTATTATTGGTTTTGTTTGGTTACAGCACATAGTCTTTCAGTTGCAATGAGGAATTCCACATGTTTAAGGCCTTCATTTGTGTTTGCATCGATTATTTTATTTTCCTCGATGAACATCGAACACTGTAACTTAGTCTAATTGCTGAAGTCTAATGTAATTTATGTTTACCAAGTTGTCTATTTCTGCACACAGTGTAAGTGTATTTGGAGTTTCTCCAACTTCCATGCAATGCTCGTATGATAGAAGAGGAAACAGTGTGCCAACAATACTTTTGACCATGCAAAGGAAGTTATATTCACTTGGGGGTCTTCAGGTAAGGAATGGTAAAATTTTGTAATCAGAGTGGCAGCACCTATGGTTCTGAAATTATTTTTTTCTTATCTACTAGGCTGAAGGGATATTCAGGATAAATGCAGACAATAGCCAGGAACTATATGTGAGGGATCAACTAAATAGGGGAGTTGTTCCAGATGGTATTGACTTGCACTGCCTTGCCGGACTGATAAAGGTGTGCTCAATTTCTTTCCCTTTTTCTTTTATTTTGCATTTCCTTTGTTTTGTTAACATGGCAAACTCTTGTGTACATAGGCTAGCACTATCATTTTCTGTAATTTTAATATGTACAGACTACAGAGCCTTTGTATGCTATATATCAGACATACCCAAGAATCAATACACCCACCAATATGCTGCGCATACTTTAGCTCAGTAAACTAATATTCCTTTTCATTTAGTTTATCTTGTACATCAGCTATGATTAATGTTGGGTGCTAATTATAGGCATGGTTTCGGGAACTTCCAAGTGGAGTATTGGACTCGTTAACTCCAGAACAAGTGATGCACTGCAACACTGAAGAAGAATGTGGCCATCTTGCGAGTACACTACCTCCTGTGGAAGCAGCACTACTTGAATGGGCCATCAATCTGATGGCAGATGTTGTGGAAAACGAAAGGTTCAACAAGATGAATGCTCGCAACATCGCTATGGTTTTTGCACCAAATATGACCAAGGTTATTGGCAAGCATAGTTAGTGGTCTGTACCTACAAACATTCAAAATTCTGAGTCTAACCACAGGACATTGGTTTCTTTCAGATGGCGGACCCCTTGACAGCTTTGATACATGCAGTCCAAGTGATGAATTTCCTAAAGACATTGATCTTGAAGACTGTAAATGAAAGGGAGGAGGCAGCCACAGTAGCCAGGGCATTCCCGTCCAGCTCTGGTTCCCCAAGTGACAAAGATGAACCTCAAACTTTAGAGCATTCGGACATGCCCTCCATCTGTTCAAGCCAGCGAAATGCAGATTCCCCTATAATTGATGGAGGTAAGCTTGATCAGTTCCTTTTTAGAGTGGAAGAAGCTCTTCATCATGAGACGCAAGTTAGCACAGGTGGAGCCAAGAATCATGGCGGTAGTAGGGGCAACGAGAAAAGCAACGGTGAGATGTCTCCCTTGGACACTGATTTGAGCAGCCAAAACGAGTTCAGTAACAACAACGAGGAAGGTCTCTTTGACAGATTTAAATTTAGGAAAGGAGTAGGGAGGCTCTGCAGACACCCTGTATTTCAGTTCAGTAGGTCCATGAAGAAGGCCGATGAAGCAGAGCAAGCTTGTGTATGATATGTAGAGTGTGCCTGTGTAGTTGATAACTCCGCTATTTCCGCAGCTTGATAACTCTGTAGATCGTCAGCTATTCTCGTAGATGGTGTGACTAGAAGCCATTAGCCCATTTATTAGTACTGATGTGGAGCTCTTTGGGTGTATATGTCAGTTGTTCACTTCTCACCGTCCTAATTGTGTTAAGCCATAGTGTCCTGTGGTTCTACTCTAAATCTAGTGATTATTGATTTGCCATCTTGTAAGATTTTGGCTTGAGGGTTTTTACCACGATTAACTGCTCCGCACTCAATACTCCCGAATGACTGCAGCCGTGCAGGTGCAGCCCACAGCTCGTTTCTATTCATCTCCTGCTAACACCGGCAACACTGCTTCTCTACTTAATCCGACAAGAGAGCAACGTACTTTAGGCTCACTGGGAAGTGGGAAACATTAGGAACAGAACCTCCGTAGCAAGTTGCTATTGCGCTGCCATTTTCCTTGTGGAAGAAATCAGTTGGCCAATTTTGACTGCCTGATTTCCCCGGAATCTTTCTCGCTGGTGTTTTCCTTTTTATCCCTTCACGAGCCGTGTTGGCGTCCACTAACGGCTAAACGCAGGTCGATTATCACATCAGCGCAGTGTTGTGTTGCAGCGGATATGCGTGCTTTGACGGCAACTGCCCATGGCCATGGGCTGCCACGGCTCTCCCTGTCCATTCATCAGACACTGCATCGTTTCGGAATTCAGAGTGTAAGGCACACGAATTTCTAACTCATCCTCACCAATATTTCCTCCACAAAAAGGATCGGATAAGATTCACGCCGGCGTGCAGCTCCACTGGACGAGAGCCTTCAGGATCTTCCAATATGCAAATCATATAACGCAGCGTGTCGAATTTGATTACTTTTGTGAGCAAAAAAAAAAGAAAGGAAAAAATGCGAATGACTGGATGCACGGAATGCATGCTGTACCGCCGCGGATTCGTAGAACCTGTCTTGAAGCCACAGAGTGCAGCCGACGGGCGAGTATACATAGGCGTGCAGTGCAGGGAGGCCGGGCCGCCGGAGCCGTGCAGCGCAGGTCTCCGCCATGGAGCCTGCAGCCGCCGAGCCCCGCAAGCTGCCGCCTCCGACGACGGCGACGACCCCGAAGACCGTAGAGACGACGGGAGCCCCAACCGCGGCGGCGGCGGTGAGCACGATCGGACTGCTGGCCGCCGCGGCGGGGCTCGGCGGGGCGGCGCTGCTGGCGTGGTGGGCGTTCTCGTTCCGCCGCGCCGGGGCGATGCTCTGGATGGTGCCCGCGGGGCTCGTCCTCGCCGGCACCCCGCTCCTCGCGTGGCTCTCCGTCGTCGCCTCCGGGTCCGGCCCGGTGCCGCAGCAGCCGCCGCCGCCCCCCTGCTGATTCAATGCGCGGCGCTTTAGCTTAGCAGCACAGCTAACTTATAGCGCGCTCGGGCTTGTATGCTAACCAATGGCGCACGAGGGATCCTGGCCTTCGCGGATGTTGAACACGTTGATTTCTCGGTTCTCTGTCACTGTGGAACGCCATTGCTTCGTAGTCAGTCCCAATTACTCGTCGGCTCTGTGACGAAGAAGCCTCGTCGTTGTCGGCCCAAATCCAAATGCCTTGTATGGGCCGTGTGTGTGGCAGGCCGGATGGTGCCTAACGAGGCTGGGCCGTACACGTCAGCGCTAGCCGGGCTGGAAAGCTTTGGGCCTTTACTGTTTGTATCGAAATCTTTGGTTGCAAATTGGCAGTACCCCTCGCTCCTGGTCCTTCACTCCTTCCCCCATCACAGCAACCTAACTAAACATTCCATGATGAGCCTGCCGGCTGCCGGAGCGGTCCCTGGTTCCCTGCTGTTCTGGAGTGCACGCATCGGCAATCTTCAGGCTCTCCTGTCGCTCGCCGTATGTACGTATCCTATACATCGAGTTGAGCTCTCACGATCAACAGTCTTTCAGGGGAGCAGAACACCCAGCTGTCCGGTATAATTGTCCGCACGGTCTGTACAGGGGCCACAGTGCCAGAGCACGCTTCCGCCCCCGGCACGCTTCCACAATGCTGATCTACCTCCTCACTTCCTGAGCTGCATGCTCACGCAGCAGTCACGCTACCCGGCTACCCCCGAGCGAGGTTGTACGTAAGGATGGATTCGGATGTCTATTCGAATGTCAGATTTTTTATTATTTTTCTTCGATTATGAACAAATAAGATGTAGAATTTACTATGTAAATTCATAGTCTTATACTTAACATTGATCTTGTAAAGATTCAAAAAAACTAAACCTCAAATTTATCATATATATTCTCAAATAATAGATATAAAAATTCGAATACGGATCGGATACGGATACGAATCTTTTTTCACCTTTTTAATTGTAGGGAGCAAATAATACATAAAAAAATTTATACAAAATTTTATTCTTATGTGTAATAATATGCTTGATATTATAAAAAAAGATTAGCATAAAATTTTAAGCATATCTATTTTAAAATATCAAATTTGTTCTAAGAATTCGGATGTTTAGATCCATCCCTAGTTGTACGCCTCCGATACGGTCTTCAGTAGCCGAGACCATTCACACCGCCGTCAGAACATGGTGGGCTTCCATCCATTGTGTTGTGTCATCAGAGCTGAGTCAGTTGGCGTTTGTAATCATTTTTTTATCGGGTCAGTTTATTATGTGTTGGAACACTAGATATCTAGAATTGACGTGCAGGCACGTAAGTAAAACGTAGACAGACAGCGATACTGACTGAACAACAATACGTATCTCAATCCAACAAGAGCCAATGAACTGAGCCATTACGCAAAATGTCATTTGATGCGGCCTGGCATCATGTGCGTCGTGGGGGACATGATTTGGACCTCGCTCTACCCGGCACTGAAAGCATTTGCTCGCGCCTATTGCTTGATGTGATCGGCTCGGCTGATAACGAATTTTAGGAGGCGCTGCAGAAAACTAGTTCTCCCTGCACATTCCATTCCTTTCATGTAGATTTTCCACGGATGGAAAAGCTGAGCAAGTAGTTACTTCATAGAACTACTATGCAGTGACCCACTAACCCAGACACAATTATATTTCCGTCCTCTCTGTAGGAAAAGTAGAATGCGTATAATGCGGTCGATGTACTGCAATGAGCCCCATGGGCGGTATATATAGGAGTACAAGGCTTGGAGGACAAGACACCACCCCTAGAGATAAGGAAGGCTATCACGGGATTACATCAATCCTAAACTACCATATCTAGAGTTGCCTAATATACTCTAACATCCCCCGCAGTCGTAGCGGTAGCAACACGAATGGTCAGACTGGAGAACAATGGAGACGTATCCCCCTGCAGTCGGAACGCCGGTGCGAAAGTTTTGACTGGAGACTCATGCAGATTATAGCCCTTTAGTGACGTAGTAGCTGAAGTCGAGGTGGATGTGGTCGAAGCCGTGGAGGAGGCGCGGGTCGAAGCGTCGTCGAGGTGCTCGAGTACGCAAACTCAGCAGCTTCTTGTCGAAGACAGCAGCAGGACGGTGCGGCGGATGACGAAGGTAGACGGCGCGGTTTGCGACTTAGGTCACGCTCAGGATAGGGGTGGCGACGGCGCAGGTTGCAGCAAGTGCCGCGCTCAGATCAGGGGTGGCGACAACATTTTCCTTTAGGAACATCGGCGTCGATGTCCGCGCAAGAACGGCTAGAGGCGCGGAGGTGGATCGAGCGCCTGCTTGACGAAGATCGGCGGCGAGTGGCGCCACTGCCTGAAAAGGCGACGACACTGGTAGGGTGGCTTGATCACGAACGTCGTTGCTGCAGCCTGGAGGGCGCAACAACAACCTCGTCCTTCTGGAGGGTCGACGATGGATCGAAGACGAACGGCAGGGCGACGCAAACCCGATAACAAATCAGGAAAAATCTAAGAAAAACACACAGCAGCAGGGTGACCTCCGGGTACAATCTCGGGTGCCGTAGCGAATTCCTCCCTCCTCCTTGTCTCTTCCCCGCGTGGTCAACACGGGACAGAGAAAACAGAGGAGATTGGAAAACCTGAGCGGCTCTCCTCCGATCGTCAGGCCAAGATCCGCCCCCGCAGCCGCGTCTTCTCGAGAAGAAGAGGCGGCGCTGGGGGAGGAAGGGCGGCGGCCGATGGCGCAGGGGAGGTAGCCGGCGAGGGAAGGGCGGTGGGGCGGAGCCCACAACGCGGCGGCCCGACAGCGACGTCGACTGGCGATGCTGCGGCCCGTCCGCCCGACGGCGCGGTCTTGGCTCCACCCCTCCAGCCGCGCACGCGCGCGGTGCGCAGGCCGTGCGGCGTCACTGGGAGGGGCTCCTCCCCCTCGGCAGCCGTGCACGCGCGCTGTCGTGCGGCGGCGGCGGCGCTGGGAGGGGGGCTGGCCTGAGGCGCGGAAGGGGCGGGGAAGCCGTGAGCGGGGCCGGGGACAACGATGCAGAGGCGGCGGCGGCCCAAGGCGGGGCCATGGCGATGCCGACGAGCGACGCGGCCACGGCGACGGTAGAGGACAGCCCTCCTGCTGCTTGTGGACGATGACGGCGGCGCGGATCAGAGGGATCCGCGGCGCATCCTAGGAGGGCGCGGCCCCTGGCGGAGATCGATCTCCCCGGGGGCGGCGCGACGCCAGCGGAAGCGGCGGCGGTTAGGTTAGGATCTAAAACCTAGGCGTCTGATTCCATGTAGGAAAGGTAGGATGCGTATAATGCGGTCGATGTATTGCAATGAGCCCTTTGGGCGGTATATATAGAAGTACAAGACTTGGAGGGCAAGACACCTCCCCTAGAGATAAGGAAGACTATTACGAGATTACATTAATCCTAAACTATCATATCTGGAGTTGCCTAATATACTCTAACATCCTCTTTTCCAAAGTCCCCATAAAATCAGCAAAAATAAAGGAAGAGCAATCCTTTAAATTTCTTCACAAACAATTCCGAACAGGAGCCTTTCATTGGCGAATGAAACGTTCAGTAATCTATGCAGATTGCACGGCCCTTCAACAGTTGACCCTTGACCGTCGGTAATCTGACTAGCGTAGTCGGGTGGCTAGCGCAGTCGGTGGGCGCGCAGCCGGCGCGAGTTCGATTCCCAGAATCGCACTCGCGTCTCTCATCGGGGTTCAGCCCCAATAAAATTTCAGTTGCGTCTCACGCGTGGAGTTACAAAGAGATTGCGACGCGTCCGTCGCCTACGGAGTCTTGAAGGTTCCGGTGATCTTTCGAAAGACACGGTCTTCGTATCTGTGTGTAGTTGTAGGTCTGATTGTACATATATGATGTGCGTGTGTGTAGAGTGGTACGTGTATACGTGTATGAATAAATACTACAGCTGTACTCAGACGAGAGACGTCAAAAAAAACAACAGCACAATTCCGGCAGGATGCGGTAGCAACGGGTCGTCGCCTCGTCGACGGAACGTGCCCCGGGGAGGCATCGCCCCGGCGTCAACGGCAACGGCCCGCCCGCCACCGAGCGTTACGCCCCGTCTAGCAACACCAACAAGGCAACAACACTGCAAGCCGCAAGCAACCCCTGAGTTGTGGACCATCTCGGGACCTGCAGGCGTAGCCGCGTAGGACGGCACATGCGCAAGGGCACCTACAGTAGTTAACACCGCTACTGTACTCCTACCGTCTGCAATCCTGCATCAGTTAATACAGTACATCACTTCCATCTGCAAATATAATAGTTACAAACTGTGCGAGCTCATTCATTTGCTCTTTCTGCTGTTCCGCAAGCCAAAAGGGAATCATTAATGGACGGATCGCCGCGCCGTGGCGCCTGTCGAACCGTCGGGTTCTAGATCCGACGGCTAGGAAACGTCCCTCCCGTTCACCGCTTCACGCAAGACGCCGATGCCCCCTCGCCCCCACACTAATAATGGATGGTTGGCATGTTGGGTCCGGCGCGCACATTCGCACGGGAGCGCCGACCGGGCTCGTCGCTCCGCCGCTTTTATAAGCCGTTAGTCACCGATTCATTCCAGCCTAGCTACGCGAACCCCAGACCCACACCAGTGTTCTCTGCCCAAGGTCGCCTCCTCTCGAGCTGCCCCGCCAGTGAGCAGGAGGCCATGAAGAGCCCCGCCGTTCCGGCCAAGAGGCGCCACGGCGGCGGCGGCTCGGGGTTCGCGCTCGGGTGCGGCTGCAAGGACGCCAAAAGCGTGTCGGTGTCCGTGTCCTCGTCCGCGTCGCCGTCCGCGACGACGGGGACGTCCACGACGGCGACGGCGGTGACGACGACGCGCCGGAGGTGCGCCGGGGCGTACCCGTGGGCGTCCACGACGACGACGGACACGCTGACGACCCTGACGTCCGCGGCGTCGTCGTCATCCCTCTGGGAGGACGCCGTGGCGGAGCTGGGGTACAAGGACGGCAGCTGCGGGATGCTGCCGGAGAGCTCCGTCGCCGCGCCGAGCTTCTCCGGCCTGCTGCGCGAGCTCAGCGAGCTGGAGCGGACCGTCGCGTCGTGGGGCGCGCGGAAGGGCCACCGCCGCGAGGAGAAGCTATCGCCGCCGCCGCCGCGGCATGAGCAGAGGAAAGCCAAGAGCGACGGCAAGGCGGGCGACCTGGGGGCTGCCAAAGAGGGCCTCTTCGGCGACGCGGACGGCGTCGGCGGCAAGGGGCTCGAGGGCAGCGTGGCGGTGGTGAAACAGTCGGACGACCCGCTCGCCGACTTCCGCCGGTCCATGCTGCAGATGATCGTCGAGAACGGGATCGTCGCCGGCGATGACCTGCGCGAGATGCTCCGGCGGTTCCTCACCCTCAACGCGCCGCACCACCACGACGCCATCCTCCGGGCCTTCGCCGAGATCTGGGACGACGTGTTCGTCGCCGCCTCCCTCGACTGCGCCACCCCCGGCCGGGCCGCCTCCGCCCCCCGCCGCGAACCGGGCAGGCTCCCCGTGCCCATGACGCCGCCGCGCCACCGCCGCTCGCCACCGGCGTGGCGCGTATAACGCGTACCTGCCTTGTACGTGCACTGTCTTTTCTTACCCCGGCAATGTACGTGACTAGGAGCCACGATAAGTTCCTCCCGTTCCATTTCCGCGTGAAAAAAATTGCAAGAAAAATTGGCAGTACCTTCTTTCTCTGTATTTGTACGGTGGCCATGCTAGATCGAGTGATGCTTGTGGTACTAATCATGACGCCACCTGGTGGAAAAGGGTGAGGACGTAAAAGGCTTTGCTTTCTTCGTAGCTCTGGGAATCTTGGATAGATGGCGACGGACGCCGTGGACGGGAACGGAGGCCGCCGGGGCCCGCCCTCGCACGCGCGTGCCCCGCATGGAGTTCGGCAGCGGGGGCGCGGTGGTTGGCGCCAGCCGGTGGCAACAGAGCGCAGCCGCTGCCATGCCGCACCCGCATCCCGCCCAGGCGCCCCGCGCGCCATGATCAGCACGGCAACGTCGGAGCGTGTCCCTTTCTGCCACCACAGCATTCTTTTCCGCTGTCGCTCCCACGGGGCCCTTTGGCTCCGTTCTGGCTGTGCCCAGAACTTGTACTGTCGCCGACACTGGTCCAGCTCGTGCGAAGCCACGGTCGCACGCGCCGAGCATCGCTAGGCTTCAGATTACATCGCTGCCAAAGTACCAACTCGTATTTGCTGTGCAGTGCTCACAGAAATGACCATACACAATAATAAACATGCCCATCGACTGTGCCAGATCGGCGAACCAAATCCGGATCAATCATCGCGCCCCCGATGAGACTGAACGATCTGAAGTTTCCCGGTCGCCCACCGCGGGCATCGTATCCGGCGGCGAGCGGCGAGCGAGTCTGGACGCACTCGGCGCAATGATGCAGGGCTGCTGCTGCATACGGTGTATGAATGCGGCAACAGCGAAGGAATCCGGGACAGCTACTAAACATGCCGGCATGTAAGGTGCACCTAATTTCTTCCCGAGGCGGGCACACAAACAGGCCCGGGCGCTGCTGGCACCCTTGTTGTTTCGCGCGGACGCGATCGGGGCACGGACGCGGACGCGACAAACCCCCGGCGTACGGGGCCGCGGGAAGAGGCGAGAAGGGGGCGCGCCTCGCCCTTGGCTGGTTGCCCGGTTGCCTCGCAAGCGCAGCGCTTGTCGCCGCCCCCGCGCTCCGGCATCCTCGTTGCGTCAGACACCGGGGCCGATCGACGCGTGCGCCGGTCTCCCCGATCATCTGATGATCTCCGAGAAATGCCTCTTCCCGGCGAGGAGAGCAGGGGGCAGTCCCGCGCAGGATTGACCGTCGCCGGGCAGCGGTGGGGGCGTCAGCGTCAGCGTCAGCGGCGCATCGCATCGCATCGCATCGGAATCCGATTCGTTCCCGTGAGCCATGAGTAGGCACGGACAGTCAGCTTCGCAGCATAAGATAATTGGCAAATATCATCTGTGCATAAGATAAGGCCATAGGGACGGTACGTCCATCTACTAGGCTTTGGAGGGACTGTCAGCAGCTGGGCACCTGCGGCCTTTTTGAATCGGAGCAAGTTGAACCGAAAGAACGAAATGGCGACCCGAGATGCCGATGCGGCCTGCAGGCCATCAGGGTACGATCGAGAACGTGCGTTGTTTTGCTCGTCGGAGAACAGCTCAAGACCTACGGCGGTGACGACAACTCTACGCCACATTCTTGTCTTACTGATGCGTCCTAGCTTTGGCCCCGCTCGATCCCTGCTCACCCGGCTACGGATCTGGCCAGTTTATTTAGAGCTTGACAGCAGTGGTGACGACGGCTATACGCCACATTTGTCTCATTGATGCCCCGTAGCCCTGTCGCTAGGTGCTCACTCGCCTATAGTATATATTAACCAGTTACTCCAGTTTGTTAGTGATTGAACCCAAGTAATCAATACGTAACAGGTAACACTAGCCTGTCCGTGGCAACTGGCAAGGCGTATAGGGGTATCAAACTCCTTTGTTTTTTTGAATGTGACGTATCACACATACAGAGCGAAAATTATTAAGCAGTATACATGGGAGGATTCACAGGACTTGCTTTCCTTTTACCACTTGACTGCAGCCTGCGGGTACTTTTATGAGTGGGGAGCCTACCCACACATGGTCACGATTCCACTGGGTACCCATTATCCACATTCAAACCAATATCCACACTGTTTGAATAGGATATGAATTTACCCATCTAAATATGGGGTATGTAGAGTATTGCTAGATATATCCGTTTTACCCACACCCACACTCAAAATAAGTAAAAAAAAAGGCAGCAAGTAGCGTCTCATCTCTTCTCTCTCGTCTTCAATCTCCCAATTGAGTTGCATGCATCAACCAATTCAATTCAAAAGTATAATCTGATGGGAAGAGATGGGTAATTTATTTATACTTCAACACTCCCTCTCACGTGTAAACCAAGCCTCAAACGTGGTGCAATTATTTTATTTAATCGCGCATGTCAGGATTCGAACTCAAGAGCTCTGGCTTTGATACCATATTGAGTTGTAACCCAAAAGCTTAAGCTGATAAAAAGAAGTGAACAATTCACTTATACTTCAACACTCCCGATCCCTTTCCTTCTTTCTCCCTCCCTCTCTCTCTCAGGCTATCTCCAACAATGAAGACCCAAAAACGAGACCCATTCCATGTTTTGGGTCATGCATACTAAATGGGTTGCGCCCCAAAATCTCGGCACCTCCAACAGCAAACACAAAATCCTCTTCTCCCTTTCCCGCCGCTGCCTCTCCCTCCGCTGCCTACCTCCTCCTCCTACGTGCAGCGCGGGCGGGCACGGACTTGCCCGGCGCGGCGGCGCCGGCGGACAAGGGCGCTGCCCGGCGCATGCCCAGCGCGGTGGCCCCCTCTCCCGCCTCGCGTTTGGCGACGGCCATGGCGAGCTCGTCTCCGGCGGCCATGGGGGAGCTCGACCCGGCGCGGCCACGGGGAGCTCGGCCCGGTCATGGGGGAGCTCGACCCCGGCGGCTTGGGGGAGCTAGACCCTGGCCGCCATGGGAGAGCTCAATACCGGCCGACAGCAGCCTCGCGGTCAGCGGCGACGACGGCCATGGCGAGCTCGGCCCCAGCAGCTTGGGCGAGCTCGGTGGCGGCGGCCTGGAGGAGCTCGACCTTGGCACGGCCATGGGGGATCTCGACCCCGGCCGCCATGGGGGAGCTCAACCCTGGCCGGCAGCAGCTCCCCGCCTCGCGGTTGGCGGCGGCGACAGCCATGGCGAGCTCGGCCCCGGCGGCCTGGGCGAGCCCGCCCCCGCCTTGCCGCCGCTCCCCACTGCCTGGCCGCATCCCGCCGCTCCCCACGCGACGCCAATTTTGGTCGAGGAGAGAGAGAGAGCGCTAAATTTGGCTGCCCTCTTCCTCGGTACCCAAAATGGGTCTTTCCTTTGCCTACTCTGTTGGAGGGAGTTTTTAATTGTGGAGCACCCAAAATGGGTATGGGTAGCGTGATGGGTCTGTTGTTGGAGACAGTCTCACACTTTACATTCACCGTCAGCATAAAATGACTACCAGGAGTAAATCCGATCCCCTTCCACCCTCTCTTTCTGCTTCTCTCTTGGCCACGACTTATGAGTGCTTTAGAAAATAGCTAATCGCAGCTACTGTTGACGTGCTTCGACGTTTCAAGGGTGGGACGTTGGAGCACAGGAAGGTAGGGGAGGGTTGCTGTAGTTTTCGGAGGGTGGCCACAAGGCATGGAACCGTGTGAAGATCGGCGATTCTAGATGCGGCCGCCTGCTCGTCGACCTCGCCGTCGCATGCCGTTGAATTACAACTATGCAGTCTACCAGGGGTGGATCCAAGAATTGAATATTGAGGGGCTTATTTCTCCTTTCTTTCTCCTTTCTCTTTTTCTTTCTTCTTCCTCCTTTTCTTCTTCCTTTACCTCATCCATGGCCAAAAAATGTTGGGGGGATTTGGGGGGTGTGGGTGGGGGGGGGGGGCTGGATCCGCCCCTGCAGTCTAACCGTTGGGTAATCCGTACGGACACGGATAAAAATGGAGATGGGCAACATAATCGCAAATGGGTATAGGCAATTTTGGATATGGGTATGGATTAACCAAATCCTTCCCATCGGCAACTTGAGTCATTTGTCCGCCATTGCCTTTGCAAGTGGTGCAGCTATGCAGTGTTCAGGCTTGCTCCCGACGATTGCACGGCACGCAAGATCCTCGGCACAACCGCAGCACCATCCAGTGATTCAGTACCACGCAATCTGTTAGCCTTTCATCTGCACTGACATCTGATGATTTTTGTTTTTTGGAGGAAGGACGTCTGATGCTTTTTTTTTTGAGTTATGGACGTATGATGATTTGGGCTTGTTTAGTTGCAAAATTTAAAATTTCAAAACTAGTATTAAATCTAAATAAAAAAAATAATTATATAGTTTGTTTGTAAATTACAAGACAAAGTAGACCATAATTAGGCACTAAATTGCCACAGTAACCATTTGCTAATAATAGATTATTAGTCTTAATAAATTCATCTCAAAGTTTATAGTTTTGTAATTAGTCTATATTTAATATTTTAAATGTGAAAAAAATTTATTTCAAAAACTTTACAGGTGCAACTAACCAATCCTATCAGTGCAAGTCTGTCATTCTGCGCGCTCTGGGCTGTTCATCCCAGCCAATAGGCCTGATGGGTCCAGTCCAGCAAGCGATTTTTAGATGCGTTGGCCCATCTGTGGGTGGGCTAGCGCTTTGTAGCCGAGGCAATTTCTGTACGTGACGCAGGCCCAATCCTAATCCATCGAGGTATGCAACGGCCCATAGGGCCCCGCGCCATCACCTTCCTCCTAGTCCTAGTCCTAGTCCTCTTGCGCACGATTCGTGCGTGCTGTGGAAGGAGCCGACGCCCAGAAGCCAAGCCGCAGGGCAGCACTCAACGCGGCAATAGCTTCCCTGCGAAGCCCCCACGGTCAGCGGGATCCCAGCTCCGGCGTGAGCGCAGCCTCCAGGACGCCGCCCGTATTTATACCTTCCTTTCTTCCCCAGCTCCGAGCCTCCGAGCAGCGGAATCCGGCAAAGCATCCGTACCCGCACCGCGTCACGCTTCCCCCGCTTTATAATACTCGCTCCCCTTCGCCCCCCCGGCTCAGCCTCTCTCGGTTTCCGAAGCAACCCCGCCGCTCCGGCCTCCGCCTCCCCCGCCTCCAATGGCGCTGCCCTACCTGGAGGCCGTGCTGTGTAAGTCTCCGCCTCCCCGCCGCTCTTTTCGTGGTATTGCAGTCGCTCGATCGATCCTTGTGGTGTCTCGGATTTGGGTGAGAGACGCGGGATCCGCGGTTAAACCCTAGGGTTTGTGGGGGGCAGAGTGAGGGGTTTCTTCGCCGCTGGATTTGACCGTGCCTCGGAGGCGATTAAGCGCCTAATGGGTGCTTTTGTTCCCGTGCTTGGGAGAGTGATGTGCGGACGATGTTGCTATTCAGTGATTGAATGCTGTCTGGTGTTATTGGGTGATTCAATGTTTCTAGTATACGCAGCTTGCCTTTTTTTGGTGTTGGCTCCGTGTCCATCGTTTAGGTACTTGATTGATCTGGGAAATCAATAACTCAGAACACGAGGCCATAGAGTCTGAAACTTTATTTGTCAGTGCAGTGAAGAGCGTCCATGATTTTGATTAGTGGAGCGAGTGAAGGGATGCCTGTGAGCTTACTATTGAATATTGACTAAGATTGTTTTAGTCAACTGCATCTGTGAACTTGTGTTTGTGATTCGAAGCTCTGTTCTTCTCCCCTGTTTAGTTCCCAAAAAATTTTCTACAGTACCCGTCACACCGAATTTTTGGACACATGCATGGAGCATTAAATGTAGTTGAAAAAAATAACTAATTACACTGATTAGCATGAGACGAATAAGTCTAATTAGCCCATAATTAGACATTACTTGCCAAATAACAACGAAAATGCTACAGTGTCAAAACTCAAAAAATGTTCACGAACTAAACAAAGCCTCACTATGCAATACCTTACAGACTTGATTGATGTTTAATTAGTGTATAATGGTCCATAGCAATATAATTTTGTAACGGGCCTCTTCATTTTTTTTTCATTATCATCTTCTGTTACCAAGTATGGGGTTGAATCAATTTAAAGTTTATCAGCAGTTAATATGGATGAAGCCAACAATTTAGATCTTATTCTTTGCTTACGTGATATGTTTACTTTCATTGTTATTTCCTTCATATGACCGATGCTTTTCTCAACTTGTATCCCTGTGCAGGCTTTATGATTCTCATGTACATATTTGAGACATATCTTGACATCCGTCAGCATAGAGCCCTCAAGTTGCCAACTTTGCCAAAACCCCTGGTGGGAGTAATTAGTGATGAAAAGTTCAAACGTTCCAGAGATTATAGCCTTGACAAAAGGTTCATACAGCGCTGCTGTGCCTTTTCGCAACCTTCATTTTGGAATAATTTCTGATGCCCAAATTCATTAGCTGACTTATATCTAGTTGTCAATTCTGAACTTTCTGCTTCATCTGACAGCTACTTCCATTTTGTTCATGAGCCTGTGACTATATTAATGGATACCACAATACTGTACTATAAAGTTCTTCCCTGGTTTTGGAAGGTAAAAACAAATCCCTGGCTTCCATCAATATCCTTACGCAAGTATTTTGGCTGATCGTTTCTTTCTGCAGAGATCTGGAGAATTAGTTACAAAGGTTGGTTTGAATGCTGAGAATGAGACTATACACACCCTTGCATTCTTAGCTGGTGCCATGGTTTGGTCACAGGTACTAATAACTCACCTCCCTAGACCATAATCTATGTTAAGTCAATTATATTTCCCCCCTATCTATATTGCACTCTGATTAGCTTTAATTGTCTTTCGGCACTTAAAATGGAATATGTATAAAGTGAGACATTTGCTTCCTTTCGTTGAACTGGTAGCTATATTGTGCTCTAACTTCAAATGCTTCCATGCTGGATCATCTATGGGTATGATGTTAATACTCCCTCTATATAGGAAATAGATGACGTTTAGGACATCGACACGGTCTTCGAAGCATAACTTTGACTGCTTATTTTTATAAAAATATTTATTAAAAAGTGATATGTACATTTTTATGAAAGTGTTTTTTAAGACAAATCTATTCATATAATTTTCACTTTTTCAAACTCAATTACTTAAAAGTTATTCATGATTTATATTCCCAATGTTTGACTCAAATCTTGTCCAAAACGACATCTAAATCCTATATGGAGGGAGTAATTGTTATGACTTGAGTCAGGACTGGCAAGTAAAGCATCATGAATTGTGGTATCCATAAACCCCTTGTTGCATACAATGCCCTGCTGTGCTTTGGGTCCAAAAATGTTGTGTTTGTTGAGCTAATGTATTTTCATGACTTTTTTGGAATTGTTCTGTTTATTGTGAAACTAAAGAAGAAGAAAAAGATGTGATTTATCTATTAATCTATTATCATTTTACTTCCTCATGTCTATTTAACGTCTCGCTAAATGCTTACTTGCTTAGTGCATTTAAATGCTTAGCGAGAAAAGAACATCTCGCTAAAATTTAAAAAGAAGGTGCATGATGCATGTATCTACTTTGAATTTGCATTGATCAAGATTTTGAGTTCTTTTGGGTTCAGTAGTCAGGTGAGTTCTTTTCTCGCTAAATTGCTTCAGTGACTAGCCATTAATTTTGAACCTGGACCTATGCTCATAGCTGTGCCCAGTGCCCACAATCAGCCCTAACTGTGCCATGCTGTTCTTTTATGGAGAAACAACTTCTGTTTGGAGCACATTGCATTGGTTGTCAAATCCACTACTTGATTTGAACTAATGCGTACTTAATGAAATGCAGATTACAGACTTGCCATTCTCTCTTTATTCAACTTTTGTCATAGAGGCTCGTCATGGTTTTAACAAGGTGTGTTCACATTTTCCAATTTTTCTTTTTATTTGTTACTAGCTAGGAATATCTGTTTGAAAATTTGCAACTTGCAGTGATTGACTAGTACTAAAGTAAGTTACTGGACTTATTAATTATAATCTCCATTTCCTGATGTATTTGATTATCTGTACTGAGATTTCTCTTGCTCTGTACCTTGTAGCAAACTATTTGGCTCTTCATTAGGGATATGGTCAAAGGAATTTTACTATCCATGATATTGGGCCCACCAATCGTGGCTGCTATCATCTACATAGTGCAGGTAACTATTGTTTAGACATTAATAATGAATTATGTGTACAACACATGTTTTTTCCTTTGTCCTGTTTTTGTTGGTTGGTTTTCTAAGGTCCACATAATCAAAATCACATACTGCTTGTAGTAGTGTACTAGTGTCGTCTAAGTGCCTCAACTGATTCATTCAATCTTTCCTGTATTGTGTCAGATTGGAGGACCTTACCTGGCCATATATCTCTGGGGTTTTATGTTTGTATTAGCTCTCCTGATGATGACAATATACCCCATCGTGATAGCTCCTCTGTTCAACAAGTTCACACCTGTGAGTACTGTTTTACTTGTTTTGTACTAAGTTGGCACGATCTTATCTTATTAGTGCAAAGGTTATTCTGAGTTGAGATTGAATTTTGTGGTTGCACTGGTGTCAACAGCTTCCTGAAGGAGTACTCAGGGAGAAAATAGAGAAGTTGGCAGCTTCACTCAAATTTCCTTTGAAAAAGCTTTTCGTGGTAGATGGGTCTACCAGATCAAGCCACAGTAATGTATGTTAATTACTCTACATCCAGAGTCTGGGGTTCATTTCTATCTAGTAAACGGTAATATTGTGCTGCTAAAAACTGACAATTCTCTTTCAGGCTTACATGTACGGTTTTTTCAAGAACAAACGCATAGTACTCTATGACACGTTAATTCAGCAGGTTCTATGCTTCAGAAAATCTTGCTTTTGCTGCTTATTTTGTTTCATTAAAAAATGATAGCATGTATGTGCAAAGTTAACCTGTTTCTTTTTGTTGATTTCAGTGCAGTAATGAGGATGAGATAGTTTCTGTTATTGCACATGAACTTGGGCACTGGAAACTCAATCATACTGTCTATTCCTTTATAGCTGTCCAGGTATTCTCTCATTAAAATAACAAATTATGACCTTTCATGTTTTCAATTATCTGGCCTGTACATCAGTTATCGGAAGAAAATGTGAGTGGAATTTGTGCTGTGAGTGGTTGGTCATACAGTTCTTGAGTGTTGTGAGTGGAATTTGTGCATTGCTGGAAGAAAAATCTTTTTACCATTTTTTGACTGTTGATTTTTTTTCATTTTCATTTCATCATTGTTTTTTGCGCAGTTGCTTATGTTTCTGCAATTTGGAGGATATACTCTAGTAAGGAACTCCAAAGATCTTTTTGAAAGTTTTGGTTTCGAGGATCAGCCAATAATAATTGGATTGATCATTTTCCAGGTATGTTACGAACATATTTTCAACAAGCATTTGTTTTATTCTTTCACAAATTTTTTGCTACCAACTACCAAATGCGGGCTAACAAGACAAATCTGTTCGGAATGGATCTAATTGTAGGAACTTTTCATTTAAACTAGTTTTGAAAATTGAGATGCATTGTTCTATGAATTTCCAGCATTATTACCATTGTTGCTCGAGTGACGCATGTATTGCTTTGATTACAGCACACCATAATACCTCTTCAACACCTTCTGAGCTTTTGCCTGAACCTTGTCAGCAGAGCATTTGAATTCCAGGTTCATTCTTCTATATGTCTCCCAAGTTTCCTGCTATTGACAGCTTTAAACCTTTTGGTTGCACTAACATTAATCCAATTTCAAGGCTGACGCCTTTGCTAAGAACCTTGGATATGCCCCTCAGCTCCGAGCAGCCCTTGTTAAGTTACAGGTAATTTTCTGGATTCATTTTAATTGAATCTGTAGTTGGCAATGGCATTACTGCATTATTTTTTGTAAAGGACATCTGAACTGCAAGGTTATCATATACTTGGCAATTGGCATGCTTTCACTCCGTCTCGAGCAACTTCATATTTTACTAGCATCCCTTGTGTCGGTACCTCTGGACTAGGGTACCCCCTCTTGCTGTATCAAGACTCGTGTAGTTATCTGTAACTACGCCCAAAGGAGCTGAGCAGCCGGACCCCTGGGGTCCGGCTCCATCTCACTGGACCAACGGTCCCGGACCCGCATCCCGCTCGGGGACGGGTCCGGAGTCACCACGTGTCCCGGAGAAGGGAGCACTCAGCCAAAACAGCCGGGGGGCCCAGACCTCCCATGGGGTCCCGGACCCCCATATGCTATCCGGACCCCCATATGCTATCCGGACCCCTCAGCAGGGAGGGAACAGACAATCCGCCTAGGGGGGTCCGGAGCCGCCACGTGTCCGCAGACGTAGGTGCGCCCGCGGCTGCCAAGCTTCCTCGGGAAGACTTGCCCACCTACCGCATTCAATGCGGGTGACGTTAAGTGCGCTTTGCCGCAGCAGAGCCCGAGGAGACTTTTGCCAGGCTGTACTGTTAGTCGCGCGTTACCAAGGTGCACAGTACAGCCGCTGGCGCCATCTACGCCACGCGCGTCAGTTTGCTACGCCAGTTAGACACGACAACTCGGCGACGGAGTATCATAACGGCTACGCAGTAGACCCAACAGTCTACGCCGCAACCTACACTGCCTCAACGGGCGCCTCGCCGATGGGACATGAGAAGACCCCCTCGGTCAGAGAGTCTACAGGACGGTGAAGCATATCCGGCAAGAGATTCTCCATCACTGTAGCACCATTAGTGTCTATTTAGTATAGTATACATCCTTGTTGGGCCCACCTGTCGGGGTCCAACGCCTGTGTACGCGTCCTCCTTGCTCTATAAAAGGGAGACGCCCATTAGAGAAGGACTCAAGTCCAAGGGGAGACTTGGAGGAGAGGATAGACTCATCCACAGATCCAAGAGCAATACAACTCTCAGTGGACGTAGGGTATTACGCTCCGGCGGCCCGAACCACTCTAAATTCCCGAGTGTTCTTGTGTTCTTGCTCCATGAGTAGATCTGAGGAATATCTTGCATTTCCCCGGGTAACCACCCTTCGGGGTTAGGCGGGTGCACTACGCCACCCGGCTGTGGCCCTCCTTCTAGAGCCACGACACCTTGTTTTACTCATTAGTGAGAATGTTGGTTAGCATACTGTTAATCTGCCACAATATTTGCATTCAGTAACCTGAAGCATGTTCTAAAATTTCAGGAGGAGAACTTGTCTGCAATGAACACCGATCCATGGTATTCTGCATATCACTACTCCCACCCACCCCTTGTGGAAAGGCTGCAGGCTCTGGAAGATCCGGACAGCAAAAAAGAAGACTAACTGGAACCCATCAGAGCTTACGTTGTTCTTGAAGAGCAAAACCCTGACCCCCGCGTGAGGTTTCCATATGGATTTCCCTGCCGCGCACAAGGCACCGATTCAGTGTTTGAATGCTGAGAGTATTGTCGAAGTTCTGTAAAAGCGTTCAGCACAAGCGGGCATACAGCGTATCAGGGGGTATGGATGGAAATGGGTCGGGTCGACCCACTGGGTAGTTGACCTGACCCACAAAAATAGGGTCAATGGGTTAGAGGAGCCGACCCTAAATTCCAAAATGGGTCAATAAAGCCAGAACCTATTGACCCAATGGATATTATGGGTCGACCCACTTGTTATATTAATGCTCTTTTTATTTGATTTATTGGTTTTCTTTATTTTTTTGAATAAATACAATTGGTCGTAAGTTGTTAGATTCTATATACTTCAAAATAATATCACACGTTGGAAGTGAAAATGAATAAAATTAAAATCATGAATCGCTAGTAAACATATTTAATTTGATGCATAGCTAAGAATCTTAATATATTATTGTGATATATTTAATCTTGAATCTTATCTTTTCTAAAAGTGTTGATAGTATTTATGATTTAGGATTATAAAAAAATATTTGGGTCGATCCATAATACTCAATGGGCCATCAAGACCATAATATCTAGGAGAAATGGGTCGACCCATGACCTCTAGAATTGACCTCGAGGCCATGGGGCCGGGTCCAAGGCCAGGGCCGGGTCGGCCCATTCCCATCTTGATGGGGCACACAGGGGTGTTTCTGTTCATCAATCGACTTCCTAGATGCTCCGATGTATTAGTGTTTCGAATATTGAGAACTATAAGCAAATCAGATATTGAAGCACAAGATATGCTCTGATGTACTTTTCTGAAGTTCTTGTGCCCGGCTTAGGAATAACACCGTCTTTCACCTGGGGGCAGCACGTATAATCCAAGCGAGGATGCGACTAGTTGCTGACTCCAGCCTCCGAACTCCGATACGAGCGCACCCCTGCCGCAGCGCGCCCATCAGTCTGCTGCGATGCTCTCACTCGCGACCCCTTCGCCGCCACCGCTTACGCCGGGCGGCAGCACCGCCGCTCCCGCCTCTTCCGTCGCCCTCCTCCGCGGGGCCGCGGCTCGGCGCGACGCGCAGCTCACCTCCGCGGCCCACGCGGCCCTCCTCAAGTCCGGCGCTCTCCACCCCGCGCAGCCCCTCTCCGCGTCGAACTCCCTGCTGCACGCCTACCTCCAATGCGGCCTCCTCCCCCGCGCGCTCCGCGTGCTCGACGAGATGCCCCGCCGCGACGCGGCCACCTACGCCCCCCTCATCTCCGCGCACTGCCGCCGCGGCGCCCCCCTGGACGCCCTCCGCGCCTTCCTGGACATGCTGGCCTGGGGCGGCGCCGGCGACCAGGCCGAGGACGACGCCGCCGCCGTCCGGCCCAACGAGTACACGGCGGCCGCGGTCTTGCAGGCCTGCGGGCTCGCCAGGGACGGGAGGCTGGGGAGGATGGTGCACGGCTACCTCGTGGCAGGTGGGTTCTGCGGCGACCCCTTCGTGGTTGGCTCCTTGGTCAACATGTACGCCAAGGTTGGGGATGTGGTGAGCGCGCGGAGGCTGGTCCTTAGGTTGCCCTGCAGAGATGTTGTCTCTTGGACGACCATCGTATCAGGGTGCGTGCTCAATGGTATGCTCGAAGAGGCCCTCGAGGTGTTCGTCATGATGCTGGAAGATGGTGTCCTCCCGAACAATGTCACAATGCTGAGCGTCATCCAGGCGTGCTCTTTGATGGGCGCCTCGGAATTGTTCGGTCCGGTGCACGCTCTTGTTGTTCTGTTGGAGCTCGAAGACGATGCCTCAGTGGTGAATTCTCTCATCATGATGTATGCAAAGAATGGATTTGTTCGAGAAGCTATGCGGCTTTTTAATGGTGCGTACCTGAAGAGTGGGAATCTGTGTTCTAATGAGGATGTTCTCGCGGCAATTCTGTACGGCTGCACCATTTCAGGATCCCCAAAGAATGGGGAGGGATTCCAGGCACACCTGATTAAAATGGGTGCTTCCCTGAGCATTGGCGTTGAGAACTCCCTCATGGGCATGTATGCTAGATTCGAGCAAGTTGATGCAGTTCATTTGGTGTTCAGTGGCATGGAAGCTAAAGACATTGTCTCATGGAACACCATTATCTCGTGCCTTGCCAAAAGTGACCATGTGAACGAAGCCATGGAGCTTTTCAGCGCTCTTCATGCTGGTGGTGATGGGCTTGCTCCTGACTTTGTCACGATCTTGAGCATTGTGCAGGCTTGCTCCAATGCCGGATTACTGCATCAAGGGCAGATGCTCCACGGATGCATCATGAAATCTGGTTTCTTGCATGATGTTTCAATATGCAATGCTCTCATAAGTATGTATGCTAAGTTAGGAAGAATTGATTTTGCTCAGATGATCTTTGAGGGGATGGATATCAAGGACCTTGTTTCCTGGAATTCAATGATCAATACTTATGGGATGCATGGAGATGGTCACTCAGCTCTAAGGATTTTCAACCAGCTGAAAGAAGCTGGAACTCCTGTGCCAAATGCTATCACATTTGTGAGTGTGATATCAGCTTGCAGTCACGCTGGTTTGATTTCAGAAGGCTACAAGTGCTTCGAAAGCATGAGAACGGACCATGGCATTGAACCTAGCATGGACCATTATGCCTGCGTAGTTGATCTGCTTGGAAGATCTGGGAGGTTTGTTGAAGCAGAAGAATTCATCAGGGATATGCCTGTACCTCCCAACTCATCCATCTGGGGGCCTCTTCTGGCTGCTTGCCAGCTTCATGTGAATGTTGATCTTGCAGAAAAGGCTGCTAAGGAATTGTCAGCCTTGGAACCTGAGAGCGACATATGGAGAGTCTCCTTGGCAAATACATACGCCTTGGCTGGGAGATGGAAAGATGCTGCAATGATTAGGACAGAAATGAAGAGAGTCGGTTTGAGAAAGGAGACAGGGTGGAGCTTTGTAGATGTTGGAGGGGTTGAGGGTTTTAAGTTTGTATCAGCAGATACTAGGCATCATGAAGCAGAAAAGATATATTCAGTATGGCACGGTATGAACAAGCACATGGCAGACCTAGCTGCTGATGTGCATAAACTAGGTCCAATTAGTACAGTTTAGTTGATGTAGAGATGTTTAATAGGTGCATGTATTTGTTTTGGTTAGATTAGAGTAATGAAACCAACCTTTGTACTCTTACATCATCATCCTAGAATTAAAATTACAATAGGGCTATTGTTTCGGATGCTGAAGATAATGATAAGAAGTAAATAAATGGAACAAAAATGGAACTATAGAAAGCTGGAGCGTATTGTGTTGCTGTTTGCTTTGATCTTATATATCTTGCCTCCCTTCATGTTGAAAATCTGTGCTGTGCTTAGCAGCGCTATTTTATTTTCTGTTTGGACCGTCCATTGTTTGCTGTCAGCTTCTTGTCTTGCACCTCTAGTGTATTTTATTGTCACCTTGAGTAATAGTTATGAATTCATTTTAAATTTTATCCACGATTTTATGTGTATCTGTGAACACTTACAATTCTGGATTTCTGTTAGGCAAGGCTAGATGAATATATTTGATATACGTGGACTTTACTGGATGCTCACTCAGACCTCCGGTTCTCAATATGAACCTCAATCACAAAAAAAAATTCAGTAATGATACATGGACTTGGCACAGGCGGAAAAATCAGCAAATAAACAAAACATAATGTAAATACAGGAAACTTCTCATTGCATTCAGCTTTATTGTTTCACCGACATGGAGATTCCCCATAGTGACTAGATCACTGAAGGACAGTTTACACAGCCTTTTTGTTCACACTACAATTCAATCCCTGCAATAGGATACAATTCACTGCTTCCATTCTTCCAGTTTTCTACTTCCGCATCAGGAGAACTACAGTATGGGCAGCTATGCTCCTGTTTTCCCCTAGACTGTCAACTTTCTCGTGAGTCTTGGCCTTGAGATTGACGACAGATGGATCTGCCCCAAGTAGGTCACACAAGTTGGATCGGATTGTCTCCTTGAATGGACTGAGTTTTGGTTTTTGCAAGATCAGTGTAGCATCAAGGTTGCCCAGCTCATAGCCCGCTTCATGCATCAATTTCACCTGAAATTGCATGAGAACCCAAATATGTTAACAGGATAGTCGCATCAGTTTCATCAGCTTCTGTATTACAGACTACGGCGCTTCAACGTACAGAATATAGAAAAGTTCTAGTATGAGAAGAGGAAACAATCATGCTCTGATTTGAAATCATCACGCTCTAATAAAGTGTTATGCTAAATATATTTTTAAACAAAGTAAGCTAAATAATTGGAACTAAGCTAACTTTCAATGGTCAAGTGGCTTATGTGGAAAAAGATTAGAGGATGACCCAAAATTCTAAGGCAAGTGATAATTTCTGCTCAGCGGCAGGTCCCAAGTACACAAAGCAAGTGTGGAGTCAACGGTCTATGCACATGGGGCATGCCTTGTTCTCAAAATGTAAAACGTGGAATACTTTCTGCTTTTTAAGTGTCCAAAGGTCAAAGACCACACTTTGCAGTCAGCAACTCGTGTGAGGACTGCCAGGGCATCTTGTACAACAGGCTGTTTTTTTTTTTGAAATGTGTACAACAGGCTGTTGAAATAATTAGGAATGCACATCTACTCTAGTGATTCGGGTGCTTAAAATATAGGAAAAATTGGCTTGTGCCGGTCAACTCCTGTTTGGCTAGCATCAAGTTATGTCTGTAATCTGCTTCCCTCTTAATGAAATACGTGCTAAGGCATGTTCGCGAAAAAAATATATAGGAAAAATAGACCAGTGGAACTGTGAAGCACGCAGGGAATAAACTGTCGTGTTTTCAAGGATGGATGGATTTTAATCTGTTCTCCATTCCAATACCACAAGACACGCAGGGACCCTTACATTTTGTTCAGAAAAAGCTATAAGTCTATAACAAATACGAGTAGAGAAACTAGTTAAGCACCACAGTATGATATATGAAGTGAAATTACGAATTATTCAGCAAGTTTCTGGTAATCAATATATGACACGCTTCATATCAATTGGTAGGGACTATCCAACTGTTTTCTGAAGATTCTACCATGCTTACAGGAACTGTACATTTCGATGAAGCATTCAACAAGCAGTCATCACTAGAAAGAAGAGAAACTTACAGCTTCCCTCATGAACACGGAAGAATCGGCACCCTTCCACCGTAGGTCCGAGTCTGGGAAGATCTGCCCGATGTCTGGCAGCCCCAGCGCGCCGAGAATCGCGTCCACCACGCAGTGCAGCAGCACGTCCCCTGCGCACAAGGCGAAATTCCCCAACACGCGCGGTCACGAAAACTGGGGGCACGAGATGGATACACAATCGCGAACAGAACAGCAGGCGTATGCGAAGCGTACCGTCGGAGTGGGCCTCGCAGCCACGGTCGTGGGGGATGTTGATGCCGCCGATGATGAGCGGGAGGTTCGGTTCGAGGCGGTGGAGGTCAAACCCGTGTCCGACGCGGAACGGGAGCGCGGGCGGCTTCGGCGCTGCGGCCACGGCGGGCTGGTGCTCGGCCTGCACGGCGGCCGCGACGGCCGGGGACGGCCTCTGCCGGAGGCGCAGGGACGGCCGGGCGGCGGGAGGGCAGGACGCCGCGGGGCCGGTGCGGGTTCGCGGCGCGGTGGAGATGGGGGACGAGGCGAGGAAGAGGGAGGAGGCGGTGGCCATGGCGCCGCCGCTGCTGCTGGTTACTCGGGGAAGGGGAGAAGCGCGAGGAGGAGGAACCGAAGAAATTCGTGTGCCGGAATTATTTGCGGCGAGGCGAGGTGAGCATCTGGCGCTGGAGATGCGATGGCGGGCACCGCAGCTTGGATGGGGGGGCTTTTGTTAAGTAGGCTAGGCAGGCAGGTGCAGGTCGCAACCTTACATTTTGACCAAAAATTAGCACGAGGGTCCAGTCCAAACTCGTGCCATTACAATTCGTTTTGGCTTTACGAATTGTAATTTGAAATGGAACTAGTACGAATTGTAATGTGAATTGGAAGTAGTAGGGCATAGTTTTACGTAGCTTAGGGTCTACATAATTTAGTGCACTCTATGTATCCATCAAATTAATTTTTTATTTGGAAAGGAAAATTGACTTTTAAACATGTTGATAGAACATTTGTTAAGTTATATATTACATCCTTTATTAAATTATATATTTTGTGGAAATTAACAATATCCACAATAGAATCCAAAGATCATATTCTACTTCTTAGGAACTTTCCGTTTCAAACTACCTTACATTATTTAACGCTTCACAATTGTTTGGAAATTTTGGAACTTCTTTTACAACTTTATGAGTAGCATTGCAAAATCAAAAGGTAAAACCAAAGCATTTGAAAACACCTCCTCAAATAATAAAATTAGGGGGTGTTTTGGTTTGAGGAATGGAGTGGTACATGTACATCATCTTCTTGCCTCTCACTTTTTTGTTTGGTTTGTGGAATGGAATCATTCCTCACAAGCTAATGATTAGTATGAGCACGAGGGGTGGAGTCATCCCACCATAATTCATGAACTCATAATGGACCATCTCATCTCTAGAATGAGGTGATTCCTCAAACCAAACACCCTCTTACCCTTGGAAGTAACACATTGCCGGAGTAACCATGCTGCTGATACAACCGCCAAAAATGTGGAAAAGACATGTCGCTGGGTTGCCTTTACACATAGAGAATTTAAATGGTAATGCTAGTGCACAAGTCTCCTTTACATTGTGATTTTTTTCCTTTTGTCGGGTACCATGATTAGGGGCACCCTAGTCATGGGACAAAATCGCTCTAAAAACGCAAAAACATGTTAGGCAACCGGGCCCACGAAGGCCTACAGCCTCCTTCCAATCTGGAAGAAAGGAAAGGACTCAAAGAAGCCCAATACGCGGCCCACGTACACAGTGCGGCCCATCCGCACCCCCTCGAAACCGCGGGGCGATCTCCGCCTCGCTCGAGGATTCCCCGCTGAGACCCTCGACCGCGCCCCGCGTCTCCGCCTCGCTCGAGGGTAGCGAGCATACGCTCGGGGGAGCGCATCATCTCTGCCTCGCTCGAGGCCACCCCTCGACGGAAAGGACAAACGGCCCTTCCGCTCACCCGCCCGCCGCACGGAGGCATTAAATTCCAACCACTCCTCCACAGCGCCCGGGTCAGACGGCGTCAGGCCGCCATTCCTCACAGTGGCTGTGACCGAAGTCCCGTCCGTCAACTCTGGTCACTGCTCCGCCATTTCGGACACTGTGGCGACACTGTGGGAACTTGCGACGCAGTGCAGGGCGTGCTCGGCACTGCTCCAGCCACTGTGCTGCCAACTCCCCATACCTCTTTCAAACTTTCCCCTCCGCAGAGCCCTCGAGTGGCATGGGCACGACCCTCGGAAGCGGCTCTGGCCTCGACCAGGACAAGACCCTGGCCTGCAGGACCCTCGGAACGTCGCCACGCCACGCCTGGAGGATGGTACCCCCTACAGCAACGACCACGCCGCATGCTGGAGCTACAGGGACACCGGCACGATCTCCGCAAGGCCAAAGACGACAGCCACGCCAGGCACCATACCCTACAGTGTACTTTCCACAGTGCTCGACCACAGCACCCCCGCGATTCGGGGAGAAGACGACGACTTCCACGATTTCCTGTGCATGTACACCGCCCCTCCTTGTGCCTATAAAAAGAGGAGGTGGGCTTTCCCTTAGGGGGATGGATCCATCTGGTAGAACACAACACTCGGCACTGCTCACAGAGCACATACGCTCTTCTGAGCCCCGATATTGGCTTTCGGCTCAATCAACTCCACCTCTAGCAGAGACCTGAGAGCTTCCCTCCCTCTCTTGCCTCGCTTGTACCCCCTACTACATGCACCCCCAATGAAGACAGTGCAGTGGCCTCGCACACCTCTTTGTTGGACGTACGGCCTCTCTCGGCCGGAACTAAGATAAACCCGTGCGTGACTGTGTTGCCTCTTGCATCAACATCTGGGACGAGGAATACGCAGCATCATCACTAGTTGGGTCCGGACCACCGAGTCAGGACGCCGACACCTTTTACACACAGGCAACACCTGATGCAAAATACATAATACATAGGAACAAGAAACATTAGAATGGGGAAGGTAAACCGCTGTACAGCACTATGATCACCTCAAGTGGAAGTTACGGACATGCTTGCTCAGGTGGAGATGGCCACATGGGGCAGAAGCTCCATACCAGATGGCAGCCACAAAACCGAACTGATATCAGTAACAGGACTCAATGGAGGGAAAAGGGAGCAACCGGCATACTCAAAATTCCCATTGCTCTTTCCATTACTTAAGCATTCAGGAACCTATATGACCAAGCTTTTGGGGGTAGCAATAGCAATAGGATAGGAAGGGTACACGCTTCAGGGCAAAATTATATATACACATCAGGCCACAGACCAATCTCACCTTTCGGAAGCCTTCTGTACACAGGTCACGGCTGCACCTTTACACGATCTTCAGCCGAAGGCCTGAAGCGCAGGATGCACATAGGTGCAACCGTGCAAGCGCCTTCACTGCTACGGCAGAGCACCATCCAGATGGTCTGTCGAACTGAAATAATACGCCGAGAGACCTAGCCGTACTATTCGCCTTTAATCCTGTAAATAGTTGCGAACTTGTCAGTAAATGGAGAGAGCTGGAGGGGAACAACAAAAAGGTCACACCTTACATGAAAGGTGTACTCGTCGCTAGAGCTGAACTCCTGGAACTCCCTAGCTCAAGTCCATCAGAAGTGCTATATGAGGACAGCAACTTCCTCTGCATTAAAATGCATAGGATACAGTTCAGTTCCTTTTTCCAATTGAGAACAATAGAAATAGAATCCTGGTTAGATGATGCAACTGTACAATTTGCTATAGTCTAGTAGCAGAGCAAATCGTTTCATTTGAGATGGTGCTTGGCTAACCTGATATGCTTAGCACAGATCAGTTCTTTACTGAAGACTAACTTTCTGAAAATTAATCTGTGTTAACCATGTATGCTTAGCATAGATTAATCTTGTGTCTTCTCACATATGCAATGTGGGTGCCAGGGCATCAAAAGTTTGTGATATAAGATAGTGGTCAAAATTTAAGGCCTGGTCTACTGAGAACTGGCATCACAATTGGCAGGCGCTGGTAGAAGCACCAGTTCTGACTTCCGATCATGAACATCAAAGGTCAAGAAGGCAAACTACACAAATCATATGTAGTTTATTTACATGCTGACCGAATGGAATTTGTAAAATTGACTACATCTACTGTATATACACAGCAAAATTGGCATAACATGGTGGATGAGATAGTTCTGAACACAATTATCATAAAGAAATGATACAAACAGCCAAACACTGCAGCATGAAGCAGACAACTAAAGAAAACATAAGTCGAAATACAAAATCATCAACCAGTGGCAAACAATTTAACAAAGGCATCAGCTAAAGACATGTTATCGAACTACTTACTTGATCTTCAAAATCAGGACTGGTCAAATTGATGGAGAGATTCCTCATCAACAACAATGCCTAATGGAAAATAGACACATATATCAATCAATGAACAGAGGCAGAGAATTCCACATCATAATTTTTCAGAAATGATGAATTCAGCATGCCACGTATAGCAAAAAATGATGCCTATTGGATTTGTCGAATGTTTGAATGAGGAGAGATTAAATAATTTCCAGGCAACAATACATAATAAAGACTAGCAGAACAGTGTTTATATTGTGTTTTTGTAACTAAGGATTTGACAGAAGGGATTATTTTGGAGGAGAAACTGTGCAATACTACTGCTGACGAGTTAGGACTTAGGACATATTCATTATTATGAAGAGGAAAGGAAAATAAAGCATATCCATGACTGACATACCGTTTCAACATCAATTGGATTCATCTCCTTAAGTTTCTGCAAATGACCACTTGTGCTTGGATCAAAAACACTACCTAAGAAGCTGTACACTTGCGCAAAATCCGGCATAACTGTATCACATATTCGAAAGACAGCATTGAATCATCAGCAATGCCAGTATCAACAATATAAGGTACTAGTTTATTGCAAAATTTGGAAAATAATAGTACAAAGAAATGGATTGTGCTGTTTTGTATTACACCATCTAAATGTGCGCATGCTAAGCATCATCAGAGGAGATTATTGGAAGTTCAGTTCATTCTAAAGAAGGGGCCAGCTGTTTCAAGATTGAATCTTACAAATTCACAAGAAAGTTACACAGGGAGGATGATGAAAACATAAGTCTTAGAAATAGTAGAGGTGAGCAGAATCTGATTAATTATTTTGCACTGTAAGATAATCAGCAGAAATAACAAGAGGTACTGACGGCGAAGTGACGGAACTTGATTTATTCGATCATTTGCTCCACCAGGTTGCCATGTCCTTGGAGGGACTTCATTACTGCTTGAGCAAAAATTGTTTGGACCCAGAGTTCCAGGACCCAAATCTTCTGGGTGAAAGATAAGATTCAGCTGAGGAATGTTCCAACGAAACCTTTTCTTTGTGAGAAAACAAAACCTTTTGACAGAAGAAGCACACTGAAACACAAACCTTTCACCATCGACGAGGCAACAGCTGGTGGGATGGAACTAACAGCCCATGAAGAAACAGTCGCATTCATGCCAGAGTTCCTATGGACGGAAGATGAATCTGTCTTAAGTCCATAGGTTGATTCTGCAAGTCAGGAAGAGGACATTAAAAAATAATTTAATATACAGGGGTTGCTGGTAATTTTGATACCCCCACAGCGTATGAGAGAGACAGATATGCTTGTTTTTAATCATTCTGAGGATACAAAGTATCACCATTCTTGGAGGCCTTCTGAGGATATGGATGAGCAGCTTTTCGCTTTGGTCGTGGAGGCGGGACATGTTCACTGGTTCCATTTTTCTGAACCTTCAAAAAGTACTTCTGTGCATGGCTCCTTATCTACAACACCAAATGGGAGCATCAAATGAAAATGGTTCGGCAATAGAGTCAATTGATAATGAACAGATAGAAGCTTATGCAGTAATGGGAAAAAGAGCGTCAGCAAATGAAGAGATCCAAGCTAACTGCATTTTTTTCAATGTTGTTACACTGAGAAAGGATCACAAACATGGAAAAACCTTCAGTTATTTGTTAATCAGTATCTGTCTGAATTAACAATATGAATATACGATGTATTAGTTCAATTGGTTTATTACATGATAAGCTAAATATTTTGATTACTAGGGTTCTTAAACAGCTAAGCAACTTCTAGTTTATAACTCAAATACCTGTATGACAGTCTTGGAGCCAACAAAAGCCTCTATCTTCTTCCAGTCACGGTCAAAGCTGAAAGGAAAGAAACAGGGTTTACACATGAATATTGCATGCAAGATGCAGTCTTAATTCTCTGACAATTATTTGGGCCAAGTATATGGATTAAAGCACAGTAAATGTTGTGCTCTTGGGGCAACCAGGCACGTTATGGACAACCATATGCAAAAGGTTGCCTTCATACACATTGATAAGAACGCCATACAGAAATAGTGGTAATGTGAACACATGAGACTATGCGAGTTGGGGACCAAAGAGAATGGCATCATAAACTACAAAATATGATGCTCAAAGATGTCCACAGATTCAGGTGTGTCCAATCAGGTTCAAATCAATACTAGTAATCAAAATACTATGAAGCAGAGAACGAGAGCAGTCGTGCGAGGGCATTTCAGAACTGCTATCTGCAAAGCATGTGCTGATAAAGATGCATGAGGCCTTTTCAATTGTGCTGAGGAGATGCATGATTTATGGGTCTTGATTAACTTGTGTCGGTAGTGTAATTGCAAGAACACATGCTTTGCCGGCTTAGAGAATCTGATGTGTGTGCCCTACCCGCCAAATGACACCACCAGTTGAGAGTACCATCAGTTGTAAGTACCAACATCTACAGCTTAGATGCTGCCAGCTTGTACTACATATTCTTCGTGTGAACCAAAGTAGCTCTATACATCTTATTTTCGTATGTTCCACATGAAAAAACTGAAATTTTTTCAAATACTGAAGTCCTAGGTTGAACCCAAAACAAAGATGAAAAAAAAGGAACCGCCAATGGTATAACACCAGGACCAATTGAGCAGAAAGAATATGTGCCTTCATCATATCCATGTTCCAAAATCTAAAATTGCATTTACATATTCTGCATATGAACTACAGTAGCTGAATATACATCATTTTTCGCTATGTTCCACCAAAAAACGACCGGACAATCTTAAACTGCAAAGTTCTAGATTATAAAATCCTAAACAAAGAAATTGGGTTACAGAAATGAAAGAAAAAAGATCCCAAATAAGTAAAAAAAGCACTACTGTTCCATATCAAGTTTATAAGAAAAATGTGCAAACATTAAAATTCACCACGACATAATTAACGCATCAAAAAGGGCAAGAAACATCCAAATCTTTACCCAAGAACAAAAAAACCCACTGCAAAGCCCGACGCTTCACGCGCTAGAACATCAACCAAACCGCGGCCGGCGAATAGCTGCAAGTCACGGGTTGCGGTCTGCTTACAGCTGCAGGGCCTCGAGGAACTTGTCGTGCTCCTGCTCCGTCCAGTTCTCCCGCGACTTGGTGATGGTGTACGGCTTCCGCACCTTCTTGCTGGCGTCCTCCCCCGACCCGGCCGCGTCGGACGGCGGCGGCGGCGTGCTGGCGGAGACCATCGAGCGGGGGACCGGGCCCGAGAGGCGGGGGATCTCTCAACGTGCGGTGACGGTCGCGTCGTGTTCTCGCTCGCCGGGAGGGGAGGAGTGGGAGAGGAGGGTGGAGGCCCTGGCTGGCTGTGAGCCTGTGAGCAGCTGCCGCGCGGCTGCGGCCCGCGTGGTGTGGCGTTGGCCTGGGGGCGTCGTGGCGCGCTGGGTGGGTGGGGGGGGGGGGGGGGGGGGGGTCTGGGGTCTCCAGGGCTGTGATGATGTGGGTGGTGGCGCCGCGCCCGCCGCGCGCGCTTCGTTTCAGCGCCTGGACTGGACGTCGCCCCGTTCTCCCGTGGTGCGCGCGACGCGACTGCGAGCGCCGGGCGAGGCGAGGCGAGCGCTTGTGGCTGCGCGGGCGGCTGCCACTGCCGCCCACTTGCGCGCCGTCCCTGTCGAGCTCTCGCCTTCGCACGCCAGCTATAGTTTATAGGCAACGGGATTGTGTGGCTGCTGAGCGCTCGCTCGCAGCCGCTGCTGCTGTCAATGCCGACCAAGGGACACAAACACAATTGACTTCTTCGTCTCATAAGTCATAAACCCGACATCAATCAAATCCATGCACGCTTATAGTATGTGTACGATGCGTAAAAATTAAGCATCAGATATGAGCCGAAAAGAGGAGGATCATTCAGTACTTGGGTTAAACGGCTGCATATTGTAGTTTTTTTTAAAAACCTTTTTTAGGTTCCATACTGTACTTGCATAGTACATGATTTCCAAGAGTTCGCAAAAAAAAATGTTTGCTGAGCTGAGATAGCTTGTGCTATGTCTCTAGGGATACATACAGCATAATCTGTGTATTCACACACAGATCATTAATACGGAGAATCAACACCAAAAGTCAAGGTGCATTTCGTGCTGTTGACGTCTTTTCTGGTCAACACACGAAACGCGCTAGATCGCGCGGTGCGAGGAGGGGCTCCTTGCAGCGCCTCTTGCGTGGAGCGGTCAGACCGGTGGCCGTGCAGAACGGCGATGATCCGACGAACGCTCACCCGGGAGGGACCCCGTCAGGGCAAGTGCACGTAGGGTTGCCCTAGACTCGGCAGGCCAGCTAGGGCGTAACACATGAACGCACTAGATCGCGCGATGCGAGGAGGGGCTCCTTGCAGCGCCTCCTACGTGGAGCAGTCAGACCGGTCGCCGTGCAGAACGGCGACGATCCGACGAACGCTCACCCGGAAGGGACCCCGTCAGGGCAAGCGCGCGTACGGTTGCTCTAGGCTCGGCAGGGCAGTTAGGGCGTCCTCAAACGTCATGGAGACGAGAGAAGAACATCATGTCGAGATTGGAAAAGTAGGATAACGAGGAAGAAAAATAAAGGTAATGAAATAGTAGATTTGTTTTGTATTTTGATCGATTGGATTCCCTAATCGGCCGTGACCCTTTATAATAGGGTGGGGTGGACTTATCCCGCAAGAAATCTTGTTTACAGATCTAAATCTATGAAAAATTCTAGTTGTACTCGGACTCTACCTGAACCGGTCAGACCGGTCGGACCTACCGATCAGACCGGTCGGACCCTGCCGGACAGGCCACGGTGTCTCGACCGGTCAGACCACTCGGTCAGACCGGTTGGTGCCAATTTTGCCTGTCAACACGTGCTTATTTTCTTACATTGTTACATACAAAGCGTCCTTTTTCTCTAGTCAATTGATTTCGACTGATACTACAACGGTCTGGCCATGGAGTGCAAAACAGTTTCAATTGATCATTGCCCCAGTTAACAGGCAACACTCGCGAGCACGTACCAAACAATCACTGTCAGCGTTTTGCCATTCTCGTTTTTAAAAAAAATCACTGTCGACATTCAATGATAAAAAAGGTTAGTGCACACATACACAGCAGTACCTGTATTAGGTATACACTGATAACGATGAAAATCCATCAGTCACTGTCAGCCTTTAATTTACCAACAAGAACCAGTCTCCCTCTCCTTACCTCCGTGTCTCCCGTGGCGGGTTCATTCGCATTTTTTACAGTAATCGAGTGCAATCCTAGAGGAATCTGGAGAACTTTTACAGTCTATTTTTACCTGCGTTTTGCTTTCATGTTGAATATTACGTATCTTCTACTATGATGTATTTTCACCTCCATATAGTAGGTTGTTCTTTCTACCTGTGACTGCGTGGGCCGAGTCCTTTGCCGTAGTCGCGCAACCGGACAGATCTCGTGCCCTGCTGAACCGGGAGCATGAGCATCGTCGTGGGCTCGTGGCCGACGGCGAGCCGCGCGGGCCGTCGTTCGCCGTGACTGCACGAATTCCACCTCCTTTCCTCTCACCTTGTCGATATCGGCGGTATCGGCCCAATCTCTATAACACGAATCGGCGTCACAGCCCGACCGATTCCCTGGCCTGGGAGCGTGGCCACGTTGGTCACGTTTCGAGCCGTCGGATCGGCCGGGCGGACGGTCTAGATCGAGCTTTCCTTTCTTATTTTACAAAAAAAACCCATCGATTTTTCTCGAAATAAAACCCGCCGTCCATCCGTCTTTCTCAGCAAAATTTTCAAAAAACCCCCTCAGATTTTGCCAAAACCAACCCGCAGTCCACTTCCACCCGGCGAGCAATATTTTCCAAAAGACCCCCTGCATTTTCTTAAAATCAATCCGCCGTCCTTTCTCTCTCTCAGGAACTATCATTGAAAGACCCTCGAATTTTACTTAAATTATATAACAATCCGTTCCAATCGTTACTACTACAATAGCAATACTATACGTACAATTCGATCACCATTCTTCTATGGTTTCTCATGCTACCTCCACAATAACGCGTCATATTTTAATATAACTACTACTTTCTAAAAAAATAACACGTCTACTAATCGCAACATGTTTTCGCAAATACATTAAGTATCAGACTAATTGTGCTCCGCCCTCCCTAATAAACTATATTACCCCTTCTTTCACCAAAAAAAAACAACAAATGTAATAGCTTCATTTCGATATCCAAAATAATATACTACTTAAAATAGTGTCTCCATAGTATAATGCTCAAAATATATACCATGTGCAATAAAGAGCTGCAGACCATGACACATATGCGAAAATAATAAAGTGATGGATTTATCTTAACTATGTTACTTAAAAGAAAAAACTACTACATGCATCAACTAAAGCTCACATCAACTACAATACTACGACGTGAGACACAGGCCCGGCGGACGGCGGACTGTGTGTTCTCTGTAATTTGAGAAAAAACTCCTCCGACTTTAAAAAAATCAATCTGCGGTCTAGTCTCCACTCTGGGACTTGAACTGAACTTGCTATATTCGTACTAATTATCTCAACCCCCATGCAAATCCTCTCTCATGATTTCTTATAGAAAAACCCTTAAATTTTAATTAAATCAAACCACAACCCATTCCATCCGTTATTTCTACACGAGCAATATTATACTTACAACTTGAATACCAAAAAGCGTTAAAATCAAAAGTTGATCAACATGGAATTTGATCAAAAATTCAAAAACTACAACTTCATTATATAGAGATTTTTAAAATTCAAAACGCTTTTGCAATTCATTTGCACAAACGTGTACATGCAACCCATTGTACCTACAATACAGACACAAGAGTCTAAAATATATACCATGCATTATCACAATTTGTACGAAAAAGGAATCTATAGTCCACGATAACTCTTAAATTTGATGGATAATTAGTATTTCCAAACATACAAATAATATATACATAAATTGACATGTTATTCACTGGTAACCCAACCTAGCGCGGCAACGCCGTGCCCCAGCCTTTCTAGTCAACACAAGAGCCCATCGAATCGGTCATCTCATCCGCCAGTGGCCCAGTGCTACGGGTTGTACGGAATGTAACTGAACCCGATAAGAGGGAGACAGAATCCTTACAGTATGCCTAACTGAGACTGTTCGCACTCGTGTCCTCTAAGGATCCTAGAGGATGTCGATACCGGAAAATGGCCTACAGCGCGTCCCCTAGCGTCCAGGAGGTAGGGGTGGTAATGGGCTATAGCCCTAGTGGCCTCTTCACAACCCAATAAGACCCTTAAAATTTTTAGTTCAAAATTACATAAAATTAGAACCCGGTCCTTTTAGAGCCCGGCTCTTAGATTTTCTAGTTCAAAATATTGGGCCCTTTACCACCCCTACCAGGACGAGCACGGAACCCCAATTCCTGAGGACGTCCACTACGCCCGTGTCGGCCCCACCGAGCCTCCGCTCGCTCCGCTCCGCCATGGCCCCCGCAGACCGGCCTCCACGCCTGCGCGCCACCGTGCGCCAACGCCGCCGCCGTAGGGGACGGAGGACCTGACCCGGCCATGGACGCACGCCAGAGCAAGAGGGCAACACACCGCGCCAATGCTCGGGAGCAGGGATCCAGCCGGCGGGCGGAGCAGCCGACGGGGCGCCGCCGTGGCCTGGCCTCGGCCGCGCGCCGCCGTGGCCGGGAGGGAGAGCAAAACGGCCATGCGTGCCCGCCGCCGGCTCGCCGCACGCCCACCACCGCAGCCACAGGCCGGCCCCTGGGCGCGCCCACTGCGGGCTCGCCACAAGCGCCATCCCGCCGCCGCGGCCGCGGCCGCGCCCGGACCGCCGCCGCCCCGCCCCGACCGCGCACGCGGCTCCGGCCGCCGCCGCCAGGGCGAGGGCCTTGTTTAGTTCGCGAAAATGTTTGGATTTTGACACTGTAGCACATTCGTTGTTATTTGACAAATAATGTTCAATCATAGACTAATTAGGCTTAAAAGATTCATCTCGTGCAAATCAGTTAGACTGTGTAATTGGTTATTTTTTCAACTGCATTTAATGCTCCATGCATGTGTCCGAACATTCGATGTGATGGATACTGTAGAATTTTTTTTGGGAACTAAACATGGCCTCGCCGCCTCGCCTCGCCTCGCCGTGGCCGCCTCCGCCTCACCGTGGCCGGCGTGCTCAAGCAGGGGCCCCGGCGCGGAGAGGGAGGGAGGGGGCGGCGCCGGCGCCGGGATAGCAGGGGCGGGAGGGAACCGCCGGGGGAGGCGATAGGAGAGAGAGAGGAGTGTGGACCGGTGGGAGAGAAGGTGGAGATGGATAAAAAAAATCTGACTTGCGGGCCCCACAGTGGGTAGTTGGTATAGAGAATGGAATATGGAGGATGATGGGCGCGGTGAAACTGAATACAGAGGAGAGAATCTCGATGATAAGAATGAGAATATTCTTTTAGAGGATGAATATAGGGAAAGATGAGAGTGAACAGCCTGAACCCGAGATTTTGGAAGCCATGGCTTGTTTGGAACTGAATCTTTTACGTGTATGTCATTAAAAAGGTTTGTATTTATCTGTGTGAACTATGTACCATCGCGCAAACTATGTATAACCGGCAGGTGCAGGCGTGCGAGGTCCCCGGACGGTGCGAGCAGGAGGTGGTCCGCGAGCGGCGAGGACACCGCGGCCTCCACGACGAGTACGCCCGGGCATTGCTCGAGGCGGCAGGCGGTGAGAAGCGGGAAGCGCGGGAGGGTGGCGGTAAGTGCGCGGAGGAGCAGGAAGCGCGGATCGGCCCACCGCGTCCACCTGACGCACCCTGATTGGTGTCGCTGCGGCTGCCCCGGCGAGCGGCGGCCCCGGCCCGGCCTAGCCACACAGCCCCGGTCGGCCCCGGCGATACCCCCCTTCATACCATTCCACCAATACTTCTCCTTAAGGTCCAGGTACATTTTCGTAGTGCCAGGGTGAATGGAATAGGCTGAGTTATGGGCTTCATCCAAGATGGTCCTTCGGAAATGACCTTGCTTAGGCACACATAATCTCTTCTTGAACCACAAGACTCCCTCTTTATCTACTCTGAAATCTGGGGCTTTGCCTTCACTGTTGCGACCCTTAATCCATACCAATATTTTATCCTCTATCTGAGCTTCCTTTATCTGGTCATCCAGAATGGGATGGACACTAAGGTTATAGTTGCAAGAGCGGCGTACAACTCGTAGGTGATGGCAATATGCTTTACGACTGAGCGCATCAGCCACCACATTAGCTTTTCCAGGGTGGTAATAAATTTCCAAATCATAGTCTTTGATCAACTCCAACCATCTTCTCTGTCTAAGGTTGAGGTCTGACTGGGTGAAAATATACTTCAGGCTCTTGTGATCCGTGTAGATTTCACACTTGTTCCCGATCAGATAATGTCTCCAAATCTTGAGGGAATGCACCACTGCGGCTAATTCCAAGTCATGGGTGGGGTAGTTCTGCTCATGTGTTTTCAACTGTCTTGAGGCATAAGCTACAACTCTTCCTTCTTGCATAAGCACACAACCCAATCCTTATCGGGATGCGTCGCAATAAACGACAAAGCTCTTCTGATTATCTGGCAAGACTAGCACTAGGGCAGAAGTTAGTCGCCTCTTCAACTCTTGAAAGTTACTCTCGCAAGCTTCAGACCAGACAAACTTCGTGTCCTTCCGGAGCAACTCCGTCATAGGCCGGGCTATCTTAGAGAAATCTTTGATGAATCTCCGGTAATAGCTGGCTAATCCCAAGAAACTCCTGATCTCCGAGGCTGAGGTTGGTTGCTTCCATTCTGATACTGCCTTGACCTTTTTCTGGGAACACTTCAACACCTTCAGCAGTTAAGACATGACCCAGAAAACCGACTCTCTGCAACCAGAATTCACACTTGCTAAACTTGGCATACAACTGGTGTTTTCTGAGCTTTCCCAGCACAACTCTGAGATGTTGTCCATGCTCCTCGGCACTTTTAGAGTAGACCAGTATATCATCTATGAATACCACGACAAACCGATCTAACTCTTCCATAAACACCTTATTCATGAGGGTCATGAAAAAGGCAGGGGCATTAGTCAGACCAAAAGGCATCACTTTGAACTCATACTGGCCATAACGGGTCCTGAAGGTTGTCTTGGAGATGTCCTCTTGTCGCACTCTGAGCTGATGATAACCTAACCTTAGATCTATCTTGGAGAAGAACTTAGCTCCCTTCAGCTGATCAAACAGGTCATCAATCCGAGGCAGAGGGTACTTGTTCTTGATGGTGACTGCATTCAGATCACGGTAGTCCACACAAAGTCTCATGCTTCCATCTTTCTTCTTCACAAAGAGCACTAGGGCCCCCCACGGAGAAGCAGCAGGTCTAATAAATCCCTTTTGTTGAAGCTCTTCAAGCTGCTTCTTCAACTCGGCAAGCTCTGGGGCTGCTAACCGATAGGCATTCTTTGCTATAGGCTTAGTTCCAGGGACTAAGTCAATAGTGAATTCTACATCTCTTTCTGGAGGCATACCGGGTAATTCATCTGGAAACACATCTGCGAACTCCCGAACTACTGGCACATCTTCTGGGGATTCTGCCTGGATGTGGTTCACCATGGAGTCTGACAGGCTAGGCTGGATTAGGCATATGATTTTAATCCCTTGGTGGTTGGTGACTGTCGCTGCTCTCTCAGCACAGGCTATGTTTCCGCGGTGTTTGGTGAGCCAGTCCATACCGAGTATGACATCTATCCCTTTGGAATTAAGGACTACTAGGTTGGCAAGGAATACTACCCCACTTAGGTTTATAGGGATATCTAAGACGCCTAAGTGGCAGGGTATATGACCTCCAGGGGAACGGGTCATTAGTGGCCTCCTAAGGGCTATAGTAGGTATATCATGCTTTTCCATAAAGTGGGAGGATATAAAAGAATGCGATGCTCCAGAATCAAAAAGCACTGAGGCTAGAGCTAATTGGACCAGAAACTCACCGAGAATCACTCCTGGTGCATCCTCTGCTTCTTCAGCATTCACATGATTCACTTTTGCCTTGCTGAAGGACTGTTGCTGGCTCTTAGCTGGTGTTGCACGGTTGGCTCCAGTCGGCTGTTTTGGTCCTTGAACAGAGTTGGAGAAAATAGAAGGGGCGGGCTGATTGAGATACAGACAGTTGGCCTTGTAGTGTCTGGCTTCGCGGCAGTGGAAATAGGTCTTCACATTGGTCACTTGACTTCCACCCGACGGTTGGGTTCGTAAGGTATTCTGGGTCTTCATAACAGGAGCTGATTGAGCTGGCTTCTAGAAAGAACCGGGGTGCGCTTTGAATGAAAAGGCACTCTGGCTCCTCGGGCCTGAGTGAGCTGGATACTGAGTCCTCTGAAACTTCTCAAACTGCTGGGGTTTCTTGCTTTCAAACCGACGTTTGCGCTCACTGAGTTCTGCCTTCCTATTTCTCTCAGTGGTGATAGCCATGTTGACCATAGCATTAAAATCACTGTGGGCGGTGACTTCAACCAAGGTCCTGATTTCAGGGTTAAGCCCACCAAGAATAGCTTCTTGCTTCTTCTCGTCATCATTGATATCTTCTGGTGCATAACGAGACAGCTCTGTGAACTTATGAAGATACTCTGTCACAGTCATACCACCTTGACGAAGCTTTCTGAACTCATCCCTCTTGAGCTTCATAATACTGCTGGGAATGTGATGTTCTCTGAAGATCTTGACAAAGTCAGCCCATACCATCTCATTAGCGTTTTCATTTATTTCCTGGTAACTCTGCCACCAAGCAAGGGCTGGTCCCTTTAACTGTTGTACTACGAGCAAAACCTTGTCTCTGTCATCTGCATGGACCACTTCGAGCTTCATTTCAATCTCTCGCAGCCAATCATCTGCCTCAATAGGTTTATCAGATCCTCCAAACTTAGGTGGCTGCAAGCGGTTGAAATCTGCAATTCTGCTGCCATTGCCATTATGATGCATTGCAGGTCTATTGTTGCCAAGATTGCCTTGAGCTTGAGCTGTGAGAGTGGTCACAAGAACTTGAAGGAGTTGGTTCTGCTGCTGCAACATGGCTGCCAAGTCAATGGGTGCTGGGGCACGAGGAGGTGGCGGCGGTAGGTGTCCATTTTCTGGTGCTTCTGGGGCTACATTCAGAGGGGTTTGGTTTCTCGGGTTGACCTCGTCACCATCTTCCTGAGCATGGAGTCCCTGGACTCGGCTCGAACGACGAGACATCTACGGTCAAGGAGGGCAAGATTAGGTGACTCCTCTAGTATATTGCTGGGGTAGATTTGTATGTATATAATAGCACACGACACAAACGAATCATTCAAGCACCACACAAGCATTCATTCAAACAAGCAGGGATACATGACACGACGGATTACAATAACGCGGCTCGACTTTTAAGGGTCAGCCGGGACGACTCGACTACTGAACCCTACAACACGGTCTTCGGGGTCACTGTTTCCGGGATCTCGGGGAGATGCGGGAGGCGTGGGTGGCACTGATTCACCAATCCTCCTACATGGTTGGGACAAGGGACACAGCGGGATTCCCTCTAGGATTAGCAGCTTCGCGACAGTCCTAGGATGGTGTTCCTTATGCTTGGCACGGTCCACTAGGTAGACACCCCTAAGGAGATGACTGTGGCGATCTGCTTGCTCCCTAAGGTTCTCTTCGGCCACGGCAAGGCGGCTTTCAGCTTCGGCTGTTCGGGCTTCTGCCTGGGCTACGGCCAGTTTAGCCCTACGCCAATGGGACTCCGCTCCCTCAGCACGCTGGATTAAATCTCTCACACGCTGATGCAGTTGGTCGCACAAGTCGTCGAGGCTAAGCAAATAGCTAGACATAGCGACAACTGTGGGGTTCTTCTCTGTCCCTGCGGGGCTTTCCAGGTTGCGGATCCTCGCCGCCCAATCAGGACGGTTTCGATCTAGCGGGGGAAAGTACTTCATGGGAGTGGAACCCAAGTGTCATTCAAACATCTGGCACAGGTACCGCAGCGCCTTGCGAGCTGCAAGTTGAATGGTGTCAGGCATACGGGCTCCAGTGGCGGTGACGCTCCAGGGTTGCATCTCTAAGTACTTATCACTGGCGCCAATATGGATAGTGACATGCTCCATGAACTCGCGACCCACGTACTCCGATCGTTCCGGAATACCAAGTCGCACCGTGGCAGCATAAAGCACCCTGGAGAATCCATCTTCGTTGATGCAGTAGGTGGTGGTCCAGTCATCCGCCATCTGACTTACAAAGGTAGGGTAAGCATAATAAGGATAAAGTTTTAAGGAGTAATAGGGTTTCAAGGATTGACCATCCTAGGGCTCCTACGGTCATCGTTACTACCGGTGCGTGTCCTACAGCCAAGCATGGCTCTGATACCACCTGAAGCGCCCCGACCCGAAGATCAAGGCTAAACCATGTATTAATTACCGAATAAGGTCTCCTCCATAATACATGTTACATCAAGTGGAGTCCAGAGTCATACAGAGTTTTATTCAACACGTACACGAGGGGTGAAGTGACAACACAATGCTACACAACAACCATAGGATAATGACTAGCATGACGGCATGGAGGACTAGCTCTTCATCCATCACGGCTCCACTCGATCAGCTTGGGTGCGGACACGATCTACTCGTAGTCTTCTGGCACAAAGTCAGGATCCTCTGGAGAAAAATCAACAAGGGTTGAGTACAAAAGTACTCAGCAAGTTCCACCTCACCCTACGGGAGGGGAATGACATGCACGACACACATTAAGCGCAATGCAATAGCAATGCAACTAATGGTATGCAACCCTTCCCGACACAACCCACAGTAGGTAGCTCACTAGTTGTCAGGACCACACTGTAGCCTGCCCATACCGTGGGCACGGACCATTCGAATGGATTATACACTCTGCAGAGGTCGTACACTGTACCCACACGCTCGGCTGCCCGAACGGACAACCGACATAGCCGACACCCAGCCGTGGTCACGCCCCAGCCCGGCCGCACAAACCCTCGGGCCTTGACCCCAATGGTCCATACCCGTAAACCATCCCTGCGACCGTCAGGCTAACCAGTGGGATTAGGCTAAGTCCGGCCCATACCGGAACCTATGGTCGTACTAAAGTAAGCTATGTGAGATGTCAAAACAACTCGGTCCTTATGGTTCACCAGAACAGCAACCATCCCTCAACATGTCAACTCGAGCCTACCACCACGGTAGCACTCACCTGCCAATCTACCTCCATGGTAGCGCCGGCTCCAGCATACCCAGCTGCCCTAGACTCAGCCAAAACCCTTCATATCCTAGTCTCAACTCTGGGTATGCATAACTACTCAGATGCATGCATGAGCACACTCAATCACTCAAGTACTGGTATATGTAATCGATCTTAGACCCAGGCTGCAGCTAAACGTCCTCACATGGATGCAACCGCTCACGTAGGGGTCGATGAAACTTGCCTTCGCTTGCGTATGCGTCGTCGGCGGTGGCTTCCTGCTCGTGGTACGGGTCTTCAGGCTCCTCCTCGGTCACTCCGTGATCTACGACGAAAACGGCACAACCGACAAACAAACACAAGTAAGCAATAAAATAAGCTCAAATGGAGATAAAAATAGGAGGAATAGATAGTATATGATTTGAGGAGAGTTAAGGAAAAAGAGTTACGTGAAAAGGAGTTGATATGAAGGAGATATTGAGTTTACAGTATTGATTGGTAGAATGATTTGGATTAAGTGCTCACGGCCTGGTGGGTGTTTTGGGCCTTTATTAGTGTTGTGGAGTTAATGGTCGGGGGAGCTGCCTGCCATCTCACCTTGGCGCGGAACAGCTCGAGGAAGAGGGCCAACTGTTGGAGCTTCGTCTCGTGAGTGAGCTGGGCTCGGGAGGAGTGGTTTAGCTAGCGGAGCGAAGCGGCTCGGTGTGCTTGGGCTGGTGACGGGGCTCGTCACGGCCTCACTCCTTTTATAGGCGAGGAGAGCAGCGGCGGCGTTGTGCAAGGAAGGGCGACGGCGTGGGCTGCGGAAGCTCGTCGTCAACGCGAACAGTGGCTGCGCTGAAGGCGCGAGCGCCGAGGTGGCAAAGCCGGCGAGGACACTGCAGCGGCGTGGGCGAGGTGGGGACGCGGGGGTGGACGGCATGGCGTGGAGCCGGCGGCAGTGCGCGGTCCCGTCTTGGGGCCGGCGTGTCGCGCGTGCGCGAGCGAGAGCGAGCGGGTGAGGCGGTTCGGCGGAAAAAATCTCGGCCGGCACTGTGCGTGGCGACCCCGATTTATAGCGAGGTGGGTGCTGCTATGACGGGTCATTTCAAGGTCAATGGTGTGGGTACTCTGTGGCTTCCAGGGAATGATGAAGTTATGGCAAAGAAGGTAGGCGCTGTCATGATTGTCTGGGAATTATGGCATGGTACGGTGACTTGAGAGACTTTTATGGAAAGAGACGAGATAATTTTTGTCGTAGGTGCAAGCATGCGTATGCTGGTTACTAGAGGGAACGAATGTACTAACGCAAGACAAGAGTATAAAATAGTTTGACTAGTAATTATGTAATACCTCATATGATGTTAGTATTATTTTACGTTACTAGTTTAATTGCAACATAAGTTTTATTTTAGTGATTGTTGGAAATTGAGGTGGCCCTACTAAGTTGAGGATCTACACCAACTCACTTCAGAGTCGGTCAGCTTCTAGTTACTTAATGTACCGGGTCCTTTTGACGGCAGAGCCGCTTTTTGCTTCCGGGAGGCAGAGCCTACCAACAGATGAAGCTGGCTTCCGGGTAGCAGAGTCAACCTTCGATGAAGTCCAGACCCTTTTGTGATCCCGGATGACAGAGCCAACCTTCGATGGATCACAACTTATACACTAAGTGCTAAGTTTAACCGGGAGACTAACACTTATAAAGACGCTTACCTTATTAGAGCAACAAAGGAACACACACCTAGCACACTCTACCTATGATCACTTCTACCATGCCCTTAGATGTGTGTGGGATGGAGTGGAGTAGTATGGCATGGTAAGGGGTGGCACCCTCCTTATATAGGCACTCATACCCTCTTGGATGAGTGACATATGTCACACTCTAGGAAGTTCTCTACAAATATCTAAGTTCCCTACAAATATCTATTTCTAAAAAATTCTAAATTTTACCATAACAAGAAAATATCCAAGCTTCATGTCTTTTTATGATTTTTGTGGAATATTCTAGAACCTTATCATGGTGAACAAAATTATGCAATGGTTTATCCTTATTTTTATAAACCTTCTAGGAGTTTGTATTATATATTTCAACACTCCCCCTTAATCGTGATAAAAACTGGGATGTTACAAACCAGCAAACTGTTTGTAGAGGGGAAAACCAGCAAACTGTTTTTAGAGGGGAAAGCCAGCAACTGTTCACTGAAGAAGATAGAAACATTGACAAATAGAGCTGTCAGTTAAAAGGGATAGAAACATTGACAGATAGAGCTGTCAGTTAAAAGGGGTTTTCCACTGCCGACCAGGTTCAGGCACTAGCCATATTCCTTCCTGCACTGCACTAGGATCAGGGATCAGCCGTTGTGCTAAGATAGATGGACACCGAACAGGGGCCTCCTCATGCTGGATTAAACTCACGGGCGATCTTGATGCAGAACAGCACCCCGGCTACTTCGAAGATCACTGTCGCAACCACGTCAAAGACGCCGACGGGTCCGAAAACTGCGAGGACAGACGGGCACCACCATCATTCATCAGGCGCTTGATTTCTCCTTCCCCGGACAACCAACGACGAGGCCGGAATGGAATGGGAGAGGGGGAAGAGAGGAGGACAAGAGAGCTCACGTTTTTGCTGCCACCGCGGCATTGGGCTGAACAGCGGGACGCGCAGGTAGCAAGCGTAGCCGACGACCACCACCGCGTCGCCGTGGACCATGGAGAGCCGGCCCCCCTCCTTGAGCGCCGGCACCACCTGCGCCGACTCGTTCAGGCACCGCGCGCACTCCGCCGCGGTGCGGTTGGCCGTGCACTGGTTTCCCAGCGCCGCGGTCGGCGGGTCGTCGTCGTAGAACCAGCCGCGGAACGCGTCCTCGCTGGCCGTGGGCCGGCCGGTGTCCGCGTACGACACGAAGCAGCCGGCGCGCCAGGTGCCCGCGCGGCGGCTGGCGCCGGCGCACCCGGCGGCGACGTCGTCGGCGGCGGCGGACAGGCACGAGCGGCAGTCGGCGGGGGAGGAGGGGCCGTGGGGCGCGCCGAACCCGAAGCAGGCCCCGCGGGCGAAGGCACGATCGCGCCCGGCGCGCCCGGCGGACCGCGTGGAGGCGGAGCCCGTGGGCGCGGCCGCGGCGGCGGCGGGGAGCGCGCCGAGGAGCGAGAGCACGTTGGCGCGGAACGCGCTGGCGTTCTTGGAGGGCGCCGTCGCCGGGGCCGGGGCGCAGTCGAGCAGAGGCGGGAAGTGCCCGCTCGTGCCGGTCGGCTCCAGCTTCAGGGCGCCCCCTGGTCCTGCGGCGGCCATCACGAGGACGACGAGGAGGAGGTTCAGGGCGGAAACGCCCGTGGGCTTCGAGCACGCCATGGGCGACGCCGCGACGGAAAACCGCAGCTGCCGCGGTGAGCGCGGGTAGGACAAGGGCCAGTGGCAACAAAGCGTGGCAGCGAAGGATTGGAGTGGTCGATGCCTCGATGGAGGCCAGACCCCGAGTCTTTTCGCATCTCGATTCTCGATTCTTGAGGACTTGCGGCGAAGGTGATCGCGCGCCGATTTGGGAAAAAGTTGGGCGGCGGCCCGTATTGCACCGATCTGGCAAGACGTGTGCGCGTGATGATCCTCCCTACGGGTCCCGGCTCACCGCTAACCTAGCCATTCGCGGCAACCGCAGGCGGCCCTGCTGTAATTTCTCCTCGTCGCTTCACGCGTCTCGCCATGTGCCTTTCGGTGGAGCCGTGGAGGACCGTCGGAGTGGCGCTACGGGTGTATCGGGGATATCGGGATGGAGGGAGACGCAGCGATCGCCGATCAGTTTGTTCCTGTTCCTGGAGGGCTTCCCCGAAATCGCTCTGCCAGCCATCGTGCCAATTTATCTCATCTAATAGAAATACCTCATCTAATAGATGAACGTAAGCTTATATGCTTAAGTGGTGCTTTATCTCTATCCACATCTTCCTTCGTTCTCCTTCCCCTCCGTGTAAGACTTTGTGAGATGCTCTGTTCCTTCCGCAACTCCTTCACATGGCCACGACGCTCATGCTCCTCGCCATGACCATCGCCATGAGTCGCGCCGCCCGAGTAGCTCCCCGGCCCCCGCCACCGTCCACCGCGAGCTGCCCCTCTCGAGCTCCCACCATTGCTGCTTGCCCATGCCCCCACCATGAACTTCGTCATCATTGTCGCAGTAGATGTGTCGCTAGCACCTATACGAGCTGTCAACAACTGCAGCTGCCGAAGTTGACCATCCAGACCTAGAAAGGCCATATGGAGAGAGAGAAGATGAAAGAATAGAGGTGAAGAAGATGATAAGTGGGCCCAATAGAGAGTAAAATGGTAGTTTATTTAAACATGTCAGCCGCAAATGATTGGTTTTTATTGGATTTCAAATGTTGTACACCAAAATCATGCTTTCCTCGTGTGGTGAAGATAAAGTTGACTTTGATGACGTGTTCTACATAAAATCTGATTTTTGCAGCGTTGCAGGGATGAAATTTTAATAGTAAAAAGTTTCTTATATTCTATTATAATGGGCTGTGTATAGAATTTGAAAGTAGAGTGTGTGTATAGATTTTAAAACCCTACGGTAAATTTTTTGTGAACTCAGATGGTAAGCTTTTGCACATGTGATTCATAATAAGCTTTTGCAAATTCGAATATGAAATTTTCAATATATTTGATGTTATGAATTCTACAAAGCTTTTCATAGATTAGTTAAAAGTTTTTCACATTCTTATATAAAGACACATGTATGGAATTTAAAACTCAAGGACAAAATCATTTTAATCACGTGGTTGGAATTTTTCAAACAATATATATAAATTTTAATAGAGACGGTCTATATTTTTTTCAAAATACTATGAAGTTGAATATGTACATTTAAAGTTAGGGAGTATATAAAGTTTTGTATGTCAGACTCAAAAGTTTTTAGTATCATATTATAAAGTGTTATGTAAAGAATATAAAAAACAATTTTTAATCATGCATTTTGAAATTTTTGAACCATGAACATAAACTTATTGTACATATATAGCTTATAAGTTCTTGCGAATATGGACATTAAAATTAGGGATTCTATAAAGTTTTGCCTGTACGAGGATGAAGTTTTCTATAAAGGAGTCAAAAGTTTTGTGATATTGTATTATAAAGTTATTTATAATCAAATACAAGGTTGATCTGATTTTTGCAGTGTCACAGGGATAAATTTCCCATAAAGTTTAGAATATAGTAGTAAAAAGTTTCTTGTATTCTATTCTAATGGGTTGTGTATAGAATTTGAAAATGGATTGTGTATATAGATTTTGAAAACCTGCGGTTAATTTTTTTTGAACTACAGATGGTAAGCTTTTGCACATGTGATTCATAATAAGCTTTTGCAAATTCGAATATGAAGTTTCTCAATAAATTTGATGTTATGAATTCTACAAAGTTTTTCATATATTAGTCAAAAGTTTTTCACATTCTTATATAAAGAGACGTGTATAGAATTCAAAACTCAAGGACAAAAATTACTTTAATCATGCGGAATTTTTCAAATTATATATATAGTGACGGTCTATAAATTTTTTTAAAATACTATGAAGTTGAATATGTACATTTAAAGTTTGGGAGTCTGTAAAGTTTTGTATGTCGCACTCAAAAGTTTTTCATATTCTATTATAAAGTGTTATGTAAAGAGTATAAAATCAATTTTTAATTATGCATTTTGAAATTTTTGAACCGTGAACATAATTTTTTTGTACATATAGCTCGTAAGTTCTTGTGAATATGAACATGAAGTTTTTGAATATGGACATTCAAATGGGGGATTCTAGAAAGTTTTGCCTGTATGAGGAAGAAGTTTTCTATAATGGAGTCAAAAGTTTTTGATATTGTATTATAAAGTTATATATAATCAAATACAAGGTTGCGTAAGGTAAAATTTCTGAGCTACAAATACAAAGTTTTGGGTTACATGAGTTCAAAGTTAGTAAAAATTCAAGGATAATATCTTCAATATATCTGGCCATGCATGTGAGTTTTTATTGAATATATTTTTATTTCTAGAAATTATAAATTTTTGGAGTTGGTAGTATAGAGTTTATAATATTATACTTGAAAGTTCATCAACTCGGGAGTGCAAAGTTTTTGAATTATAAAGCTTTTTTTTGTCTAGAAGTATACTTTTTTCAAACACACGAGTATAAAGTTAAGAATGAATGATCCAAAGTATTTTTAGAATTAATAGTTGAGACACATTTACTATAATTATGTCTGGAAAAAAGAGAAATATTTTGAAGCAAGGCTCTTGCTTTCATATGTATGTGGAAATCGTCCCCGCCTAGTTTTCTACCCATTCACCCACTATTCCCGAATGTGAAGTTTTGCATGTATGAAATCAAAGTTAGGTATATAAGAATAGTTTTGTGTACATGATTTGAAAGTTTATAAATTTGGTGTATGGACCTTTGAATTGGTGAATTGAAATCTAGGATGTAGAAAGTTCTTGTTAACTATGAGAAAAGCTTGTCACATTCAATGTTGAAGTTTTGTATTTGTAGCTTGAAATTTCAGAATATAGAGAGATCTACCTGTATTTATGAATTATAATAAAAAAATTCTTAAAAGCATAATTCAAAAGTAGAGGATATATATATAAAAATTTCATTCATCATTGTGTACGCGCATGGCTGATGATCTTTTCCAAACTGTTTTTTGTATTATAGATCATGCTCTGAGCTACAATTCAATTATATTGATGAGCATGATATTTTCTCTATGCTACTTTTGGCTTCATATAGATTTAGAAGCCAACTTCCCCGCCCGTGTACTCTACCCTCCTCATCCGTTATCCCAAAACGAGAGAAAAAATGCGCGCTAAAATCATTTTTGTGCTAAGATCAAAGCACCGTTGCTACCTAAGGATGCGCAAAAATAATCCAGAGAAGTTTGACATGGGAATGCGGAAACGAGAACACTACTAGCTAATCTAATGAACCTTTTGTTACGTTCATTTATTTTCTGAAACTACATGTACAATTGATAGGCTACTAGCCTGCTAATAATATGGGTAATTTCATTTCGTTTTTCAAAGATCGTAACCTTGCTGAAAAAGTTAAAATACATTCCCTAAGTTGAAAGTCAGCTGGATGAGGATTAATTTACCTCATCAAATTAATAATGCAGTAAACAATGAAAAAATACCAGACATTAGTGAGTTTCTCAAGTGCTGGATAAGATATGAAAAGAACCATGCTGCATCTGGTCTTCTTTTAAAAAAAAATCAAAGAGATGCTACAAAGTGGAGAAATTTGCGTCAAGAAGTGTGTAAGAGATCACTTATTCAAATTCCATTTAATGAACTTATTCACATTCCAAGTTAGCCTTAAGAACCAAAATATTTAAAAATGTGATTGCACGAGATATCATTTTTAGATGTTTTAAGTAGAGTGAAAGGCAAAAATTATTATGGAGAATGAATGTAGGTTTAGAAGATGAAGTTCAATAAAGTGATTATACTCCCCTTCGCTAATCCACACTTCCAATCATGCCTCTTTACATTTGATACCCAGCTCAAAAATTTTAAGAAGAGCGCACTGATACTTGAAAGTTTTCAGTCAGGGCTCAGCTTTCTTCCAACTAAAGCATTTCATAGCTTAGATAGCTGAAAATTTTGTGTCGGGGCTCAAGTTTCTTCCAAGAAAAGCATTTCATGTGGAGATGCAAACATTGAGTGGCTAAAGTGATTCCATATTGCAGGCTGGGTCAATAGAAGGGCAAGTGGTTGAAATTGGACTGGCTTCTACTTCGCTGATAAATACTGAAAAGCTCCCTGTTATAGTTCCTAATTCCCTATTCTCCAGCCAAGTAATTTCTAAAACACTATTCTTTAGCTTATGTTTTAAAGTAATTTGCAAATGAATTGTTGCATATTGGATGTATTACTGTTTCGTAAACAGCTGCATTGTTTTTTAGGATGTTTAATTGATAAAAACCCATGATGCATTAGTTAGAATATTCGTTAAATACTTAAATTTTGTGGCTTGAATGCTTGATAGAGAGCAAACTGAGCTGAGTCGCACTACCAAGGATGTCATTTGTTCCATATCACCATCAGCTACATCTTATGAAACCATCAGGTCCATATCATTGTTTGCTCTGATAACAATGCCTGGCAAGTATGTACCAGCATGGTCACTGATAGGAAATACGTAGCTTACCTTATCAACCGCAAAAACTTTGAAAATCTATAAACCTGTCAGTCATAATGTTCTAGCATGGTTTGGTTGCCAAAAATAAATTTGGGTTATTGACCTTAATGTCCATCCAACTGCAATCGCATTATCAGTATTCCATATTGTATACATTCTTTGCGATGCTCAAAAGCCTGGTTCACCTTGATCATTTCAGAGCAATGAATTCTGAAACTACTTTCTTGTGCATTTTACCATAAGACAGGTCTCAGCCCACTGTTAGATTGATCTTATTTCTGTTCCATCTAGCTTGGTTACATAAGTTTATGATGCAACAGACTCACATTTCTAGGTTCTATGATTTAAGTACACAATTGAGATAGATTTGGCTTTTAGTTTTTGTTTCAGGAGATAGTGTTGAGAATTGCTTCCTTGCATTTCTTTCTGCTGTCAGGCAGTATAATTCCAAGTGGATTCCCTCAATATGATTCTTCTCCCCCAAAAAATCTGCAGATGATAGTGAACAAATCGAGGGCCCATGGGCATGTTACCTTGTCCAAACTTCCTTTAAGAACTGAAGATATTGAAAAGATTCCTACTATAACAGAAGAGATAAAAGCAATGTTGGTGTCCAACCCAAAAATTGATGCTCCTTACTGCTATCTCTCACGGTTAGAAGGTCCACGTGGAGAGCTTACAATTGGCTGCAACATCAAAAGTACTGTATGTTAACTGGGATCCTCTTAAAGAAGAAACTTTTCTTTTGTCATGGTTCTGACATGTTTGGGGTTCCATTCTTTGCAACCACAATGTTAATGATTGGTATATCATATGAATTTCTCTATGTGCTATGTTAATAAGGTGAGCGTATGTTAATTTTATTTTGTGTGCAATTGCATAATAGCACTTTGCTCAAACAAACAGCCAACATACTGCTCGTATGGATCAACAAGCTCATTGCATACTTCATCACTGTAGTAGGAAACAGGAATATATGACTTTCCAAACAACATTATGCTGCCAAAAATCATGCAGGAGTTGTCACACTTTGCATCTTCTGCGTGGAAAGATTAGTTTGCAGGGTGCACAATAGATTAGTTTGCAGAGTGCACTTGCATAACTTTGTTGCCTTGTTGGAGTTTAGCGGACATTGGCCATCTGTGTGATGGTTCTATGTTTTTTCTCTGTATGCTGGGGGCATTGAGGAATGAGGATACGGCTTGACATCAAAGTTGAGCTGAGCTGAGCTTTCAGATTGTTTCTTAGCTGTTCTGGTTCAGCACATGTGATTTAGAGTAGCCAGTAACATGGTTGTCATTTCTCACCGTAAAGCACTGCAGCCTGCAGGTTTAATAATCCAGAGCCCGATCTCCTGACTAAGAGCATCTCCAAGAGTTCCTCATCTCTCTTTCCCATCCTTATTTTTTGGGAAAAAAAGAAAAAAAACACTCTCCAATAGTTCCCCATCCTAATTTCCCATCTACTAACAATTGGCAAATTGGCCTCCCTTGTGCGTAAATACGCGCACCCTCGGTCGTTCCCGATCAGACTCCCCGCGACTTTCGTCGCGCCTCTTCTCGTCGCTTCCTGAACGCGGCGGCGACGACCTTGGCGATCCGCATGAACGGGCGAGCTTGAGCAGCATGTAGATCGGGTACCCGACCAAAAACAACACGATGGAGACAGCATGCCGATGGCCAGGATCCCGAAGCCCCACCTCCATCCCACGTGTTCCTGGATGTACAACACCACCGTGAAGTCCAGCAGCATGGCGAGACCCATGGTGAAGAAGTAGAGGTCCTCCGCCGTAGGAGAATCTCCTTGGCCCAGTGAGGCAGTGACGCCCGGTGCCTTGCTCGAGCTCAACAACTTCCACGGCTTCACCACAGAACCAGACCGCTTCGACACAAACCACACCGCTGTCATTTCTTCCTGCACCGATTTCAGTCACCACGGTGCATCACCGGTACAATTAAGAGATAAAACGGAACCCCCTCGTTGTCATCTTTCTTTTTCTCCAAATTTCAAGCTCTCTCGTGTCCTAAATCACCGGCAATCTGTCTTGCAAGAAGCTCTTGTCCGCCATCCATGGAAGTTTGCCGAGGAATTAACCTTGTGGGGGCCACAACTTTTCATTTTTAGGAGTAAAAGTGGGGAACTCTTGGAGATGGACTCTTTTTTGACTCCCTATACATATTTGGGGAGTTGAGAAACAATAAAATTTGGGAAGAAAAAATTGAAAACTGTTGGAGATGCTCTAACAATCGTTTTTCTGTGACCACAGAAAACAGAGGAGTGGTCATCTATAGAACAAGATATCCTCCTGAAAGCTGCCGGTATCATGAAGCGACATCAACTCTGGACGACCGTGTGAATCAACAGCATGTGTGATAGTTTCAGAAGATGAAAAATCTGTGGCAAGATATCCGATGCTCATATGGGAGGGAGGACGTGTGTAAATACTGCTCTTTCTTCTTTCATCTATCTTACTGTTACAGGAAAAAGAGACATAAGCAGGGGATGAATTACCTATACAGTTTGTCTATGTGATAATTACAGTTGGTTGACCTCCCAGTCCTCACATACACCCACGTCTATGGTCATCGTCTTGTTCCCGTCCTCTCCTACCCCGGGAGACGACAGCACCCTGCAACAATTCCGCCTGGGAGACTGCAGCAGGTTTATGCAAAAAAGCTAACCCGTCAGCATCGCTACACTAAGTACTGTAGATCTTATTTAGAAGTGAAATGTTCAAATCAACACGAAGAGAGCTCACCCGTTCCCACAGTGCGGGGTCGGGCTTCTTAACCACGAGCACGCTGTCGAGCAGCGCGTCCGGGTCGGGGATCTTCCACCGGCACGCCGGGCGCGCCTCGCCGCGCCGCCGCCACCGCTGGTACCTCGTGACGGTGGTCTCCCCCCCGCGCGCCACCGCCCGCCGCGCCGCCGCCAGGTAGTAGAGCGCCGGCTGCTCGCACGGGTTGCGCGCCAGCGGCCGCGTGTTGAAGGCGTGCGACTTGTAGTCGGCGCGCCGGTACCAGTTGAGGAACGTCCGCGCGGGGGTCTCCATCTCCCGCGGCGGGATCACGCCGCGCGCCACCATGACCACGAACCCCCACGCCACGGACACCGTCCACCGCCTGGCCTCGTCGTAGCAGATGGACTGCTGCATCACCCCCGCCGAGTCCAGCATCACGGGCCCCTCGAACAGCCTCCGCACCGCCGCCGGGCGGGACCGCGCGCCCGGGAACAGCGGCCGCACCACGTCGAGGTGGTGCAGCGACACGAGCGGCGCCACGGGGTGCGCGGCGAGGAGGCCCAGGAGGTCGCCGTACACGTCGTACTGGTGGAACCCCGGGTGCCTGGTCAGCGGCACGCCGAGCTCCGCCATGCACGCCTGGATGCGGTCGTCGCTGCCGTACAGCGACGGGTAGCGCCGGATGCACGCGTCCTGCATCCGCTCCAGCCGCGCCGCCAGCGGCTGGCTGATGGCGAAGCCGCCGCCGCCGAACGCCATGCCGTAGGAGAAGTAGATGTTCTGCAGGTGGCTCTCGGAGGGGGACCCGATGTAGTAGGGCTGCCGGTGGTCGAGCCTGCCGAGCACCGCGAGGAGGTTGTCCGGGAGGAAGACGGTGTCGTCGTCGCCCATGACGAACCACCGCACGCCGGGGAGGCCCAGGCGGAACGTCTCGGAGACGATGCGGGAGATGCGGATGGCGGAGCGGTGGCCGCGGCGGTGCGTGTAACGGAAGCCGGAGGTGTCCGAGGAGACCTTGATGGGCGGCAAGCCCTCCGGCACGCTGGAAGACCGCACGGCGCGGTCCATCCACACGAAGCCGCGCATGCCCCCGCCGGGGCGCCACCAGATCTTGATGTACTCCTTGCGCTTCTCCCACAGGCGCGCCGACGCCGCGATGCCGAACACCACGTGCTGCAGCGTCGTCGCCGCGGGAGGAGGGGGCGGCGGCGGCGGCGATGGCATTGACGATGCGAGGCTGTTGTTGTTGGTAATAAGGTGGGAGACGGGCAAGGCGGTGGCCATCATGCCCTTGGCTGTGACGAGGTCATCCGGCGGGCAGGCGGGGGTGGAGGAGAGGATGGCGTGGAGGGTGTAGAAGATGTAGAGGACGGTGAGCGGGAGCAGGAGCAGGAGGACGAAGCGGAGGAGGGAGGCCGCCGGGCTCTCCTTGCCGCCTCCTCCGGCGGCGGCCTTCATTGCCCGCGCCGTCTCCGGCCGTCGCTACGTCCCCACGGTTTCTGTTGCTCCTCGCCGTCGGTTTCTTCGTGGACCGGCGGCGGCAAAAGTTTCCGGTGGGAGCGACCGGCCAGATTCGTGCGGGCGGAGAGAGAGGAAGAGTGAGATTTTTACGGCGCGCACGGAGGGGGAGATCGGCGGGCTGCCCATTCTCCTCGCGCCTTGATGGGAGCGGTTCAGGTTCACCTCATCGGCTCCGTTCGTTTCTCGCGCTTTCGGTTTCAGTTCTTCGTCTCGTTGAGTCGATAATTCTGGTCCTATGTTGAGTGGTTGTGGCCTGTGGGCCTCAAACCCGGTCTGTTGGGCTTAAAGTTTCTATACTGTTGGGCTTAAAGTTTCTATACTGTCCATGGGCTTTTTTTCAGCACAAAGTGAAGCCTAAGGGCCCAGACCGCTAAACCTGTTGTCTCTGTCTTCTTCCCCGTTGCAAACGGAGAAATCCAATAGTGAAACAGAACGATGTTAACAGGTGGAGAGTGCTGGGATGTTTTCAGTTGCAGCTAGGCAATTCCCCGTGCCGTGAGGGCGCTGCACTCTCTCTGAGCGTGCCCTGCTTTTGCTCATGTCCAATTTCATTCCTTCAGAGCGACATGTAATTGGGCGCCATTCTCGAGAGAAATCCTCGCGAGGGGGAGTTACCGTTACCGTGTTGCTGCTCGCCATCAGAGGGGTAATTCACAGTTTACCATGTTGCATTGATCCTGTGCTGCTTGGAGCAGGCACCAGCAATGCAGCAATCGCAATCGGACGTGCTGTGCTGAAAATGGACTGATGAGTTCGCCTCCGTCCTCCAAACAAAGCCCCGAGCTAGAGGATAATCGACCCTTTTCCCAGTTTCCCTGTGCAGCGAGAGGCACGGCAGGAATTTACTGAACTCCGGAGGTCACCCGGGTTTTTTTTTCCGGCACGTCGAAAGCGTGCTGGGCCAAAAGCCCCACGCCCCATGCATGATGGCGAGAGCCCGTGGCTGTGGCTGTGGGGCCCATGCTCACAGCCCTTCTTGGCCATGACCAATTATGGGTCGCGAGCCCGTCCGATTTCCTCACCCCCATGGGACGAAACAGCGCCAATTCTATATATTTTCCGGTAGATTTTTTTCTTCCACATCTTTCAATATTTGAGATTCGTGCAACTCTTTGCAACCCTTGGATCGACACAACCAAACCCTAACTCTCACCCTCTCTCACTTGCGCGCTCCCTGCCTACCCCCGCCGCCATCCCACGCAGCCCGCGCACCCCACCGCCGCTGGCGCTCCCTGCCCCGCCGCCCTCCTGTCCCGCACGTCGCGCCTGACTTGCCGCCACCGCTGCTCAGCGTGGGCACGGCCACCGCTGCCCGCACGCGCCTCCGCGGCTCCGCGCGCTGAGCCCGGCGAGCTGCCGCTCCCGCACGCTGAGGTCGCGCCCGCCTCCGCCCGCCGGTGCCGCCGCCGCGTGCCATGCTCGCCAGCCACCGCCGCCCGCCCGCCTGTGCCGCCGCTGCACGCCGAGCTCGCCGGAGAAGAAGATTGCTCGTCGGAGAAGAAGCGCCTTCAACATTTTAATTTAGTATTTTCAATATTTCGCGCTTTCAATTTCAACATTTTCTCTTTACAGTTCCAACAATTTGAAATCAAATGTTGAATCTGTTTATAACAAATGTTGAGTTAATACTATCAAAATGTTAAACATATTTGCCGCAGCTAATTGTGACAAATGGACTTTAAAGATAGATAGCTTATCTATCTTCCACAAGATGCATAGGAGCCCCCACGAAACAGCCCTTCCATCCGTTGGTCTCATTGTCGCTGCACGCAGCCAGAGACCGCCAGCAACGATCACTTTGGAGCCTGCAACTGGTATCTTTAAAAGACCTAATTGGGGGCAATTTTTGCCCCACCATTAGGCCACGTCTATAAGAATTGGCAGCTATATAATTTGCATCCAACAGCTGCTATAGCCCTAGCACAACTTGCAGCCCAAACCAGCGTGCCCTCCACTGGTCTGTGTGCACTTGCTCATGTTGGGTTGCAATTGACCCTGGAGCTGGCCTGCCTCCGAGCTTGGACTCCGGCGCCTATTTGGTGTGACACGGGCTGCTGTCTGGGCTGGGTGTCGCACCGCCTGGTGGACCGCATCCGAAGCCCCGCTGGCTAGCACTGCTCGAGCACCCTCCACCGCCGACATTGGCGTTGCGCGCGCCTCGCTGCGTCCGCCACCGTCGCCACACCGTGCCTGCGTGCCGCCGCACGCCACACTGCTGGCTCGCACGCGCACCACGCGATGCAAAGCCCACGCTAGATCCTGCAGCAGAAAGGTAAAAGCAAGAAGGAAAAGGAGAAAACAAAAAAAAAACTCCCAACGCAAATTACTCACTCAAAACTTCATGAATCTGAACGAAACTTGAGCCACAGAAGCACAACCTCAATATCTAACAGATCCAAAAAGAAATTTGCAAAAAGACCGATTAAATCTTCAAAATTGAAAATCACACAAAAACCCACCCAAAAATCCTAGAAAAAAGAAAAAAAATGCTCGGGGGTGCAAAAATGAGACAAGAAATCAATCTTTTGATTACTCCACGAGGTCCGGTTATAAGCCACTCCTAGCCAAATTAAAGGCAAAAAGGTCAAACAAAGTGCCACTCTCCCTCTTTCTCAAACCCTAGCTCTTTAAGACAAAAGAGAGTATCTCCAAATGAGATATAAAAAAGAGGTGGGCTGTCCACACAAGTACTCTATGTGTTTTTAGTTAATGCATTATATTTTTCTGAACATATGGTGAATGTCACAAGACAAATACTATGATCTACTATTATTTTGCACAAATAGCTCTGAAATTTAGGAAGGGTACATATTTTTGCTCTTTCCAACTAGCAAACACCAAAGATAAGCACAAGTATGTAATTTTTTTTCCACCATGGGCAGAGCCCGAATTTCATCACTAATAGCAACGAAATTACAGAGTTTAGCAGTTCAGAAAAGGAAAAGGAACAATCCTCTCTCCCATAGAGAGGCAGCCAGTTTAACTAGTCGCAACAGTATTGCTAGCATGAAAGAGGGAGGCATAGCAGCAAAGTAAACAGAAGGAAAATAGCACAAGCATGTAATATTTTGGTGTATCATATATGCCAAGTTATCATAACAAAAATAATTGCGTGCGTGCATCCAAATGCTGAACAATTAAGCTTTTTCGTCAGAGTTTCCACATTCTTCTCTTTATTAATCACCACCCTACACATTCTTCTTCGTATCACAGAAACTATAAACAAATATTAGGGGTTCCACCACACTGACCTACAGGTCATGGCGTGGCAAAGACGTGCCGGTTTTTCTAGTGATTTTACTAATCGCAGCGGCAGAAGGTTCCCCGCTGCTGCAACGAGCAGGAGCTGAGCGTGAAGGAAGGATGGAGCTCGGTAGCTTCTAGAGCTCACTAGCTTCTCGCTTTAGTTTAGTGGCCCTGCTAATTGCAATCGGGGCCAGGTGAATCGTATCGTCCGAGTGTTGCTTTCACTGTTCAGTTAAGTGTCAATTCAGGAATGTTCGTCGCAGCTACGTCCTCTCTACTTGGGAACGTTACTGCATTAGAATAGTGCCCGCCCGCGGCTGCCGCCTGCCAGAAGCCGGTCGCTGTCGAGCGAACGCCACGGGTCGACTCGACACCATCCGGGCGCGTATCTTACGGTTGCGCATTGCCTATGGGGCAGGCCAGGTTTATGCGCGGTGTCTATTTATCGCGCGCGCGGGTGCCATGCGTGCTGTCGCAGAAGGCGCCGCTGCTACTGTGCTCTGCTTCTTCCCCGGCGAGCGCGGCAGCCAGACTTCGGGGTAGCGGCTTGGGCGGCGGCAGTTGCGAGCTACAGGAGGGGGAGGGGGTGGGCGGCGAGAGGTGGTTGGTGGGGGGAGCGGCCGCCGGCGAGGTCGCCGGCGGTCGGGGTGGTGGAGGGCGGCGGCGGACCTTATGGTCCGGGGTTGCCGAGGATTGGGGCGGCGCTGGCCACCGGCAGCCTTAGAAGAGTGGGGGGGGGCAGGGAAGTCCGGCGGCGGCGGCGGGGACATCGCCGGCCGGGGTGGTGGGCGCCGACGGTCGGGCCATGTCCCGGGCGGGGCGGCTGGGGTGGTGGGCGCCGACGGCCGGGCCAGGTCCCAGGCGGGGGCGTGGCGCCGGGGGAGGACGGGGATGTGATCTCGGTTAGCGGCGGCGGGGGCGCTCGGCCTCTGCGATTGGTTGAAATCCAATCGCAGAGGGCGATGAATGGACGCCCCCGGTGTTTATGAGGTTACCACGCCACGCCAGGTGGGTCCAACACTCAAACGTGATGGGATCGCCGGTCAGCTTCCTAATCCCGGCCACTCTTACATTGTTTTGTTAAATAAACCAGGTGGAATCGTAAAGAAAATACGAAGAACCAGGCTTGTTTTCCTCGTCAGGTTAGAATATCTCGAGTCGGGTTTGTCTTCAGCGTGGCGCCGGATACCCTCATATCCATCTTCTTAGCTGGACACGGGCAAATGGGTCGGGGGAAATATATAATTCGAATGATTTGAGGCGAAGAAACGGCTCGAGCGGAGCAAAATTAAAACTGCACGGGATCCAGAGTTCATGTTCAGCAAATTTCATATCATCTACATAAAGATTCGCAACTCCACTGGCTTGGAAGATGGAATCATCCTACACGGCAACCTACTTGCGTAATTAATTTCCTAAATTTTCTTTTTTTTTTCAATCTTTTGCCGGAGCCGCTGTAAAAACCGGGGCGGTCTCCTTTGCCGTTGGTTTCGCCGGCCGACGGGCCGAGGCCGTCGTGGAAGACGATGACACGGCACGAGGCCAACCGTGTGCTGCTGCAGCGGGCTTGGGCGGTGGGTGACCAGCTTTGGCGGCGGTCACCCGTCTGACCGACCGGGCGGTGCGGGCCGCACATGACGACGACGCGGTTTGCCTCGCCACGGATCCCGCGTGACCTGCCAGTCTGCCAGCCACGCAGCGGCAGCGGCTCACTGGAAGCCGCCCAGGCCGGTGAGCAGCAGCTCGTGCGGCCGCAGCAGCGTCGGGGTGGGCACCATCAGCAGCGGCGTCGACGGCAGCGACGACGGGTAGGACATGTCGTAGTCGGTGGCAGCGTCGGCCCACGGCGCGGCGGCGGCTGCCCAGCCGGGGTCCCCCGCGGCGGCGGATCCCGGGATGAGCGGCGCGCGGCAGAGCGGGCAGGTGCGCTGGTCGTGCGCCATCCAGCGGTCGAGGCAGCCGCGGTGGAAGGCGTGGCGGCAGTTGCTGAGCCGGTGCACCTCGTCGGCGGCGCCGATGCCGCTCAGGCACACCGCGCAGTCGCCGCCCCCGCACGCCGGGGCCGCCAGCTCCTCGAACCGCACCACGGGGAGCGCCTCCTCGACGAGCACCGCGGGGACGGGCCTGAACTCCGGCCGCCGGTGCTGCAGCGGCGGCGCGGCCGCGTCGCGCCCGGTTGTTCGCTCCGCCGCCGCGGAGGGCGGCGCGGGGTAGTAGTAGTCGTTGCAGCCGAGGTCGATGAGGTCGCCGAGCCCCACGGCGTGGAAGGCCCAGAGGAGGAAGCGGTGGAGGTGGCCCAGGAGGAGGAGCGCCTGCAGCAGCGCGCGCGGGAGCAGCATCTCCGGGTACCCCACGGGGAAGCCCATCGTCGCGTCGATCTTGGTTGGAGCCGCCGGTGGGCTGCGGACCGGAGCGGAGCTCCGTGGTGGCGTGGCGGGGCGTGGTGGTGCTGCCGCGCTCGTGCGTGCGTGCGTGGAGGAGTGGAGGACTGAGCGGGGGCAGCTCGTTTATAAAGCGGCGAGCGGAGCAGCGCTGCAGGGGGAGTGCGGGGAGTAACGCGGAAGCATCGGTGACGGTCGCGGGGAGAGTCCTCCGTGGTTGGTTGGTTTGCGTGTGCGGGCGCGTTGGTCTCTTCTCTCTCTTGGGATTGGGCGAGCGGTGGTCTGGTGGGCTCGGACTCGTGCTGGAGGCTGGGGAGCTCTGCTCGGCGACCCACCGGGGGTTCTTCCGGTGACGGGCAGGGTTAAATTCCATAACTGGTCAAACCAGTCCGGACGGTTCCGGTTTGAGGCGATTTTAAACTGGATTAAATTTAAAATTTAAATTTGAATTCAAAAAATAAAAAAATTTCTAAAAAAATTTCAAGGTGCGACGAATCTAATGGTGTCAAATTTTTTCAAATATTCATTCATTTAGTATACTTTGCAGGCATTTGAAGTTAAATAAAAAAAGTGTGCATACAAAAATATACAAATACAATGTAAAATATGTTATACATTATATTAATATAAAAGTAGTAAAAAAAGGGTTGGAGGGTTCATTTAGGCTAAAAACATGTTATACAAAAATTCAAATTTTGAACAAAAATAGGTTTTTTTGTTCAACGGACCGGTTTCCACTCAAACTGGACCGGTGTACCGGTCAAACCAGTCAGCTAACTGGTGGAAACCGATTGAACTGGCGTCTATAGTTTGAAATTTGAATTTGACTGATTTTTACCGATTTCCGGTCAAACCGGACCGGTAAACCGGAACCCGGCAGCGGTTTCACCTCACCGGTCGGTAAAAAAACCCCCCGGTGACGCGACGGCGGAGGGGGAATTTTCTTTGGGCCACCCATCTCGGCGGCCTGCAATGTGATTTGCTGTGTATAGCCTGTAGTCCTACACTAATCGTCAGTGTGCTGCTATTACTTGCCCGCTATGCAAAGATTATTCCTTTTCTTACAAAAATGCAAAGATTATTCCGGGGGTGGCCCTGTCCCTGTAAGTACGTACGTACTTGTCTCAACTGTCACAGTGTCACCACATGATTTCTATACGTTGCGGGTTTTTTTTTCTGGAAACGAGGCACGTTGAGTTTGGATATTTGAAAATAATGGCGGCGGAATCTTGTTCAAAAATGTCACTTATGACCAGAGAGATTGTTTACATACAGTATAGTTGTGCAACGCAATGCTGGAGCTGTCATTTTGGTTGCGAAGCAGCGTTCCACCAGGATCTATTCTCATCTGAGTCATCTCCAGATCGGGAGAGTCCAAGTTCAACTGTTCGAGGCTGTGAGCTGTGTGGGCTGTCCTGTCGGGATTTAAAAGGGGTGGATGCTCGCAGGAAGGTTCTCCGTATTCTTTTGCTGCGCTTTGTTTGGGCGGTGGGGCCGAACGGGAGGTTGGTCCCCGGTTTGTCTCGTCTCATGTACACTCGCAGTGTCTCGTCCGCTCCAACTTGGTATGGTCCGGCTACTTGCCGAGTTGCCGTCCGGCAACTGGCTCTGGAATTACTTCCCTAGTTCCACACACGACGGTTCTACGAGAAACAGAGAATAAGGTTTTGACTCGAATTCCTCTCGTCCAAGCACATAGTAAATGCCGGCTGGTCCATGTTGAACTTCGATTAGCTAGCTTGTCTGATTTAGCGTCGTTCATAGAATCCTCCCGGACCTGTAATTTCTGTAAGTACTACTAAAGTCTCGATCAGATCTAGAACTACTGAACTTTAGACAACTAAATTTTAGTCCATACCTATTTAGATCCATAGACTAAATCTTAGGCCTTGTTTAGTTGCCTTCAAAATTCCAAAACTTTACAAAGTTCCCCATCACATCAAATATTTCAACACATGCATGAAGTATTAAATGTAGCTAAACAAAATAACCAATTACACAATTTGTCTATAATTTGCAGAACAAATCTTTTGAGCCTAATTAACCCATAACAGAATAATAATTACCAAATACAAACGAAAGTGCTATAATACTTTACACCCAAAAAAATTCGCATCTAAACAGGGCCTTAGTTGGGACGTAGAATGGAATATAGAAATATCCTTTCTTATTACCCTTGGATTATACTATTGTTGTGCCTACGTGCATATAGTGAGGGTAGTTGGTCTTTTTATAGTTCGCGGGTTACTTTAGTCCAAATTATGTGAATTTTGAGAACTAATGGACTAAACTTTAGTTGAGGTGGAACAACTTAGTCCACAATTTAGTCCACTGAATTACCTAATGGACTAAACTTGAGGTCTAAAGTTTAGGCTCCATTTGAATCCAAGTGCTAATGGGTAAAAGTGCTAAACTTTAGAAATGGTGTATTCAGATATGAGTGCTAATAGCGTGGGCTAAAATTTAGCTAAGATTTAAATTTTTAGCAAAAGTAGAAATACTAATAGGTGTAAAATTTATCACTTAACATTAACCCCCTCAACCCAACCCTTATCCATGGATACAAGTAGAGCCGGACGGTGAATTTCCTTCGTTGCCGGCGAAGATGACTACAGACTACCCATGACCATTATGGGGTCCCTAATGCCCAACAAAGCGATGCATGCCCCACGATACCACTTTCGTTGTTAGGTGCCGGCAGGAGAAGGATGGCATCTTCCCGGCGATCTGCTTGCAGCCCACATCTTGGACCGGCTAACCAATCGTTGCTAATTTCTTCTGTTGGGCATTTGCAGAGTCCCAGCGTATATATACTGCATAGCAGATGCCTTGCACTGCTGATGAGTGATGACTCGACCGTATTTGACATGCTTAACAAATGGTAGTCATTAATATTTGAATCATGTCTTCAATTGTGCGAAGCCACCACGAAGAACTCCAATATAACAATCAGCTCCTCTGTGCTTCATTTCGAAAAGAAAGAAAGAAAGAAAAAACTCGACTGAATACTTCATCCGTTCTAAATTGTAGATCATTTTGGCACAACAAAATATATAGATTTTATTACGTATCTAGATATAATATGTATCCAGGTGCATAGCAAAAGTTATATATTGGATTTACAATCTATAATTTGGAACGGATGGAGACAGTGCACACGAACTTCACGCTAATGCAAATCCTAATCTGGTCTGATGAAAGAACACCTTTATTTTGCCGTTCCCGAACGATCGTAAACATTCTGTTTCTGGGGTGTGTGAGTAGTTTGCTGATCACATCAACCAGCCGAGCATCCTGGAACAGATCGTCCAAGCAGGACACGCAAGTAGGCAACGGATTAGTGTGGTGCCTCCGCACCTTACCGAAAAGGGACGCCCACGATCAGCCACCCACCAGCAGCGCTCGTCCATCGACCGGTCGCGCGTGACTTTCCGGGTCTCCAGCTGTTGGCGAGAGACGCCACCGCACTGACGGCCGCCGGCATCACAGTACTCAGTTGCTCACCTGCGAGGCGTGGCTGCAATGCAAAAATGCAAATTAAGCTGCGGTGGGGCCGGGCTTTATGTACTTGAATCAATTTGTTAATCTGTGATATATTGGTAGCATGTTCTTCAGCTAACTCGCGCGCCAGGCCAAAACGTACGAGGTTTTTTTTCTCTAAAAAAAACGTACGAGATTTAACCTGACGACCGACGATCATCCATGCTGTTAACATGATCTTTAATTTAAAATTATTCAATGTGATGTTGTTAAGCTCTTTAATTATCTCGCATGACGCACGCCTATCTGAACGCAGAATACTTTGGCTCCTTATTACCCTCATTATAGTTCATCTGGCATGCCAAAGTAGTGATTCTTTAATCAGCTCATGCTTGTTAGTAGAACAAAAACGAAAACAAAAACAAAAACAAAAACAAAAACGGAAGCGGACAAACTATGAGGCGATTATAAGGCTGTATCGTCAATAATTCAGCTTCGTAGTAGCGAGTGAATTGTTCATGCATGTCAGGTGCGCACAATATGTTAATCCCTTTTTTATGATAAAGGCTTAATTCTAGTAAACATGCGGTACCAACTGCCAAAGTTGTTTTTTCATAAAAAATGGTATATGAGCTAATAAGAAGCGCTGATTTGCACTTTAGATTTTTTTTTAATCCTTCTCATCATGGTCTCTACTTGACCGGCAAAAAGTTTTGTATAGTCCTGTTAATGGCGACCCAACTGAGCCACGCCCTTTAATTTTGCTCTCATCATCATTCACAGACGATAAATCTAGCATATCCCAATCAAACGCCATGTGATCTTGTTCATCTATCAGATATATACGATACCGTAAAACCGCACGCTAGCGCGATCGCCACGAAACTGACATAAAGCGTGACGAAAAGGAACAGGACGACGCAAAGCAAAGCCACCGATATGATCGATCGAGCTGGCTTTCCCCGGCCCGCTCACGGACATCAATCACTAATCGAGTAATCATCCGCTTCGTTTCAAAAAAAAAGAAAAGAAATCGTCCGCTCATCATCACTGCCCTAGTAGTACGTAGCTCGTGGTCCTTTATTGGAGCTGCTTGGCATTTCAGTTTGGCAAGCAATCTGATGGCTAGATCACCTCATCACGTAACAACCAACCGCATGTTTTAATACGTTATCAGATCCCGTCGCCTTTCGCCGCCGTGGCGTAACATGCATATCCATTCCCTTTTTTTTAACACCCGCAGGGCTCGCACGCGCACGGCGCATGCGGGCCATCGATCGGCAGCTGAGGCTTTCTGACGAGGAACCCAAGCATCACCGTGCGTGACACTCTGCAGTGGCCAGCAACTAGGCATCCGCTGCAGGCTGCTGTAGCCAGTGACGATGGTGGTGGCTGCAGCTGGCGGGGATGGGTCGTGCACACTGACCGGACTGGCCGCCGCCCGCCGCCGCCGGGGCCGGGGCCGCAGCTTTGCTTTGCGACGCTTCGGCCGCTAGTCCGCGGAGGTGCGCCAGCGGAAGAGAGGTTTTGGCTCGGTTTGGAAACTGGAACTGGGTGGATGGCCTTTCGCTGTTTCGCGTGCACTTGCTTGCTGCGCGTGGGGGCAACCGTTGGCAACTGGGCATAAAAGGCTAAAAGCATGGGGGTTCGCTGGAGCCTGTGACGCGATCACGCGACCCCATATGGAAGTGGCCCGATCCAATGGGGGAAAGGGCGAAAGGCATGAAGGCGCCGCTCACAAACCAAATCATCGATCGGCCGCTCATACACGTACGTCCTTCCTATACCCTACCCGATCTGTGGAATCCGTTGGTAGATTTCTCGGTTGCCCACCCTTAGACGACGACGATCGGTCACGAGCGCGCGGTGCAGTGCACCGAACCTGAACGCGTACGCTTCGCGATCGACATATTTCCAACGAATGGTTGAACCGTTTGTTCCTGAATGGTGAATGATTGGTTCCAACGTACCACGGTGGCCTGCGGGGGGGTGCCTTGCACCGGTCTCGCAATTCGCATGCATGCACCAGCGGCAGCTACTCTTCCCACCATTCCAATAATGAGAGCTCGAAGGCAAAGCTATGTAGCTAGCACAACTAATCAGGTGAAGTGACTCGAAACCTTAAATTTTGGCCCTGCTTGTCTTTATTACTTTATGATGAGTTATTTTCCTTGGTTAAAAATAATACTTGTTGCTTTGCTGATAGTATTTGCAGGTTCATTAATTTTCTTTTTACCTCATAAAGAAAATAAAATCGTTAGGTCTACACCGCGCCCTGGGCCGCCACAAGAAAAACTATATCCGAAATCTTTTTTATTCCAGCTAAAAAGAAAGAAAAAAGAGTCAAATCACACCATCTCTATAATAAGTAAAACCCATAATGGTATAGTAAATGAAAGTGGTTAATTTTTGAATAAAAAGCCCGTACTTAGGTTCGTAACATACCTTTTTCGGAAACCTTGTTGAATTAATGGCAAGGGTAAATTGTGGCCCTTGCCACTCCCACAACGCTAAGGCTTTGCCTGGCCACATATGAACTGAGGAGAGGAGCTAGGCAAGGAGGGAGAGAGGGAGGGGAAGGAGCGAGCAAATAGTTACTCACATGTGGGTCCCTAAAATAACCCTCAACAATGTGCCGGAAGTTCGATTGTTAGAAGAGTTGTCTCCTATGCTATCACTAAGGCTCGGTTCATATGGACGGAAAAAATAGGACTAAAAATTAGTTTGATGTGCGATAATTAGCTATTATCTATGAAATTACTTTGTGTTTAATTATGATTAGTCCGTGCCAAATTCAAGCACTAAAAAAAACCCGCCCCTAGTCCAGGTTGGCTGAGCTGTAGCTCCGCCGGTGAATATGTAATGTAAAAATTAGTTAGAGGGAGTAATTACTGGTATCCCGATAGTAACTACTATTAGTAAAGTTATCTTCCCTCGTGAGGAATGTGAGTACTCTACCCTGCCTGTGATGAGTGAATTGTCAACTGTGCGGTGTGATCGTGCGCTTGGTCTTTGGATTGCAGGTACACGGGCGTCGAGTGTCGGCAGGGAGCTGCCGTGGAGGTGCTGTGACCGATGAACCGTGCGGTGGACGGCGGTGAAGGCCAGCCGGGACCGGAGCTCGTACCGGACAGCAGCTGTGGCGTCCACTCCTGGATCGAGGGCGCAAGCGGCGACGGAAGGCGGGTTTCTTGGTTTGCGCCACAAAACCAAGGAGGCGGATGGCGGTTGAAGACGCCAAGTCGTAGAGGCACGGGCGTCGGTCTCGGGACTAACGGAGACGACGGGCGTCGACGGCGTCTAGGGCCTCGCTGCGGGCGAGGAGGTGACGGGCGTCGGGCGGCGTCTAGGGCCGTCAGAAGGCCGAGGCGGGAACGGCGTCTAGGGTCACGGCGTGGAGGTGGGAATCTTCCCGCGCGTGAGGTTTTGGCGGTTTTCTCAAAACCGGACACCTACCCGGGTTTCGCGGACCCTCCAAAACCGTGGACCGGTACTTCGTCGACGTGGCGGCATCGCAGCAAAGACTTCGAGTCGAAGAAAGAAGCTCCGCCGTCGATCGAGGGTGTACAGCGGGCTGCTGCAGACCCGACCGGTCTGACCGGTCCCCTGGACCGGTCTGACCGATCTGGCCGCAGCAGCCGGGTATAAATACCCCCCACCAGCCCGTGGGTGGGTGAGTCTCTTGAGTCTTTTGTTTTCTCTAGGTTTTTCCTTCTCCCAGCCTCTGCTCTAGGTTAGGGCCAAGGACTCCAACGCATAGAGAGTTTAGATTATATCTATTCTCTTCAATCTAGTGGGTGGATGATGGGCGGATGGCTCTAGCCTTTGTATAGGTGAATTCTTCTGAGATTAATGGATGAAATTTGTTTGAGATTCACTTGTGTGTGCTGAGCATCTCGTCCTCCCCTTCTCTCTTGCGTTTTGGGTTTAATTCTCCTCTTTTGGTGTGTTTCTTGTTCGGAGGAGACCAACCCTTGAATTCGTGGTTTGATGGACTCTTTGTGACGATTCTAATCCTTCTAGCCGAGTGCTAAACCTACTGGAATCGAGAGTTCTCACGAATTGACGATTTTGTGTTCTTGAGAAAACCCCAATCCTCTATGATCTTTCCTCGATTTCTCTCGATCCGTGAATCTTTTGGATGAGATCTTTTGGGGATATGTTCACGGAGTAGTTACGAAGCTTTCCTCCAAGTTTCATCGAATTTGGACTTCGTTTACTCAAGATTTGACATTTGGAGCCTTGTTGGCGGGCTGTCTGGGTGAGACCGGTCTGACCGGTCTGAGTAACCGGTCTGACCGGTCTAGAATTTGAATTTCCAGCCCGACCGGTCTGACCGGTCTTTGCAACCGGTCCGACCGGTCACTGCAGGCCAGTTCTGGAATTCGACTCGTTTTACTTCCACGCTGCGACTTGGGTCTTTTGCTTCGAGATAGCTTGTCCATAGCTATTCTCGCTGACCTAGGTTCGAGGGCTTGCGGTGATTTTGGGACATAGGCCGACGTTTCAGATTTCGGAAGAAATTTTGATCGGCTCCCATTCACCCCCCTTTGGTCGCCAGTTTCGGTCCCTCAATTGGTATCAGAGCCTGGTTGAGGTTTTCAGTACCTTAACCGATTCGAAAACCACTTGGCGACCATGGCGAGTCTTGGTAAGATCCCGGTGTTTTCCGGCGAGGACTATGCCTATTGGAAGGTTCGCATGAGAGCCTTCTTGCAGAGCATGGGAGCCAAGGTCTGGGATATTACCAAGAACCAGCTTTACGAGGTGCTTGCTGTTCGGACCACACCTCTTCAGGTGACCCAGCACGAGGCTAACGCCAAGGCCGTCAATGCCTTGTTCGCTGGCGTTTCTCATGCGGAGTTCTCACGCGTCCAGGGTTTTGAGGAAGCCCATAAAATTTGGACGTGTCTTGAGAATTACCACGAGGGTACACCTCAGGTGAAGACCAGACAGTTCGAGACTCACCGGCGTGAGTACGAGAACTTCACACAGGAGCCGGGTGAGAGCATTGACCTGATGTTCAGTCGTTTTCAGTCGATTGTGAACAAGGTCAATGCGAAGAGATCTGCTGGTGCCCTTGAGTACATAGAGCACGAGAAGGCTCTCAAGTTGCTCTACGCACTTGACCGCTCTGTGTGGGATCTCAAGGTGAACACGATCATTGAGTCTGCAGGCTATGAGACTCTGACCGTGAACGAGCTTTTCAGCAAGCTCAAGGCCACGGAGGTGGATAACCAGACACGAGCCAAGCTCAATGGTGCCCCTCCTTCCAAGAGTGTCGCTCTTGTGACTGGCCCAGGTGGATCGAGCTCTAACGCTAAATATGCTTTTGGCTTTTCTCTTGCCTCTTTACCTTCTATTTCAGAGGAGCAGCTGGAGACGCTGGGCGACGACGACTTGTGCCTCCTCATCAGCAAGTTCCAGCGCGTCTACCACAACAGGCAGAGGAAGAAGAACCCCGGGTGCTACAACTGCGGCGATCTGAACCACTTCATCGCCGATTGCCCCAAGAAGTCCAGCGGTGGCCAGAACAACTCCTTCGACTACTACCGCCACCACGACCGCGACGAGGGAGGCTCCAACAAGGATCGTCGGCGCCACAAGCACCGCAGTCGTGACCGGGGAGGACGCTTCAACAAGGAGTCGCTCAAGAAGCGCTTCCAGTACAAGGCCAAGAAGCAGGAGAAGGCCTTTCTGGCGCAGCTCAGCGACCTCGACAAGAGCTCCGACACCGACCGCTCTTCTTCACCGACCTCCGACGACGACGACAAGAAGAAGAAGAAGCGGGACAAGGAAGCCACCGGCTTCATCGGCCTTTGCTTGGCGGCCGGTCGGCGCAAGAGCTTCTGCACCATGGCGGGCGAAGCCGATGGTGCTCGTGCGCCTTCGGGTGGACATGCTACACCGACGAACTCCGGCTCTTCTCCTGGATTCGAGAGCGATTCAGAGGTAAACTCCACGATCGACCTGCTTGATACAGAGGTTAGGGAGTTTTATGGTGCTCTCGACAACCAGAAGAGGCTGCTTAAGGAAGCAGCTAGAGAGCGTAGAAAGCTTAGGGCTGAGCTGACTTGTGCTAGGAAGAAATCTAGTGAGGATGAGTGCGCTGGCTGCATATCTCACATAAATAATCTTGTTGCTCTCCGTGCCAAGCATGATGAGAACGTCGCGAACTTAGATGTTGCTAAGACTTCGCTTTTTGACGTGTCTCACGAGCTAGCCAAGGCCAAGCATGAGCTTGAACTTGTCAAGGACGCTCCCATTGTTAGTTATGTGCTTGAATGCGATGAGTGTCCTATCTTCAAGTCTGATCTAGCTTCTTTGCAGTCCAAGTTTGCTACTATTGTTTGTGAACTAGAGGATCTTAGATCTAGGCCTGCTTTGCTTGGTGCTTGTAAGCTTTGTCCCACGCTTAGGTTGGAGCTAGAGGAGAAGAACGCTTTGATCAAGTCTTTTGGAAAGACTAAGGTCGTAGAGTCTAGCCCACCTATTGACTGCTCTGTTTGCCCTGGTTTGATTGCTGATTTAGATAATCTTGCGGTAGAGAAAACCAACTTGGAGAATGAGAACACATACCTTAGGGCGATTCTGAGTTGGGTTTCTAGCAGTGAGCCGCAATTGGGCATGATGATTAAGCAGTTCAAGCGTGGTGATGGGTTTGGGGTCGGTTACACATACACGAGGTTAGACTTTGACAGGTTGTATGGTAAGATTGGCAAGGCTACTGGAAACACTGCTAGCACGAGCACGCAACCTTCGCTTGTTGATCCCACGGATGGTGTGCTTAAAGAACCACCGAAAAGCACCTCCGCAGAAGCAGGTTTGGGTTCCAAAGCCCAATGCGCTGAGGAACCCCCTCGACACGCTCCCTGCTGCCACAGCCTAGGTTGCCCAGAAGAAAAGGGCTGCTCCTCCCCGTCCGTAGGCTAGGCCTCCACCTCCCAAGCATGAGGTGAGGTACCACTACGAGATCTGTGACAGGGAAGGTCACCTGGAGGAGTTTTGCTTCAGGAGGAAGCGGGCTGTGAGGAGAGAGCAGGAGAGATGGAATGCAGACATGTACTCTGCTCGGGTGCATGGTCCTTCTCAGCGTGGTGATAGGCAAGATGCTAGGGCGCGCCGTGTAGGTGGAGGTCAGGGAGACGGTGGTGGTTACCGTGCTCCAGCGGGTGGTCGCTTTGCCGGCCGTGCTCCTAGTCGTTTTCAGTACGGCTATGGACCACGGGACCGAGGCTTTGGAGGAGGTTTTGAGGGTCCATGCTTTCCTCGCGGTGGTGATCGTCAGCCTCGCGGTAGACGGGACAGGGGATACGCTTTGCCTGACTTTGCTTTCCCTTCTGTAGAGCATATGGCTCGTCACTGGTTTGCTTCTCACTTTGCTAACCCCAGTGTCGAGACGTTTGCTCCTCCTTTGTTGCGATGGTGATGCAGGTTGGAGGCGTAGAGAACAAGTGCTCCATGGATCTTGGTCTTATGCAGGTTTGATCAAGACTTGATGGTTCTCCAAGGCTGATGGATAGCCCATGATGGCTGTTGTATCCTCTGTACATTTGAGTTTGTCTTTTGAGTTCTTTGTACATTTTCTGCGTGTGACATGTTGTAGATTCTACATCTCTTCTTGTTTTGCTTGCTAGGTCTGTGCTTGTGCTTTGGTGGACTAGCCACTCTGTATGCTAGTTTTTATGATTTTCATTTTGTCATGACTCTTGCTAGCTCAGGGTGTGTGCTTTGTCCAGTCCCCTCATGCTTGTGTAGCTTTTGCTTCTTAGTTCTGGTTTCTAGCTCAAGTATCTCCTACATATCGTCTAGCTACATTGGTTCTTACTATTGAGTGCCTTTAGACTTTTCTAGGAATATCTTTTGTCTTGATATGTTCTAAAGTGTCTTTTGGTATACCCTTGCATGTAGCTTGACTAACACCTAATGATATGCTTGAGTTTTTGCTCTGGATCTTTGGTGTTTGTTTTTTCCTTGTGTCCTAGCTTCTCTTGTGCTAGGTATCACTTGTTGAGGAGGAGCTCTACCTCAGGTGCCGATGATGATCCGGAGTTACTGCGCCGGCTGCAGGCTCCGGCTCCTTCTGCTTTGACTACCTCAGCTCAGGAGGACGATCCAGTACCACTACTTCCACTTCGATCGTTCACCTCTACAAGAACCAGTTCGAGCAGAAGATGGATCCGCTGAGGACGCATGGGAGGTGACCTCGAGCTTGCTAGGCTCTAGGTCCAGCAGGATCTTCATCGAGGTATGTGAGCGTTTGGCTTGTACGTTTTCCTCTCAGGATGGACTTGTGGTTTTTTAATTGTTGCCTTTTCCATGGTACTCAGTTGGATCCATTTGGTCTAGTCCTGTGTGTCTTTGAACCGTTGTATTTGCTGAATTCTTCAGTTGCTTAGCTTTTGGCTTTTCTTTGTCTTTCTCTTAAGTTTTAGCTTGGTTAGTTGCATTGTGCATATGCATTGTACATGTTTGCATTTTGCATTGTCTCACTTGCACTAGCATTCTTGTATACATTGCTATGATCTTCTAATGCCTGCTAGTGTGAGTTGATAAACTTGATCATGTATAGCTTGCTCCACTGTGTATATGACATCATCTGAGTTAAGCTATTTTGTTTTGAAAATCTGAAAACATGATCACCCTGTCTTGGCTACTAGCATGTTAGGGCGTGTTGATATGCTTTGCTATCTTATTCATGCTAGTGTAGCTTTTCGTTCAGCAATTCATATTTGAAATGATCTAAATCTGATAAAATTGCTTGAACTGTTCTTGAAATGGATTGAAAAGATCCATGTGGGATTGCTTGTCGCACTGATCGAGCTTTCGGGACGGCTCACTTTGCACTTGTGAGAACCCGGGCAAGACTGTGCATGACTGAAACGAATGCTTTAAGCTTCTGATTGTCCTTTGGCATAGGCTTGGTCTCGTTGCTAAGTAAAGCATGACAAGCTTTTAACCCCTGGCATTAAGAATTGATTGCTATAAATTTGATTGAAAAATGAATGTTGGCAACTTGTTTTGGCTGGTTTGGCTCACTTGTATGAGTTTGAGTAGCACTGCTTTTCATTTCCTACTTGTTGGTGCTAGATCATGGGTGATGTTTTTATTTCTCCTAAACTGAACTTGCCTAGCTCTAGATTGATTTGATATACCCTGTTGAGCTAGATGCGGGTCCTGTTTATGGATGCACACGTGCTTGAGACTAGATGTTGCTCATATCTTTGTATCCCTGAATGCTTTCACTTACACCTCCTACATCGCATTCATTGTATAGCATCTGTTCAGGGGGAGTCTCAGCTTCAGGGGGAGCTTTAGGTCTTTTTAGGCTTGATGTGTGCATATGCCAACAAGGGGGAGAATGTTGAGAGAAGTGATCGAACAAGGGGGAGACTTGTTTGATTTTTTGAAAAACTTGTTGTGCACAGGGCTTTGAGAGTGCATCATTTTAGGAGAGTTGCACTTGTCAGAGGGAAAAATTTTGCTTGGGGAGTTTCTGCTGCTCCTGGTTTTCCTCGTCTTCCATCTGCTTCTTGCATGACTGCGTCGAGCGTTACCTCTGTCTTTGAGGAGTCATGTTTTAGCTTTTGATCGATTGCGTCGAGTCTTTGCCCTTGTCTTAGGGGATCGATTTTGCTTGAGTAAGTAACTGTTCTTGCCGTTTTGAGCCTTTTGTCACTTGCTTGTGTTTCTTTGTTCTTTTCTAGTTTCACTTCTCTTCGTTCGTTTGTGGTGTGTTGACAATGCACTCATCAAGGGGGAGATTGAGGAATGTGAGTACTCTACCCTGCCTGTGATGAGTGAATTGTCAACTGTGCGGTGTGATCGTACGCTTGGTCTTTGGATTGCAGGTACACGGGCGTCGAGTGTCGGCGGGGAGCTGCCGTGGAGGTGCTGTGACCGATGGACCGTGCGGTGGACGGCGGTGAAGGGCAGCCGGGACTGGAGCTCGTACCGGGCGGCAGCTGTGGCGTCCACTCCTGGATCGAGGGCGCAAGCGGCGACGGAAGGCGGGTTTCTTGGTTTGCGCCACAAAACCAAGGAGGCGGACGGCGGTTGAAGACGCCAAGTCGTGGAGGCACGGGCGTCGGTCTCGGGACTGACGGAGGCGACGGGCGTCGACGACGTCTAGGGCCTCGCTGCGGGTGAGGAGGTGACGGGCGTCGGGCGGCGTCTAGGGCCGTCAGAAGGCCGAGGCGGGAACGACGTCTAGGGTCACGGCGTGGAGGCGGGAATCTTCCCGCGCGTGAGGTTTTGGCGGTTTTCTCAAAACCGGCCACCTACTCGGGTTTCGCGGACCCTCCAAAACCGCGGACCGGTACTTCGTCGATGTGGCGGCATCGCAGCAAAGACTTCGAGTCGAAGAAAGAAGCTCCGCCGTCGATCGAGGTTGTATAGCGGGCTGCTGCAGACCCGACCGGTCTGACCGGTCCCCTAGACCGGTCTGACCGGTCTGGCCATAGCAGCCGGGTATAAATACCCCCCACCAGCCCGTGGGTGGGTGAGTCTCTTGAGTCTTTTGTTTTCTCTGAGTTTTTCCTTCTCCCAGCCTCTGCTCTAGGTTAGGACCAAGGACTCCAACACAAAGAGAGTTTAGATTATAGCTATTCTCTTCAATCTAGTGGGTGGATGATGGGCGGATGGCTCTAGCCTTTGTATAGGTGAATTCTTTTGAGATTAATGGATGAAATTTGTTTGAGATTCACTTGTGTGTGCTGAGCATCTCGTCCTCCTCTTCTCTCTTGCGTTTTGGGTTTAATTCTCCTCTTTTGGTGTGTTTCTTGTTCAGAGGAGACCAACCCTTAAATTCGTGGTTTGATGGACTCTTTGTGACGATTCTAATCCTTCTAGCCGAGTGCTAAACCTACTGGAATCGAGAGTTCTCACGAATTGGCGATTTTGTGTTCTTGAGAAAACCCCAATCCTCTATGATCTTTTCTCGATTTCTCTCGATCCGTGAATCTTTTGGGTGAGTTCTTTTGGGGATATGTTCACGGGGTAGTTACGAAGTTTTCCTCCAAGTTTCATCGAATTTGAACTTCGTTTACTCAAGATTTGACATTTGGAGCCTTGTTGGCGGGCTGTTTGGGTGAGACCGGTCTGACCGATCCAAGTAACCGGTCTGACCGGTCTGGAATTTGAATTTCTAGCCCGACCGGTCTGACCGGTCTGTGCAACCGGTCTGACCGGTCACTGCAGGCCAGTTCTGGAATTCGACTCGTTTTACTTCCGCGCTGCGACCTGGGTCTTTTGCTTCGAGATAGCTTGTCCATAGCTATTCTCGCTGACTTAGATTCGAGTGCTTGCGGTGATTTTGGGACATAAACCGACGATTCAGATTTCGAAAGAAACTTTAATCGGCTCCCATTCACCCCTCTTGTCGCCAGTTTGGGTACCTCACCTCGTCATCGAATCGACAAGGCAACAAGTGCGAGTCCCAGGTGGATCGTGCATGCGTCCGGGGCATCAACGACCAGTGTGCAGTGGATCGGATATGTCCATCGTTCACTAATGAAGCACGAGGTGCACGAGTCCACGACGTGTGGCTGTTGACTTCTTGTCATATGCGGCGACAGGATCTGACGATCTGTGGTTCCAAAGTTCCAAGAATAATATTGAGACAACGTTGCCGTATCATCCGCAGATCGGCCTGCCGGAGTTGGGCCGTCCCTCTCACCAGGCACGACTCCGTCGCAAACCGCAAGCACGAGTGCACGACTTGTGTGGACTGGACGGACGGGAACACCAGCGAACGTCACAGACTCATCGAGCGCAGGCTGCACTGCAGACGCGTCATGGAGATTGGACTTATTAAGCGACACCAGATACACGTTTGAGCTAGAATGTTCTGAGAAATACATTTACGGGCTTTTATTTTAACCAGAACTCACGAAGGCATCGCGGAGTCGTACCTAATCTGAAGAATTTCTGAATAGCGCTCACTTCCTCGATCCATGTCATTAAGGATCTGCTTGATTGGATGTCAAATGTAGGCATACTAAAATAGGGAAAAATCCATTTTTCGACTATAAACTATTGCGATCGTCCGATTTTTCAATTACAAAAACGGACATCCTACACCCTCAACTCTTCGAAACCGTGCAGATTACCCCCTTGAGCCGAAACCACCCGGTTTTGGTCCGCGTCACCCGTCCAATGTGGCACCTCTCCTCTCTCTTTCTCTCACAGACAAGTGGGCCATCCAACTCTCTTTTCTTCTCCTGGCCATATCCACGGCACAACGATGGTCACGGCAGCCACGCCGGCGTCGATCCCCGGCCCCACAGCCATCACCTGCCGCCGACGCTGCCACCTGCGCCTGTCGTTGCCTTGCCGCCGCTGCGTCCTCCCCGGCGCTCCTCTCTTTCTTCTTCTTCGTCTTCTTTTTCTTCTTCTTCTTCTTCCGGTAGCCTGCCCGGACAGCACGACCCTCGGCCAAATTCGGCTTCCCCCTCCATGATTCCTAAATCCACCGCAGGAGCAGCTCCCCCACCTTCGCACCTCCCTCCTCGGCCTCTCCAACAGGGGTTTCATCTCCGCCCAGCTCGGGAATCGAGCTCTCCCGAGCCGCCATGGCCGCCGGCCACTCCAGATCCACCCACCATGGAACTTCATCGTCCGGCCACCGTTTCCTTCGTCCAAAGGCTCACATCAGACCTAGGTGAGCCCCCAAAGATCATGCTCTCCACGTTCACCTTGTTTTCAGAGTCGTTTCCACGCCTCGCCACCGGCTGACGCCACCTCCACGCCGCCGGCCATGGTCGGCCACTCCTCTTCAAGCACATCACCCATAGCTGAGCTCGCCTCGTCTCATAGGTCGTGTAGGGTCGGCTCCTCGCCGCCGCGCCGGCGTCGCCCCCTGCGTCGATGTCGGCAACAGCACAGCACCCCAGCGGCGGGGCCTCTACGGCGAGCACGGCGACACGCAGCATCCCTCGCAGCATCCCTCAGTGGCGGCGCCCTCTGCGTCAAGGACGGCAGCGGCGCAGCACCCCCCTGCGGCGAGCACGAGTAGGCAGACGGGGTGTGCTGGCCTTTCAATTGGGCAACGTGGCTGTTGACTGGGCTAGCTTGTCCACGTTGGACGGATGACGTGGCTAAAAACCGGGGTGGATTTGGTTTAGGGGGGTATTTTGCACGGTTTTGATAGTTGGAGGGTGTATGATGTCTGGTTTTGGAGTTTAAGGTTGAAAATCGGACGATTGCGATAGTTAAGGATTGAAAAATGGACTATTCCCCCTAAAATATGGACAATAGCAAAATATGGGCATGCCAATCTTTTTTTACCAAACCTTAGCAAGTTCAATAATAATATTTGATTAGGTGTACTACTTTAAAATTTTCAAACAAACTAGTATCAAAATTTGTAGTCCTATCCACATTTTGATATGTTACAATTTGGAAGCGAATCAATTAGACTTTAATTAAATGATAAAAGGGACGACAAAAAAAGGGTGCTATGAGCCGGAGACCTCGCTGGAGGCATTGTGGCGTACCGTGTCCTAGTTTCTTTGACTGCTGCTGCCTGCTAGCAAAGCAGCGTTCCTTCCATAAACACACCGCATGGATGCCTGTACAGCATCGATCTGATCATTTGACGGGCAGTCGTGATCAAAACTCAGAAGTCCAGTCATCAAAAAATAAAAACTCAGAAGTCCAGGAGGCTTACGCGTTGGCGTCCGGGCTCCCCAGGCCTGATTCAGCCCAGCTCAACAGACCCAGTAGCCCTTTTCGAGCCTCCTGCCCGCTGATGCAAGTCCGAAATTTTTAACTGGATCCGGCCCAATCTCGTCGGCTAGCTTTGCTGTTCTGTGCTGTTTTTGGTCCGGTCACGCACGCTGTGGCCTGCCTAATCGTGGCGGGTCATGGTCTCATGGATGCCCAATCCTAGAGTAATACTTTTGGGCCCGTCACGGACTTCAAACTTGTAAGCTACTTTTGCCTTTGTATTCATGGTCCGACATTAACCTAGCCCAGCTCGTTCAGGAGGAAGATGCTGTACCAGAATCTCACAGAATTGAAATCCGGTGAATTCACCCTGCTGGTCAGTAACAAATGTTTTGCAGCAATTGGAATCTCGGATTTTGTTCCAGTGATGAAATGACGAAAGAACTGATCAAACTTGAACGGAGAATCAAACCAAATCTAGAATAGCTTTTCCAGTACCTACCGTTCCGGAAGTGTAGACTTCAAACTGATTGGGTCCTCGCCAAGCGTAGCCGATGATTGTGCTGTGGTGTCTCCTGCGGACCTTCTCATCTACGTCGCGAACTTGGCCCTTGGAATTTGTCACACGGTGTCAGCTCCTTCTTTCACGTTATATAAGCGGGACGCTGACACGGTCACACTGGCATCGCCCTCACCATCAGCACCAACCAATCCCCGCATCCACTCCCTGAGTTTGATTTTTTGACCACGGAGCAAGAGGTGGCACGCATCAACATTTACCGGATCCACCACACTGCCAACTGAAGCGGCAACGCACGAGCATTTCTCGGTCCTCATCAGTTCTCACCAACGGACCAAGGAGGCAGACCGCAACTCTCCCAGGCCCAGGAGGATCCACGAGTCGACCTGGTATGCGTCGTGATAGTGACATGGAAAATTTCACGGAGCGAGCCAATGGGTCGCAAGTCCAAGCGCAATTTTGAAAAGGAACCAAGGCACCATGGGGACTACGGACTACTAGTCGTCAAAGAAAGCGACCGGAGTGGGAGGAATTCCTAGCGCCCCGCCTACAGAAATGAAAAATAATATCGCGAACCGCCGCGCGGGTCTGGTCAAGGAGCGCCCCGGCCGGGCAATGGGTCCCGACGAACGCAAGCCGCCGCCCACGCTTGACGATTCCGCCGCTCGCGACAACAGCCGAACACACACCCAGGTGACTGGTGCGGCGGCAGCCTCTCCCTCGCCGGCTCGCCGCTCGCGGGTATATCAATCTCCCCCAGCAAAACCAGCGTCAGCTTGCAACTTGCTTAGCCACCACCACCCACCCGGGCCCCGGTGCGCGCGTGCCGCGCCTATCCACAGCGCGCTGGCCATGGCGAGGCCGCCGCGGCTGCTGCCTGCGATGCTCCTCCTGCTGCGCCTGAGCGCGCTCCCCGCCCCCGCGCGGTCCCAGAACGCGACCGCGCCGGCGTCCGTCGAGGGGTTCAACTGCTCCGCGAACCGGGCGTACCCGTGCCAGGCGTACGCGCTCTACCGCGCCGGCTTCGCGAGCGTGCCGCTCGACTTCGCCGCCATCGGCGACCTCTTCGGCGTCAGCCGCTTCATGGTCGCGCACGCCAACAACCTCTCCACCGCCGCCGCGCCGGCGAGCGGGCAGCCGCTGCTCGTGCCGCTCCAGTGCGGCTGCCCCTCCGGGTCGCCCAACGCCTACGCCCCCACGCAGTACCAGATCACCCCGGGGGACACCTACTGGATCATCTCCACCACCAAGCTGCAGAACCTCACGCAGTACCAGGCGGTGGAGCGCGTCAACCCGTCGCTCGTGCCCACCAACCTCGACGTCGGCGTCATGGTCACGTTCCCCGTCTTCTGCCAGTGCCCGGCCGCCGCCGACAACGCCACCGCGCTCGTCACCTACGTCATGCAGCCGGGCGACACCTACGCGTCCGTCGCCGCCGCCTTCGCCGTCGACGCCCGCTCCCTCGTCTCCCTCAACGGGCCCGAGGCGAGGGCGGGGCTGTTCGCGGAGATACTAGTGCCGCTCCGCCGCCCGGTGTCTGACTTTTTGCCCCCAATCGTACGCGCCAACAACGCCTCGGCGACGCCGGCTTCCCCGCCGCCGTCTGCTTCCCCCAACGCGACGGTCGTGAGCAACGACCGGGACGGGGTGGTCACCGGGCTGGCCGTCGGGCTGGGCGTCGTCGGCGCGCTCTGGCTGCTGCAGATGCTGCTGCTGGTCTGCCTGTGTAGACGGCTCAAAGCCAAGGGACGACGAGGGGACGCGGTGGTGAGCGGCGACGGCGTCGAGGGCGGCAGGGTCGCCAAGAGCTCGTCCGGCGGCGGCGACGGCGGGGAGAGGTTCCTGGTCAGCGACATATCGGAGTGGCTGGACAAGTACAGGGTGTTCAAGGTCGAGGAGCTGGAGCGCGGCACGGGGGGATTCGACGACGCGCACCTCATCAACGGCAGCGTGTACAAGGCCAACATCGACGGCGAGGTGTTCGCCGTGAAGAAGATGAAGTGGGACGCCTGCGAGGAGCTCAAGATCCTGCAGAAGGTGCGGCCTCTTTCTTCCCCAATTGAATCGCTCGCCCCAGTCCCGTCACAACTCGGAATTGAAAATTGCTGCCGAATTAAATTGCTTCTCACTAACAGAATAACCCAAAATTGCGAAGGCTCGCTGGTCTTGATTATTGATTTGGCCGTTGGAAATTTCGTTTCTTACTGCGACAGTATGGTTAATGAACGGCATGGAGTATATCTGTTTGTTTTCACCAGGAGATTAAACAAAAGAACGCACTTCTCTAAACAAAACAAACGCACACACTTGTATAATTCTATCCGTTCCAAATGCAATGGTCGCAGTGGTTTTTTTTAACACAATGATCGCAGTGGTTAATTAAGCGGACTAGCAACAGCCAACAGAACTAGTGGAAGTAGCGATGTAGCAGTATTTTATACCCACTCATGTTTGTGCCAGAGTACCCTTTTTGCGATCCGGCTTGTCTGCCGTGCTGAAGCAAAGTCAGCAAAAGGTACAGTAAATCGTGTCTGTGTGAACAGTAGCCTACCGTTAGTTACTGTAGTGGAGGTACTGTGCCGATCTCACTGTTCACAGATTTACTGTACCATGCTCTCTGTAGCACACCCAAGGCCTTACAAAAAGGGCAATCGGGATTCACTGACTTGCTGAAGGCAAGTCAGTGAATTACTGTAGCGGTAACTTTTGATTCATTCCCGGCCGTTCATTTGCGGATGGATGGATGAGATCCAGTGCTACAGAGAGCATGGTACAGTAAATCTGTGAACAGTGAGATCGGCACAGTACCTCCACTACAGTAACTAACGGTAGGCTACTGTTCACACAGACACGATTTACTGTACCTTTTGCTGACTTTGCTTCAGCACGGCAGACAAGCCGGATCGTGGGTCATTATAGTTTGGAATCTTGCTACTGACATTGACATCAACTAGTGCGGGGGCATCTCTATGGGTTGGTTCATCTCGCTTTCGCTTGACTGAAGACATAGGCAATTATCGATGCTAGTGGGTTCAGGAACTAGCACATTTGACTGAAGATCTGTCGCTGTGTGAGTGAGACTGCCATCAGATGCAAGACCGTTCAGCAGGGCAGCACATGGCAGTCGCATCGCAGCAATGGGTGGCACGAGCCTTGGAAGAGCACAAGGATATCCAGCCATCGATCAGTCAACCACTTGATAGAATACTTGTTTTAATTTTTGATCCCCTTCACTTTCTAGTGGTTATGAACTTGCCCTGGATCCTAGTAATCAACCTGCGAACCATCGACGTATCGTGTGGGGACGTAGGTACTATGCCGTGTGAATTGGGATGGTAGCGACCGCCGAGAGTGCGTGCATCTCGATCACCTCTGTGTCACGAGGACGACCTAGCCAAATGCTATAGATGGCCCGTCACCTCATAAAGTCACCAGCCACCCGCTAGGCCACTAGTCTAGTGCATTGCGTTCCGTTGGCGAAAATGCCTGTTTGTTTCCGGCCCGATCACATGCGCAACTATATGTTGCCACGTACCTACACGGCTACGGCATCGCTACACGAGTCTTCACACCATGATGTATTTTTTTGAAGAAGTCGCACCATGATGTATGAGGTTGAACTGCTCGCCGTTTATCTACAACGCCTGCTGTCCTGAGCCCGGCATTGACTGGGTCGTTGAATTTCTTCGCAACAGCATCACCTACTCGTCAACCCACGATGGATGGATGTCTTGTATATGACACGATGACGACGGACATTTCTGAAAACATTTTGCGGTAGTAGCTGCAGACAAGGCATCATGGTTTTGATATCTGCAGCATTTGTAAACAAAACTGCGTGCTTGGTGCGGCAGGTGAACCACAGCAACCTGGTGAAGCTGGAGGGGTTCTGCATCAACTCGGCGACGGGCGACTGCTTCCTGGTGTACGAGTACGTGGAGAACGGGTCGCTGGACCTGTGGCTGCTGGACCGCGACCGCGCGCGGCGCCTGGACTGGCGCGCGCGCCTCCACATCGCGCTGGACCTCGCCCACGGCCTGCAGTACATCCACGAGCACACCTGGCCGCGCGTGGTGCACAAGGACATCAAGAGCAGCAACGTCCTCCTGGACGCCCGCCTGCGCGCCAAGATCGCCAACTTCGGCCTCGCCAAGACGGGCCACAACGCCGTCACCACCCGCATCGTCGGCACGCAGGGGTACATCGCGCCCGAGTACCTCGCCGACGGCCTCGTCACCACCAAGATGGACGTCTTCGCCTACGGCGTCGTCCTCCTCGAGCTGGTGTCCGGGCGCGAGGCCGCGGACGAGGCCGGCGAGCCGCTGTGGGCGGACGCCGAGGACAGGGTGTTCCGGGGCCGGGACGAGAGGCTGGAGGCCCGCGTCGCGGCGTGGATGGACCCGGCGCTCACCGACCAGACGTGCCCGCCGGGGAGCGTGGCCAGCGTCGTGAGCGTCGCCAGGGCGTGCCTGCACAGGGACCCCTCCAAGCGCCCCAGCATGGTGGACGTGGCCTACACGCTGTCCAAGGCGGACGAGCACTTCGGCGACTACTCCGGCGAGAGCGTGTCCGTTGACGGCAGTGGCGAAATCGCCGCCCGGTGAACGACGAACCATCTTTGGTTTGGATAGTACAGAACTCAGCAGCAGCAGTACTAGTTCTTAGCCATCAGTTCGCGCTGTAAATGATAAGGTCTAGCGAGCGGGTGATAAGTGAGCGCATCGAGTAATAACGCCGGCATTATGACCGGCTGCGAGGTCCCGTGAGGTGAGATCGACGGCTTGGGATGTAATCTTGTTGAAGCTTAGCTATTACGCAGACGAGGATCAATCCGTGAGTAGCAATAGAAGTTTCAACTAGCAATTTGTTGCTTGGTGTATGGTGCCAGATGTTTACTAGATTTTTTTACTAGAGATTTTATTAGATCTTGCTTAGTACCGTGCTCTAAAAAAAATCTTGGTTATATTTTTTGAGATCACACAGTACAACTCTGACACTCACAACGTATGCACACTCATATCCATATGAACACACATACGCAAATCATACTCCTATGAGCATCTTCGAAGACTGAGCCGGCAAATTTTCGAAATTGATGAAGTCACCACAGGGCACAGGCGCTTGCTGTCGGCGGGAACATCGTCTACCACTGAATGCACAACGCCGTTAAATCCCACAATATTCGCTCCCATGGGGAGTCGAACTCAGGATCTCTTATGCTACCGAGGCTCTTGTAACCAGTAGGCTACGGACCTTTTAGCAAAAAAAAAATTCTTGGCCAGTACAGACGATGATGTTTGTGAAGCGAACATCGTTCGCAGGCCGTTTAGCCCAGTTCCTTCAAAGAAGCTAGCTAGCCCCAAAATCGCACAGCCCAACGAGTCCAGCAATGCCAGCGGCCCGGTCCGGTATAAATTTTAGGATTTTTTTCATTTTTGTATTTAAAAAAAAATTAAAATTTTAAAAATATATGCCGGTTTCGAAAAATTTCAAAACTATACCCCTGTCGGCCCTTGCCTGGGCGACAGGGGACTGTCGCCCTCTGGCTGGGCGACAGGACATAAATGTAAAAAAACATTTAGGTCCTGGCACCCGGGACGCATTAAACAGCGAATTTGTAAAATCGATATAAAATTGTAGAAAAATCGTAAAAATACAAACTCAACTGTTCTGGATTTTATGAAACAAGATCTACAACTTTTGTTATATAAAGTTTTTCATTTGATCAATGTATCTTGCTCTATTTTAAATACTAGTTTAATGCACTTTTATTTAAATCTCAAGATCCATCCTTTGGATGCAGGTCACCTTTGGCTAGAGTGTTTCATATGGTGACCATAGGCTTGTACAAAATTGGTAGATCCAGAAAACATTTCTAGAATAAGTTTTAAAATTAAATCTTGCAATATGTCTAGTTTAAATGGGTTATTTATCCATGCTGCTATACTGAGTTTTAGAAGCCAGTACCATTATTTTATTTTCTAAGAGCTATAAAAAAAGTTTGGTAAATTTTAGATAAGCACAACTAGACCAAATGAATTATGACTAAGTTAAATGCACTAAATCAAGAAAAATAGTTCTTGTACCTAGAAAAATTTGAAATAATTCATTTGGTCTAGTTGTGCTTATCTAAAATTTACCAAACTTTTTTTGTAGCTCTTAGGAAATAAAATAATGGTACTGTAAAAATTATGGCTTCTAAAACTCAGTATAGCAGCATGGATAAATAACTCATTTAAACTAGATATATTGCAAGATTTAATTTAAAAACTTATTCTAGAAATGTTTCTGGGCCTACCAATTTTGTACAAGCCTATCCTTACTATATGCAACACTCTCGCCAAAGATGACATGCATCCAAAGGATACATCTTGAGATTTAAATAAAAGTGTATTAAACTAGTATTTAAAATAGAGCAAGATACATTGATCAAATGAAAAACTTTATATAACAAAAGTTGTAGATCTTGTTTCATAGAATCCAGAACAGTTGAGTTTGTATTTTTCCGATTTTTCTAAAATTTTATATCTATTTTACAAGTTCACTATTTAATGCGCCCCGAGCGCCAGGACCTAAATGTATTTTTTTTTTTACATTTAGGACCTGTCGCCCAGCCAGAGGGCGACAGGCCCCCTGTCGCCCAGGCAAGGGGCGACAGGGGTATAGTTTTGAAATTTTTCGAAACCGCCATATATTTTTGAAATTTTAATTTTTTTTAAATACAAAAATGAAAAAAATCCTAAATTTTACCCATCTTAAATTCTTTGCGAAATCTTACAGATAAGGGCCCTCTTTGTTTCAATCTAGAGATCCTAGATCGCGTAATCCGAGAAAAAAATCTCGCATGCATGGAGTGCTAAATGAAATCTATTTGCAAAATCTTTTTAGAGATGGATATAATCTTTCGCGATGAATTTAATGACAGTAATTAATTGATGATTTGCTACAGTGATGCTACAGTAACTATCCTCTAATCACGCAGTCAAAGGTCTCATTAGATTCTTCAGAGTTCCTAGCGCGGGGTTGTAGAGTTAGTTTTATAAACTGACTTTGTTTAACATCGTAATTAGCAGTCAAAGTTTTCTAGTACACACTAGTACAACAAATCAAACAGGGCCAAGGGAGGGGCCTTTGTGGAACTTTCCTTGGGCTCGTGCCGAATGTTTTTTTTTCCGACTGGCTCGTGCCGATTGTCGTGCGTGCATTCTTGTCCCTTTTTCTATTTTCCAAGAACACAAGAGGTGCTTCTTTTGGCGTTCCGAGCTCTCGTGTCTGTCTAGATGCTGCAACGACAACTGGCCCTTACTCTCGTTGTCACGTGCACTGACCCGCCGTCCAGTGTCTCGCTTCTTCTTTGCGTGGTGCAAAAGTGGCGGGGCTGAAAGTTCGAGCACGAACAGGCGGCTGCCGCTCCACCAGTTGAGAGAGCGAGCTAAGCTAACCAACCTGCATGCCGCCGCTCAGCCGCTGCCGCTCCACCAGTTGAGTGCTCTACTAGGGCCCTTTGGGAGGGCTCCGCGCGCCCACTGGCTCCGGCTTCACGCTACAGAAATGCTACTACTGTTCTATACTGTAGCAAGAAGCCGAAAATCGAAGTCCAAAATGAACTACAAAAGAGGTGGAGCCGGAAGCTACGTTTTGGTAGCTACAGTAGCCACACGGTGCGCTACAGTAGCCAAAATCGAAGTCCAAAATGAACTACAGTAGTGGAGCCGGAGCACCCGAGGCCCTCCAAAGGGACCAGTACTGCCACGTATATATGCGTCAGCACCAGAGACAGCCAGAGGGTTAGCTCAGCTAATGTGCGTGCTCACGACGGGACACCGCGGCACGACCAGGGTTAACCGAACCGTCGGTAACCGGTCCGGTTTGTCAAACCGGTCCGGACCGGTTCCGGTTCGGTCCGGTATGAAACCGGTCCAAATTCAAAATTTAAATTTAAATTCAAAAAAATAAAAAATTTCCAAAAAATTTCTAAAAATATTTCAAGGTGCAAAGAATCTAATGGTGTCAAATTTTCTCAAAAATTCATTTATTTAGTATGGTTTGCGGAATTTATAAGTTAAATAAAAAAATGTGCATACGAAAGTATACAAATACAATGTAAAAGTAGTATAAAAAAGAGTTGGAGGGTTCATTTAGACTAAAATATGTTGTACAAACATTTATTTAGTATACTTTGTGGGCATTTGAATTTAAACAAAAAAAGAAAAAAATTTGAATTTGACCGGTTACCAGTCAAACCGGCCGGTTATCATCCAAACCGGCCGGTATACCGGCCAAACCGGCCGGTATACCGGTCTAACCGACCGGTATACCGGTAGGAACCGGTTGAACGGGGAAGTTTGAATTCAAATTTAAATTCCACCGGTTCCGACCGGTAACCGGCCAAACCGGACCGGTATACCGGAACCGGAGGCCGGCGGTTACCGGTCGGATACTTAACCCTGGGCACGACCTGATGACCCTCTCGGGCTCTTGGCTGGCTCCTCTTTGCCCGCACGAGCACGCGCGCTCGCTGTCCCGTTGGCACGAGGCGCTCTCTGGAACCAGACATGTAACTGATGTTTATAATGCGCTGTCGATCGATCGGCAGATCTGTCATCATCGCCGACGTCTACATGCAGATTCACCGGCCCAATAATCTGGCAGACGAGCGAGGCTGCTAGAGGCGGTTACTCTTCGAGTCAGCGCGTTGTCCTCGGCGAGAGTCGTGTGCATCCGGCGCTGCTGGTTGGGTCAGCGAAGTAGGCATGCCGCGGCCTTTCAAACGAACCGGCCGGAGGGGGTCAAATAATGGGCACATAACCGAATAACGCGTGTGCGTTTTGCTGCCTCGGCCGCTCACGGTTGTCTCGCCCGCGGAGGAGGGAAACGTGTCAGCTAGCTAGCGCGCGGATTCCGCGTTTCCCACGTTCACTACGACAGCGGCATGCCCAATGCTGAATTTGAGGTTGATCGTGACTTTGGCCAATCTCAATAGAAATGTGTCATGCATATTAAATTTACTAACATATACCAATAGTATAAGAAGAGAAAAGAGTAGAGCGTCATGAAATATGAGAGGAGTGTCATCACCATGACACTCCACTGGCACAATTCTTAAGATTTCAGTCTAGGTAACTGTGTCGATAATACTCCCACTGAGACTGGCCCTACAAAACTCACAGTCGATTCTACTAACCCCCTTTTCTCTCCTTTTTCTGTTTCTTTCTTCCTCCTTCTTATCTCTCTCTTCCCTCTCCTCATAGATCCAGCGGACCCGACTGGCGCAGTGGGGTGAAGCCGGCTCCCCGGCGGCGGGGTGGAGCAGAGCGGCGGGGAGGCACAACACCCGAGAGGCGCGCCGCCGGCGAGCCCGTGGTAGACGCCGTCCAAGTGGGGTTCTTTTTTTGTTGCAAAAATTCTTTTACAAATTTTTTATGTCTAATTTTTTTTGTTTTGGATGCAAAAAAAAATTTTCATCCAAGTTTTTTCTTTGGTTATGAATGTAAAAAAATTCTCGACAAATTTTTAAATTTTGTTTCTTAAAACTTTTCTCGTCACATTTTTCCCCTTGAAACATTTTTTCAAAAAAAATATCAAAAAACAGCAAAAAGTTACTAAAAAAAGAAAATGGTCAAAAATTGACCGTACAAATCACAACTTATGATCGCCCGTAGACTAGCATGCCCCGCCTCGCCACGAGCCCCGTCGCAGATGAAGCGACTGTCCAAGCGCTGTGTACGTACCGGTCTGATACGTTGATGATCCGAGATAAAGAGGAAATCCGGTAAGCTAGTCGCCTGTTAGCACCAGGGTTCACCTAACTGGTGGGAACCGGTCACCGGTCCCGTTCCGGTTTGGGCCGGTACCAAACCGGCCCAAATTCAAAATTCAAATTTGAATTCGAAAAAAATGAAAAATTCCCAAAAAAATTCCTAAAAATACTTCAAGGTGCGACGATTCTAATGGTGTCAAATTTTCTCAAAAATTCGTTCGTTTAACATACTTTTCGGGCATTTAAAGTTAAAACAAAAAAGAAAAGGAAAAAAAATGAGACGGCCCATTAAGGCCCACTTGGTAAACTGGTCAAACCGGCCGGTAAACCGGTCAAATCGGCCGGTATACCGGTCCAAACCGGTTACACATGCGATTTTAAATTTGGATTTAAATTCAAACCGGTCAAACCGGCCGGTAAACCGATCAAACCGACCGGTAAACCGGTCTAGCCGGTCGGTATACCGGTACGAACCGGTTGAACTGAGTTTTTTGAATTTAAATTTGAATTTGACCGGAATCGGTGGGCGCCGGTTCCGTCCAAACAGTCGGTTAGGAAAACCCTGGTTAGCACACCATAGCACTATTACATGGTTGATTGTTCACAGTTCTGACAAAGTGCTGAAGGGACTTGTCACCGAAAGCACCCACATCCCGCGCCAACGGGGCCCCATGCACTGCAGATTTGTTACCGGTTCAAAGACCCCTGAACCGACAGCAGAGTAGCACACAACCTGAAAAGCGTAGTAGAACATGCGTTCCCTCGGTGGGGTAGCTACGACGAATGACGGAGTCAAATAGTACTCTCCAATATCCAACCACCAGAGGTTATAAAGAAATTCGGGGGATTACAAGTACGTAGGCATCTTGGGATACCCAACGGCTGGTCCAGATTCTTGACGGATTTGGTGATGGTAACAAACAATGCCGTCACCGGGCGCTGCTGACCTCACCACCAGCCACCAGGCAGGCAAACGCTAACGCCAGGCGGAGGCGACGGTGACCACGCGCCCCATCCACCCGACCCCGAGCCGGCCGCCCTCCAGCTTCACGTCGAACCCCGGGCGGGCGTGGCCGAGCCGCGCCTTGACGCGGTCGGCGACGCCCTGCCCGATCGCCAGCGGCCGCAGCCCCGCCATGCCGAACCGGGCGCGCCACTTGCCGAACACCTCGCACCGCTCCAGCCGGTCGGGCCCCTCCCGCGCCACGGCGTTGGCCGCCTTGCCGGCCAGCGCCGCCTCCGCGCGGGCCCTCTGCACGCTGTCGCGGGCCAGGGTCGCGTCCAGGGACTCGAGCACCGCGCCGTAGTGCGCGCACGCGTCGGCGAACCGCGCCGCCAGCGGCGCCGTGTTCGTGTTGAGCTCCTGCTCCACCAGCGCCACCACGCGCGGGCCCAGCGCGCGCACGCGCCGGAGGAGCTCGTCGCGCGGGTTCGCCGGGGACACGCTCTCGTCGGGGACGCGCGAGAGCGCGAACGCAAGGTTCACGGCCACCGCCTCCCCAGGCTCGCACCCGAGCCTCGACGCGTCGACCTCGCCCGGCCGGCAGCTCACCGCGTTGAACCGGAACTCCAGCCCGGCTTGCTGGGCGTGCCTCTGGAGCCGCTGGCCGGTGGCCGCGAGTGCCTGCGCCAGCGCCGGCGTGAACGGCGACGTCGGGTCCGCGACGGCCGTGAGCTTGAGACAGGTGCCCGCCACGCGGCGGTTGGCGAGGGCGTGGATGAGGGCGATGTGCTGCGCGAGGCTGACGTCGAAGTCGATCAGGTGGATGACGCGCTGGCCGGCCACGGCGTCGAGGATGGCGAGGTTGGCGCCGTGGAGGGCGAGGCCGAAGCAGGGGGAGACGTCGTGCAGGAGATGGCACGCCGCGCGCTGCTCGGCGCCGCAAAGGTCCGCGAGCTGTTGAGACGAGGGCGAACCGATGCGGGAGGACATGGCGGCCGCCATCATGGCCACCAGCCTCTGCTCCGCGTCGCCGCGCGGGTTCGCGGCCGTCTTCAGGGCCGCGAGGTGAGCAGCGGCCGCGGCGCGGTCGCCGTCGGCCATGGCTGCGGCGGCCTCGGACAGGAGCTGCCGCGACGAGGCCGCCGAGGTCGGCGGCGAGCTGGACGATGTGGACGAAGCCGTGGACGACGAGGCGGAGTTCGCCGGCGACCTTGATACGGGCACGGAGGTGTAGTTGGTCGTCGCCCTCGCCATGGGAAGAGACGGCAGCGGTGGGGCGGTGATGGAGTTGAGCTCCTGCATCGTGTTTCCCCACGCTGAGGTTGTGACCGTGGAGCCGCACGCGCTCCCCTCCGCCTCCGCCTCGGCGTTGTCGTCGTCGCACAGCAGCTCCTTCTCCAGCTCCTGCAGCAACACCATCTCCCTTGCCGTCGCGGGCCTCGCAGCCGGTCCCCCAGCCACCGCCCGAGCAGGCTGCAGGGGCGCGGGCGGCGCAGCCACCACCTGCCGCTGCAGTAGTTGCTGCATCGCCGCCGCCGCCGCCGGCGTCGCCATGCGTGACGCGGTGGTGAGCGACGAGAGCGTCGACGACGGCTGCGGCGAGTGCCCGGCAAAGCCACCCGACGGCGGCCCGGAGAAGCTCGAGCCCCGCGAGGCGGCCCTCGCCAGCACGGCTCCGACGTCGATCGGCGGGTGCGCGCCCTGCGCCTGGGCCGCGACGCGCTGCCTCACCGCGCGCAGGTACAGCGCCTGCTGCCACCGCTCCACCTCGGCCAGGTTCCTCTTCAGCACCCCGCCGGTCGCCCCGGCCGCCGCGTCCTGCTGCGACTGCCGCCTCGCCGGCGGCGCCTGCGCCGCCGACCCGACGCCGTAGCCGTAGGCGTACCCCCGGCGAGGGTCGCACCACGCGGGGTCCATGCCGGCGAGGACGCCGCGAGCACGCAAGGGCAGCAGAGACGCCGCACGGGAGGCCCGGTGCGCGCGAGAGAGAGAATGACAGGGAGAGGGATGGGACGAGTCCACCGTGCTTGCAGGAGGTGGTGGTGGAAGAAACCGTGGCGAGAAACTGGCCGTGCCCATTCAATTCCTTGCTCCGCTAATAAAGCGCCTGCCTTCGGACGCCGCCCGCCCTGACGGTGCGAACCCGCGCGCGCGTAGGCGTAGTCTTTTGGTTTGCTTGGGATCCGACGCCAGCGTCCGGGTGCGGCAGCAGTGACGCTGACGGCGTGGCCGTGGCCGCGTGGGGCTGCGCCTGCGGTTGGGCGAATTGACCGATCGGTGGGTGCGGGGCTTTACCTGGCTGGCTGGCTGGCTGGGACGAGGAGGATGGATGGGAATGGGAATCCTCGTCGCGTGTCTGGACTCTGGAGCACAAAGGTTTTGGCTGCGAAAATACGCGAGGGCCGGCTGTTGCTGCTGCCGTATGCGCGGACGGTATCGTGTGGTGATGGTGAGACCGCCGGGTGCAGCGTACGTATCAGGGGACGGGCAGGTGGTGAAGTGGACTCGTGGAGGTGACGGCGACGGGCGACGAAGAGTCTGGTGGTGTGAAGGGGTGGGAAAGCGGGGAGCGCGAGGGGGGCGTCGCGTCGAGCGGTCGAGGCCAAGGCATATGCTGCTGGACGGGACGCCACCGTCTCCACGGGGCGCCCGCGCCCGCGCCGGCCGGTGCTCCAGCCGCGACGCCACCGGCTAAGATCGGTTACCGGCTTCGCTGTAATCTCCTTGATGGCTTCTTTCAAACGGATCACCTCCACTGCTAGCACGCTCATTGGTGCGGACGAGAAACCATCTGACGACCACGGACAACAAGTGGGCAGTTGTCCGTGGCGCGCTTTATCTAATCAAGTGAGGTGGTTAAAGGACAATATAGTCAATGCAAAATAGAGTTTTTTTTTTGGGGGGGGTGGGGTAGTCTCTCAAATCTCAAGAGTTGCTCTCGTGCGTGGGACGCAACGAAGTTAGCTAGAAAGAGAACTTTCCACCCCCAACCACTTCTGAGTGTGGATGGATTTATACAACTGCCTCGCTAATTCCTCTCGAGTGTCGATTCACAATATAGTATCTAGTTTTCCGTATGAATTCGCAATCTGTCTCCACTCCATTCCATTCCTGTTGGTTCGTATTTTTATCATCACCACCAGTACTTACGACCGATTGGGTCCATATATGCTGTTACTACTGTCTTGAAACTCCACATGGTATGAGGTTGCACTCGTCCACTACTATAGATTTAAACTATCTATCTGGGAGGTAAAGAAGATAGCTAGTATATTCGACAAATTATTTTTTTACCAGCAAGTCATATCCAGAGGGCTCTAAAATATCAGTTGGTACGTTGTGAATGTCATTGTCCATGTGGTCTCTACGACGGCGGCGGCTAGTACACGGGCAATTGGATGCTCAGGTTCTCATCCCATACTTTGGCACGCCACTAGTGTATAATACTACGCGCTAGATTTTTTTTTAAGAAAAATGGCATGATTCTTGGGTGTTGTAACCAACTACTACGCCACTGCTACAAGCCTCACAGTCACAGCCAAAGCTACCCATGGAAAACAAAGCATTTTCTTGTATTGCTTGAGGCATCTGACCTTTCCCCGCGAGGCCGAAGGGGGCATGTCGTTGCACTTTTTTCTTCTCAACAGTCGGCCAAACTTTTTTTTCTCCTTCAGTATGGAAAGCACTACGTTTTGTTTTTGTAGGGACAAAACCGCACGATTCGCAAAAGAAAAAGATCCATACCATACGTTCCGAGGCCAATGTTACGAAACGCGCGATGACAGGTAGGTCCAGATGGTGCAGGACCCTCGATCGACAGCAGAGTGTATTACTTCCCTCCGTCCCAAAAATAAATACAATTCTAAGACCAAACACGCAAACCAATACTAGGTGTAAAATTACCAAAATATCCTTTGTCTTTTGTGGTGAGTGAATAAGGTGTTAGTTGTTTTTTGTGAGAATCTTTCAGAAATTGGTCTGTCTTTTGTGGTTGGTGGATCAAAGTTAATATTTTTTATGGGATAAATTTTAAACTCTAAAATTGTATTTATTTTGGGACGGAGGAAATATACAGGTGAGTGGTCAACGCCTCTTTTTAGTGGCACCGGCTCCGTCAGGCCCACCTGGAGCGCTTCTCCAGACCCCCAGCGACTGCCGGCTGGCATCTGTTGCTTGCTCGCTCCTCCCTCGTCCGATAAAAGTGGTCGCGCTCACGTGGCATCGATAGATGGCCACGAGTCGCCCGTGATGTTTCCAAGCGCATGCCAGCAGCTCAGTTTTGGGCTTTTGGCCTCTCCTGCCGGTTTGGGTTTTCGCGGGGCGGCGGCAGTGCTGCTTTCGCTCCCTCTCGTTCAGGCGTGGTTCGTCAGAATTCTGAAGTCTGAAGACGGTGCGAGGACACTGGACAGAGTGGTCTCGACGCCGGCAACGGTTTCTTTTCTACTGCTACCGTTACCGTGCATGTTGTCCACGCGTCGACGGCGATCCAGTCCGTTGGACTAGCTACTGTCCCTTGAGGTCTGTGCTTGCTGCTGACTTTATGGCTTGCGCGAGACGCTCTTGCTTTGCTTGGGTCGGACGCCAACCGGCTACATGCGCGTATGATCTCCAATCAGTCAACTCGAGCTGGAATCGCAGGGATTTGGTCCGGGGAATGGTTACCGTTGGCTCTCCATTCATCATGTAGTAGTAGTACAATGCGAACCTGTTCATTGTCGATGCATGTGAACACACAGAACCAGCAGTAACCGTATGTGATCCCGTGTTAATACGGTGCTTTTGTTGCCCTGAAGGCCTGACCTGTGCTCTTTTGGGTCTTTTCTGCGAAAACAACAGAGCAGAGCAGCCTTTCTTTCTGATCGGTGGGTTCCGTTTGCAGGGGCGAAGCTAGCGCTCAGTCAATCCTGGTGCCCTACTTTAACATGCATTTATCTCGATTGTCAGACAAATTTTAAATTTTCCCTATTTCTATCCAATTTGAATTTTAACAAAATTTAAAATGATTCTTTTTACCAAATACAAAACAATATAGTTTTCTCAACCATATTTTTCAATAACCTCCAATAGCTTGTCTTTATTGGATTGGTAGGCCAAATTGAAAGTGATCGGGTGCCCTAGTCTATGGGGGTTGAATTAGACACAATTAAAACTATAATCTATGGCTCCAACTAGTTTGCACAAAACATAAACTAAAATAAGCTATCTAGATGTGCAACTACGGTTCATCTTAGTGTGAAACCCTCATCCCAAAAGAGTTTTGCAACCCATAGCCAATCTTAGCAAGATACTACACTAAAAAAGTAAAGACACACAAGTTGTAATATGAAATACGGAAGCTTAAAGGGAGGGATGAGAGGAAGCGAACTCTCGACACAATGATTTATCTCGTGGTTCGGTTTGCCACAAAGGCGCCCTTACATCCACGTTGTTGAAGCACTCACTAAGAGTATCGCTTCCCGGCAATCAAGTCTCTTCCTTGAACACAATCACGGTCACCTTGATCCCGATCTTCACTAAGGGAGATTGCCCACGAAGGAGGGGTCTCTGTCCCCCGCACAATATTGTCGACGCCGCTCCACACCAAGCCGGAGAGTCGTTGACGTGCCGGCAAGCCACCAAAGCTCCAAGGATGGCCGGCGCACCAAGGTACAAAGGATGGTTCACTCTAGAACCACAGCACAAGGATCTAAACCTTGCTTGATCACTCACTCAAGAGCTAACCTTGCACTAACACTCACAAAGCTTGTGCTAGGAACTAAGGATTTGATCTTTATGCTCTTGGATGGCTTGGAGATGTTCTTGGGTGTTTGTGGGATGTTCAGCAACTCCAGCAAACTTCAAATGGCCGGGGGAACACATATATATAGGTCACCAACTCAAGAGAGCCGCTACTAGCCGTTGGCCAGTTTTCTGCGTAACCATCGGAACATCCGACCAAAGGGCATCGGTTCTTCCGGTCACTCTGCGCTCTGAACTAGCCGTTGGCTTCTCTGACACGGCTGTAGCACCTTCAGGGACCATCGGTTGAACCGATGCTTAGGCGTCGGTTCTTCCGGTGACACTTGATCTGCAGATAGCCGTTGCTCTTGCTGAAGTCGTTGCACCGACGCCTTGCTCCGACGCACCACCGGTTCAACCGGTGCTGAAAGCTTGACTGCTGCACGCTTGACTACGTCTCTGGAACATAGTACGTTGAATGCACCGATGCCTCTCTTGACACCGTCGGTTCATCCGGTGCTTCGCTTCTTTCTTCACTTGATTTCCAGAGGCGCACAGGCTTGTGCCAAAGCCAGGCCGTCGGATCTTCCGACAACCATCGGATGCACCGATGCTATAGGCATCGGTTGTTCCGGTGCTTCTGATTTCAGTAGAACTCGTCCAATTCAGCGTTTCTTTGAGTTCTTTCTTCGTGTATTGCTTTGTATGACCTTTTTACTTCATCCTTGGGATCTAGAAATGTTCACTAAATAAAAGCATTAGTCGTATTGATTGCGTTGTCATTCGATCACAAAAATCACTCGAAATGGCATAAATGGTGCCATGTTCGTTACACAAATATTTTAGTAAACTAAGCATAAAGCAAGTAAATAATATAATGAATAGCCGTGTTGTATTATAGAAGAAATAAGAGAGAAAACACTCAGATAGTTAGATTCAATTCAGTCAAACAGTATTTGTATATTTGCACAACTTAATTTTCAAGGTTCAGGTCATGAATTCTTCCTCTTGTTTTTTTTTGTCCTTTAGGTTTGCAAATGTGAAAGCATCTTATTCCATACCGTACAAAAGCTACCAACAGATCTGAGCTTCATTTCAAGTTTAAATTAAAATAACAACTAGAAATAGGTATGCTTTTTTTCGACAGATGTCGCACACCATGTAATCAACTAATAATAGTTTAGGTGATTTTGAATAACTAGTGCCTGCAAGCCAGTGCTAGCGTGGAGCATATATAGCAGCCAAGCCATGTTTGTCGATTGGTCGGACTCAGTACTAGTACTATACTCTTTCTCATCGATGCTTCACTAACTAATGAAGTACTGGATAAATCGTGCCCTTGCAAGAAGGCCGAGCCAGGTGCCTGGTGCACACGGTTGTCGCAGGGGTGGTGCACAAACGTTGGGATACGGTTTAATAGCTCGTAAAACATTTTTGTAGCCTGGTGCCTGTGCACCAGGGTGGGTTAACGTGGCTTCGCCCCTGTCCGTTTGCAGCGAGCTAGGCCTGCACTTTGAGAGACAACATAGGCGGCGTCGCGTCCACCGTCGTTGTTGGAGAAGCGAACAAGGAATCGTCTTCATGGCCCGCTTTTGCCGGCCGCGCCCAAGTGTCGGATGCGAGTGCTCGCCTAGGCATCATGCACGCTAAGCTGGCGCCAAGCGAAGCGAGAGAATCCGATCTGAGCAACTCGGCAATCCAGATGCGTTTTTTTAGCAGATAATCCAGATGCTTGTGCCGCTCTCGATCGGTTGGCTTAGGTGGCCTGCCGCAGCTAGTTCGCTGTCCTGATCTCGCGTTCGCGGGGGCAATATATATATATATATATATATATATATATATATATATATATATATATATATATATATATATATATATATATATATAGACACACACACACACACACACACACACACACACATACACGAGGCCCAAGTGGCCAGCTGCTCCACCAAATTCCAAACAGGAATCCATGGACGATGGCGGATCACGGGGGCAACGACATGAACCGCGCGGCTTGTGCGGCCGACGGAGACGGTGCTAAACCGAGAGTGGCGGCCGGCCCGGCACCACGGCGCAGTGCCTCGCGTGCGGGCATGATCTGGGCGGCTGGGGCCTACCCGCCTAGGCGCGCGCCTAGCTTATGATCCACGCCGATGCTGCTGCAGGAATGCTGGATGCGCATCAAATGTTCCGTGCCGAGGCACGGCTCCACCGCTGCCACCCGTTCAGCGCTCTGCTCCCGGTTGCGGGAGTAAAAGCCGGCCTCAGTAGCGCCGGAGCCGGCGGCGGCTGGCACCACGGCGCGCCAGCCGACGGAGAGCTGGCCATGCTCATGCATCCACGGGGAGAGAAAATCCTCTTCCGCGGGGCACTGGTAAAGCGGCAGAAACGAAGGAGAAGCGGGCACCCACTGGGGCGGCGCCGTGGCTTCGAGGCTTCGAGCGATGGTGATGGCTGCTCTGTTCAACTCCATCTCGTGCTGCCTCGACTCGGCGGTCATCGATGAGACCGCAGCCGGCAGCCCGCAGCACACGACGGGCGGAACTACGCAGGCAACAGCCCGGCTCAAAATCGTGCGTCATTCTACTGAGCACCGTGCTCGGGTGCACATGGGTACAGGACGAGGACCATGCCATCGCCATTTTCCTCGGAAGCGGCGACTGTGGCTGGGCTGCGAGTCCTGCGGCCAACGCGGGGCAGGGGCACAAGGCGATAGCGACCTTGGCGTCCGTCCTGGCACAGTGGCACCACCGCCGGTGTCGTCGAGCCTCCCGCTGGTGTACTTGGAATAGCCGTTAATGAATTGGAGAATCCGGACGCACGACAGGGTCAACTTCTGCAGGAGTGGCCGCCGGCAGGAACCACGACTTAGCCTCGGCGGTTCCTGCCGCCGATAGGCAGGGTGGAGGCAGAGGGAAAGGCGACTTGGCAAAGCTCCTCCGCTACGGTCGAAGTAAAATTTGCAAATACTCCCTTTAAATCGGATCGTGATTATTCTCCGGTATCCAATATTTTACTTAACACTCGCTATCGTATTTAGGAGGTCCAATGTAAATATATATGAATCTCGATTAATAATCGCGATCCAAATATTTGCATAAAACCTCCTAAATTGGATATAACATTTACACATTAGTTTTTTCCCTTGTACATCTTAACCTACTAATTTTTAACTTTCAGCTACAAAACCGAATATGAGGCTATCTGGCTGTCGAAATCGGACAAGTTTGGTCCTTAGGTAGTTTAAAAGTGGTTTTCAACTTTTCATTTTATGAAAATTTTAAATATTTAAAATAAAAATTATAAATTATAAATAATTCATTTAAATCAGAAAATATAAAATTTGTACCAAAATTTTCAATAATTATAACCAATCAATTACTTCTCAGTAATTCGGATCCAAAATTTTCATATTCCTAGTATTTACTATATACTTCTAGTTATGTCTTTTTTTAAAATAAATAAGATTCAAATAGATCAATAGCTTACAGTTTTAGAACTGCAGTTTCATCCCTGGAGATCTCATCTGGAAAGGTGAGTTTCCGTTCGGCCATTCCATGAAACTTTTACAGTAGATGATTTGATGATCAGCCATATTCAGATTGCCAATAGTAGGTTATATGTTCAACATCTCCTAGCACCTTTTTACTGGAAATCTGAAATTTCGATCAGCTGTTTTGTGCCAATCACTCCCAACCACTATCAACTCTGCTCTTATTCGCAAAAAAAAACTCTGCTCTGCTATATTTGAAGGTCTGAAGTCTACATCCAAGCTATACTGTGGAGGGCGAACTACGCTGGGTCGCAGGCACAGCTCTACGCAGGCAATAGGCCAGTAGCACAGGCGAGGCTAAAGCCCGCGATCATCTCGGTTGTAACTTACAAGGCAGGGACGAATTTGTTTTTGATTATTTTAAAAGGTTTAAAGAAATTAAAATCTGATGTTTCAGTTTGTCAATTTCTTATAAGGACTCGATAGATATTGCTCTTGGTGGTTTGCATTCATATCTTAAGGAAAAGCTTGAAAGTTTTAATTATTACAACCTTAATGATTTACACCTTCGAGCTATGAACCAATAGTACAAATTTAGGAAGGCCAAAGAGGATTGTGAATCTCATCAGTCCAGCACACATGATGAGTGTGAATCCAATGGTTCGGACGATGAGAGAAAAGAAGTTTATGTGGCTGAGTTTGTATGGCCATCTGAAGCTATGTCATGTTCTTGTCCATCGCTTAAGCCGATTACAAAGAATCGGCGAAAAGAAGCTCGTTTCACTTTTGATGTTTCTAAGTGTGATCGCATATTTGATGAATTGCTTAGAAGTGAAAACATCAAGTCATCTCATGTCATACCATCGCTTGAAGAATTGAAGCGGCGTGCATATTGTAAGTGGCATAATTCATTTTCTCATGCAACTAATGACTGCAATATATTTCGTCAACATGTACAATCGGTCGTTAATGAAGGACGATTGACTTTGCCTGAGTTGCAACTTAATGAAGCTTTGTTCCCTGTTCATACTATTGATCTGTGTAATGCCAAGGTGCTCATTCGGCCGGAACAAGCCGAAGGAGCGAAAGGAAGAAATGTGATCATTGGTGAGTCAAGGCCGAAGAATGTCGATGACACAATTCTGGCTAGGGAAGTGACGTTGGAAAAGTCTCCTGATGGAAAGGAGTCACTAAAAATCACTATCAAAGCTTCAAGACCGGGGGCAAGAAAGTTCCTCGCAAGACACGAGTCGGTCTGTTGCCTAGGAACGACCGGTCAGACCGGCCTCTTCAACCGGTCAGGCTTAGAGCCGACCCAGAACTGTCAAGCCTAAGGGCCCAGAAGTGGGTACTTGCAAGGTGAATAAATCAAGGGTGCGAGAAAGAGTTGTAAAACAGAAATCCACCTTTGATCAGTTGTTGAACAAGTACACAAATGCCGTTCCAAAAGATCGGCCAGTAAAAAAGATATCGAAGTCACCTTTGCGTCAAGGCAAAACTTCTTCTCCTAGAGGAGGATTAAGCAAGTGCAGGGGTGATGTCACTATACAGTTTCCTCCTCAAAGCGCGTACATCAACATGCCGTGGGTGTCCTCGACATCGGATTCTTTTTGCCCAACATGGGAGCATGAAGGAGTTTGGATGCAATGCTATCCGATGCCGCATCCACCATCTCACCAGAGTGGAAGATACTTCCAAAGACCTGTGTTTGATAGGTTTTCATGACTGGTGCACGACCAATTGGGACCACATCAATCACGTCCAGCGCGGTCTACTACACCGGTCAGACCGGTCAGCGACCGGTCTCACCAGAGACCAGTCCAGTTTCGTCCTCTAAAGCAAGAATATCGCATCAAGGGGAAGAAGGACAAGACGCAACCGATGCTGGTGGATCCAGTAAAGACTAAAACCAGTGATGTCGTACAGATTGGTGATGTCAAAGTGGTTGTCAAGGACGTTGAGAAAGGACCGATGGTTTTTGGCAAATCGGTCAATCTTCGCCACCAGAAGCTTGTCCAGCAGCAGCTCCACGGATAAATATTCTCAACCCAGGTGGTGTCCACCAGGGTTAACTCATACACAAAAGAGGAGGTTGCAGCGCATGCGTCGTCAAGAACAGAAGGAGCAGGAGGCCGAAAGGTTGAGGGATGAGCAATTCAACAAGTACATGCCCATCATCCTTAGGGCAAAGTATGGAGGGTTAAAACAGCTGACCATCCAGCACGACCGATCAAACCGCTTCAGGCAACCGGTTGGACCGGTACAGCTGACTGGTCTGATCCCCAAGCAACCGGTCAGACTGGTTGAACCTTCCGTTCAGCAGTTAGCCAAATCAAAAGTACCCGCTTTGGCTCCTTGCGATGAAGAAACATCACTGGTGTCTTCAGTACAAGATGACGAGGAGCTAGTGGATAATGAGGCTACGCCAAGAACGTAAAAATGTGGAGCTCAAGTTTTGAGGTTTTGAGCCGATTGAAAATTTTGACACTAGCACATAAAGCCAAATTGTATATACTTTTTCAATTCGAGCTAGAAAATTTGATACTCTGATGGCAAGATGCTGAAGATATTTAAACATGAAGGTGTAGGATTGATACTCTAAATTAATGGGCATTCGGTCACCATGTGCAAAAGATATTCTTTTCAAAGACCGATGTTTTGCAATACTTGGGGGTATATCCTGGACAAACTGGTTTAACCATCATTGACACCGATCTGACTGGTAGAACTGCTGCTTCGGCTATTGGAGTTTTATGACTTGTTGAGGCCGAAGTTAGTAGTTAGAAAGTTTGTTGTTGGATATTTGCATGATCCAAGATGCGTTGAAAGATCTGGTGAATACAAACAATAGGGGTTCAAGAGTAATCTGGTCATCATCAAATCTAGAATGGAAGAATCGAATGACATGACTGATATACAATATCACCCTTGAAAGCAAGGCAGGATTGGTGCGCAAGTGCTTCTCATTGTTTCAGTGCAGTTTTGGGCTATGAGAGATGTTTCTTGGTATGCAAGCTTTACCAAAAAACAGGGAGGCATATGTTGACACCCAAAATTGGCAAATACCGAGGTTCGTTAGGCAGTCTGGGCGAACTGGTCATACCGGTTGTAGAAACCGGTCAGACTAGTCCGGGTAAGGTTGTCAAAATGCCAATTGGACTGCACCATTGCATAGATCTCATCGAAACAATTGAAATGCATATGTGAAACGTCCAATTTGGAGTCCGGATGAGAAAGTTATGCCTCCCGGAAGATCTGCACCCCGGTCTGACCGGTTCAGGACGGTCAGACCGGTTCGGAGACCGGTCAGACTGGTCCGAAACGCCCAATCCGAGTTAGAAGTTGTATTTTGACATGAAATTTGTTAGGGTTTCGACTCCTAAAGGATACAGATCACCCCACCCTATAAATATGAAGGGTTACGACCGATTGAGGGCATCCCAATCGAATCAACACTAGGACAATCAGCGCGCTTCGCTGCGCCCGTCCAGATGATGCTAAATGCTCCGCTCTGCAAACAAATGATTGGCAGTATGCTGATTGATTTGGGCAAGCGAATCAGTGTATCATCGTCATATCAATTAACTTTATGGAAACATGATTTCCATATCTACCTTTTGGTATTAAGATCATGGATTCTTGTACACAGATCATGAATATCCTATGAGGAATGCCAACCAAAATAATTGAAGGAAAAAAAATAAACATAAGCAGGAACGGCACTATAGGCATGAAGTAAAAGTACATCTACACTGAAGGTTCACTTAAGCAAAAATGATGCCAGCTACGATGATATATTATTGTCTCCTCCTTATACTGATCATCTCGAAGTCCATTAGTACAAAGTTGCATGCTTACTTCCCTAGCTGAAGCTGTCAATGAACAAAGGATATTAGTATGTGCCTAATCAGACAATCTGTGAGAAACAACATAACTGTAAGTAAGCAGGAATCGATGGAGCAACATTCAAAATCGAATGGAACAAATAATCCGCTATTGGCAGGGGAAGAAAATGCTGCAAAAAAAAGAGGAAATAAAAATAGACCAAACTTATCATGGCTTAAAATGAGAGATCTATTATGCTTAGGCTGAAGTGACTTCACCTTCGTATCTTCTAAAATTCTACTATTGTACTAAAATAAGTTGTATTAATCTGAGACATGACACATATTGGAACCCATATATCTGAATGTGCACAGCAGCACAGGTTTGAGATGTATGCAAATCAATACTGGATAGGATCTCCATCTCAAGTATATCAAGAGAAGGTGTAGAACATAACTATTAACTTGTGATAAAAACCCATATTGGAGCTCTACAATTTTGTAGTTCAAATTATGGAGTCCCTAAAGGTTTAGTGACCAATTGACATCCCATCTTGACCCAGGTGATCAGGTTTGAGTAAAATGAGGGAAGTATTGAGAAATAAGTTATTGACAAAGCAAGTACATAATTTCTACTACCTGATGTGTCATGAAAGCTACAATTTCCAAAAATAGTTCCAACTGATGCTCCCTTCAACATGTAAAAGAAATGAAGGAAGGATAATATCATGACATATTATGATATAATGAGTTAGCAATAATCATCCAGTAGTCTTGCTGCTAATTTTGTTTTTTGAGTGCATATGTAGACATGTTTGCAAGCATTGCTGAATCATGATTATTTCCTGCTGAAAATTCTTTTGTTCTTGTTTCTGTTTTTTTCTTCTAAGTGCATCGACAATACATTTTTGACTCAGGTGTACATCAGTGAGTAATATTGGGAAGTATATGCACATGAGTGTTCTTTTGGACGAAAATAGTGTATAAAGAGAGAGAAGGGAAAAAGAGAAAATGGAAGGCTCCACGTTGGTTTGAAAGGGGTACAACATTATAAGATGATCATAGTAGAACTATCCAGACCAACAACTACATATTTATATGATGTATTAACTATTGTTTTGTAACACACTTTTGAAATAAAAGTGGTATTTAACACAAGCAAGGTCCCTGCAAGCGAATTGTTCATTCCATGGCATGTGGTCAGCATGTCTAGTAGCAAATAAATTGAATCTCATTCTTATTCCTATCCTGGCAAACCTAGAACACCATGTATAACAGAGGGCAGCAAGATATATCCAAGCATACTTTGCAATATTTTCTTGCAATAAAGAAAAGAGTAAGTGGATTTTCTCATAAAGCTTAAGCTACAGATATAACTAGGTGATTCCCCGCGCGTTGCTGCGAGATTTGAGAGAATTTTTTAATAAATTATAGTTGCGGGAAGGGAGCAGAGAAGTCAGACGATGAGTTGAAAAGACATCAGTAGTGGTATTTGAGTTATGATCATTGTGGGTGATGCTAGTGGAGGATTATGATCATTATGGTTAATGCTAGTGGAGGATGAGGAGATGATACATGGACGGATGGATTTTAGAGGACACTTATAATCTGACGGTAATGAAAATAGAAGTGATGTGGCTTAACGTAGTCGCAGAGAAATAAGAGTAAATGACGCTTAGTGGGTTCCGTCTATATAGAATATATAGATTGCAACTTTGTCCTATGTATATGTTGCTTGTCCCAGGTCCATCTGCCAGATACCTTAACATTTATTCAAGCATGATACTTCTCAACTCATTTCAGAACTGCTATATTCTCAACTGATTTTAGAACTGCTGTAAAAAGGGAAACTGATTTTAAAATTTTAAGGATCATTGGATCAACATATTCTACCATGATGATAATAAGGTATTTGACATTCGGCAAAAAAAGGAGAAAATCTGTGTTATCACCTTTGGCTATGCGATTCAGTTTATCTTTTTTATGTCACACATAAAGAAACATGGATTGCATCTTTGAATAGTAAAATACCAATAATTTTGGACGAAATGGATTCAGTTTGATTGTGATGTATGGATAGATCTAAGAGTGTTCAACTTTAACAGATCCTATAACACGACTACATGGCGCAACAGAATAGAGTGCATGCACTGTTGGGATTGCAAAATAGGTTGAATTGAATAAAAAAAGAAAGATCCTACCTTGAAGTCCGGCAATCTCATTGACGCTTGCTGAGATCTGTAGAGAAATATGAGTACATAAATGGCTAGGGTTAGGATTTGCAATTTAATTTTATAGAAAAGAAAAGAGCGCACAGGAAGGATTTCAATTCCAATATTGGGAAGGTAACAGGTGATTTCGGGAGAGAAAACGATCAACAACAAATAAAAAATAAAGACCTAGTAGATCAATTTATGCCCTGATGCAAAAAAAATCAGATAGAAATCTGGGTCCAAGACACCAGGGGCTCAACGGCCATCAATCAAGATGCAAATTGATGGGGTTGGGAGAGAGAAATCAGATTTGGGTGCGCCTCCATGGCAGGGAAAACCAATCCCTCCCAGGGCGTTGTCGATTTGATGGCCCCATAGCACAACTCGAAGCGGCGCGCCTGAGCTTGGTGTTGTCATCCCGCCGGAGGTGCGCTGTGGTGAGCCAGCCGGGACCGCCGTGCACAGTTGGAGGCGGAGGGGTCAGCGATGGACAGTGCGGCGCCTGGCGGAAGGCGAGCGGCCTCCGTGTCATGCCGCCCGGCGCCGCCCCCTTCCTTCGCCAACGGGGAGGGGTGGAGCCGCCAACAGGCCTTCCGCTATGGGTCAGCAGTAGCGGCAGCGGCGGCGCGGGTGGCTGTGGCTGTGAGGAGCGAGAGAGGGGCGTCGCCGGGTGACAGAGAGAGGGAGGACCGGCGCGTGCCCGGCGGGGATCCGGGTTTGCGCCGCCGGAGCACCAGGCTAAACCTTTACGGCGGCGAGCCATAGGTGGTGGCGGCGGTCAGCGGCTGACGGGCAGGCACAGGGCACGGAGGCGGCCGGCGGGGCGCGGACCGAGGTGCTGCGACCGCGGCAGGTGGGTGCGGCAAATCCATGCGCCGCGTAGGGCGTCTCTCTCCGGGGCAGAGGGCGGCGGCCGGCGGCGGGAGGTGAGGGCGGTGATCGGCGGGCACGCTAGGGTTAGGGTTCGGGGAGGCCGGGAAGGGGCGCGGGGAGTGGGGGATGCTGGAGGGTGGCGCGCCGGGGGGTGGTGTTTGAAAAAAAAAACATGGACGGCGGGTTCGAATTAGAAAACCTAAAGGGTCTATTTGCAAAAGAACAACGGAGCGGCGTGGATCGACCGTCCGCGACAGATCGGACGGTCCGCGTCGGGCTAGCTCTCCCTGGCACGTCATGTGTCGTTCCAGAAACGCTCGGGTGCTTCCAGCTCTCCCTCTCCACGGTGTATAGTATTAAGAAGACATCTCCTTTGCTGAAGCCAGTGCCAACCAGCCTTTTTTTCATTTTTATATTTAAAAAACAAAATTTCAAAAATATATGCCGAACAGGGAAATTTTCAAAAATGGGTGCATGTCGCTTCCTTAATGGGCGACAGGGTGCCTGTCGCCCATCCAGTGGGCGACAGGATCTAAATGTAAAAAAAATACATTTATGTCCTGGCGCCCAGGGCGCATTAAACAGTGAATTTGTAAAATCGATATAAAATCATAAAAAATCAAAAAAATACAAACTCAACTGTTCTGGATTCTATGAAATAAGATCTACAACTTTTTTTATATAAGTTTTTCATTTGATCAATGTATCTAAATCAAGAAAAATAGTTCTTGTACCTAGAAAAATCTGAAATAATTTATTTGGTCTAGTTGTGCTTATCTAAAATTTACTAAACTTTTTTTTATAGCTCTTAGGAAATAAAATAATGGTAGTGTAAAAGTTATGGCTTCTAATACTCAGTATAGCAGCATGGATAAATAACCCATTTAAACTAGACATATTGTAAGATCTAATTTAAAAACTTATTCTAGAAATATTTTCTGGGCATACTAATTTTGTACAAGTCTATGCTCACCATATGCAACACTCTGGCCAAAGATGACATGCATCCAAAGGATGGATCTTGAGATTTAAATAAAAGTGTATTAAACTTGTATTTAAAATAGAGCAAGATACATTGATCAAATGAAAAACTTTATGTAACAAAAGTTGTAGATCTTGTTTCATAGAATCCAGAACAGTCGAGTTTGTATTTTTATTATTTTCCTACGATTTTATATCGATTTTACAAGTTCACTATTTAATGCGCCCTGGGCATCAGGACCTAAATGTAATTTTTTTTACATTTAGGTCCTGTCGCCAACTGGATGGGCGACAGGCACCCATTAGGGGGGCGACAGACACCCATTTTTGAAAATTTCTCTATTCGGCATATTTTTTTGAAATTTTGTTTTTTTAATATAAAAATGAAAAAAGCGCTGCCAACCAGAGTCCTGATAAGAGATTCGGTGTTGGCCCAAATCCATCATCAAGCGGAGAAGGACCAGCAAGGCCCGTTCTTGTTCTGCTGGGCCTCGTAGAGCTGCACGCCCTCCCTTGTCCTGCTAATTTCTACATTCCATGGTGGGTATTTTAGCTCCCAAGGGCCAGGCCAGAACTCGCAACAAAAGCGTGCGTGCAGGCCCTCCTGCTGGCTTGGCCCTCCTCCCTCCTCCCCTCTCTGATGAGAAAGAGAGACGAACAGCTGCAGTGCTGGGCTCCATGAGCAAACATGAGCCATGCCAACTCCGGCGAGGCACGACTTTTACTCCCGGAGCAGTGCGGTCGACGCGACGCATTTCCTTCCGGCCGGCCACTGTGCTCCTGCAAAAAGGCGAGCGGTTGCGACGCGTGACCCAACAGAGCCGCGAACTTTAGCCCGAGGGGGGGAGGGCGATGAGCGCAGAGATCGAACCACACTGAACTACCAACAGTGTCGCATATAATTGGGCAGGCCGAACTCTCAGGGAAGTGGTGAGAGCCGCCTGCGAAGTCTTGTCTCGTAACGTGCTGGCTTGTGCGTGGGGTGTCCTTGACGGGCCAGCCCGTGGAATTGGAAGGCCATCTGAAAACAATGTTGCATGGTGTGTGTGCGCGCGCGCGCGTGTCCATGCTGCGTTGTCTCTCTTGAGAGCTGAGACCACCAGGAGCACCAGGCCCCCCGGCCTATCTTTTGCTTGAGTTGGGGGCAAAATTCGAAAAGGGGAAATCAGCGATGAGAGATGGTCCCGGATGGAGAAACAAACGATCGGGTATGCTACTGGCGTCTGAACATATATGTACATGTTGAGATGATGAGGTATATATGCAGCGCGGAGGAAAAAAGTTGATGTGTGTGTGTATGCTGTATGATACGAAAATGTCCAGTTCTGCTTGTCAAGAGTTGGTTACCTTTCTGCGGTACTCTCCCTTCCATCAAGCCGGCCATCACGAGGAACAGAACTATAAACACCGTATCAAAATTGGTACAAGAGTAAATTTTATCGGCGGTTCTTAAACTTGTCCCGAGTTTTCGTTCCGGTCCCGGTACTCTTAAAATGCACAAATTAGTCCATAAACTTGTCCCACGGCCCACGATCTCATTCCGGTACTTAAATTTGTTCTGAGTTCTCATCCCGGTCCTTGTACTCTAAAAGTGCACATAATGGTCTGTAAACTTGTCACACGTTCTTATCCCAATCCTTAAACTTATGATACACTCTCATCTTGGTCCATATATATGCTTCCAAACTACTTTATTTATTTAAAAAAGATTTTGCGAATTGTTTCAAATTTATTTGGATTTCAAATCAAGTTTGATTCCCACTCGAAGTGGATCCAAAATTTATGAATAAATTATCACGAATTGAATGTGAAATATCAAAAAATCTCTAAATAACCTATATTTTTTATGGATAAATTTATGATTTGAATATTATTTCAATCTCTAAAATAAAATCAACTATTAAATAAATGTATTAAAGTAACAACTCTAGAAATCATCAAATATTGTATCCAAGATGATTGCCTCGTGAATTTTTTTATCAATTTTGAGTGAGATTATTAGAACTTGATTTAAAATTTAAAAGTTTGAAACAATTTGTAGAAGTTTTTTCTAAATAATTTGAAAGTATATGGACTTGTTAGAGAGAGTGGGATAAGTTTACGGACCATCATTTGTATTTTGAGAGTATGAGGATCGGGATGAGAACTCGGGATAAATTTAAGAACTAGAATTAGAGTGTCGGACAAGTTTAAAGATTATTTTGTGCATTTTAAGAGTACAAGGACTAAGATGAGAACTCGGGACATGTTTGACGGCCCGTGAAATTTACTCTTGCTAGAAAATGGCATGTTTTGTCAGTCAAGGAATATATGTATACATTTTGACGGGTGAAAGATTCTGTGTGCGTGCAGCCGTTTTCCTGGGGACGGAGTCTGAACTGCATGACGTCGATCGTGGCTCTGTGAGACCATGCCCCTAGCGAAGACCAGACCCATGCCTACGTGAAAGAATTAAACCAGGAAGCGTGTTCCATATACAGGAATACACTGCACAAAATCTAGGAGGGATTCCGGATTCGGATAGGAAAAAATGGAGGTGCGTGTAGACGGAAACCCGTATACATATACACCTACACAAATCGACACGCCACATCCCCCCTGGACCTGACTTGCACTCTGCTACATCATATATATGCATGCGTCTCTCTCCCTCTCTCTCTCTCTCTCCAAAGCTTTATCTCAAATCAGCAAGTCAGATCACGAGTAGAGATAGTAGTGTGCGGCTCTGCTGGTCCGCTAGCCGCGCGGCAGTGATGTATATTCAACACAACTAGTGCGCAAGCTAGCTAGCTGATGAGCTTAGATGGTGCCTGCTGACATCTCGTGCCGCCTTCTAGTAGCGAGACGTCACGGCGGGCTCCCGATCCGTCAGAAGCTATGCATGCGCGCGCTCGCCTGCCTGCCTGCCTGCCTGCCAGGTCCCGCGAATTCAGCCCAGGAAATGAGGGATTCGGCCCCCGGTCACGCGATCGAGCATCCTTTGTGGAGTTCCAGCCGGGAGGCACCGAGGAGGCAGCCAGGCAGCAGGCTATGCCGGTAGAGCAAGAGGGAGACGGGCTTTAACCGATTGCCAGGCACAGATGGATTCCCGGGATCCCCAGATTCTCGCTCGATCGCTCTGCAAGACTCCAACGCCTATTACCTCTACCCTGCTGGAAATAGGCAAATGGGTAATGCCGTAATGGCATACATGTCATATGCAATTTCTACAAAGTCGACTGTGTACCAGCAGTAGCGCCCAGTACCGCTACGTGTGTATACTGTATTGGGGCTTATCGTCGCATCTTGGACTTTATTAGTTCGAGAAGCAGCTGGTTTATTAATGCGTGCTTTACCAAAAGGAAAATGTTGATCGAGGGGCCTATTTTGAACAAGGCAGGAGATATTGTTCGGAAGTCCCTTCGGTTTTCAGACATGTGACGTTTAGGACAACGTAATTGGCTGAGGGAGTAATAAAAAGAATAATACCACATGCCTTCCACTTCCACACGCTAGATCATATTTTCTATCTGGAGTATCTATTATTGATAGCATTGAGCTAAATTTCTCGAGACTGATTTGTTTCTTGAAGATATAGAAAAATTGGTGTTCTTGCCCCTATACTTTACAGTGCAATTGTAGTTATACCCTCATTTTTCTTTAACTTTACTATTGCCCTTGCTATTCACATGTCAACATAATTTTGCCCCTGTTTTGACTGTTGACTAGGGGCAAAATCGTGTTGACTTGTCAATAGTAAGGGCAAAATTTTAGTGTCAATAAATTAAGACTGAAATCACAAATTCATAATTGCACTGCAAAGTAGGGGCAGGGACATAAATACCCCAAATATATAGCAAATGTTTTGCAAGTCCTTTTGAACTGTATCAAATACTTTATCAATGTTTTTCTAAAATTAATGTGTTTTGTTGAATATTATTTTTAAGATGACTATCTTGACGATTTAAATCTATGATTTTTTTCGTTAACTGCAACAAGGTTAAATTTATTCCACTACAAATAGAAACATGCCGTCAAAATTTGAATTTTTGCTAATAATATTTTCAGGAAAGCTCCAAACATTAGGTCATCATGGTCCAGTATTGCACCATCATACACTTGTTGACAATCATAGTATAGTTCTATTTAGTCTTTTTTTTTTCCCTATCAAATATGGATGGCCATCTACTAAATGGCATTTTGCTCTGCTGAGCTAGCTAAGGTAGCTGAGATCCTTTTATTTAGGTTCCTTATATATTACAGTCAAACCTAGTCATCCAGGTTCATTCAACATGTGTACGTGCTATTTATATCGATTTTATTAAAGCTAAATATTTCTTGTTGATGTTGAGCATCTTTGATGACTTCGTCAATCTAAAATATCTATATACTCCCTCCGTCCTCAAATATATATCATTCTAGAGTTTTTAGGACAGATTATGGTTGTCTAGAAAAGACTCTCCTACCCCTAATTATTAAGCATTGGGAATATGCTAATTAAACTAGCATGCTTTTTTCCATGCACCTCCCCCTACATGGTTGCATGCACATCTTTTTATTAGGAAAGACCTGGAAACGATGCACATTTAAGATTGTTGGATTCACTCTCAACCTAGAATGACATACATTTGAGAACAAATTTCAAATCTTAGAATGACATACATTTCAGGACGGAGGGACTACCCAATCTTCATAGGCACTCAGGGATGGACTTATGTATGTACTATATTTTTTAAAAATGTATTATGCTCCCTAAGCACATCGAAATTTTGGACTTTCAAATTCAGATCCAATAATGGTTGGATCTTCTTCCTTGTCTGATTTTCCTCCCTGTTAGAGAACTTCCCAGCACCTTTCTAGCCGCGCTTCATCCTCCTCCACTTGCCTTCAAGGGCTCTCGTTATATGTCCTTGCTGAACACTAACCCATCACATTGTTGTTGTGACCTTCCTCACCCCAGTCAGTGGCACCTCCATCGTCTTGACGGTGATTAGACCTGATTATTTATTAGGTGGGGTCGAGTTCAGGTTGGATATATTCAAAACTTTTTTTCCTTAGCCCGTATCTAGCCCGGCCAGACCGTCGGGCTGGATTTCTTGGTCCAAACCCAACCCGACACATGGTCAGATCGGGTCGAGTCAAACCCGATTTTTTTAGGTATACGATTCGGGTAAGGTCATGTTAGGTTTCAGATCAAAAAATTTGGCCCGTACCCGGCCCATTTTTTTATGTCGGGTCGAAATTTTTTGCTCAAGCCTAGCCCATGCATTAATCTGGTCGGGATTTTTTTTGGACGGGATGGGTTGGTTATCAGGTTAGGTAGCCTGTGATCAGGTATAACAGTGACGCCCCCATCCATCCATATAAAATCCCTAAAATGAATAACAACATAAATTCCAACCTTAACATCCAATTCCACTACTCTAACCCGCTAGGAAAACCTAGCTAGTTTCATCGATAAATACTGATCGTCGATGTTGAGCATCTTTGGTGACTTCATTACCTTGAAAGATCTATATACCCAGTCCTCGTAGGTGCTCATAGGGATGATGAGCTTATGTTTGTATTATATTTCTTAAAGAAGTATTATGCTGCCTAAGCACATCAAAATTTTAGACATTCATATTCAAATCCAATAACGGATGGACATTCTTTCTCGTCTGATTTTCCTCCCTGTTAGAGAACCTCACTAGCACCTTTCTGGCTGCGCTTGATCTTCCTCCACTTGCCTTCAAGGGCTCTCGTTATCTGTCCTTGCTGAACGCTAACCCATCATATCGAATTGCTCCCGTTAGCTCCCCACCTTGGTTAGTGGTACCCCCATTGCCCTGATGGTGACGCCCCCATCCATCCATCTAAACCCCTATATTATGCTAATCAACGTAAATGCCCAATCTTAACTTCCAAAGTCCATGACCCTAAGCCGCTAGGAAAACATAGTCTCGCCGGAGATGCCGTCGAGATGGACGAGTAGAGAACACGACAGTTACTGATGCAGTCAAAGAGGATGGATCCGGAGGACGAGAATGGAAAAAAGGTTCGGTGTCAAATGGATCGGAGGAGAAATACCCTGCCGGTGCTACAGTTTAGCTTTCCCTTGCTCCGTAGATACATAAAATCTTGGAGAAGTCGATCAGAACCCTACGAGGCGCACTTGTGCTGACAGAAAAGTAAAAGATGTAGATGCATCTATCCCCCCCAGCAACGCCGTACCCGTCATCAAGTAGCTTTATTTTCGAGCAGAGACTAGGGCCAGCTGTACTCGGCGAGCTTACAGTACCTGTACGCATACACGTCTGGCCATTGGCCGAAGTAGCTTTAGCCGGGCCCACGCTAATCGTGCGCGAAAGGAACTGGAGTTAATTTCCGTCGATCGAAGTCGTACCCGTGCGACGCAAGCAGGAGAGAGAGAGCGGATCGGAGGGGACGACGGCGAGGCCGGGGTTGTCGTTGTGGTAGTGGTAGGAAAAGGAAGGCACGCACGTCAGGGCCAATCCGACCCAATCTCCTACGCGCCTAGCTCCACAGCCACTGCTCCTCCAGTGTCCTCGCCGTGGCTTAAAGTCTCGGCACCCCTCATTGGATTTGGACCCGGCCGGGGCGCCGCTTGCTTTTTTGGGACGCCAGTCGCCAGGCCACCTACCCAGAAATGCCGAACCCCATTTCCTCTCCCGGCCGGGCGCGCGCATCGCCCCGGCAATCTGCCCCTTTGCCGGCTTGCAGCAAATCTCTATACGATCTAGCCTTTCCTCATTTGCTCTCGGCGCCCTTTCCTCGGCCGCCGGTGGACGACGAGGACTCCTCGCCGGGCTGGACGGCCCTGGAGCCAATCTTTTGCTTGGATTTGGTCCGCCCGTTCAGGGCAGAACGATTGAAAGCGCGCGCACTCCGCCGCGCGCCGGCGAATATGGACGCTTTTGGGGGTGTAGGGAGAGGCAGGCGGCATGGGTTCGAGCTAGCGTGTGGTGGCAAACCAAAGGCAATGCAGCAGCTGGCGGAGGAGGACGATGCATGGCATGGCGCGCGGCTTGCCAAGCTAGCCCACAACTGGTCGCTCTCGCGTTTCCCGTTCTGCATGCCGGGGCTGGGGAAACGGCTGGCCTGCGCGGCCAGATTGATGCATGCAGATCTTGCGTTGCCTTGCCTGATGTCCAGGCGGCCAGTGTGCGTGTGGGTGTGTGGGTGTATTCGTACTGCATGCGCGATACATTAGGATTAGGGCACCGGGAGCGTTGTCGTCGGTGCAAAACGTTCGACGCCATGGCCTGATCAGCCTGGCAGCCACGTCTCTCGAAGCCGGTGAACGCGCGTCTGCGAGCTGAGGGCTAGCAATGGGAGTGGCAGTACCACGGAAGAGACAGCCATGCCAATGCCGGCCGCGCCCGGGCATGCATCATCAGCCTACGCGCCGTGGATGAGCTGAGGAGGACATGAGGTCCCCCGTCTCTCCTGCACCTAGCAGCAGACGTACGTACGAGCTAGCGCTGCGGGTGGCAGCGGGAGTTTATAGCCGGAACCGCGGCCTCTCGTCGCTCGCAGCTCGCCGAGGAAAATCCGCGTACGGCCGCCCGCGCATCCCGGTGCCCGGCTCCCCTCTGAGGCTCTGACAAGCGGCACGTTCAGGCGAAGCCCACGTGCTTGCGCTGGCATGGTCGAGTGGATCATGGACGGACGATGGATGCTTTGGCCTGGCCCAGCGGAGGAGGAGGCGGTGGTTCTGTTCTGGCGCGGTGGAGGCGGGAAGGGTAGCGGCCGGATCGCGCATCGAAGCGGGCGAGGACAAGGATGGAAATGGACTGGTTTCATGACCCCCCGTGACAGGACGGCGCGCCAGTCCACAGCCGACACGTAGCGCAGCATAAGGTGTCTCACCTACGATGTACTGCCCTCGCTCGCTCTCCCCTGTACTGTTTGATGTGCCCCTCTCTCTCTCAGGCCCTGTTTGATTTGGGTGTGCTACGAAGTAGCATAGACTTTGACCAATAATTATAGATATTAAATAAAATCAATTTACAAAACTAACTCTACAATTCCGCGCTACATCGCGAGACGAATCTATGTAGCATTACTGTAGCCAATCATCGATTAATTACCATCATTAGATTCGTCGCGAAGAATTACATCCATCCGTGAAAAATTTTTGCAAATAAACTTCGTTTAATACTTCATACATGTAAGATTCTTTTTGTAGGGCAAGTAGCGCAAGGCTAACCAAACAGGGCCTCAACTCCCATGGTGTGTGACTACTAGATCCTTGAAGTATGGGTAATTTTGCTAGAGGACATTCTTAAATATTGATATTTACTAGTGGACACCACTTAAATTTGTCTTTGCTAGGAGACATCATTCAAATACAAATATTTGCTTCAAGACACCAAACTAATAAAGTAATGATTTCTTAGGGTAGAGTGGAGAGAAAAAAAAGTCAATGGACAAAAATACCCCTGCAGGCCACCGTTACTTCCAATCTGTAAGCTTTTTTTTCTATCTATCCTATCTTCTTCACGGACCCGCCCCTGCTTGTGCCCCGCCATGGCCGCCGTGGCTGAATCCGCTTTGGTAGCTCGCCATCGCGCTGGCCGTGCATCCGTCCGTCCCTGCGCCGTCGCTGCGGCACCTCCGCGCGCGCCCGTGCGGCCGCCGCCGCGCATCCGCCCGCCCAGCGCTGGCTGTCGCGCGCCTGCAGCCTGCCGCCGCGCCTCCGCCCGTCCCTCACTGGCCGCGGCCGCACTCCACTGCGCTGGCCTCCGTGCCACCCACCTCCAGGGGCGGCGCGCCCCTTTTCCGCCCGCTCTGCGCTGCCTCGGTCGCACCCGCCCCACCGCTCGTCGCGCCACCTCGGGCCTTGCTCGCCCTGCGCCGAGACGCTGCTCCGCCGGCCATGCTCGCCCGGCCTCTCACCACTCCCGCGCCGCCACACGCCTCTCCCCGGCCGCGCTGACGAGGAGGTTCGCCGGCTTGATGTCGCGGTGGACGACGCGGCGCGCGTGGAGGTGCACCAGGCCGGATAGCGCCTGCGTCACGACCTCCGCGGGCGCGACGTCTGGGAACGCCCCTCGCCGGGCCACGACGGCGTCCAGCAAGTCGCCATCCACCAGATCGAGCAGGAGCGCAACGTCGCCGGAGGAGGCCGCCGCGGCGGGGAGCACGGAGTGGCACCACACGACGTGCGGCGAGCAGTCGGTGCGCCGCAGGGCATCCATCTCCGCTGCGGCCCCGGGTCACCACGGTGGGCGACCTTGTACACCGTTCCCCGTTCCCGCACCCCAGGAGCGAGGACGAGCACAACCGGCAACGTCGGGGCCGGCAGACCGCACTCAGGAGCCTCGGCGGAAGCACAGCGAGGCCCGGGAGCAGGGGCTGCTGCTGGCACCTGGCAGCGCTGCCGTCGCTGTGCATGCCCGTGGTCAGGATGGGGAGCAGAGAGCTGCAGAGGCGGCACATGGATAGAGAGAAAAATTGATCTGAGCAACTATTTACTAAGGGCAGAATCGACTATTCACTCTCCTTTAGACTACAAATATATATTTTATTAGATGTGGTGTCCTATGGTAAATTAACACAAAGGAGTAATGTTCCTCAGCAAAGACAAGAATGTGTGATGTCTTACCGCTAATATCACATTTCTAGGGTGTCCCTTAGCAAAATTACCCTTGAAGTATCAGAAAAAGCTGCTGTTGCGGCTAGTTTATTTAAATGATACTCCCTCCGTCCCGAAATAATCGCACGTTTGCGATTCAAAATTTTTCCCACAATAAAGAGTCAACTTGCACAAAGTTTCATGCACAACAGCAGACCGCAGTACACGGTACACTACCGAGGCTTCTGGACGAGCATTAAACGAAGAAAAAAATCTACTTAAATAAATTTACAGAAGCCTGGGATGCTCTCGTCCACTCATTCCCTTCTTCCCTTTCCGTGCACAGCAACATCAACGCTACTATCCACACGCTCATACTACTCCGTACTAATGCTGCTCCCCTGCGTATGTACGGCGCTTGAACTTTATAGGGGCATTTTTGTAATTTTACCTGCATCTTTGGTTTTCGTGCCCCATCCTAAAAATGCAAATATTATGGGATGGAGGGAGTACGTATATGGAAGGCTTGCAGCTAGGAGTGAACCAGGGGTGGAATAAACAAGGATGGCTACTAGAGTTACTGGACCCAATAGTTTGTCCTTTTTTCCTTTTAAAAAAAGGAGAAGAGTTTGGCTTAGCACACCTAAATGACATTCTAGCAGCCATACCCACACATGTACTACTGGAATAGTTGCATGCATGCCGCTTTTCTCCTTTGCAAAATGAATAAGCAAACATAAAAGGCTCTATATACCAAGAGATTTTAAGATCAAATGAAGACACGGTAACAAATTGAAAAGGAAAAAAAACAACCAGTTCCCTCGGGGATCAAAAGAACTGCATGCCTCTCTACCAGATGCCATTAAATCTAGCAGTGGTATATATGAATTGAAATAGCCCATGCACCTTCAGGCTACCCATACTTATTATAAGAAGTCGTTCTGTTTAGGGGGCCTTTGTGCAATTTATTTTTAAAATCTCTCACGAAAAAGCACAAGAAAACAATTGGCTGCTGGCATGTTATACCACGACCGATCTTCTAGGCCTCCTGATTACTTGATCACACATGCCATTTGCGCTTAATGGCACAAATAATCCTTAGAAATGGGTTGTGGTATGCTGGCAACCCATATTCCGCAAAAGCAAACAACCAGATTTTCGCTTGATCACTTAACAATTTCAATATTTTTCATTTCATTGATATGTCTCAAAATATACATCAGTTAGATTTTCTTGCAATAGAACACACATATTCTTTTAGACTCTTAATTAAATTATATTAAGTATTTTTCAGAAATTTTTGTTCGGAAATTGTCTTTCCTTGTTTGTGGATCGTCCTGTTTGACCTATACAAGTTATTTTATCCTCATAAAAAAAAACATCACACAAAGGCACTGAATATGGCCGGGAAGCCGTACATGTGTTTCCCCCATTTCTAAACAGCTCTTTTATACTTAAACTGCATGATACTACACTTGTGCAAGTAGTAGTACAGTTGCTTGTATGCGCCGATTCGTACAAGGGTCTAAAGAAACCGTGTTGTGCCGTTTTCAAGAGGGAGCTCTTAAATTAAGAATGCTTAATTTGGTTGATGAAGATTATATTGAACTAGCTAGACGATCCAACCAAGAAGCCCAAGTGTACGGTCTTTAGCACTGTTTGCTAGCAAATCCGGTCCATCAGGAATCGCTAAGCGAGTACTGCTAACTCTCCTGCCTAAGTTAGCATGCTGTGTCCTGAAATAAAGCGACATCGAATTCGCTAATAACGGCGCTACGCTACTCATTTTCGCTATGTATCCAAGTTTCCCATTTCATGTAACAACAATAGCAGCATGCATGGACCTCAATCATGTTCATATAATCATATGGTTGATGCCGTCCCAGACTTGCCTAAAGAAATTTCCACAGATAATCAAGCCAGCTAGCCGGAATACACAATCAGGGAGTAGGTTCACAAGTACTAGCATGCATCCACCCAAGGGCGGCCGGGCAAACTGGCAACATGGGGACTAGCTTATGGGATGAAACAGGTGCTCCCACCCGGCTTAAGCCACTCCTCCCTGCCTCTATATTTCCGGGCAGCCTCCGTCCGGCCGGTCTCCGGTGGACGGAGGAGTAGTTGCCCGCCGGGGTGGTGGTAGTCCAAAGCCCGGCCGCCGGCCGGGACCCAGAAGCGGTGGCGACATGCACGGTTGGGGTTAGGCCTAGGAGGCTCTCTCTCCATGGGTAGCCCGCCCCCTCTGGTCACCCTTCTCGTGTACGCGCGCATGCAGTGCAGCCATGCACCGCGCCGTGCAGCGCACCCGTTTAGGCACGGGCCTCCCAGTTAGGGTAAACCCGAGCGGGCAGTGGGGGTAACTGGCCGGGCAGGCAGCGCCCCTCCTCCTCCTCCTCCAAAGTTACCGTCCTTTAAAGCTGGGGAAGAGATGGATGGATGGATGGATGGGAGACGCGTGAAAAAGATGCGAGAGGAGAGGAGAGACCGGCAGCGTGCTACAGGGCAGCCGCACAGTGACCCTGGCTTTTTTCCCGCCGGTCTCCACTAATATTCCGCCCCCGGCCGTCCTCTCCTCCCCCCCGCCGGCTCCTCATTATATCATCGCGCACAATGCAAGCTTAGCTAGCTAGCCCTTGTTTGTTGGGTGTGGCCTAGCCGATCGAGAGCCAAAGCTCGGAGGGGAGGAGGAGGAAGGAGAGATCGTCGCCATGGGGAGGGGACGGGTTGAGCTGAAGCGGATCGAGAACAAGATCAACCGCCAGGTGACCTTCTCCAAGCGCCGCAACGGCCTGCTCAAGAAGGCCTACGAGCTCTCCGTGCTCTGCGACGCCGAGGTCGCGCTCATCATCTTCTCCAGCCGCGGCAAGCTCTACGAGTTCGGCAGCGCCGGGTAAGCGATCGATCGATCAAGCACGGCCACCCAATTAATTCTCAACTCCTGCAAGCAGATCTGCTGCTTTTACCTTTTGTTTTCCCTTTATTTGACGAAAAGAGATCTAGTGATGCTTTGCTCCATTGCTCAACTTTCGTTTCGTTCCCTTTTATTTGCTGCTGCGGCTGCTGGCTTTCTTCTCCGGGATTTCTTGCTTTTCTTTTCTGCAGCGAGTACCGGCCGAGAGCTCTACTCCTGTAGTTCCAGCAGGCCGTGCCGAGAGGCATGTTATTTTATTCCTGCCATCTGCGTGTGTATCTGTGCGCGCGGTAGGGGCATGGCGGTGTTCATATTAACCCGGGTCGTCGATCCCTAACTGGTATGAGACATCCCTTCGGCAGATCTACGAGACCTACCCCTTTGCCTCTTTCTTCCACCTTCTCCGGGCACTTGAAGTAGTCGCCCAATGCACGCACGCACCTCTTTCCTCCATCTTCTCCGGGTACTTGGACTGGCCATTTTTCGCGTGTTCGAGCGTGCGTGTGTCAGAGACGGTTCGGTGCTGAGATAACAGGGGATCGTTGGGGGGAAGGGGATGGAGGAGTTAACACTATGAGGTCTGCGAGGGGAAAAAGGGTGGTATGTTCTTTCCGTTTTGATCCAGCGCCGTCCCTGCTTGTATGAAAATCCTGCTGCCCACGCTCTAGTCTTGGCAAACCTCTTCATCTTGCCTGATCTATCGATGAAGAACTGCTCCTTTAATTTTCTCTGTTGCAATTTCATGTCAGTTTGCTCGGCACCGAAAAATTGAACCGATTTTTTTATGCAAAAAATTGAACCGATTTTACCACGTTTTCCCCATACGAGATTTAGATCTACTTGGTTTTCAGGTCTCAGAACTTCTTAATAAGTTGAGAGCTCAAGGCTTGACGATAGTCTTTCTGTTTTGCCCCTTCTCTTCCATCCTATGCACACGTTCCTTATTGTCATAGTTCACTTACTTTCATTTTCTAATGGTTTTTCGATGTCTACATATAGATATTTTTGGTTTCCTCTTAAGGTATTTTGATCGGAAGATACGTGGAAGAATATTTCCTTTTGTTCCTTTTCTTGCTCTCATTTTATGCCTATTTATGCATCTCAGTACTACTGAGACATGTATCACGCTTTCGACTTTATTGATCTTTATACGTTCCTTGCACTTCGTTCATGTATATTGCGTACGTTTGTCAGTTCGAAAACCAATTTCTTGGTTTCTTGTATTTCGGACTTCATTAACCTTGCTGCTTGAAGATTCTTTTACCCATTATTTCCGCACGACACAGATATAAACTGATACTTCAGTTGAAACAAAGTTATTTATCTGCTGAATTAGATAAAGTTCACGAGAGGAAGCCTCCTGTTGCCCGTCTTTTTGTACGTGAAAGATAATTTTGTCGCTGCACGAGTGATATCATTTTTCTAAGCACTAGTTTTCAGTTCGTTCGCAACTTGGATAATGAAATTATTGCTTTTCCCTGGGGAATTATAATAGCTAAAGTTTCAATTATATGCTGCAGGTTGTATAGGTTTTCACAGTTGTAACTTCAACTAAACAATGCATTTTACAAATATTCAGTGATATATGAGGGAGATCTCTTGTATTATGTGTTTTTGTGTGATGCATATTCGATCTATTTTATGACCAAAGTGTGAGAATTGTTTGCTTTAATTTGTAGCAGGAAAGTTAGGTTTCCTTGAATTTAAATCCTTTGATTTCATTTGGTGAAAAATGTTTAATTTAAAGAAGAAAGTGCTAAAATAGCCACCGCTAATTTGCTAAGATTTTGTTGCATCCTGGAACAACTAGCTATTCTGCTTTATCAACTATATTCCATAGAATCGTCAGTTCATGGCTGTGTTCTTGCTCCTTACCCCCACAATATAGTGCCAAGCAATATGTTAATATAATGTTGAAATAATGGACTCCAACTGGGTCTGAAAAGTTACATCTATGTACCTCTGTTTCTTTTATTATGCATAGCTTTATATATTGGGTGCTTTTTTCGAGTTCACGATAAATCTGGATTAGTAATCAGAGATGACAATTGCGAGGCAACGCCTTCTTTGCTTAGGCATGTATAGAATTGAATTTTTCAGAGTTGCATACAAATTGTTCTTACATAATCGTGTAAGATGATATGTCACAAGGAATATAAAGATCTGGCCGTGGCACTTAACGGTTGATCTGGTAGCACTACATTAATGTACAACAAGAGACATTTTTAGACATACATTAATTTACATAAACACTGGTTGTTTCGAAGATGGATGCCTCCAAATAATGTTCGACCAAGAGCTTATGTGCATCCTTCCTGTTTCAAAAAGCAACCACCTATTAATGCGATTCACTTATATTCCAAGCAAGTCCACATGCAATCAGACTTCCATAGAAAAAGAATATACTAATATTAGTAAATAGATACGTATCATCAATGGGGGACCTTATGTACACGTGATAGTTTTCTTATACATTATAGTATTATTTTTCAGCTTCCTCTTAAATGCATCTAATTTTTTTCTCCAAATAACGTAATGTGCAGAATAACTAAGACATTAGAAAGGTACCAACATTGCTGCTACAATGCTCAAGATTCCAATGGGGCACTCTCTGAAACTCAGGTATGCATCAATTGTCGTTCGTGATAACGTCTACTTTAAAGTTCCATTTTCGTCCAAAAGTTAAATATGATTTTCTTTGCTTTGTTTATCTATATATTTTTTAAATCCTACCGGACCAACAATTTTCATTTGATCCATGCACCATCCAGTTTTAATACCAAGGTTAGCTAATCCAAAAATAAAGACAAGGAAGGCAATGTACCCACAACAAAATTTGTGGTGGAGATATTAACTCCAGTCATAAAAATTAAGTTGAACTGTATATAAATATATTATTTTTGGTGTATCTGCAATGTTTAAATCACTTCCCATTTTCCAACAGTTTGTAATTATCAACAAAGGAAACATGGTGGAATGAAATGAATATATATTGCATTATTGTTGTTACAACCACAAGTAAAACTAAAAGAGAACTAGTTATACTAGTCTTAGAACTGAATTCATTTTCAGATTAAATTACCATACCCTAGTAGTAGCAACCTTCCAAGTTAATATTTATTGCATGCCCTGTTCTTAGATTCCGAGGTGTCATTAAGTTGCTAGCCAATAAAGACCAATAAACAATTTTTTATCCAATATACTAGTACACATATATAAACTGTGTGATGCATATTGTTTTATCTTTTGACATGTATATTCAAGTTAGTTATTGTTCATTGCAAAAAAAGATCCTAATGCGTGCCTAGACATTGTTTCTTGAATTTAGTATATTAACACAACATAGACTTGCTTTTCCACTTGTATTTCACATTGTAAAATGGTTATTCCTGCTGTGTCTTTGAATGATAGTTGTGTGTAGTGAATATATATGTCATTAACCACCAACGAAATCCCAGAAATTAATTGTAAATTTAGTGAAGTTTCTGCAAGAGTTGATTTTTTTATGTGACATTCTTAAAATGTCATTCTGGCTGTTTTCCAATGCATTGAGAAACTTGTACATACGGCATGGCAAATTGAATTGTCATGTAATTGAACTGATGTGGTTGACTGTGCCTTTTTCTGTTTAGAGTTGGTACCAGGAAATGTCAAAACTGAGGGCAAAATTCGAGGCTTTGCAGCGCACTCAAAGGTTAGATTATCGTATGTTTACATATGATAATATTATAATGCATCTACAGTGGAATTATCATGTATGTATTTCCGTAATATCAACAGGCACTTGCTTGGAGAGGACCTTGGCCCACTGAGCGTCAAGGAGCTGCAACAGCTAGAGAAACAGCTTGAATGTGCTTTATCACAGGCGAGGCAGAGAAAGGTTCATATCTCAGTCTCCCCTAATGCTATAGAAAATAAAACGCTTATATGATTATTCCGTGTAGTCACAGAACTCGGGTCAAGCAGGGATGGAAACAGTATGGCACGGTAATATCGTAGTAGCATTAGTAACGTCTTAATCTTGTGTAAGATAACATGTAACTGAGGTATTTGAACTTTCTATGGGGTGAAATTAATAATTGATTTATAGAAGAGCAATGCTTCTTCCACATATATAGTTGAAGGAAACTGCCCACAAGGATGATTAAACACTTTAGCATACAAATATGGTCACTAATAATGAACCATAAAATGTTTTTTTATTTTATTAGCTTTAATGTTATGAGCCCATGTAATGAAGTTCCAAAGCACCATTATTCTGGTATGTATCTGTTCTAATTACCAAAATTAGCTTTGATAGGAAAAGGATATATAGCGCAGTAGCCTATATGCATCCTCCACAATAAAGCAACCAATTTATTTTCTTCGTAAAAAATTACTACAGGGCCCACCATTCTGAAGCATATCCAGTAGTTTGGTTGCGCATACATACTTGTGAATAAATTAATTGCCTTAAAAATATGCTCTCACGTGTATTTATTCTTCTACATCCTTTTCCAGCAAAAAGGCAGTAAAAGAACTGAAAACAGCATAATCTATATCCAATTCATATACAGAAAGAGAAAACTGAAAAGTGTTCTTGGGTATGAAATTATTGGTGGAAGTCTGTAGTCAATGTTGAATGTATGCATCTAAATAAATTTCAGTTGACATAGATTTCATTTGATACCTTTCGAATGGCAGAACAAATTTGAGAGTTCCTTCCCACTTCTATACTCCACTCTGAAATCTGAATGCATGGGCTAATCGCCAACCATGCAAATAATTCCTTTACAATATGAAACCAATGCAAAATCCCCAAAGAAATGTATAACAGGAAAAAAAATTGGACAAAATGAAAACTACCTTTATTGATTTATCAGTTTGTTTATAAATGGAAATGCGCATATTGTACGGCTAATTATTCCTCCAAAATTTTGCCAGACACAACTTATGATGGAACAAGTGGAGGAGCTTCGCAGGAAGGTATTTTACATCAGATCGACTTGTTTATTCGCAAAACTAAATATCAGACTTGTTTACAATAGTAATAGCTTGAGTAGTACAGGCGCATGGGCTTGTGGCTCCAGAAGTGCAAATATTCTACTACTGCCTATGACTTGCCATAGGTTGATACTGTAGAGCCAGCTTGGGTATATGGTATGCACAGTTGCACACTAGCTAGGGTAGATCTTAGTCCTTCAGTTAGAACAAACATAGAGTAGTGTATATATATCAATATATGTGCTGTACAGGTATAGATATGATTTGCACAGGTGGCTTCCATCATATACTTTTTTGTGTACAAGAGATTCAGCTGCTGGTCCTATGTCTAATTTACCACATCTATTATTTCCGATCGATGGACTTGGCAGGAGCGCCACCTGGGAGAAATGAACAGGCAACTCAAGCACAAGGTCCCTAGCTATGATCTGTTTCCTAGTGGAATACTTTCTTTGTTACGATGCTTTGTATATATTATATATTGTTGTTCGATTTTACAGCTCGAAGCTGAAGGTTGTAGCAACTACAGAACCTTGCAGCATGCTGCCGCCTGGCCAGCTCCCGGCGGCACCATGGTGGAGCATGACGGCGCCACATATCATGTGCATCCGCCTGCTCCCTCAGCTGCTATGGATTGTGAACCCACTCTGCAAATCGGGTACAATCTTTAGCTCTGATTATATTGCAATTCAAGAAACAAACATCTAGCTCTGCTAGTTGGTGATCATATACTGAACAATCAAAAAACTGATCATTGCAGTCTACTAACAAAACAAAGCTAACTCCGTTGCTAGGTATCCTCCTCACCATCAGTTTCTGCCTTCTGAGGTAGCCAATAATATTCCACGCAGCGCTCCCGGAGGCGAGAACAACTTCATGCTGGGATGGGTTCTTTGAGTTCCCCTGACCTGCAGATCCATCAATCAGATGAAAATTGCAACAAATAAAAGGCGTATTCAGCGCTATATGTGCATATCCATGCATGCTCAAATGCTGGATTTAACGCCATCTTTTGAATTTGTGTGTAAGAACTAACTAAGAACTGTACCTTTATTCCATGTGGTTGTGGTGTGGCACGTTTATATTTTCATTCAATTCGGACCATGAATCTTGTAAAAATTAATACTTCTATGCTGCCGGTGCATGCACCAGGCAATCCAAAATTTATCTCTACATACCGGTGCTTATTATATACTGATGGATGCATGATTCGACCATTGCCATTAATTACTTGTTTGCTGATACCCGCAACAAAATTAATTAATTGTATGGGTTGTCTTTTCTAGCAGCCCAGGTGCCTATCAAAGCAGACAGATATAATCAAAGCTACTACCATACAGGCAACCTGGACGGCACAATAAGTCAATAATGCAATATATCGTAATGCGGATGTTCCAGTGATTTTGATTTTTGTGTTATATCTGCAACTACTTTCTTTGTCAAGTAACAGAAAAGGCAATGCTATCGCCAGAATTTCGATTCAAGTATAAACAGTTTAGCTGTTCAATGATGGCAATGACATGTCACAGTCTTAGCAATGCTGGTTCGTGCAAGAATGTACATAGGTCGGGTTCGCATAATTGTCCTGTTTGAATCATGATGGAATCTAATCTTTGCCAGAATTTATTATCGGTTAGATTGGTACGCACTCATTGATGGATTTAAATATTTTTCTCTTCAAATTTGTGTAGATTATTATTGCTGAACTCGTACTGCTAACATTGCCTTCTACAGTAGTGTGGTGGCCGGACAGACATGCATGTCAGCATGCCCGCATCCGACAATATATATCACCAAAAGATTAGGCCATGTTTAGTTCCCAAAAAAATTTCTACAGCACATCGAATTTTGGAATATATGCATGGAGCATTAAATGCAGTTGAAAAAATAACTCATTACATAGTTTAACTGTAAACGACGAGAGGAATCTTTTAAGCCTAATTAGTCCATAATTGAACATTAATTGCCTAATAACAACGAAAATGCTACAATACCAAAATCTAAAAATTTTCACGAACTAAACAAGCCCTTGGTTGGTGGCTGATGCACTGATTACTTTAATTTGTTAGGTTTTCTGCACGACTAATATGGTGGGAACTTGGAGTAAAACACCGGCTGAGAGCAATTCATTTCATCTCTAGACCTTTTGTCAATCCCTTGCGGCTGTGGTTAGTATGCCTGTATTTAACTTGGAAAAAGTTATGTGTCTCATATAGCATATTTGATCTCAACACCATGCAATAGTAAATGCCATGAGTTATCTATAAAATAGTGATGAAATGATATGGCTCATTGTGAGGGGCTGCACACAACCTAAAGATAAAAAAATCTCTATATTCGGCTGATAAAAAAAAGAGCTGATTTCGTCTGATTCAATAGTATTAATAAGCCCGAATAAATTGAAATAAGCCATAAACCGAATAGAGTGAAAGATACCGTACTCCATTGAGAATGGGAATGGCCTAATGATTACTCTGTAGCATTTAACATGCTTGATAGCACATTATCAATTCGGAAATGTATATGTGATGGGATCAGCAAAATTTCCTTCACACAGAAAATTTGAATATTGTTGGGGTTGCATAAAGTCTTTATGGAGTCGGTGCAACTTTTAGATACGTGAAACAAATTAAAAATGCCTTTGACCTTTCCACATTTTGTGGATATTGTTTGGATGTTAATTTAACGCTGAATAACACAACCAACTTCAGAACCTTCCTCAAGTTTTAATTGGGAACAGCAATTTGTCGAAGGACAAAAGGTCTGATATAAAGGTGTTCCCAGCACGTTTATGCCAACGAGGACACGACGATCATCAAGAGTCCAAGTTGCTTATTGCTCAATCATTCGATTGCCGACCACTTCCCCAACTAGAGAGAATATGGCTGATGATATAGCACTATGAATGTGCATGTGCCCAACTAAGTTGTGCATGTGCCCAACTATAGATAAGCACTAAGTTACACAAAACTCAATGAACTAATTAATTAAATATTTGAGAAATGTAGAGTACTCTATCCTGCTTGTGATGAGTGAATTGTCAACCGTGCGGGGTGATCGTGTGCTTGGTCTTTGGTTGCAGGTACACGGAAGTCGAGTGTCGACGGAGAGTTGCCGTAGAGTAGCTCAGGCCGGGCGGCAGCTGTGGCGTCCACTCCTGTATCGAGGGCGCAATCGGCGACGGAAGGCGGGTTTCTTGGTTTCCACCACAAAACTCCTGTATCGACGGCGTCTAGGGCCTCGCTGCGGGCGAGGAGGTGACGGGCGTCGGGCGGCGTCTAGGGTCGTCAGAAGGCCGAGGCGGGAATAGCGTCTAGGGCCACGGCGTGGAGGCGGGAATCTTCACGCGCGTGGAGTTTTGGCAGTTTTCTCAAAACCGGCCACTTACCAGGGTTTCGCGGACCCTCCAAAACCGTGGACCGGATCTTCGTCCACACGGCGGCATCGCGGAGAAGACTTCGACTCGAAGGAAGAATCTCGGCCGTCGGATGAGATCATGTATCTTTTTCCGGTTTTACCCCTACGGGCTTTCTAGTTTAGTTTTATGTCTAGGGATAGTTTAGTCCTTCTAGTATTAGAGCTAGTGGGATATTTAGGAGAGGTGGACAACCACCTTCTCTCTCTGTTGTTTTTTTCCTTTCCCTGTGCGCAAGAACAGAGAGCGCTCTCCCCTCCCGGGCGTCCTCCTCCTCATCCTCTCTTCCTCCTTCACCTAGGGTTAGGATTTTGTGATGGAAATTTGAGACCTTGTACCATGGATTCGCTGGGAATGGAGGCCCTTCCCTCCTCTTGCCCTCGGGGCGGTTGATTTTGATTCAATTCGTTGTTGACTTTTGGTTTTCGTTTGGATCTCGCTTGGTCTGGTTGTTGTGCGCAGGCAAGCAGGAGCAGCGGTCCTGGCTGGCGCGTCCAGCAGTGATAGCAGGCAAGGGCGAGCTGCGCAGGGGCTGCAGCGGCGAGTGCAGAGGGCCCAAGTGCAGCACGCGCGCGCTGAGGAGCGCAGCAGCTGGCGGCGGCGCTGCTCTCGGCAAGCGGCGGCGAGCGATGGCCAGCTGTGCAGTGCAAGGGCAGCAGCGCTAGCAGCTGTGCGTTCGGTGCAGGAGGGCCAAGGAGTGGGCCAGCACTTGGGGGTGCGGAGCACACAGCACAGCAGCAGCATGCAGCACCTCGTTGGTGACCAGGTGCAGCACGCAAGGTGAGTTCTTCTTGTGCAGGGAGCCAAGGCGTGGTCTAAGTGTGAGGGGAGATGAAGCTCGACTCAGTCCACGGCGTGCAAGGGACAGCCGCATCACCACGCACTCAAGGTGCTCGACTGAATGCACAGCCGGTCTAGAAACAAATCAATTAGCTAGCTTTAGTTAGTTTTATTCTTGCTAATTCTTGTTAGCTTTTGTGTGCTTATTTGTTCTAGGCTTTAGTCATGCACCTAATCACATTCTCGTAGTTTGTTCTTTCTGTAGCTTTTGAAGTTTTGCTGTGGAATTAAATTTCTTGCTCTAGGCCTTAATTAATTTCCTGCTTAATTGAAATCAGAAAAACCTCTAAAAATTAGTTGCTAGCCTTTTAATCTTGCTTACTAGCATGCTAGGGTTAGATTAGTTTTTACTTGAGCATTTAATTTAGTTTTTGTTCGACTAACCCTCTCGTTTTGGTCTGTTCTAGTTTTGCCTAGTTTCAACTCGCTTTGCTATCTGATTTCGTGTGCTCTCGGGTTTTGCTTCCGCAAGAGTTTTGCGACACTCTGATTGTGTTCCTAGCACTAGCAGCTTGTCCATGCTGCGTAGTGTTGGCACATTTTAGAAGCATTGGTGTGGTGTTTGTATCAGGACTTTTTTCCTCTTCAATTTTCGGATCGAATTTCAGACTCTCATTCAACCCCCTTCTGGTCGCCTGTCCGGTCCATCAACATTATTCGTGTCTTACATACATATATACATAATAGTAGAAGGTGGAGAGAGAGAGAAGTCCGTGTACAATGGATATGGCTGATGATACTATAGCACTATGCATGTACAATATTCATTGAGTTAATTAATTAGTTGCCGGATAATCCTTCGAGAGGTCGATTACCATCATCAACTGTCAGATGGATCGAGCTAAACAGCTGCCAATTAAGCCCCACCAATTGATGATTAATGGTTGGCTGATAGCAGAGCCGCCGTTATACCGCCCGGCGGCCATGTCGCCGTCGCTAACCTGTCCGCGCCGCGCCATTCCGGCGGCTCCACCTAGAGCTGGGCTGCGACGGCGATCGAGTCCCGGCCGTACGTCGAAAAGACAAAACTGCCCTCCAAGACCAAGAGGACCGAACCCGCGGGCCTTCTCACCAAACGCGCGTGAGGAGGCTGGCCAGCCGGGCCCGGGCCCGCGGGCGCGGCAGCAGATCGGACCGGCACAGCGGGCACGTCGCCCGGCCCTGGTCGATCCACCGGTCGATGCAGCCGCGGTGGAAGGCGTGCGCGCAGTTGCCCAGCCGCCGCACCTCGTGCCCCGCCTCCACATTCTCCAGGCACACGATGCACGTCGGCGCCGCCGCGGCCTCCTCCTCGCCGCCCGGGGACGCCACCGGTGGCGGCGACGACAGCAACCGCTCGGCCACGAGCTCGCCGTACGCCACGGCGGGGAGCCGGGCCTTCACCTCCGCGGGCTTGGGCACGGCCGCGGGGCCGCGCGATCCGTCACCGTGCGGGACGGGCCAGAGCCCCACGACGGCTAGCATCAGCAGGAAGGCGTCCCTGATGACGCCGAGCAGCTGGCAGAAGGCGACGACCGGCTTGGGCACGGCGAGGGCGTAGCTCACCATGACGACCGGCCGAGCTAGGCCAGGACCAAGACACGCCAACCGGGGAGCTCTTTCTTCGATGAGACCGAAGCAGAGGCTGTGCTAGTCGGAGGCCAAAGCAGGGTGCTCTCTGGATAGATAGAATTCTGGCGGGACCGGGAGGAACGAACGGCAAGGTTCGGGAGGGGAGGATATGGTGGACAAGTCTGAGCGAGCGGGAGAGAGTCCCGCTGGTTATATAGGGCGAGCCGGGGCGGGATGGGGTGGTGGCGCGCCGGCCGAGGTGTGCTAGACGCGGGTTGCTCCCACGCCGTTTCTGGTGGCCGGGTGACCGGTGAGATGGCGCGCGGGCCCGGCCGGTCGGTGAGGAAAGGTGCGTGCACCTGCCGCGCCGCGCCCGCCACCCGGGGCCTGTGGGGGCCTTTGCCGTGGGTTGGAACGGGGTTCCCGCCGGCGCCCGCGGCTTGCGCGGCGTGACGGCCTGGCAGGCTCGTTGACGGTTGACGAGGCGAGGCCCGGACTGCCCCGCCGCGCGCGTGCTGGCGATTGACCCCGCGCGCCGAGGTGGAGCGCGCGGTGGGAACACGTGCGACCAGAGCGCCCCCGCGTCAGCAGATTGAGGTCTCGGAATGTTCGCCGTGGTGGACTCGGCGTCCGGGTCGCCGTCGGCCGGACGCAGATCGCATTGTTTACCCCCGCAGCTCGGGCCACGGCGCGTTTCCTGCGTGAAAAACGCCTGGCGAAAGTAACGCCGAGCACGGCTGCACGTTTGCTCGGCTCCTAGTGGAGCGTCCGTCGGGTCAGATTGCTGGGGGGAAAAAAAGGGCTCGGCGCTTTGTGTAATTGTGTCACGGCCACATACGTGCTGACGACGTTGCCCGTGGTCTCGTGTGAGCTGCACGTGTTGTGACTTGTGAAGTGGATGATACCACGAGACGATAACGTGCGGAAGCAATTCTCCTCTGTTTTCGATTCCTCCTCCTCCTCTGTTCCAAACAGCCTCTCAGTTTCTGCCAAACGCCCAAACCCCATCCCCACATGTACGAAAAATATCAGCAATACTTTATCTGCTGGATAATAAAGGTCCCATGCCAAAAAAAAAAAGAACAATAATAGCTGGCAGCCGTGCCGCCGGTATTGATAGAGTCGCTCTGATTGTTCCCGGAGGCCCCGCCGCCGGCGCACGTGCACCCCCTGAGGACCGCCCGGCGCGTACGGGAGTCGGGAGCAGAGCCGATGGCCGGGGAGCCGTCCGCCGTCGCGATGGGGGCACACGTCGGCTTTGCCGTGGCGTGCGCGGGCCACATGGCCTCCGTTCCGTTAGCTGAGCTGGGAGGTTCCTGTCGGCTGTCGCGGCGGGGGAAGGCAGCGCGCCGGCGGCATCAGCGGCAACCCCCTGCACCCCGGCCGGTGGAACACGTCATCCCTCGTGCCTGATGCCTCCTGCGGGTTCGTGCTGCGGGCACGCTTCGGGTCGGCGGCTGTCTGGAGCCTGCTGCGGTGCTGCCCATACCGGGGTTCCGTTCGGGTCTGCTCCGGCACATGGCAGCCGCGCCGCCCATGGATTGGAAGACACACAGGATTCAGAGTGTCAGGACCAGCGATTTGCAATCAATGAGACAAGGAACGGTGCCGAATCTCCTTGACTGTAGCCTGATCAAGCAATCGAGCCCATGCTTATCCGTGGACGGCCGAAAAGGCAGAAACAAGATTGGAACTGCTTACTGCGACCCGCGAGAAGATTCAGGACTTCAGGCTATTCTTTCCGGTGTTGTTTTTTTTTTCAAAATAGTCATTTTAGTCCATCAACTTTATTATAAAGGTCAAATTCATCCTTCCACTTTTAAATTGGCTAATCTAATCTCTCAATTTTCATTTAAGGTCACATCAATCCTTATACTGATGGAGTATAATAACATGAGATAAATATAAAAGAATCTTTTTACCCTAAGCATATTTTCCCCTGCTTAATTTCAACTCTTTATATGCCCGCAATACAATTCAATACATGGATACATAAAATTTTATGTTCCAAATTTAATACTTGTGATGTTCAACTCCTAAATGCATTGATGCTCATGCACTGATTCGCTTGCATTAGCTAAATATTTTTAGTAATAATAACTTGTTGAGAAATTTAAGAGGAGGAGATAACGGTAGAGAACTTTTTGCATAAATTTCATTATGAAATATAATATAGTACAAGGATGTGTTTGACGCAAAAGTGAAAGTTAAGGGACTATATCGGTCTATTTGAAAATTGAAGGATGTCAAAGTTGAAGAATCAAAATGCCTATTTTTCTTTTTTCCTTGAAGGAACTGCAGTGCTACAATGTAAATTGTAAAAGGAAGCAAAACAGAGGGATCTCTAGTCTTATAGGGCTAGAGTGCTGTACGTATAGCAGAGCCAAAATTGACAATGTTCCTGCAGTTGCTTTTAGCGGACCAAACCCCTGCAGCGGGAGACGCTATGGCTTCCTGGACGGGAGCGGATGGCCGCCGGTCCGGTATTCCCAGGGGAGCTAGGGGACCTTCGCTATTCGCCAACGTGGCTTGGGCCTGCCTCCCGACGCATGCTTCGCGCCTCCTCGCGCTCGCCCGCGGCCGCGAGCAGAGCCGCCGCCCCGCACGTCATCTTCCCCTTCCCCATCCGGCGCCACCGCCACCGTAACGCCACTACGTCTGCCGCGCCGTCGCGGGCCGCCGCCGCGCGCACCCAAGTAGCGCCGCCGCGCGCGCCGAATCGGCCGAGCTGCCCTGGCTGAGGGAAAGCCCCGCTGCCCGCTCGTCTGGCTGCCGGCCAGCGGGGAACGCCGCGACGCACGCCGCACCGCCACGTGCGTTGGCCATGGCCGCAGCCGCGCGGGACGAGGAGGAAGGGCGCGGCCGGCGGCCCCCGTCGCGGCGCCGCCTCGCCCCCGCCGCGACCCCGCTGTGCGCGCCGCCTGGCCCCCTCCGCGGCGCCTCGTCGCCCCCGCCGTCGATCTGGCCGCGAGGAGCCGCCGCCGTGCTGGAGGGCGACGCGCTCGCGTCGCGGCGAGGGGGCCCTGCGCCTCTCCCTGCCGCGCCGGTGCCTCCGCCGCCGCCCCGAGTCTGCGCGGGCCTCCGCCTCGTGCCGGCGCCGGCCTCCGCCGCCGTCCGCCGTCGCGTGGCGTGTGAGGCGCCGCCGCGGCCCGCCTCGGCTCCGCGACTGCCGCAGATCCGCCGGGGAGGTAGGAGCCGGGGGAGGCGCGCCGCCGGGGATGGCCGCTGCCGCGCGCAGGGGAGGGGGCGCGCGCCTGGAGCAGGGGAGGGGGGCGCCGTGGGTGGGAGAGAGAGAGAGAGGAGGGAGGGAGGAGAAAGAGTGGGGAGGGATTGAGGAAAAAGAGAAATAATATGATGTGTTGACCTAGTTAGATGTTAGACGGTAGTTGGTATAGTTATGGATTTAGAGGACGATGAATGTGGGAGAAACAAGGATAGAGGAGAGAATTTCGATGATCAGAATAAAAATATTTTTTAGGAGATAAATTTAGAGGACAACAAGTACGGATAGTCTGATGCATAAAGTGTTTGAATAGGGATTGGAAGACACACAGGATTCAGATAAGAGGTGAAAACAACTCTGTTTGTTATCTGAAAGTCCGGCCGCCCGTAGAAACAAGCCACGTTTAAAAAGAAGAGTAAAGTCTATTTTTGGCCATCGAACTATTGCCCGAGTTTGGTTTTGGCCATCGAACTCCAAAACCGGGTATCCTTGACCACTCAACTCTCAAAACCGTTCATTTTTAGCCATCGGACGGTTTTGGTGAGTGGTTTTGCTGATGTGGACACCACGTGGCGGTGAGGCCCACATGTCAGCTTAATTTTTCTCTCTCTCTCTCTTGTTTCTCTCTTTCTTCCCCGCTCTCTCTCCCCGGCGGCGCCGCCCTCCCTGGCTCCCTGCCCGTCCCCACCTCTCTCTCCAAGGCCATCGCGCGCGGAGCAGAAGCCCGCGGGCGGGGGAGCTCCGCGCCGCCACGGCCTTGGGCGGGCGAGCGCCGCCGCGGCCCGTGGGCAGGGGAGCTCTGCTGGCGGGCCTCCTCCCCAACTCAACTGCAGGGGTGGCGGGGCGTGGCCGCGGCCCCGGCGGTCTGGCGAGAGCACAGCGAACGCGCCCCGGCAGCCGCGCGGTTGAACGGAGGTAGCTGGCGAGCGGCGGCGGCCCTTCGCTCCCTCTGTAGGGAGGGAGTAGGCGGAGCACGGCGCGCGCGGGAGGGAGTAGGCGGAGCACGGCGCGCGCGGGGCCCGCGGGACGGCGGCGAGCGCGCGCGGTGCCGCGGGACGGCCGTTCGTCGGGCCATCCTCCCCCGCTGGGCCGCCCCTCCTGCTGCGGCGGATCAGGAGCTCGAGCTTCGCCGCGCCTCCCTTGGCGGTCGATCTCCGTAGAGACTCGGCGGCGACGGCGAGCTCCGCCGGCCTCCCTCCTTCCTCCTCTGTCCTCGTCCCCTCGGGGTGCCGCCGCCGGATCACCTCGCCGCGCCGCAGCTCCCTCCTCGGCGTCGCGCCGCAGCTCTGCTCCCTCTACCGGCAGGCGGAGCTTGACGCGGCACCAGGAGGCGCCGCGGCCCCTCGCACGGAGCTCGGTTGCGGCCCCCTGGCGGCGCGACGGGTGGACCTCGGCGCGGACCCAGGCGACGCTGTGGAAGGGAGAGGTGTGACTGCTATATGGGCCCCACCTGTTAGTTCACTTAATCGTATTGTTTGGAGAGCATGTTATGGAGATTTGGACCTATATGAAATGGATTAGCAAGTTCAGGGACCTAGACGTGCATTTTGAGAGTACCGGGACCGGGATGAGAACTCGGGACAAGTTCAGGGACCTAGACGTGCATTTTGAGAGTACCGGGACCTACTTGAAATCTCGGGACAAGTTTGGGGACCGCCAGTGAAATTTACTCTTTATCTAATATAGTTATGAGCAGACCCTGAATTTTCGAGTTAAGACTAAAAACATAAGTTTTCACCTGACCCTCTACAGTGTTAGGAAAGATGCATAGCATAGTAGCCCAACTACAGGATGTAATGCAAAACAAGGCAGGCCTCCATTGAAGCATTTGCATGCTAATTGGCATTATGGTTTAGTTGTTGTCTGAATCATTTACCTTGGTTGAGCTCGTACAATACTAACTGAACTTTTCTTTGTATATAGCGGAACCTTCTTAAAATTTAAAAAAGTGGGCTCAATGAAAACGGTATATTAGTATTGAGAACTGACAAAGTAGATTGCCGATTTGCTACTATCCAGTTGGCTGTTCTAAGTTCCAGGTAACCGTCACATAAAGATGAACTTGCTCCAAATTTCGATATTTTATCACCATACATGTTCTAAATACTAGCAATCAGTAGCCAATCATTCACATAAAAAACTTGTAGAAATAGAAATGTCAAACCTCATATCGCCATGGTACCGACCTTGTCAGACCCTGAGAAGCTGGACCTTGTTCTCAAATGCGATGGCCATCCAGTCTGGGTGGGCGGCCGCCCACTGAAGCTGGTTTATCTCGGCGCCTGCATCGTACACTAGCACAGGATCAATCCCCTCGGCAGGCACAGCCGCGGCCGGTGCCGGCGCTGGCGCCGTCTCGGGCAGCTCCCAGATCAGTGCCTGCCCGTCGTCCCCAGCCGAACAGAGATGCCTACTGGCCTGCGGCGCCCACGCGACAGCGTTTACGCAAGCCCGGTGCCGGTGCAGCTCGGCAACAGGCACCCCTGGCGCGCGTATGTCGAGCACGACGACGGCGCTGCTGTCCATAAGCAGCGCGGCCATGTAGCGGAGGTCAAATCGGTTCCACGCGAGCCTGAGCAGCGGCGTGTCGGGGCGCGGGCTCTCGTAGACGATGGTGGAGTGCTCCTTGTCCCGGAGGTCGAAGACGCGGACGGAGCCGTCAGCCGAAACAGAGGCGAAGACCCCTGCCTCGCCCCAGGCGATGTCATGCACGGCCTTGTCGTGCGCGATGAGCTGCGTCTCGACGACGCCGCGGTCGATGTCCCAGACGGTGCAGGTGGTGTCGATGGAGGCGGTCCCGATGCGGCGGGGCTCGACCTCGTTCCAGTCGAAGGAGGTGAGGGGCGCGGAGAACTCGGAGGAGGCCTTGCGGTTGTCGAGGACGGAGCGGAGCTCGGGCGGCGGTGCGGAGGCGGAGAGGTCGTCGAGCGGGGCGTGCCAGATGCGGAGCGTGTCGGCGGAGGAGGCGAGGAGGGAGGGCGCGGCGGCGCGGGGGTTGAACTGGAGCTTGGTGGGCGGGTAGGGGTGGTCGAAGGAGAGGGCCGGGAGGGCGCGGAAGGATGCGGCGGAGGGGCGGACGGGGTCGAAGGAGAGGAGGGAGACGCGGTTGCGGAGGTCTTCAAGGAAGCTGCCGGAGGCGAGGACGGGCGCGGTGGGGGAGAAGGCGAGCGCGTAGATCGAGTGCGGGAGCTCGCAGGTGAAGGCGTGCGGGTTCGGCGTCTCCGCCCCCGACGACGAGGCGGACGTGGACGGCGGCTTGGGGAGGTCCATGGAGAGGAAGGCGGGTGGATTGATCTGGTGGCGGAGCTGGAGCTGGGAGGGGAGGATCGTGCGGGAACTCGTGATACCCAGAAGTAAAAGGAGGCGGGGATGCGAGCTCCTGCTCCCTCGGGAAAATGGTTCAACGCGCGTGCGAGCGACAGGTCCACGGCGGCCGGGCGCGGGGGTTGAACGAGTACAGGCGGCGCCGGCTCGACGGCGGGGCTGTGGCTGGTGGTGGTGGTGGCCTGGTGGGATGGGTGGCCGGGGGCGAGACGGGTCAACCGTCGCTGGTAGCACCGGGGGGGAATGCGATGCGGTCGTCGCGTGTACGTCTGTTCTCTCTGGACGCGAGTGGAGCAAGACCTTTTCTCCACCGGCAGTGAAGGTCCCGGGATCAGCTTGGAAGTCTAGTCCAAGCAGCTGACGCGCGCACAATGTTATGACAATCATCTCTTTTTACCAAAACGGCGTCGAATCGAAGTAGCACGACTTGATGCAAGAAGCCTCACAGCGTCAAACAGCCATCTGAAGCGCACAGCAAAGCTGCTGATACTACCTAGCATTTCCTCTCACTTAACACAGCAAACAAGTATATGAAACACGCAGGCCAGAGAAACCAAACCACGGCATGAGCGTAATTGAACATCTGCGCCGCTTGATAGAGCCGGTTACTTCTACTAAAGCAGAAAAGGCTTACAAAAGAGCCTCCGAGTCTTTAGAGCAATCGCTGCTTGAACAACCAAGCATCAACTGTTATTGTATCCTGACAAGTCAAAATTCTCAAGGGTACATCACTCTCAGGAGGGATCATTGGAATCATAATGTGCTCTTAGCGCTGGCTGAACAAGGCTCGGCTCACAATACCGGTGGCCTCAATGTAGCGGTCAACACAACGTGATATGCAGCTGCTCTCGCTTCCGCTCAAGCTTGATCCTGGCTTGGTCACGCACTTTTCAAAGCACTTGTTCCCCAGGGTCTGCAGAGACATTCAACATAACTCCATGAGTCTAAGAAAAGGAATTTAGCACCATGTGAAACATGCAATCAATTTCCTATATATCGTTTTGTCTTTCCATGTGTAATCTTTGTTTCCTAGTCTGCAGAGACAGTCAAACACCATTCTGAACTTAAAGAAAATAGATATAGCACCATGTGAAACAGACAGGTAATTTCCAAGATACATCGCTTGTTTCCTATACAAGAAAACAAGATCGGTGGGTACCAAGTTACAGGGTTGGGAATGCTTCAAGGCAGAGAAATAGCTTTCGAATTCCTCTATTCAGTTGATGAGAGTCAGAACTCATGGCATGACATAATGCAAAAAAAATAACAATAAAACTGACACAGCAACAAAGTAGAAACTTCAGGCCTATATACTTCTTGCCATGTCATTCTTTCGGACCAAAAGTGCTGCCTGAACACAAATTATATTTACCCTATTCAAAAACACAACTAAAAGTACAGGGTAAGACAAGTTGAGACTAAATGGATAGACATAAAAACTCATAGATGCCTTTGGCTGCAACGGGTTCCAACTTCCAAGTATCAGGAGTTGACTTTGTGGGACAATTGGCTACCAAACAAATTTGGAATCTCATAATGCTTGGACTTACTTTTGTTTATAGGTTTGCATGGGCAGTTTGGAAAATGCAGGGCAAAATGTCAACTGGAAAGAAAATTTCCTAACAAACTAATTGATGTTATGTTCTATGGGAATTCGAGAAGACAGGTGGAAAAGAACATCATGCCACTGCTACCCTGGATGAATGATCTTTGTGCCAACTGTGGGTAGATATATCAACTCTGTGAGACTCGAGACCGGTCCTCTTCAGGTTAACTAGTTCTGAAAGATGTAGAAAGGTTGGTGGTTGTTAGTTTTTGTGGTTGATGTGAGGCCATCTGGCAAAACAGGTAACCCTGGGCGTAAACAAGAATGCTGCAAAACTCCTTAGTATCTTTCAGTATAAGCCGAGAAATGTCTCTTATCTAAACGATGGAAAACACAGAGACAAAGAAAGCAGCAGCAAATTTATGCTGATCATGTATAGAAAACAAACACAATACAGAACATCACCGTAGGTGAGGGAGGACAAGCATATGCACATGCACATCAATGTAGCACTTGAATGTATGAAGCTCAAATCTTTAATCTAAATTAGTAAGCTTATGAATATAGTCAAAGTCAAGCAAATCAACCCAGTTTACCAGCTATGAATTGGGTACTGTATTGTGTACTTCAATTCGGGTATATCGACATGGATCATAAGGTATTATTTATAAATCCTACAATACAAGATCGTTCGGTCACATCCTTCATGCATGATTTGGACTTGGTGCAAATCAGATAAATAGCTTGTTATCTTTATATGCTAGAATAAGGTTCGGAACAGTAGCATCAGATGATGCAGCCCAAGCCATGTTCTAAGAAGAGCTAAGCAGTTTGTGGGTGTGCTTAGCGCCTAGGTGGCAACTAGGTAGTCTAGGCAGCCTCCTAGGGGGTTTAGACAATAGACACTCAGACAGGACGGTGACACCTTGCCTTGGCAGGCTAGGCAGCCATTCTAAGTGGCTCTAGGTCTGACCGTGAGTGCTATTTCTCAAACTGCTACAAACTTGTTGCCTTGATAACTTGTCGAATGTTTATGAAGAAATGAGAGGATGCTGAAAAATCAACAGGGATTGAACCAGGAACCAGCTCCCAGCCTAGTTCTGGCTACCATAGTGGTGCTATAGCATAAGATTGCTTCACCATCCGCAGACTAACTTTTAAATCTGCCTAAAGACAATGATAAACCAACTTAGGCGAAACAAAATTAAGCTGGGTTACCCCCATCAATTAGGTGTCCAATTCAATAAAATACAAGGATAAACCTGATTTCTTAACTAGTAAACTTGAATGAGCTGCAGACTGCTCAAAACTTAAAGCTTATGTACTACTTTTTCCTTAACAATCTTCAGTTTTCTGCTGCATTCATAATATAGACCTGAATGCATTCATGAATGCTCAAAAAATTTCCAAGCCCTTTTTCCTTAACAATCTTCAGTTTTCTCCTTGAATTCATGATAGGACATGGACTCAGTATTTCTCTCTGCAACCATAACAGCTAAACCACTCTCAAGGTCAATATTATATCTAATCTAACAACAAATCACTAGTACACTCCTTATCAATTACAACAACAAAAGAGGCCACAAACAAATATTTGCTCCCCCTCAAGTAAAGTGCCATATGCAAAGTCGGGAATCACGATAATCCAGCAATTAGCAAGCATAATCAATCCAACCACACATATTCTATAACCAACCATCAGCAAAGGGACAACAGGAGAAGGGGAGATTGGAAGGGATCTGACCTCGAGAAACTCCTGCGCGTACGCCTGGGCGAGCTGCGCCTTGATCTGCTCCATAACGGCCTCCGGGTTGGGGCTGGAACCTGACGACGACGACGAGAAGGAGTCCATGGCCGCGCACCCGCCTTTCTTGCGCTCCAAGTCCTGCGCGGGCGATCGGTGGTCGGTGACCGCGCGCTCTCCGTCGAAGAGGATATGTGCCGGCACGGCTGGTGGCGATACGGCGCTGGGGCGGCGGGCGAGTAGAGTAGGGGAGCAAAAAGCAAAACCCTAGCAAGATGATCGATCGGTTTCCGTGTGAAGAAAGAAAGGTCCGGCCCACCTTCACCAAAAAGGCTTGGCCCAATACGTATGTGACGGCCTATGGACATGTTGTTGTGGTGGGTACGCGTGAAGGGGCCGGCTTGTTCAGATGTACAACGGGTCGGGCCTCATCTGTCCTCAAATTCAGATGCCCAGCCGTCCCGTTTGGTTCTCTAATTTCCCCCTCAAAAAAAAAAAGCCCGTCCCGTTTGGTCCTCTCACACCAGACAGAGTTGTCGAGCAATTTTGTAACATTGCAATTCAGAAATCAATTAGTGGGTAAATTATAAATTCAAAATAGTCAGATTCAGCAAATGTGTAAAAAGAAATCAATTTTGTAACAAAGCCTGGGCCTCATCTTTTTTTTAATCAACTGGTTGCTCCATACATCAACCTGTGCGGTAACGGTAAGCGGCAACCACTAACCAGCACGCTGAAATTAACCGCGCGCGCATGACTACGCAGTCGTACGCCTTCGCTTCTACGGCTGCAGGCAAAGCCTGCGCGGCTGTCCTCGCAAGGGCCCCTGCTGTGGCCTGCCGCCGCCTCGAGCTATCCAAATGCGTCGCCCCCCAATCGTCCTCACGTCCTGCGTGCAGCTAGCTGGTGGCTGTGCAGAGCAGAGAGCATGGCGACGACGGGCGACGTCGTCTCCAGTCTCATGGCAGCAGCAAATGCCGAGCGTCCGCCAGCAGGCAGGCAGGCTCCACCTACGGGCCACGGGTCACCCGTCACCGTTGCTACGCAGGCAGAAGCGCAGCCGGCGCCACTTACACTTGGGCGTCACAGCGATGATCTGCGACGAGCACGCTGCTCGCCGCCCAGGTCTGCCTGCTGCTCTGCTGGGCTCCGCCTCCGCTGCAGCACTGGGCCGACCTGACCGCCGGCGCCCGGTTGTTCGGCCGATGGGCCCTGCGGATAACGGTGCCATGCTCATTGTCACTGCCTGGACGGGGCCCACTTGCTCCATCCCCAGTGAGCCGTCGTTTTGGAGCTCGCAAAGGCAACCGGATGGATGGGGGCTTCCATTCGGAGGAGATCAATCCATCATCCCCTTCTCCCTCTCCACTCCAAGCGCGCGCGCGCGCCCTGTCAATTTTGTCTCCCAGCAGGAGGCCTTTGCGCCCGAACGAACGGAGCCCTTTACAGCCTTTTTTACTCATCTTTTTCGACCAGCAGCGCGTGGCGAGGCGGCGCCATCATGATTCATGCTCATGCCGTTCGTGCGCTCGTAGGGCTGGCTCGTCGATCTGCACTTGTCTGCAGCTCATATGCACGGTCGTCTGCCGACTATCATCAATAATCATATGCTGCGCGCGGCATCAATCAGTGTCCATGCCGGCAGCATGATGGCTGAGTTGATCTCTGCGCGTGGTGCGCGCGGCCGCACAGACAGATAGACACAACACACGATTCGATCAATTCCAGTCCAGTACTCGATCTGAAGAAATGAAGAATCCCCTCTCCCGGGCAAAGGTCGATTCCATGGTTCGTGGATGAGCACGACCGGCCGTGACAGCAATGTTGCGATCGAGACGGGACGGGATGTTGTCTCCTGTTCTGCTGGCGACGAGCAACAATACTTTTCTCTCACACCAAAACACCATCAGCCATCAGCTACTAGTAAGCCAACATGATTTTTCTCTCGCAGCAAATCAGCATCAGCTACCGGCTACAGTCAACCAAACACTTACATGATGCATGCAGCTATCTAGCACATCAAGGATCGGAGGCAAAGGCGACCAGCAGCCAAGCGGCCGGGCCGACAGCGTCCACGTCTCCTCCTACCTTCGGCAGCGACGCTTGCCGGCCGGAGCCCGCGCGTACGCCTTCATGCGTATCGACCTCCTCCTCTCTCTTGGACATCCTCAGCTCCCGCACCACCACCTGACCTCTCCGGCCGGTCTTGAGAGTGGACGGCACCTCGTACGACGCATCGATGGCGCGGATAGTCGTTAAAGCTTGGGGATGTGGAGAGGGCTTGAAACAAAAGCACGAGCAGGTTTAATTGTTGCATGCATGCGATGCTCTGCAAACCTGCCGCGCAGACAGACGCGGACAGCTGGCTGGGGCTGGCGGCCGGGTCGTCGTAGGAGCGAGCCGGCTCTGTACTAGTCTGTAAGGCTGCGCTCGAGACTACCTGTCGTCGTTGACATGCACTGACACCGTGGTCGTTGTTTCCTTCTGCACCGTTGGTTTCTCCTCTCTCTCCTTTTCCTTTAGGGCAAGCTTCCGGCCGGCTGTTTATTAGTAATCAGGTGTGATCTATTCCCGACATCTTAAAATAAATACATTTCCAGAGTTTAAAATTTATCTCACAATAAAATCACATCTATGAACGAGAAAATCTAGTTCTAGTTGTCTTTTTCTACTTTGGGCGGATCTAGCGGTGGATGAAGAAGAAGAAAATCAGCCCCACTTAATTTATTCATGGATCCGCCACTGCTCCTAACATACAATGATTGCATCTTTATAGGGTATATATATAATCTCACATTAGCATTATCTCCGCATCCAAACTGTATAGGTGTTTTTATTTTGGGACGGAGGAAGTGAGTAGTGTATATGTTGTATACACACTTGTATGGGAGGAACAGGTGGCAAGTGTGCACACTTGCAGACAGATTTATCTTTTTTACTTCGTGGTCTCAGGCCTGCAGAGGCTTGCTTGGGAGATCACACGCTCTTGCAGACAGATTTGTTATCTTTGGACTTGGGACAATGACTGGTGGATGTTTGTTCTTGGCAACCAGAATAATTTGCTGGCGCAGAATAATTTTGCTAGAAAAAGGGCGCGCATGCAAAACACTGAATGTGGCAAACTAATAAAGGGTTTGTGTGTAGTACTAGTACTGCTTTGCATCTGCAAGTAGTTACTGTAGATCACATGTTCAGTTTCGAACATTTGTACGCTTCTTGCTTTACTTCATTGGATTGGAATAAAGCTAGTACTCTAATGAAATTTTCCCCTGTCTAATTAAACCAATATTATGTCCTACGTTTCTGTCTTCTTAAAGGAATCGAACCACACCAAATAAAAAAGGAGGCAAATATCTTTAATTATTTCGATCCATAAAGTGCTATAGTATTTGGACTGAACGCACAAATATATTTGCACGTCTCTGAATTCATGGATCATTGGTTTTTTCTTCTTATCTCTAGAATCAGTTCCCGGTTCATACGGATTCTCCTATTTCCGGAGAGAAACTGTTTGTAGAACCACATGGAGATGATTTCCGAACATATGCATAAGCATACTTCACCTTATACTACCTTTGTCCTAAATATAGCAACTTTTAAGTCAAATATATTCATCTTTGACTAATAATATCTTCAAAAATAATTGCTTTTAAATAGAAATATTACGTGTTATGGTAGTTGATTTTGTCATGAATAAACTAGTATTTTTTTCATGTTGTCAATGTCTATAATTCTTTTACCATCTAAAGTCAAAATTTAAAACGCCTGACTTGGAAAAAAAATCTAAAAACAGCTATATTCTGAGACAGGGGGTATTTGAAATCTCTCTCTCTCTGCTAAGTTTAATTTTCAACTAATACACTGTATCTATGCTCTAGGGCCGTCTTCAGAAATTCGAGGCCCAGGACGAAATGTAAAGTGGGGCCCTAAAATATATAAGAATAATATATCAAATATAACTAATATATATTTCAAACACTATTTTGAAATATATCAAACGAGAATGGTAAAACTATAAAAATATGACTAATCTCATGTTCTACTAAAGAGCAACATGTAACAGCCCATGGGCCAGATGGGCCGGGCCAAATTTGCGAGTTACTGTTCATCCGCGGGAATTGTCCCATACTGGAAGTTGATTGAGAGCCAGACCAATTTAAATACCGAGCCCTGGGAAGCTAGTTAATTCCGGATCGATTTTTTTGCGCGAAGCGAGGACGAAAGCGCAAGAGAATTAACTAGCAGGTGTGGTTTACTCAACGTGTAGAGTAGATCTTAGCCATTCTCTCGGGCCGGGTCGTTACACAACATTCTTCTCGTATTCTTAGAAATGAAATCTTCAATCATATCTTCGTTGTTGATCTCCAGGATATCATTTTCAATTGCTATTATCACCAACCCATTGAGTCTTTCTTGCGTCATGGTAGAACGCAAATAGGATTTCAACAACTTGAGTTTGGAAAAACACCTTTTCGAAGATGCAACAGTAACAAGAAAGGTTAACAAAATTCTATATACAATAATATAATAACAACAACACTAACTACTTAGCCCCTCCGTTTGGGGGTGGGGGGGGGGTGGGCCGTCGCCTAGCTCGCCCGGGGCCATGGACGGGCCTGCTGCGCTCATTGCATTAGTCTATGCGTTATACAAATGAAAGTACTACTGTAGTATATATGTGTGTAACCCTATGATTAATTAATTAATTATAAAGCTGAACTTTTCCTCCCAAAGAAAAAGAAAGTACTACATGTGTATGTAAATCATGATATCATGATTTGAACCACGTGGATGCGAGTGGTTCCCCATGCCGCACATGCATAACATCTGAATTATTCATAGCTTTTCAATCATGCATATCACTCTCACACTCAATGATGCTCAATTAGAAGATCACTGTCAATTGCTCTTATGTACTGTTCCTATGTGCTATGCTAAGACTGATTGCACACATATACCAATAAGATACAATAGTTGGAGTAACAATAAGGATAAAAACAATAGGGGAATGAAATATCATGTTTGCAATCTTTAAAGTTAGGAGATTCCTTATTACTGATAAAACGCTGCCGTGTTTAGATCATGAAAAATTTTGGGTGAAATTTACTGTAGCAATTTTCAATCCAAGATTGGAAGAACTAAACATAATCTAATTATAAAACTAATTATATGGATGGACAAAAAATCACGAGGCGAATCTATTAAGCCTAATTAATCTATCATTAGAGGTTGTTTATCGTAGCACGACATTGTCTAATTATGATCTAATTAGGCTTAAAAGATTCGTCTTGCAATTTCACCCAGGGGTTGTGGAATAGGTTTTGTCAGTTATCCACATTACTCTTAATTAGTGGTCAAACGTTCGAAGTTACTGTAGTGCTAATTTTTTTTGGGAACTAAACTATCACTACAAATTTGTTGTTGTTTTTTGTTTAAAAAAAATGCTGGACCAAATTTCAAGAAGGGCTGTTAGTTTTAAAATATGTTAAACAGGTATTCAATGGATAATTACTCATTCTACCTCAAAACATTTTTTCCTTGATTTTTTTGTGAAATTGTTGCTGCCATTTGTCCAAAGTTACTCGTTTTACCTCAAAATATTTTGACTAGGTAATAAATCGCTTAATTTACCTCCCTCAATTGTCCCATGACATACATCATAACCTATACCCGAAATTACTTTTAGAACTATTTTGCGATTGTTTTCATGTAATCATTATCTTAGGGTTAAACTACCACCACCAGATGCTCTCATAACAAAAAAATAATGACGGAAAATCTGCTCATTTTTGTAACATGGATTTTTATGTCAACTACGAATTTGAACTAAAAACTTGTACATGGAGAAAGAAGAATTTTTTATTTAAAATTGGATCAATTCTGGGGGGCGAATAACTTGGAGGTAATAAAAGGGACTTCGGCTACGTTTCATGCACACGCTAAAAAGCCATGATTGTTTCGTACAGACATGATCTGATTCATTATTAGTGGTGCTTGATGATGATTAACAGAAATGATGGCCTGCTCATTGCATCAAAAGAGGTTAAATAAGGCCAATCTCGGTGGGAGTTTCGTAGACACAGATACATAGACTGAGAACTAGGTAACCGTGCCAGATGAGTTTATTAGTGATGAAACTCTCCTCACATCCCATGAAACTCCATTCTTCTCTATCCTTGCCACATCAATAAAATCAGTGATATTTAATGTCATAAAACTCTCCATAAAACCTCCATTTAAGACTGGCCTAAACTCACGTTGCAGCCACATAATGACATGGCTGGCAGGAAAAAGGCCGCCGTACCCATGCACCGCGTCGTTCACCAAAAAAATCCACTTCACCACCGATTGATGCAATAAGACACAGTTGACACACACACCTGCGCGCGCAGCGGCTCACAGTCCAGCGCTCTTGGCTGTCCGGCGACACGGCGCGCGCCTGCCACAGTTCAAAGCTTGGCATCGATGAGAAACACGCGTACCGGTCAGGCAGGGGCACGCATTCGTATAGCCGGTCGCCGTGTACACGCGCCGCATGCATAGCATGCGCGTGCGCCTGGCACAGCGCCAGCCAAACGATCGCGCGCCGTACCAGGCAGCAGTAGCAGGGGTAGCAGCTAGCATAGCATTATTATTTTACACCACGCGCAGGCACGGCAAAGTTTTTTTTTTAAGAAAGAAGGAACACGGCACAGTAGAATCGGACGACGCCACTGCTGCTGCCGCTGGGAAGCAGCATCTGCAGGGGCGCCATGCATGCATGAGCATACTTCCATGGTGTATATTATTCTAGTTCGCATGAGCCCATCATTCTCGCAGCTCAGCACCAACCCCACATGCATCAATGATCCATGCTTGCATGATACAGTATGAACGAACTGCCACTCTCTGCCAGCCAGGAGATCAGAACCGGCTTCGACTTTATTTAATACTGAAAATGTTGCCTTTTAATATTTGTTTAATAATGCCTAGTCCCTTTCCAGACAGCAGATAGGTCAACGGGAATTTATTTATTTTTCTTTTGATAAGCAACGGGAATTTATTGTCAGTGCAAAAAAAAACAGTACACGACGGTCTAAAAGTAGTACGACCTGCGTTCAATTTTTGTGACAAGAGTGAGTACTGTGGGTGTGTTTAGTTCCGGAAAAGTTTGCGAAAAATTAATGTAGTACGTTTCGATTTTATTTGGCAACTATTGTCCAATCATGGAGTAATTAGTCTCAAAAGATTCGTCTCGTCATTTACAACCAAACTGTACAATTAGTTATATTTTTTAATTACATTTAATACTCCATGCATGTATTGTAAAATACGATGTGATGTGCGTCAGTAAAAAATTTTGGGAACTTTTCGCGGAACTAAACACAGCCTGTGTGGAACAAAGCACCTGAATAGCGAAAGGGCATATAGTCTAGTGGTTATAAGAGTCTCGGTAGCACCTGAAGTTCTGGGTTCGACTCCTCATGAGAGCGAATATTTTGGGATTTAACGATATTGTGCATTCAGTGGTATGCGACGTTCCTGTCGACAGCGAGACGCCTGTGGTGACTTCGTCAATCTCGAGGATTTGCCGGCTCAGTCTTCGAAGATGCTCATAGGGGTAGGGTTTACGTACGTGTGTTCATATGGGTGTGAGTGTGCGTGCAGTGTGAGTGTCTTAGTTGTACTGTGTAATCTCAAAAAAAAACAAAGCACCTGAATAAATACGGGTTGAGAAATTATGCATGCAGGTATTTATGGATAATATCATCATTACATTATTTGCATGTTTACACTATCAATGGAAAAAAGTTATACTACCGGGGGCTTTAAATTTATCGTTCATGTTCGCATAATAGGTAAAAATATACATATAAGCATTATTACACTATAAGACTCAAACCACGTATAAGCTGTAGTTGTCATTCAAATACTACAATCTTTTTTTGCGGTTAAAACACTACAGTCTTTTAGGAGCTACCTTTATTTGCTACTCCATAATTAAGAAGAAAATAAAACATTATTAATTCATGAAACTTATATAATATTGTTGCTTGTCTAGTATTAAATGATTAATAGAAAGGTCCTATATATTTACAACTAACGACAAAAGGATATAAAAATTGCATTACATTTTTCTGCAAACATCTTAATAGTAAGTCTCTAGAATGAATGGTATGGTAATCCATCGTGGTTTCTTAAAAGGGAACATATCAGTTGCAAACCAACTCCTCCGTGCAAACTATGAAAACTTCAATCTGGGCCATCAGATCAACATCCAAGGGGGAGGGGCGCAGAGAGGTGGGAGGGGAGATTTGCAAAAGTGTGATTACACAATCCAAGGACGGGTCCAGATTGTAAAATTACCCAATCCCCCATACCCCTTAGATGTTGATCCAATAACTCAGATTGAAGTTTCCATAGTTTGCACGGAGAGGTTGGTTTGCACCTGATACGTTCCCTACAGTAATAGGTGTATTAATCCCATGCCATCCATAGAGATCCAATGTGTTATAATCATTTTTTGACTAAAATATGTAATTTTTTATATAATATCACCTAATTCTCAGATGCATAGAGAACAAGTCTTGCTCCATGACATATTGCACAAACATGTAAATGTAGGACAGTAGGAGGACCGCATTACATTCTCTGTTTTAGTGCTTCAAATATGTTTAGAAACTACGATGTTTCGTGAGTTGTAACAACTATAGTAGTATATATATATATTCAACAAGACTAACAAATGAGATCATCTTAAAATTCAAACCATTTGCTATATATGATGAATAATAATGGTACACAACTACATCATATCATAATACTGCAAAAGCTTGAAGGGTTCGATGTATGTGCAAAAAGCATGTTATATATAGCACAAGCACACACGATCCGGATTATATTCAACTTAGATTAAGCGATGATATCTCAACGTACCATATGGCTTGTTTTACAGCCGCCGTTGACGAACCTTGCTAATTAGCAACAGATAGTTTGCTCTATCAAATTAATCATTGAGCTATAGCTGGACTTCGTTACTTAGGCACCTTGCTACACACTGAAATTGCAATCATTCGAGCTGTTATAGGTATCACTTCAAAATCAAGTACTAAGCTTTTTTTAACAAAGTTTGACTGAAAACATGAATAGAATATGTGAGCCATAAATAAAAATAATAATTAACAGGCCTATTATTTGAACTACCAACATATATATTTATTAGTAGTACTGTTGTTTGTTGATAGAAGAATATTATTACACCAACCTTTGCTGAGTAATATAGCATATAATGTTGATGATAAAGAAATGACATGTTTACATATGTCTTCATCTAATTTGATCTATATATACCTTATTAGCATATTCAAATCACTGTCATTGCCAAGAAATGTCACAAGCAACAGGCAAGAGTGCCTTTTCACCAGCGTTAAAGGTTGTGCCTCTACAGGAGTTCTACTGTATAAGCTCTGCAGGGAACAAGTAGATATGGACAAAATAAACCCACCGTCCTTTCATTTCAATAATCAAGCTCTTTAATCCGAATGTTTGGCTCAAGATCATGCTACTAGTTCCATACATTATATCATAACATAGATGATACTATATATGGAGGATCAATACACCATAGATGATACTATGGAGGATCAATACACCATAGATTCATTTACAAATATTATATCATGGATGATACTGCAAATATTTAATATTCAGGTCAATCTTTCAACTATTTCAACCAACAGAAAAAAAATCAAAGACACCAGTATGGCTAGATTGAGTATAATAAAAAATATGAAGCTAAGTGAACTGGCACAATTTTATATCTCCATTATTTGTTTTTTAATCAGAATGTTAATTTGAATTAGGTCACATCTTGATCTAATCTGTTAATACTAGCCCTCAGGTACAAAGAGCTGATATTAAAAGGCAAGTACTTCTCCCTCGCAGTAAAAAAACAAAGACAGTAGATTGATGGAGTGAAATCTATTAAAGATGCAATGCAATACCTTGGAGATTAAAAGGTAATATGATCCTGCATGGTAAAGTAACTAATAAAGCCATTACACTTGATATTGAGTGATCATATTATCTATAAAACGAATAGCAAACCCTCTTTCCCTTAAGAAACTATAAAGAAATCAATCTGACGATTAAGTACAGATACAATAAAGAGGAGGAATTAAGGAGCATGATGATGTAGAGGTATAGGTGGGGTAAATGAATCTTTTTCTGTAAACGTACATCATCGGAATTGTATATATTTTTTCTTGGATATTCTATAGAACAACCCGCCTTAGGCATTATATTGCATCCTCCTTACTGAATTTCCATTTTCATCAAATAAGATAGATCAAGGCTTGGGCCAAAATGCATGACCTGGACCTTTCAGCCTCCTGTTTTGATGTAGGATTCAGTTCTCAGTCTCGGCCTAGGTCTATACATAGGGATTCTAACACATAGCCTGCATATAGAAGAATGTGAAAGAGGACAGCTCGTCAGCTCGCGAGCAGAAAGGCATCTATCTAAATCAAGCCATATCAAGAGGTATATGCATAATCATGCATATAGCTTGGACCGAGCTAGTTTGGACTTTGAAAAGAAACTACATCTGTATATGCTGGACACAGCAAGGCCGGGACTGCAGGAGAAGAAAGAGTGAGCAGGCACTTACTCCATCTATATGAGAGGCTTCCATTCCATCTTCTATGAAGAAGGCTAGCTACTAGCTAGTAGTAGTAGTACACACCACCACGGCCTTTCCCTTTTCACCTTCCCAATCCCACACATCCCTCTTGCCCTTTCCCTTCTTTCAGTAGAGACCAAAGGCACTTTTCTTGTGAGCTTCAACGCCCATCCCCTTCCGAGTTTCCGACCCATCCCATTGCAAAAGAATTGCACCCATGCCCTACAGATTGGTAGGTCGTTACGGAAGTCTAGCCAAAGCCGGCAGCGCTGACGAGAGGCCGCCGGTACGTGGCCTCTCTTGCTCCCACACCGCGCGCGCCCCTGCAGTACTCACAGGCTGCTGGTGCAGTAAAAAGGGACAAGGGATATATCGACCGAGCCAGCGAGCAAGCATCGATCCAAGCAACACATCGCACAAGGAGGGAGAGGGGGGCAGGCGCTGGCTGCCAACACAGCACGCAGCAGGCTGCAGCGGCAGCCACCAGGTTGTACACCTACGCACTGTTCCTACTCCCACAACAACAGTGCACAGCTAGGTTCGTACGCCGATCGTCCTCCTCTCGCCCCATAAATTCCTGGCAGGCGTACCATGGCGTTATGGCCAGTGGCGCCATTGTTGGCAATGCCCACTAGCTCTTTACAGATCACTGCCCAAGACCATAAAGATCCCTCCCTCTCTCTTGCTTGGAGGTCCCTGCTGCTGCCTGAGCTCCAACTGTACTGTACATATGTATACCATGAGTATGCAGTAGAAGCCCAGACAATCCAAACTATACGTAATTTGGACCACGGCTGGAGTTATTTCTGTGCCCCCCTTCCTTAGCAAGAAAAGGAGGGGGTCCTTGTTTATTCTTGCTGCGGCAGCCTTCTATGCTCTATACATGTATGATGTATACAATCAGAAGAAGAGCAGCACGCAGTACAGTACTAGCACAATAAGTGGTGTCCCGACCTCCCAATTGATATGAGATGATGAAATAGCATCAGTACCGAGTGCGAGGGATTTTAAGGTCTCACCTGCAATTTGTTGCTTCAGGCTTGTCTCTGTTGCGAATGCGCGATCGCCATCGTCCCCCATCCGTGCTTCTGCAGTTGCGAGTCAATTTGTTCTAGAAGATTTATAAGATCATGACAAAGATTATTGATGCTGCCTCTTCAGTTGAGCGAGAGAATTCTGCTGATGCATATCTTCAAATCTTGAGACATGTTAGGAGATGATAGACAGATTTGCAGGCACATGTTATCATATGTAGGGAATCGATATGAGATTGCATTTCCTATCAAATCGGGACAAGAGTACCGAAGTACTACACATGAACGGAATGTAACAGTGCGAGAAAATTCAGATCACGAGTGCTGAACGATCCAAGAACATGACACGGATTTGGGGGAAAAAAACATTGATCGATTTTCCTAGTGTTTATCTGTATCTTCTCAAACCAACTCATCAAAAAAGTCAAGAGCCAAAAACAAGGAAGACGTCAAATCCTAGCTCCTATCATCAACAAAAGCTATAATGGATGGATTAATCAAAAGAGAGGTAAGGAAAACTAAAACAAGCAGAAGAAAGAATTGTTGAACTTTCCTTTGATTTTTCCCTTTAGGTCACAGATCGAGATCCAAAGCTGAGCGCGCCTCCCTCTTGGAGGAAGACGACGACGACGGTGTCGACGCAGCGGAGGATTCCGCCCCATGACGAGGCAATTCTAGCAGCCTTAGAGTCGGCGTCGTCCTTTGCTGCCAACCGGGCATCTGCAACGACAACGCATTGCCTTGATGATGGCTCGCCTCGCCGCCGTCTGACTGCGGGTTGTTGTCGAGGTTGACGCCGAACAGCCGCACGCGCTTGGCAGCAGTCGTCGGGCTCTCGATGACCGGCACCGAGTCAAGAACGACCGGCCGTGGTGACGCGGCGGCTACGCCAGCGGCGCTGGGTTGCATCGTGTAATGCAGCGGCAGCGTCGTCGGGGCGCGCGGCTGCTGGAGCGGCGCGTGCGGAGGCATCGTCGTCCTGGCCGAGCCGAAGAACAGGAGCTGCCTCCCCACGGTGGGCGCGGGGTAGGTCATGCTCATGCCGCGGAAGTCGAGGCCCTGCCGGAGATGGTGCTCATAGAGCGTGGCGGGCGGCGAGGGCGGCATGAAGAACCCTCCGCCCCCGCCGCCGCCGCCGAAGCCCCACGGGCTGTAGTGGTGGGGGCCGTAGTGGTGCGACGCGAGCGGCATCGGCAGCGCGAGGCCGGAGAACCGGAGCGGGCCGCGGGTGTCGACCCGGCGCTTCCAGTCGATGAAGAGGCGGTGGCGCGCGTCCTCGGCGGCGGCGCGGGAGAAGGAGACGGTGTCCCCGGCGACGAGGCGCTTCTCCTTGACGAACCGGCTCCAGCCCTTGGTCATGACGTAGCTCTGGCTGCTGTTCCAGTAGGAGTAGCGGAAGCGCCAGTGCTTGCCGGCGGTGTCCTCGAAGCTGAGGAGGAGGCCCTTCTCGTTGCCCGCCGCGTCCAGGGGGAAGTACTTCTCCGCATACTGCTTTGGGATCACCAGCCGGTTGAGCTTACCCACGTCGCTCGGCGTCACCACCTTCTCGAACATGGGCTCCTTGTCCACCGCCGCCGCATCCGCGTCCGCCGGGCCGCCGCCGCCGCCGCCGCTCCCCGACGCCCCGGCGCCATCCCCCGACGCGGACCGGAAGGGGGCGGCGGCGCTGCTGCTCCCCGATGCCGACGCGGATGCGCTCGTGGACGCGGACGCGGAGGCAGGCGCCGCCGAAGACGACGCGGCGGCCACCGGCATGAAGGAGATCTCGCGCCTGGAATTGGACGCGTCCGCCTCCTGCTCCTCGTCCGCCTCCTCCTCCCTAGAGAATCGCCCGCTCGGAGAAGCGAAGTGATCCATAGCCACCAGGAACGCACCACACCAGTAGTAGTAGTAGTAGTAGTAGCAGGCACAAGCTCATCTACTACGCTTTCTTCGTCGTTCCCCCGGTATTTCTTGTCGCCCCCGCCACGCCTCGCTCCTCCTCCCCTTCCTTCCACCTGCCCTGGAGGCTGGAGCTAGCTGGGAGGCGGGCGTGGCCAGACGCGAGAGAAGAGGCACTGTTGCGGAGGCGCAGGCGACGACGCTGCTATAGGGCAGGGTAGAGCGGGGGGATCGGATCTACCTGCTGCGTATGCGTGTACACACGCGCCGCTGTTGCTTGCTATGCTGCTACTCTGGAACGGGGAACGGAGGCCCCGGCCTGAGGGGGGAAGCAGGAGGCAGCAAGGACGGGATCGGGCGAGCTAGGCGGCGGGGAGGGGAGAGAAGAATTAGGCCGCAGGCGTTCGTATTGACGGCTGCACAGCGCGGCGGACGCCTTTAGGGTGTGGCCAGATGGGATGGGGATGGCGACGGCGACGCGGGAGCGGATGGATGGAGCTGCCTGTTGTGCTGTGTCGCTGGTGGTGGCGAGGTTAATTTGTGGCCGTGGGCTGCGGCTAAGCTGCCTGCCTGCCCGCGCAGCCGCAGCAGGCGGCGGGTGCGTGCGTGTTCCTTTCGCACGGGTAGAGGCCGGGGGAGGGCGACTGCGCGAGAAGATTCGTGGAAGGCGACTAGTGGTAGAGTTTGCTATCTGCTGCTGCAGTGCCCCCCGCCACCGCGCCCAGTGGCGGAGCCGGGGGTGCAGGGGGTGCTCAAGATTCCTTTAGGTCACAAAATTTGTGGAGGAAGAAGAAGAAAAGAGAAAATTTTGAGGAGGAAAAAGAAGGAATGAAAGTAAGGAGAAGGAAGAAGGAAAAGGAGAGCCCCCTAGCTCTGGATCCTGACTCCGCCGCTGACCGCGACCGCGCCCGCCGAGCTTCTTCTCCGTTCTTCCCATTCGTTTCCATCACTGTGCTGCAGTGCTGCTACAGGGCCGCCGCCGCCGCCTACTGGGAGCTAGCTCCTAAATTTTTCTTTTCTTTTCGAGCAATTTAGCTTTCCTACAAAAATGTTTCCTTGCCCGTGGAGAAATAAAAAGGAAGCAGCGTACTACTCCGTAGACGGAGCTGGGCGGGAAAAAAAAATGGGGCGTACTGTACTGTGCAGTGTGCAGCTAGCTTTATAAAGGGGCGACTGGGATGTGGGCCCCACGGATTTTTTCCCGCCTGGGGTTGGGGCTCATGTGAGCGATCGTCCTTGTCACCATGCATACTGGTGTCACCATGCATACTGGTATCAAATGTGATCGCACGCCACCACGCCTGCCTCTGCCTGCTACGACGACGGGCTTCCTGCCCGCCCGCCCGCCCGAGGGATCGGATATATACCCACGCACCCGCTGCCCTAGGGTTGTAGGCCTCTAGCTTCCTAGGCTGGGCCCGGCAAACACCATTTCCATCAAGGCGGCCACTTGCCCGATGATGTGTACTGAAAAGGATCGCTCGGAGAGCTAGCTGGGTAGAAAACTTTTTCCGTGCCTTGCGAAATCCTCCGAGCAACAGTAGTTCACACTGGAGCTTGCTTGCGACAGGAGGATGTGGCTCCGAGATCGTGACCTGAGGTGTGTACACCACAGGGTGCCGATGGATAGCATCGATACTTGCCAAGTTGTTATAAGTAATTAGCTAGCAGTAGTTTTGGGAGCGCGCCCACAGTAGTGTGGCGTGTTGTGATTGTAATCTGAAATTTACAAGTTCTTCTTCTTAATGCACCAGGTGAAATAAATGAATTTTGTAGATAAGTATTTGCTCAACACCAGATGAGTAATATTTTTGCCTATCCAACGGTCAAATTTATGAATGTTCCACTTAAGAAATATAATGCACCACGTGAGAAAAAAAGTTCAGCTCGAGGAAAAATGTCTTATTATCCTCAATGAGGAAAATGTTTCAGGTTAAACAAAAATGTCTTGGAACTTGGAAGTTGATCGGGATGTTTCATTGTAGATCCGATGGCCCAAAAAAGTAACTTATGGACAATAAAGGCCTAAACCCTTATGAATAGTGTCAAAAGCACTTAGAGACGAAGACTATGTCATGTTCGAAACACCAAGGATTTTGATTGAAGGGGACTATCTTGGAAAAGATGGATGAGTGTCAGTGTCTTGTACTATTATTGCAAATGATGGGTCAGGGCTTAATTCTGTTATATCTTCCCTCCAACTCGATCTGGTACTAATATTAAAATAAAGTAGAGTTATAGGCTTGATAAAGGTTGCTTTAACTAATAAAACTCATTAAATAAACACGTACAGCTAAAAGAGATTACCCTATGAGTGTATGCATGTCAGTCCAAAATGACAAAACAAATATATATATATATATATATATATATATATATATATATATATATATATATATATATATATATATATATATATATATATATATATATATAAGCTCAGTATAGACTGCCCTCACAGATCAACATAAGTCTTTTCTGCATACTTTGTCCTCACTCGTGCGCACTTGGGAAGAACTTCCCGGTCAACCACCTATTTCCAAATTGCTCCAGGCCAAGTACGCTTAACATCAGAGTTTTAGAGATCGGCTTCTGGAAAAAAAGTTATAATTTGTTGGTATGAGTATCCTAAGTCTTGAGCCTGGATGTCACGCTATCGCCTTTTTTCTCATAACTGCCTTCAAACTCCAACCGAGCAACAAGTGGTTGTTCGCGATCTAGTAGTAGAGATGAGATGCACGTACAATCACCATCTCAACACGGTGCACATAACGTACTACATACTTTTTCCTCGACATGATAAGACAGTGAAGGAGTTCGTCGATCTGTCTGATCTGTTCTGAGAGTATAAGTCATGGAAGATGTGAATCCCGTATTTAAAGAGGAACAGAAACGCATTTGCTATCCATGCGTCGCCCTCTTTCTTTTTCCCCCCTTAAATTTTGTTTTGCATCTCACCATCCAACAACTATATCAGGCATGCGTGTCCTGGTGGCCTGGTGAAACCATCATCTTTCGGCGTTAGGTATAGATCCATCATGGCCAGCGTAGAAGTATGAACAGTGTTTCTTGAAATGCAGCTTGTTGAGTAGGCATCTCGATCCCCATCAGACAAACCCTAATTGTACACTGCAAAGGCTGGTGCTTCATCCTTTCCCTCCTCAACACTGGGGTCCATTTTAGTGCGCATGCCGTGGCATGGAGAGAGAAAAAGATGTTGGAGAAATTGGAAGAGAACAGGGCAGACAGGGGGACGGAGGAGAGAGGCGTTATTGGGGGAGGGCGGGTCTTCTCTCTGGACCCCCTAGCGGCTCACCTAGAACTTGTGCAGAGAAAAAGCTAGATGCCTCTCAACTCTCAAGACTTAGCAGAGGTTGATAAGGTAACATGCATGCTTCTCATATGGTGATTCGAAATGGCGAGGAAGAAGTAAAGCAGCATGTGACTTGAGGTGTGCGCCCACTTTACCAACATGGGATCTAATACTCTAGGCTAAGCTAAACTACTCCTATGTGAAGCGGTTATCTTCACATGCTTTCAAGACACATCTATTATCTTAATACAATAGTGTTAAAAAAAGCCACCACGTTCGCCAAGAGGAGTTCAAAATTCTCATATTAATCTAAAAAAGAGAAGGATTTGCACCGTTGGATTTTATGAAGATCTGACGGTCTAGAAGCCACGGTCTATTATCTTAATACAATAGTGTTAAAAAAACCACCACATTCGCCGAGAGGAGCTCAAAATTCCCACGTTAATCTAAAAAAGAGAAGAATTTGCACTGTTGGATTTTATGAAGATCTGATGGTCTAGACTAGCTCAAAAGTCCATATCAAATACGACTAATAAATATATATTTTGATATAAAACAATAAAAGAATTAAGACCGGATCAAAGAGTCCTTGTCGAATACTATTATTTAAATAGCTAAATTTGGAAATAAAAATAAGAAAAAATAAGACTTGGTTCATACGGCCTAAACTCGCAAGACTTGCATATGCCAGTTTCTGAAATATGTAAAAACTGAAGCATGCAGGTCCTAATCAGTACAACCCTGCACTCTGAAGCAAGCATTATATTAGAAGTCATTCTGGGCCGTAGAACAAATCAAGGTCCGGAGCTATCTAACTTTGGTACACCGATAGAAATCTCCACATAGTTTAAGGCAAGAGCAAGACTTTGGATTTGGCCAAGACACTAAATCCAAAAAAAAAAGATAACACATATACATAGTGAATATGAACTTTAAAATATTAGATTTTGAATGGATGGAAATAAACATTCAGTTTTTTTAGATCACACAGTACAACTCAGACATTCACAACGCACGCACACTCACCCTGATGAACACACATATGCAAACCCTAAAAAGAGAAGGATTTGAACCGTTGGATTTTATGAAGATCTAACGGTTCAAACTAATTCAAGATTTCATATCAAATACGATTAATAAATAGCTAATTTCGGATTAAAAAAATTAAAAAAATAGGACATGACAAAGAGTCCATGCCGAATACGATTAATAAATAGCTAAATTCGGAATTAAAAAATAAGAAAATTAGGACTTAACCAAAGAGTCCACGTTGAATATAATTACTAAATATCTATTATATTATATTATTAAGAGAGTGTTAAAAGAAGCCACCATATTCGCCGAGAGAGTCTAGAAATTCCCACATTAATCTAAAAAGAGAAGGATTTGAACCGTTGGATTTTATGAAGATCTAACGGTTCAAACTAATTTAAGATTCCATATCAAATACGATTAATAAATAGCTAATTTCGGATTAAAAATTTGAGAAAAATTAGGACATGACAAAGAGTCCATGCCGAATACGATTAGTAAATAGCTAAATTCGGAATTAAAATATAAGGAAATTAGGACTTAACCAAAGAGTCCACGTTGAATAAAATTACTAAATAGGTAAATTTGAAATTATAAAATTAAGAAAATTAGCATTAGAACTCGACAAAAAAATTAATATTAGCCAAATAGCTAAATTAATAATTAAAATTATAAAAAAATTGTATCGAATATGACTAATAAATATATAAATGCAATAACTAGAATAAAAAAATTTATAGTTTTTTTGTGAAACACAGTAGAGACACAGACACTCGCTAACGCACGCACACTCACCCCTATGAATACACGCACGCAACCCTACCTCTATGAGCACCTTCAAAAGACTAAGCCGGCAGATCCTTGAGATTGACGAAGTCACTACTAGTGTCTCGCTATCGACGGGCACGTCGCCTATCACTGAAAGAATAGTGCCGGTTAAATCCTGGAATAAATCCAGAAAAATGCGTGCACCAGTGCCGAGTCGAGGACTCGAACCCTGGTGGGTAGGTTCCACCACAAGGAACCTTACCAGCTGAGCTACGCTCAGTTCGCATAAAAAAATTATAGTTGATGTGTATAGTGATTAAGAAGCATATTAAGAAGGAAAATAGTTAAATAAATAGTATATGTGCAGTAATAAAAACCCAAATTTGAGTTTCATGTCAAATAAAGTTAATAAATACTCCAATTTAATGAAGGTCTAAATAGTATTTGTGTATAGGATTTATACCATTGGATTTAATGAATATCTAACGGTCTAAATTGGCTAGAAGAGTTCATGTCCAATTTAATGAAGATGAAATATTCTAAACTATCCAAAAGTAGCTGCATCCAATTAAAGTTAAATACAGAGTCCGCATGACATAAAACTCACGTTTCCATCTATAGCTCGCATTAACCCTCCTCAAAGATGCAAAAAAAAGGCAGTAGCATAAGCATGACAGCGTGACCATAATTGTATTGTATCTGTACTATAGAAAGAGATAATTGCTTTCAAAAATCTTCATAACGCCCTCACTACGGCGCGACCATAGTCTTTGCCCGAGATTCCAAATCACAACTTTTTGAGTCTCAAGAACGTCTTGCAGTACATGCAGCTGCATGAAGCGCATTGGATTCTACTCAAAACCATTGCCAAACTCAATCAGTCCATTTCTTCTGGAGCAACCAAACGTCAAGATAGGGATGAAAAAGATAGTGACGATGCACAGAGTTTCAGATATTGCAATCTATTGCAAGACCATCAGCATCTTATGATTGTCACTATGTGCCAATGAATACGCAGGCCAATCAATATGAAAGAAACATCCGCTGAAGAACTAATGCTTTCTCCAAACAAGGATTATCATCATAAATGTTGCATTCCTTAACAACTTCAGTTATACAAACTAATCTGATGGTGGTCAACGGAGATTCACAATTCTGTGGGCATACAAATAGTTCCATACAAGTAATAATCACTGGGATAAAGAGTAAAGCATCAAAACCTACAAATAAATGTCACTATTTATTAGCTCAATCTAAATATATGCATGGGAAATCAGGGACTTAATCGTGTGAGGAATCAAATAGCATAAATAATTCTTAACATTATTATCCCCATCTAATCTTTTATAAGTACATGAAAAAACACTAGGCACAGAACACAAATGTGATCTATACCTCTAAAGAAGTATAGAGAAAGGGAATAGAAAAGGATAAAGAAGCGGCAAGGTTGAACGGATAAGGAAGCTAGAAAAAGGGGAATAGAAAAGGAAGGCAGGAAAAATGAGAAAATGAGGGGGAAAGAAAGGACAAAAGTGAAATTATTTGTTTAGTCTATAATTAATATCATCAGTCACTACTATGTTATTTCATCTGAAGTTATGTTATTATGAAATCACATTATAGATTATGGAAAAATATAAAATTATAGCCAGGGCACGTTGGGCATTTGACATCTTCCATATATTCATGAAAAAAATAGGAGACGCGTTCTACTCAATGGTTTTCAAAACGGCTCTATATCCATAAGAGAAGCCGCTCCATCAGAGAAGCCACAACCAGAGTTATTTTAGCCACAACTAGAGGTCTAGAGCCCTGCTAATCTATCCCAAATCTGATTGCCTACAGTACAAAACAAATGATTCAAACAACTGCTATCGCCGCTCCTTTTCGCTCAGAAAAACAAAAGCCCTGAGGCACAATCTAAACTCAGCAACTAAGTCAACTAAATAGGGAACTTCTCCATTAGATACATCGGACGCGGAACACACTAATCGATTTAAAATATATGGAGGAACAAAATGGAAGACAGAGAAATCAACAAAAATAGATAAAAAAATGGAAAATGAAGAAAAGAGTTAGAAACAACAGCAAAGATATATTTGGAACTGTCCGTCACCGAGATAACAAAACTCTAAAGTAGGCCAATTTATGCAGTCATATGGGCTAAAAACAAATAAAAATTGTGCAGTAACCAAAGTGAGAAAAATAATAATAGGTTCGGTTCAATAAAAAATTTGAAACATATATGCATTAATATAGCACACACATATATATAAGTTTTGCATAACATTTATTTACCAAAGCCAGCAGGAGGCCCCAACTTATTTTTAGCATAACTTTTTTGTCTAATCCATGATCATTTTTATTTCACTCCCACCATGACTCAAATCTAGATCTATTAGATGCTACTTAGGTGCTCCAACAACTACACTAGATATATTTTCGCTAAATAATAATCGAAATATTGCAAGATACAAGTCGAACTTCAACATCTAAGTAACGGATTATTGGGAAACATCACTAACATATACATATAAATATATTTCATAATTACTTATAAAGAACTTTGTATAAATACAAACATGTACAATATGCATCCATATTCAAGGTGACCCAATACTAAATTCAATCCCCAAATTTAGATTTTGCGGGTTAAACTACTAAAATATGCAGCTATAATATAGAACAAAGTAACATAAAAATTGATGATTGATATGAACTCTTATGTAGGGAAAGCTGCTGGTAGTATTTAGCAAGATGAGATGAGAGGTAAATAAATTACCAAATACATATCTTCTGCCAATGTAAAAAAATTAAAGAATTAAATAAAAAACTAGGTTACCCGCGCTATTAGCGCGGGCCACCTTGCTAGTTATTATAACTTTGGTGATAACGTAACCAATCAAAGCAAATGGGGTCGTCGACGAGCCTCTCTTTTAACAATGCAAACATGCGCGTGCTGTCCCTGTTGAAGCGGCATAGGATCCGAGTTCTTCACTGTGTTGGAGAATGGAGACTTGTTGGCTTGTTGCGCGCCCTGCTTGGAGAGTTCAAGAAGAGCTAGCACATGAAAGGACGGCAAATTGATATTTGAGTCACGGTATTCCCGGTACTTCTCAGGCAGGCCCACCTGTCAGGTTTACTGCAGCGCAGGATGCTGGACCTTTGTGCAGAAGACCCTTATTCTGTCACCACATGCACATCTGGTCGTTGTAAAGAAAAAAGTTAAAAGAATTAATTCATTGTTTGATAAACGGCCAGTTGTTCAAGTTTCAAAAAAAAAGTTCTAGCTTGCATTGGTGTACGAAGAAGAACCATATGAAGCTTTTCCATGCCGGTCCTTTGTGGACTCAGCAGTCAGCAGTGAGCCAGTGATGATTTAATTTGCAGCATAATTAACCTAAAGAAGACTAGCTATCTAAATAAGCGCATGCCTCGAATTCGCTCGTCACTCGGAAGTACTACTATACAAGATCGATAGTGAACACAAAGCGGAGCAGTACTCCGGTAGTTAGTTACCAAAACTTCATAGGATCAATTTAGTACCGACAACGATTCACTGCAGTATTCAACATTTCTTGAGTATTTTTGTCTCGAATGGCCGAGGATTATTGTTCTTCATATATTTTTGTAAGGCTGTGGCCAAGTTTTTTGTTATTGAACTAGCTTAGTACAATCCCCAGGGGGAAAACAGATCGGAACCAAGAAACACCCAAAACAATATTTACCGATAACCCATCAACCGATAGGTAAATAACTATCGAAAAATAGCTTAATCAGACATAAAATCCTTGGCTATTTGAGAAAAATTCCAAATTAAAGAATACCAATAACCATCGGCCGTTCAAGAAAAGAACTTGAAAATTTTTGTTGATCGATTTAGTAGTGATTGGAGCCATTCAATTTAATGTTTGATAAACGGCCAGTTGTTTGGTTGCCATGTGCTTCTTGATAATAAACGTAACGGCCAAGTCGTATTATTTTCCCCTATATATTGTCATGTATAAATTTCTGCTCTTGATACCATTCGAGTTTATTTGTAATTTGAATTCTAAAGGAGTCAGGCTACTGCTTGAATGGCTACTGGTGGCCATTGCAAATTGCATGTATAGTGCTACGATAGCATTGCCCACGCCATCTCATATCCTGTTTAAGCTGACTCGAGGCCAGCGAACTGGAACATCTTAGCTGGTCTTATGGCCCCTGCGAGCTGAGATCAAGACTCCATTAATTTCTATTAAATGTATGGCCGGTCTTGATAGGTGTCTAAACAGAGTTTAAGACAGACGTTGTGCACGTTTTGATCACTTTCCGGCGGATGACTATTGAAGGGAGATCCTGTACTGTGGGTTGTTTTTGGCGTACCACATGGGGCATGTTACACGATGTATACGTTGAATTGATTGTCATATGTCACTACCACGAACTGGAAGTACCTAGGTGACCAGCAATTTTCTTGGCGGCTGAAATGAAACAACCAAAGGAAATGTCCAGAAATTAGATCGACCAATGCAGTTTGTCTTTTATTTGCATTGTTCATAGATGCATTTCCTTGGGCGCGCTAACTGTAGTTTGCGTGCCTCATGAATGGCCTGTACAGTTAGCGCGCCTCATGCATGGCCTGTAGTCTGTAGAAGAAAAGCCAGTAGTAAAATGTTACGAAAGCTTTTTTTGTCTAGCTACTGGGCAGTACTAGCTCTTAGATTGATGATACGCAACAGGGTTCAAATCCCATGAACATTAGAGGGAGGTTTTCATCAACTGTATAGTTGTCGTCCTGCATAACGGTCCTATATATGCGTACAATTGTTTTTGATTCAGAAAGGGGTACGTGTGGGCAAGTGGATAGCAACTTCATGGTTACATTATTGCTAGGCCCTAGTGATCTAGGAAACATTAAACACCAGTCATTATTTGGTCATTGTATAATCTGCAAGATATAGAAAATTTTAATTACATTTTACACATGCACGAGATCACAATTACCAAGCATAAATATGCAGGGTTTATTTGTTGTATTTTAATTTTTTATATACCATAGGAGTTATTTTGATATACCCAGAAAGTATGAAATTTTGTAGTACAGCTAAATTAAAGTTCATCGCACTACTTGATTCTCTTATTATTCCTTCTGTGACTGATGAATGGTTTCATGTGAAATTTCAGCAAGAGTTCATGCTCTCCAAACATGTCCATAGTTCTTCACATGCAGGGCCCTCTATGAAATTACTGTAGCAGTTCTTCACATGCAGGGCCCTCCAAATATTTCCTTAATTAATATTTTAAACGAAATCATGTTTTGAAGATCTGCTTGACCAAGCTAATAAGGTCAAGCTGAGCGTGCGTGGTAGTGACCAATTGACTAATTGAGAGGCATTTATGTGGGGAAGCAAAGAGCTAAGCTTACGGGTAATTAATATATTGATCTATACAGACCGTTTGTCGCGCACTAAACCAAAGGTATAGATATTCTTCTCTATATATGCTAGATCATCTGTCCCGGGATATGTATCGTATCGTATACTACTATAGTCGTACACGCTATGATACTTAGGCCGTACGAACCTGCTGGTATAATAAAAACCCAATCCCCTGTCTTAGCAACGCTCATAATTGAATTGTCGTCATACGTAGCGATAGAAAGTCAAGAAGCATGCACAGGACCACTACTGCTGGCACTAAGTCCTGGTGCACGGTTTATTTTGCTAGTAAAAGCTGAACCGATTACACATAACAACGCTACATCAGACGCGACCAGACTATGGCAGAGAAGAAGATTCAAACAAACAGCAAGATCCAAGAAATCCATGGTATCAGTCTATCAGATGTAGGGGGTCGTCGCTACTAGAAAACAACCCATGAGAACCGGTTGAAAACGCACATAGGTACCGGTTTTGCAACCGGTACCCGCCAACCGAGACCATTGGCCTCGGTCTAAGACACCGGGTTTTTCACCCGGTGCCTTAAGCATCCATTGGTACCGGTTGGAAAGGCCAACCAGTACCACCAACAGCTACCTCTCCCGTTGAATCTCTCCCGTTCCTGTATCCTCTCCGGTTCTAATCTCTCCGATCTTCTTCCGTTCTAGCTAGTGCCAACAATCATTCGAAGAATCAACCACAAAATATTAAATCAATTGATACAAATTCTATAAATCTCACAAATCATTCAAAGAATCAATTACAAAATTAATACACTCAATACAATCCCACATAGTACCAAATCAGCATACTAGTAGTAGAGAAATGATACAAATTGTCGCCGATTACGGGGGCAAGGCACATATACATCTCAATCCAAGCTCTGAAGAATTTCAATTTTCAAGTCATGCATACCAGTCGTAGCATGCATGCAGTTCATAGCAGTACTGAAAATCCAAATGATCCATATGCATGTACTGAGGATGATGGGCATCTCCTTGTGCGGCTTGGTGTAAGAGTAGGCGGAGCCGCGCTTGGGGTGGACGACGATGGCGTGGTCGAAGTCGCTGTGCGCGTGCCACCAAACCGTGCCCTCCTCCTCGAAGAACCCGGGTGGTGACTCAGGTAGCTCATACATGATGGGGAGGACCACTCCAGGAACAACAAAAAAGACAACCATCACAAGAAATGATATCAAGCAATGACTCAGGATTTTTTTTTGAAGGCACGGAACGAGGATTTCCTTCTCTACTTGTTGGATCGCAAACATAAGATCCAGTACCCCCCCCCCCCCGAATCAAGAGACGCTCAACACCACCACCGAAGGGGAGGGCGGCGGAGAGGGAAGGGGAAACTTACCCCGACGTTGTTCATCTCCTAGAGCTTGTGGACTCCGTAATCCACCGCCTGCAACCAAACCAGACAAGTCAAATCAATCATCTATAGACGGCGAGAGAGAACCGAAGAGGAAGCACGAGGTTGAGGGGAGGGAGGCCGATCTGGGAGATGTGGATCGGGGAGGGCATCAGGGGGGAGGGCCAATATGCGAGGCGTGGATCGGGGAGGGTGGGGGAGGGCGTACCCTCTCGCCCGCAAAGGCGCCGGCGACGACGAAGGTGACGTAGACGGCGTTGCGGCGCATTACCACGCGGTAGAGCACGTCGAAGAGGCCCATCGCGGCGGCGGCGGTGGCGGCGTGCGGGAGAGGAAGAGGAGGATCCGAGCAATAGGCAGAGGAATGGGATGGGGCGGCGCTTGACGTGCCCCAGTGCGTAGCAGGCCGAGCGAGCGTTGGCGAGCCCGGACGGCACGGCTCCCGCGTGCCTGCGCCCCACGGCCAGCTCCCGCCGGTTGCCCGCCGCGGCGGCCGGTTGCCCGTGCTCCTACGCAGTGGAGGTAGCGAGAGAGATGAGAGGTAGAGGATAAGAGGAGTCGGCAGCAACGACTTAAAAATATCTGGAGCAGAGATCGGCCATTGGTACCAGTTGATAGTTTTCACCGGTGCCAAAAATCAATATCCCCAGCGAGAGATCGGCCATTGGTACCGGTTGATAGTTTTCACCGGTGCCAAAAATCAGCATGCAGATTGGTCCCGGGCTGTGAAACGACCCGGTGCCAATTCTTGATCATTGCTACCGGACTGTGCCATCACCCGGTACCAAAGGTTCTCCCTAGCCACCTTGATCCATTGGTCCGAGCTAAAAGTACTAGTGGCCGTTGCAACCGGTACTGATGCATGTATTAGTACCGGGTGATATGGCAACTGGTACTTTTGTGCTGGACCGAAGGCCCGTTTTCTAGTAGTTTAAGGTTCAGAGAATTTAAGGTTTAACTTAAACTTGATGATCCTACAACTTTTGCACAGTACTGCACCACCATCTATCAGAACAGAATAATGTTGATGATGTCAAGAATGAACAACCTTTGGTTACTGATAAGCTGATTAGGAAACAAAAAAGAACTCCAAAATATACCAGTTCATATAAGTATGTGGCACGACTACCACCGCTATCAACCTATATATAGTAGAAGTAACCTGCGGGAACTTGCAAATTCATTCAACAAAAAAAGCCTGTGATGTACGACCAATCGACGTATGCATGTACGCGTACCCAAGGAAAACTTTTGCAGCTAAAAGCTTGCCCATGGCGCTGCTGCTGCAGCAGCCAGCTGATGATCGTCAAGAAAGCAATCGAGAAGACCGGCGTGCGAGCACGCACTCTTAGACGGGACAAACCGGGCGCCTTTGCGCAGACACGCACGATGGATGCATGCTGTATGGAGTAGGTGTACTGCTAGCTGCTTCTACTCCTCTAGCTAGTATCATTTGAGCCTTTTGCATGGGGAGATCTCAAGTTTTTTTCACGTCTTTTTCAGCAGGGAACACATGACTTTAAAGGCCGGAATCATGGCCGGCCGGGCTCCCTTTGCAAGTACGTACGGAGTACAGGCCCATTTGCTACAGCTCGCCCGCCTGCTGCTGCAGCTCCGGTCCACGCCCACACCACCAGAGCGAGGAGAGAGGGGCGGCGTGGTCCAATGCTCCAATGCAAGCGAGGAAGAGGTGTGTCAGCTGCCTGCCGCGGCAGCAGCGAGCAGGGTGCATGGCATGGCACTGCTCACATTCATGCCGTCACGGAGACCCATGCATATGCGCCGCTCTGCCTCCGAATTGAAGCAGCTGCCTAGCTAGCTTTTCGCCAAAATCGATCAGCGGCGATAGTAGTAGGACTCGTGGTCGTACCAGTACCTGGCCACACGCCACACACAACACTGAGACGTACGCGTACAACTGCGACGACGTACATAGACGGTACACATGCGGCGTATACGTACAAAACTTAATTTATACAAGTGCCAAGAATACGACTAAACGAGTACTGGCGACCTGGGGGCGCTACGTACGTACGCGTATACGTACGTGATCGATCCGCAGATGATATGTTGCACGGTGTTGGTCGCATCTGCAGTAATAATGGCAGTGCGATGCATGAGCATGTGACTGCAGGGGTCGATGCCTGCCGCCGCTTGGCATCTTTCAGACCTGCAGAGGCTTCTAATTCCACACCAGACACATGCATCATGATGTCTAATCTTTTCCCTCGCCCCGCACTGTTGGGGCTGTGCGTGCACAGCATGGCAGCTACAGGGAGGTCGAACTCTATCTATATTCAGGACGTACCGGCTTCTAATTCCACAGTGTTCGGCTGGTGCACCAGCCTCCAGCCCTACAGTATTTCTCTCTCACATTGTTCCAGCACTAGTCTCCAGCCACCAGTCAGATAATAGTATTTTTTTCTCACACCACTCCAGCTCCAGCTTGCCGAACACGGTGGACGACTGCAAGAGCTCAAGCCGCTCTGCAGGACTGGTAGAGGGGCGGGCACAACACGTAGTGGCCGGAGATGGAGACGCGAAGGAGGACGTACGTAAATGGGTGTCGCGCGACGGCGATTGGCTAGAAAAGGGGGGTCGCGGAAGCAAAATGTGATGGCGGCCAATTCAAGAGAAGGCCGGTCGGCAGCCTTTTGCTATCATAGACGATAGAACATGCAAACAAAAGGTGCCTGCCTTCTCGAGATCTTTCTCAGAGGACAGCCAGGCGCTTCCTATCCCCTCCTTATCAAGCTGCGTGCTAATGGTTTGGGTGAAAACCGGTTGCAACAGTTTGGATTTTGCATTGGTGCTATTTTAATTTGGTGGAAAATAGTTTTTCTAGCAATCAATCCGGTTTGATTTGATTTACAAGAGAAACGGTTTGGTTTGGTTTGAGATACTAATAGCGCCAAATAGTTGTTGTGCACGTCCTCCTGCTTGCTTGACCAGTCATGCTCATCGTCTTAGCAATTAAAAGTATCACCACCAGCACATCCCTACGCTACTTTTGATGGGGTAGCGCGGTTTGATTTTTCACATGCTATGGGGTACGGTGGTTTGGAGTGATTTAAGTTAATAAAAGTAGTTTGGCGTAGATTTGTCTGGATCTCAGACCATTGACAATTGACAGCTTGACTCCCCGACCGCCAATCGATCCCCTCGTCGCCTCCGATCGATCGATCACTTCTCGCATACCATGCCAATGCATGGTCCCTACACTTTCCGATCCGCTAGCTTGCTTGGAACAACACAGATCTGCGCCAGATTAAACATGGTGTAAGCATCAGATCGCATACGTCATGCGAGTGATAGCCATCATGTAAGGCCCGGGCAATCACTGCCGGTGCCGGGTGTACAATCGCAGCTGTATATCTAGCGACAAACGATTTATTCAATGGCGGACTGGGGTTAGCTGGGTGCTCGGCATCTGCATGTGGCAGAGCGTACTGCCACAACATAACTGGAACAATGCAAGCCACTTGTACATCATCCTCATCAAAACTTATATATATATTCTTATTTCAGAGAGAACGTACAAGGTCGACGCATGCATAGCATCATGTGATCGTTGAATTAGCTCGGCGACACGCACGCTGTCCTGCATGTTAATGCCTGCATGGATGCACGGCGACATCACTCCTCGCTGCACCGAGCGCGCATGCATGCATGTGCCAGTATATATACGAGAGGAAGTAAATGAACCTAGCAACCGGCACAGAAAGCAAAATGTAGTGTTGGCTAATGATCCAACCCAACCAACGTACACACCAGCCCGCAGTGTGCATGCGGCTCGCCGCGAGCTCCAACACTGTAGATCGTTCGGTTGGTCGGTCGCGCATCTAACCTCGCTCGTACGGCGCACGTTGGTACCGTGCGCGACCGACCGCTGGCTATAGATGAGCAAACGGGCCGCCCGGCCCGGCCCGGCTCGGGCCCGGCTCGATCGTGCCGGGCTATGTTTGGCCCGTCGTGCCACCGTGCCGGGCTTCCCTGGGCTTCGTGCTTGGCCGACGGCCCAGGCCCGGCCCATGGGCCTATTTTCGTGCCGGGCCGGCCCAAATGGCCCGACCAAAATAGCGTGCCGGGCCGGCCCAAATAGCCCATAAACATATGACGATATTATTTTCACAAATGTTTAAAGAATCGTATAAGCTAAATATTATTTCTCAAATATTATTAAGTTCATAAATATTAAAAAAACACATAAGTTACACCTATAAGTTAACTTATTGACAAATGACAAGTTATAAGTTCATATATAAATATATAATTATAGTTATATATAAGCTAACGGGCCTCTACCGTGCCTTCCACTAATTGCGGGCCGTGCCGTGCCACCTGACGGGCCTGCCTAGCGGCCCAAGCCCGGCCCGGGACCCGTGCCGTGCCTAGCCCGGGCCCGGTGTCTTCGGGCCCGTGCCGTGCTTGGGCCGTGCCGTGTCGCCCGTGCTTGGGCCGGGCTACCGGGCATCGGGCCTTCTGCTCATCTATACCGCTGGCCTGCCGGAATTGAATTGGTTTTACCCGGCTATTACCGCACCGCCCGGCGGCCGAGCGCCGCTCCCACACTGGCATGCATGCGACGCGGCCGGCTTCTATGAGCGGCGGTGGCGGCATGCATGCAAACCCTGAGCCGACGCACTGGCCGGATCGATCGGAGATCGGGATCAGATCAGCGCACGCAGCGTTGAGGTCTGCGTGGGCTGCAGAAAGGAGTACAAGCAAGGCATGCTTGGCCGCTGGCCGCTGCACTGGCACTCTGGGTCTCTGGCAGGCAGGGCGGAAGGCAAGCTAGCACGGCGAGCCGGTGCCCCGCTCCGCGCATGGCGTCTGATCTACATGCGGGCGGGGGAGTGGCCGGGAGGGACGGAGGCCCGCCTACCGCGTCGCGGTGCTCGCCACAGACACGCACATGACATGCTGCCCGCCTGTCTGATCTGCGAGAGCGTTCCCTTCTTCTTACTCTCCTAGCTAGCTGCGCGCCCACGCCATGGCTCCTGCGCCCATCCGAGCCCAAACCAGCTGGTCAGGCCGGCCGGCAAGCCTGATTGGGCGCAGAGGAGCCTTGCTCCCGAGCCGAGCCATCTTGTTGCTTCGAGGGCTCGGGACCTTTGTCAGCCCATAATTCGAACCCGTACGTGGTCCAACCTCGTCACCATCAACATCCCTTATTCCCCCCACATAGGCCGTGTTTGGATCCAAAGGCTAGAGCTATTTAAACTAGAACTAATTAGCTCAAGCAAATAGCCCTCCAATAAAATAGCCCTTGACATGTTTGGATCCTAGAGCTATTTAGCCTTTAAAGTATCTTTTCCCAATCATTGGAGTCATATTACCTCTCTTGCTATGGTGGGCTCCACCTAAAATAGCCCAAATAATCACCCCTTGGGTGGGATGTTTTTTGAGGTAGGCTATTTGCAAATAGCCAAGAACTAGCCCTCATGTTTGGGAATTTTGGGCTATTTTAAGCTATTTTAGGCAAAAAATAGCTCTAGCCCTTGGATCCAAACACGCCCATAATTTGCCTAGCTTCATCCCGGCGCAACCGAAATTATCAGATCAATGATTATCCGTATGTACTAAGTATTAGGAGTATCACACAGAACAGTGACCGAGAGAGGCAGGATTGCTTGATTTAACTAAAGACCCGAGGCTAATTATTAGCTGATGGTTTTGTGTTGTTTTATGTATCTTTTTTCCACTTTCTTGAGCGAAAAGGCAATCTTGTGAGGGGTGGAGTGAGACTCAAATATATGTATGCTTTGAGTTATTGGCAAAAAGAATCGGCGGCGGAGATTTAGTAGCATGACATGTGCTGCTTATTGGTATTTGTACTTCCAACATCTTGGGGATATGTTTTATAATTTTGTATGTTTCTTGTTAATTATGTGCCGTAACAATGTAATAATGTGTTAGGCTATTTGCATATTTCAGCATGAAATCATTTGGCTTGTTTTTTATTTTACCTCCTATGATCTTAAATACACTATTATATATGTTCATGACTAAACATTGGCATCATATGAAAGTTTTTTAAAAAATATATATATAAATCCCATGATACCAAATTTTTATGCTATTATCTAAAAATTAGATTAAGTGCTATAGAGCTTGAATCTTGAGTCGCATATGCACCACTTGCAAAAAGAAAATGAATAAATAATTCGTACGGAGCAAACAACTTTTCATTTCTAACACGTATGACCCTTTGCACCCTGGTTTCACAGTCACGGAATCGCCGTTGTGTATAGGGTTCTAGTAGTATTTTAATCATTTCCTCTTAAAACCGTGCTGCTCATATCTCACGGCATCGCTCCTCAAGCTTTCAAAAAAAAACTCGGCCTCCCAGAACTCTGTCGTCCTACGCACATTTCAGATCTCATCCTGCTTGCGTAGTCGTCACCACAACGGAACGCCTGCAACTAGAGCTGGGACTTGGCCGTGCCAGCCCAGCCGGCCCTCTCATGCCTCGTGCCGTGTCGGGACTAGATTTTTAGACATGATTGGCACATCGACAAGTCTATTATCAAGCCCAAGAACGGCTCATGGCACGCCAGCACGTCTTCGTACCGTGCCCGCCCAAACACGATCCTCCGAATACTTGCAATTAGATTTATATGTATCGATACAGAAATATTACTATGCAATTAGAAAGCACATAAACTATCGATGGTATGAAAATTACATGATTTTCTTGAATGAATAATATTTTCTTTTATGATTGCTGTTAATTAGAAAGGAAAATTAACTATGATAACAGAACAAGGGGCTACATACTGGCCGATCGGCTATTTTCGTGTCGTGCCGGCACGGCCCAAAATATTTCTTGCCGTGCCGTGCTTTAGATCGTGCCGCGGCCCGCCAAAAATAGCACTGCCCAAGTCGCAGCTCTACCTGCAACGACCAACGTCTGTGCCAATGGATCGGATTGACCTGTACCCCAGATTTTACCCCCTGCGAGATTAATTATGGGCGCATGTGATGAGAGATGGAAAGCCTCCAAGAAGAACCCAACAAGGGGATTTATATATAGCGAGTACATTAAGGCACGCTCAGACACAGTAGTGCAATTCCTGCGCGCGGGGTCTTTGTCTTTTCCAGGGACAAAGGGAGATTCATATGGTCCGGGCTTTGCGTAGCATTACAACAGGGATAGAGAGAGAGAGAGAGAGAGAGAGAGAGAGAGAGAGAGAGAGAGAGAGAGAGAGAGAGAGAGAGAGAGAGCATAAAGCAATCCGCGATGGAATCGATTGATCTGGCGCCGGCCGGGGCGCTCTCCGATCTCCCTAGCTCCCGCCCGCCGGCCGGGCCGCTCGTATTATTGCATCATTTGCATGATGAGACGCGTGGGGTGGCCGGAGGAGTGGAGGCAGCGAGGCGGAGCGGGAGAGCGCCCCTGCCGGCCGAACAAATTCCTCCGGCCCGCATGCCTGCCTGCCGGTGCCGGGTGCCGGGGGCTCGGCCCCATGCGCGCTCCCGTTCCCGGGCCTCGTCTCCGATCCGCCGCTGCACGCGGCCGGCGGCACTGCTCGATCGACCAGCCGGGCTGACACCGAGATCTGACCAAACCGTTGAGCTCCCCCGGCCCCCTCGTCACGTCGCTTTCCAGGCCGGCCGGCCGGCCGCGCGCGAGGCCCTTCCCGTGCTGCCTTGCTTATCGCTCCCAGTCTCTCTCTCCCCCCATCCCTGTCGCGGCGGCCACCTCGACGTGCGCATGTGCTCCCGTGGGCGGGCGGGCGCGCGGCGTGCTCGCGGAGGGTATCCCCGTCCGTGACAGCGACGCCCTACTCTTCGTTCTCGCCAGATGCACGGCCCTGACCCCGGCCGGTCCCCGCGCGCGCGCGCCGGGAGAAAGTGGGGTCGCATTCTGGGGAGTAGGATGTATAGTACGTAGCTGGAGTATGTGGAGACCTCTTGGCGACGTATAAATAGGCATGGGAGCGTACGCTTGCTTGCTTTTGCCTGGCCCTTTTTCGGCATCCATAGATCCAGCCATGGATGGTGTATAGGCCTTTAGCCAGACGCAGTTTCGATTCTCCGTAGCGCAGTGTGCAAACTGTATTATTGCAACACGTACGAATGAAGGCAGAGCAGGAAGCAAAGAATTCTGAAGATTGTGCGTCAGTCTGATGGTGCTCATTCTGATCTCAAGGATATATATATATATATATATATATATATATATATATATATATATATATATATATATATATATATATATATATATATATATGATTTTCCGACAAAGTTTGTGGTTGATGATGATCTCTACAGTACATCGGATGACCTAGTTGACGACTAGCTACATACTGTATATACATGTGTGGTGGAAGAACCAGCATGCATGGAATGCAGCAGCTCCAAACTGTAGCAAATCCGGGTCCACCAACCACGGGCTCGCTCTACTGCCGCCTGCCGCCACTTGCTGTGCCAGAGACGGACTGCTCTACTTACAGTTCCCACGGGTTCTGTTCCTGTCGGGCAGGAGTAGTTTGAGGAGCCTCTGGTGGGGGAGCTAACGAAAATGAGTTTGGCATATCCGCGCGGCAATTACATTACGTGTCCACACATTGCTGTTTGGCATGTGACCGGAGATCTGCAGAACCGAAGAAGGTAGCCCCCTGGACGGTGGGCACTCGATCCACAACTGAAACGATTTGTCCCCCTTGAAAATCAGGTTCGTGTCCGGTTGTCAAATATGCTTATGGGGCAGAATTAAGCGTGGCTGATAGTGTCTAGCCATGAAAAAAAAAACTCGAGTAACGAGGAAAAGTAGGAGACAGATCATAGCCCAAGCAAACAGTACTGCAGTAGCATTCTTGCCAGAATATAAGCAGGAGATGCAGTGTTGAGCAGACACGGCCCAGAAACAAAAACACAACTACGTACCAATTGAGCCTAACATTACCATGGGCCCTCACGACTAAATTCTTCCTTTGCGAGCAGCACAAGTTCTTCCTTTGCCCCAGCTCAATCGGCAAACTTCCGCCCAGCGTGCGTTTCTGTGCGTTTCGATCCAACCCGGCCCGCCAAAACTACAAATCATTGAGGACGGACACAGACATGCCACGTGGCCCGTGGGCTGGCGGGCGAGTCACGTGACGTCAAAAGGTTTCAGGCTTATCGGATAGAGTGCCATACATGTCCTTTTTCAATCCTGGCTGTGTTTAGTTTCTCCGAAATTTTCAAACTTTCCGTCACATCGAAATAACATCGAAATATTAAATATAGTAAATGACACATGCATGGAACACTAAATATGGATAAACAAAACAACTTATTGTATAGTTTGGATGTACGTTACGAGATGGATCTTTTGAGCCTAGTTAGCGTATGGTAGAATAATATTTACCACATATAAACGAAAATACTACAGTACTTTTCAGTTTTTTTTCACAAACTTTTCGCATATAAACACAACTCCTATGGACCATCCCCTGGAATCGTGTCAGTGCAGCAGTGGGCACACCCTCGGTGCCCCGAACATATCAAGCCAAGCCACTCCGAGCGGAGCCCCCGCTAGGACACCGTGCGCACCCGGCTCGACGACTTGCAAACCACCGGCCGCCCGCCCGTCTAGGGCTGGAAAAAAAGCTCACGGCTCGAAGCTCGGCTCGGGCTCGGTGCGGCTCGGAGCGGCTCGCGAGCTTGGAACGAGCCGAGCCGAGCCGAGCCTCTTTTCTCAGCTCGCTAAAACGCCGAGCCGAGCCGGCTCGTGAGCTGAGGCCAAACCAAACAACCAGCCCAAATTGCCAGCGGCCAGCCCACCAAAGCTACATCCTGTTATGAACTTTATGTTTTTTTCCTTGCTGTTACATTCATGAACTTAATTAGTGGGGCTAAGAGAACCTTGTTGTTAAGACTTAAAGAACATTGTTGTTTGCCTTATTATAGCCTTTGTCGTTTGTATTTTTCCTACAAAAACTGCTCTGTAATGCAATGGGCTGTTGTGGCTCGCGAGCCGATAACGAGCCGAGCCTCTTCTATGGGCTCGTGAAATTGCCGAGCCGAGCCAGGCTCGGCTCGCTGCATGACCGAGCCGAAGCGAGCCTGGCTCGGCTCGGCTCGTTTCCAGCCCTACGCCCGCCCACCGGACCCCAAAACGGTAGCGGTTTGGATCCCAGCCCTTTTAAAGGCGATCAACCAATCACCCATTCATCCCCAGTCACAGACAGCGCCAATCATCACCACACCACTCACCAAGTCACCAGCCGGGCCGGGCCGGGACCCGGGAGCGGGAGCGCGAGATGATCCTAGTGGCGATCGTGGCGGAGATGATGGAGTACACGGTGCTGGTGGCGCGGGTGCTGGAGCAGCTGCTCCACGGCGCGCCCTTCCCGCGCCGCATGCGCTTCCTCATGCTCCGGAGCCCCACCTTCGCCGCGCCGCCGCTCCCGCCGCCGCCCGCGCACGCGCTCCACGTCGACACGCGCGGCTGAAGCTGAACCGGCCCCGCCGGCCGCGTACGCCGGCATCGCGCCGTCCGCCCGCGCACGCACGCTGCTGGTCGTTCGGACCTTGGGGTTGGAAGAGCTGCTTGCCGTAGATTTGGTGGTGGCTCCGCGGCTCTTCCTCGTTGAGAAGCTGCTCAAGCAAGGGAGCACTTCGGTTCCACGGATCCTTGTAAATATTTTTTTTTTAATTTCTCCGTCCAAGTCGTAACTTATGAAGAAGAGATTCAGGGCTGTTTTTTTTTTCCCTAGTGTGTATTGGACTTCGGAATTCGGATAGATTTTGGTTGGTCGTTCGAATTCAAAGCAAGTTTTAGGATAGCTCGAAGCTCGTTCCGGATGTGACTGGGGTTTCACTCTTGTCCATGGCGTCACGCCGCACGGTCAGGCCTTATTTATATGCATAAAATTTTGGGTGTAAAATATTGTAGCACTTTCGTTTGTATTTAGTAATTAATAAAATTTTAGGTGTAAAATACTATAGCACTTTCATTTATATTTAATAATTATTGTTCCGCTATGTGTTAAGGCCCTATTTGTTTCAAGGGACTTATGCAAAAATCCCAGGAACTTATGGGTCTAAAAAAACAAACAGATGAGACTTATTTTAGGCTAAAAGTCCTTTAGAGTTTAAAATAAAAAAGACTCTCAAGAGGAGTTTATTGGGACTTTTTTGCTAGGATTCCAACCTAGCCCCTGTGGTCCCCCCCCCTCCACCCTCACCCCTCCCTCCCCCGGTGGTTTGCATGCATGCATGGAGATGGTGCCCTGCGATCCCCACTCACCCTCATTTACTGTAGATTAGGTGCACTTTTGTACTTTGTGAGCTTCATTTAATGATTTTTAGTCCCTCTAGTCTCTCAAATCAAACAGGATGAGACTTATAATTTTAGCCCAAGGACTAAAATAAGTCCAGAGACTTATAGTAACCAAACAGGGTCTAACTAGACTTAAAAAATTTGTGTCGCAAATTATAGACAACTTGAGTCTCGTCTCCAAGCCCAGCGACACGTGTGCGGTGTGTGTGTGTGCGCATGTCACGGATCAGCTCCGTTGCTTGTGTCGTCGAGGCGTCGACCGACCCTGCCCAAAAGATTCTCGTGAAGCCCCTACATGGCGAATGCGGGTTTTCAAACGAAGCAAGCAAACGAAAGGCAAACTTGCACGAAGCAAGCAAACGAAAGGCAAACTTGAAAACAAAAGGAGGGGGGATCGTGGCTAAGAGTACTCGCTCCATCTCTAAAAAAAATGCAAATCCCGCGTCTTGACAAGAAGTCAAATAATTTTAAGTTTAACCAAATTTATAGAAATAACTATTGATATTTATATCTTCAAAAGATATAGTATAAAAATATATTACATGATTAACCTAACAATACTTATTTTATATTAAAAATATTAATACTATTTTGTACAAATTCAATCAAATTTGAATTTGTTGACTTCTCAAGGGGTGAAACGGAGTGAGAGTTGCATTTTTTTAGTTGACATTCCTTTACGGACACTTGGTCCTTCGAGAAGTTCCCAGCTACCTACTCCGACTGGAAGTTTTTTTTTTTTTTTGAACAACTCTCCGACTGGAAGTTTTGGACCTGCTCTTCGATCAACTAGACACCGCAAGGTTGGCCGGTCACCACTCACCACCACCAAGGAAAGCGAGCAGTATGAATCAGGCTACGTATCAGGCTAGCGTAGCGGCCTGAGTACGCCAAATCTAGCGCTACGCGCGAGTCACGCGTACTGTTCCACAGGCCTCCTTTGGGCTCCACTCAGCCCATATAGGCCCAGCCCACTGCCAAGACATAGCTCTAATCTCCCCAAGGAATTCTAGCTTCTGCTGATCACCTTGAGGACCACACACAACTGTTACCCACCACTCAGAGTTGTCCATTGAAGCTTTCAGTTTTGCTGCATGGACAATATGGGAGGGAGTGTCAGCAGCATCACATCCACAGCCTTAGACATTTATGTTTCAAACCTCGACTATTTCATATGGTGGTCCAAATGGAACCTGCTATACAAAGGTTCAGGCTCTACTCATGGGATATGGCATTTCTGACCCTAACCATTAAGTATTAATTACACACAACCGAAGATTACGCAGCACGTTTGGCTGCTCATCGAAAGTTAACTAATAAAATGCACAAGACATTTTCCAAACCCAAATACTAAGGAAGTAAATCCTTATTGAATCAAGCCCATAGCATTTGTTCTACATTGAACTAAATTTTGAAGAAACATTAACTGAATAGGCATTTCAGCAACATATATGCTATAGACACCATCAAAGGACATAAAGCTGCAGTAGCGAGTTTTTCATATTAACTCCCAGGGTCATGCTCCAAGGAAGCCCCAATATCAAAAGTTCCACCATTGGATACACAATTCAAATGTAATCCTGCAAGGACACTTACCAGCTTAAAGGCCAGCAATTTCTTTTCAGCTTCCAGCATCTTATTCTACCAGCAGAAGTATCTACAGATTTTGTTCTCATGAATGTACGTGTAATCCCAATTTAATTGGAAGATTATCTGTAACATACAAAGCATCACAAAAGGTTATTAAGTATGCCTTAAGAACACCACATTGAGGATTTCATGCCTTATCAAAGACAAATGAAGGCCAGCACAAAATGATCTTGAAACAAAACACAGGGATTGAACAACCATCAATCGCAATCAGACCCAACAACAGGATTTGCGGAACATTAAATGCATATGCATATAATACTTTGTCGAACAATAGTTTGTAATATCTACTACGCAAGCAAATACCATGAAAAGTGCAGGTTTGAGTGTTTCCCTGTAGGCTGATAAAAAAAGGTCTGCCTAGTGGCTAATGGCTATGCACATGGTTGTAGGCAGAAAATATACTCTGAACTGTTGGCAAAACGAACAGGAATAATTTCGAATGTTTGACCACTTATTAGAAATATTAAATGTGGATAACTAATAAAACTCATTCCATAACCCCGAGTGTAATTGTGAGATGAATCTTTTAAGTCTAATTGGACTATGATTAGATAATATTGTGCTACAGTAAACAACCTCTAATGACAGATTAATTAGGCTTAATAGATTTGTCTCGCGATTTCCCGTCCATCTGTGTAATTAATTTTATAATTAGATCATGTTTAGTCCTTCTACTTTCGGTTGAAAATTGCTACAGTGAATTTCATCTAAATTTTTTCAGCATCTAAACACAACCTAATTTGTTTTATTTGCTATGCGTATAGAAACTGATCAGCCTGACTAGCAATTCGACAAAAATAAGAGGCACGACTTGCATATGCCAGTACTGGGGCCTATGGAATTGTGGTTCAAATATTCGCCCTGCATATATCGATCTGCACCATATTAAATTATTTCAACTTAGGCATTCAGCGGGTTTATTCTCTGATGCTGTGGAGTGCGCAAAACTATATGTTGAACTATTCAAATAGCAAGAAGCTAGCAGCGCGCATTATGAATAGCAAGGCACCAATGTGGTTGAGCCCGTATCCATAATAGACGAAAGCACGATACCCTCCATGCGCCACGCTGAACCATACACATGTGTGATAGTCTTGATGTGTAGGCGAAGCGTTAATTTCCATTAATATTAAGAAAAAATTAACCTTTATTAGTATAATAATTAATTATTTATCTATTATCAAATGTAATAGTGTTAAAGGAGACACAACGTGGTCTAAACTAACTAGAGGAGTTCATGTTGAATTCAATGAAGATGCAATATTCTAAATTACCCAAAGTCCGTATTACCAAAACAGAGCCCGTAGCAAATACAAAGTTCGCATAAGAATCCATATTTCCATTAGTGTCTTGACTTATACCGTGTTTTAAAATATTACATATTCCATAATCTATACATAACTTGTGTGGGGAAAAGATAAAGAAGGAGCAAAGTAGATCGGATAAAAAACTAGAAAAAGATAGAAGAGAAAAGAAAGATAGAAAAAATGACAAAAGTGAGGGGGAAAAGAAAAGATAAATTTTTGGCTTATTCTATTATTATATTACTACTATGTTACTTCATATAAAATTATTTTATTATAAAATCATATTATAAATTGTAGGAGAATAATAAAATTTATTTGTACGGAATCATAAGCTAGGAGCACTTTGCATATTTAACATCTTCCATGTATTCATGAAAAAATAGAAGTAGTTTTACCAAACGTTTTACAAGTTCCATCTCCATTAGAGAAGTTGCTCCATCAACGGAGCTACAACCGGAGTCGTTTCGGCCATAGCCGAAGTCCTGCCAAACTAGCCCTAAGTTGATAGTCTACAACAAAATAATTCAATCTAGTTGGTGTTGTTTCTCCTCTTCGCTTAGAAAAAAATAGCAAGAGACACAATCTAAACTCAGCAAGTGAGTCGAACTAAATAGGGAACTACTCCGTTAGGTGCATCGGATGTGAAATACACTAATTGATTTCAAATGTGTGGAGGAAAAAAACGGAAGATGGAGAAATCAATCGAAATAGCTCAAGGAAATGGAAGTCAAAAGAAAAGAGTTAGAAACAACAGTGATGACATGTCTGGAACTATACATCGCCGAGCTGACAAAAGTATGAAGTTGACCAATTATGCAATCAGTCAGATGGGCTAAAAATAAATAAAAAAATCTACATAAATGGGGAAAATACCAATAGGTTCCACTGAATAAAAATTAATATATAGATATATAGTAATATAACATGTATATAAGTTTTGTATGGACAAGTGAAAATGAATAAAAAAATATTATGTTTTGACCGAAGCCAGCAAAGAGGCCCAACCTTTTTCTAAATATTTTATCCATGATTATTTTTAATTTGCTTCCACAATAAGCTAGACCTAAGTCTACTAGAAGCTACTTAGGTATTCTAACAACTAGGTTTGAGATCTTTTTTGCTAAAGAATAATAAAATATTGCAAGGTACAAATCGAGGTCAAACATCTATTCAACATGACCCAATATTAAATATGATTCTCAAATTGATATTTTGCATATTAAAGTATTAAAATATGCAAACATGGTATAGAAATAAATGATTGATATAAACTTCTATACATAGAAAGGTACATGTAATATTAAACGATGGCGAAAGATAGGTAAATAAAATAGCAAATACATCTTTTCTATTAAGGTAAAAATACAAAAATAATTCAATAAAAAACTAGCTACCTGTGGCTATAAATTAGGAATTAGAAGAATATAAGGAAATTAGGAAATAACCAAATAGTTCATGTTGGATACAATTATTAAATATATAAAGTCATAATTATAAAAATAATAAAATTAGAATTATTAGCATTATCACTTGATATAAAAGAGTTACTATTAGCAAAATCGCTAAATTTAAAATTAAATATATATGAAAATTAGCAGTTCACCAAAGGGTCCTTATCGAATATAACTAATAAATATATAAGTGCAAGAATTAAAATATATAAAACAATTAGTAGTTAGTTTGTATAATGATTAAGAATCACTAAATAAACAGTTTATGTCAAATGCAAATAATAAATTCTAAATTTGAATTATAAACGGGACTACAAGTTCTCAAACATTTCATGTTCAATTAATTAATAAATAGCTAAATTTAGAATTTCAATGAATAAACTTAGTAGTTAATTTGTATATGAATTTTAAACAAAGTGTTAAAAGAAGCCATCACATTCGCCAAGATGATTTAAAAATTAAGATATTAACTAAAAAAGAAAAAATTGATGAGTTAGCCATGAAAAACCTTAGCCGAATAGTAGCATATTCTACATAATTGGAAGATATAAAAGTTGCTAAGAAGTGATTTTGATATGGAGAATGATGAGCGGATGAGAGTCTCTAAACATGAAAAACACATAGATAACTAGCCTAACAAAATTAGAAGCATAGCGATGACTGCATGGTGGTGCATCTATATCATAGCCACGATATAATATTAGCCCTATCACCAAGTTGATGATTGCTCAAACATGGATTGCATTGTCTCTATTACCAAAGCCTGACGATCATCACTAGCGACACCAAGAAAAACTAAGATAGTGATGTTTTGCTACGTAATATTGTCATTTGATGATGACCGAGAGCTAAAAATATTTATAAGAGAAGAAGGCACAATAGATGATATAACCATTATGGAGCGATGATGCGAGATGTAGAACAAAGTAACTTGAAAATTGATGTTTGAGATGCACGCCCGTTGATAGCAAGCCAAATGTAGTGTTCAAAAGTAATAGCGTGCACCATCAGTGATGCATCTTCGGTTACCATAGTATAGCGGGCAAAGGTTTTTGGAATCATTATGGAGATAACTATACCTAAGATAATATGAGAGCATGCATTACGACGCTATATCAACGGGTGATTGGAGGATAATGAAAAGAAAGTATATTTTACTTTTATTGGTATCTAGATTAAACCACTTACCAAAATCTTCTTCTACAAATTTTGGAGTAATTTATTTATCATGCACCATAACTAGAACATTCAAGAAAAATCATACATCACAAGTATTTTTTAAAAGTAATATTGATGTCAAAATAAAATATATAAATATTTAGTTACTCCAGTAAGTACCCAAAAGATGTATTTCTATATAAAGCATTCATTTTTCTAAATTATAATCCAAAAACACACCACAAAATATAATAAAAAAATAAAGATGTACCTGTGTGTCTGGACCATGATCATTATGATCATTAGAACAAGACAATCACAAGGATACAACTAAACAAAACTATTTACATTCAACTTTTCTAATGTAAAAAAATCTAAAAATTGAGAGGAAAAACTAGATACCCGCGCAAATTGCGCGGGGCACCTTGCTAGTTATCTTAATACAATAGTGTTAAAAAAAGCCACCACGTTCGCCAAGATGAGTTCAAAATTCTCACGTTAATCTAGAAAATAGAAAGATTTGCACCGTTGGATTTTATGAAGATCTGACGGTCTAGAAGCCACGGTCTATTATCTTAATACAATAGTGTTAAAAAAACCACCACATTCGCCGAGAGGAGCTCAAAATTCCCACGTTAATCTAAAAAAGAGAAGGATTTGCACTGTTGGATTTTATGAAGATCTGATGGTCTAGACTAGCTCAAAAGTCCATATCAAATACGACTAATAAATATATATTTTTGATATAAAACAATAAAAGAATTAAGACCGGATCAAAGAGTCCTTGTCGAATACTATTATTTAAATAGCTAAATTTGGAAATAGAAAATAAGAAAAAATAAGACTTGGTTCATACGGCCTAAACTCGCAAGATTTGCATATGCCAGTTTCTGAAATATGTAAAAACTGAAGCATGCAGGTCCTAATCAGTACAACCCTGCACTCTGAAGCAAGCATTATATTAGAAGTCATTCTGGGCCGTAGAACAAATCAAGGTCCGGAGCTATCTAACTTCGGTACACCGATAGAAATCTCCACATAGTTTAAGGCAAGAGCAAGGCTTTGGATTTCGCCAAGACACTAAATCCAAAAAAAAAGATTACACATATACATAGTGAATATGAACTTTAAAATATTAGATTTTGAATGGATGGAAATAAACATTCAGTTTTTTAGATCACACAGTACAACTCAGACATTCACAACGCACGCACACTCACCCTGATGAACACACATATGCAAACCCTAAAAAGAGAAGGATTTGAACCGTTGGATTTTATGAAGATTTAACGGTTCAAACTAATTCAAGATTTCATATCAAATACGATTAATAAATAGCTAATTTCGGATTAAAAAATTTTAAAAAATAGGACATGACAAAGAGTCCATGCCGAATACGATTAATAAATAGCTAAATTCGGAATTAAAAAATAAGAAAAATAGGACTTAACCAAAGAGTCCACGTTGAATATAATTACTAAATATCTATTATATTATATTATTAAGAGAGTGTTAAAAAAGCCACCATATTCGCCGAGAGGGTCTAGAAATTCCCATGTTAATCTAAAAAAGAGAAGGATTTGAACCGTTGGATTTTATGAAGATCTAACGGTTCAAACTAATTTAAGATTCCATATCAAATATGATTAATAAATAGCTAATTTCGGATTAAAAAATTGAGAAAATTAGGACATGACAAAGAGTCCATGCCGAATACGATTAGTAAATAGCTAAATTCGAAATTAAAATATAAGGAAATTAGGACTTAACCAAAGAGTCCACGTTGAATAAAATTACTAAATAGGTAAATTTGAAATTATAAAATTAAGAAAATTAGCATTAGAACTCGACAAAAAAATTAATATTAGCCAAATAGCTAAATTAATAATTAAAATTATAAAAAAATGTATCGAATATGACTAATAAATATATAAATGCAATAACTAGAATAAAAAAATTATAGTTTTTTTTGTGAAACACAGTAGAGACACAGACACTCGCAAACGCACGCACACTCACCCCTATGAATACACGCACGCAACCCTACCTCTATGAGCACCTTCAAAAGACTAAGCCGGCAGATCCTCAAGTTTGACGAAGTCACCACTGGTGCCTCGCTATCAACGGGCACGTCGCCTATCACTGAAAGAATAGTGCCGGTTAAATCCTGGAATAAATCCAGAAAAATGCGCGCACCAGTGCCGAGTCGAGGACTCGAACCCTGGTGGGTAGGTTCCACCACAAGGAACCTTACCAGCTGACCTACGCTCAGTTCGCATAAAAAAATTATAGTTGATGTGTATAGTGATTAAGAAGCATATTAAGAAGGAAAATAGCTAAATAAATAGTATATGTCAAATGCAGTAATAAAAACCCAAATTTGAGTTTCATGTCAAATAAAGTTAATAAATACTCCAATTTAATGAAGGTCTAAATAGTATTTGTGTATAGGATTTATACCATTGGATTTAATGAATATCTAACGGTCTAAATTGGCTAGAAGAGTTCATGTCCAATTTAATGAAGATGCAATATTCTAAACTATCCAAAAGTAGCTGCATCTAATTAAAGTTAAATACAGAGTCCGCATGACATAAAACTCACGTTTCCATCTATAGCTCGCATTAACCCTCCTCAAAGATGAAAAAAAGGCAGTAGCATAAGCATGACAGCGCGACCATAATTGTATTGTATGTGTACTATAGAAAGAGATAATTGCTTTCAAAAATCTTCATAACGCCCTCACTACGGCGCGACCATAGTCTTTGCCCGAGATTCCAAATCACAACTTTTTGAGTCTCAAGAACGTCTTGCAGTACATGCAGCTGCATGAAGCGCATTGGATTCAACTCAAAACCATTGCCAAACTCAATCAGTCCATTTCTTCTGGAGCAACCAAATGTCAAGATAGGGATGAAAAAGATAGTGACGACGCACAGAGTTTCAGATATTGCAATCTATTGCAAGACCATCAGCATCTTATGATTGTCACTGTGGGCCAATGAATACGCAGGCCAATCAATATGAAAGAAACATCCGCTGAAGAACTAATGCTTTCTCTAAACAAGGATTATCATCATAAATGTTGCATTCCTTAACAACTTCAGTTATACAAACTAATCTGATGGTGGTCAACGGAGATTCACAATTATGTGGGCATACAAATAGTTCCATACAAGTAATAATCACTGGGATAAAGAGTAAAGCACCGAAACCTACAAATAAATGTCACTATTTATTAGCTCAATCTAAATAGATGCATGGGAAATCAGGGACTTAATCGTGTGAGGAATCAAATAGCATAAATAATTCTTAACATTATTATCCCCATATAATCTTTTATAAGTACATGAAAAAACACTAGGCACAGAACACAAATGTGATCTATACCTCTAAAGAAGTATAGAGAAAGGGAATAGAAAAGGATAAAGAAGCGGCAAGGTTGAACGGATAAGGAAGGTAGAAAAAGGGGAATAGAAAAGGAAGGCAGGAAAAATGAGAAAATGAGGGGGAAAGAAAGGACAAAAGTGAAATTATTTGTTTAGTCTATAATTAATATCATCAGTCACTACTATGTTATTTCATCTGAAGTTATGTTATTACGAAATCACATTATAGATTATGGAAAAATATAAAATTATAGCCAGGGCACGTTGGGCATTTGACATCTTCCATATATTCATGAAAAAAATAGAAGACGCGTTCTACTCAATGGTTTTCAAAACGGCTCTATATCCATAAGAGAAGCCGCTCCATCAGAGAAGCCACAACCAGAGTTATTTTAGCCACAACTAGAGGCCTAGAGCCCTGCTAATCTATCCCAAATCTGATTGCCTATAGTACAAAACAAATGATTCAAACAACTGCTATCGCCGCTCCTTTTCGCTCAGAAAAACAAAAGCCCTGAGGCACAATCTAAACTCAGCAACTAAGTCGACTAAACAGGGAACTTCTCCATTAGATACATCAGACGCGGAACACACTAATCGATTTAAAATATATGGAGGAACAAAATGGAAGACAGAGAAATCAACAAAAATAGATAAAAAAATAGAAAATAAAAAAAAGAGTTAGAAACAACAGTAAAGATATATTTGGAACTGTCCGTCACCGAGATGACAAAACTCTAAAGTAGGCCAATTTATGCAGTCATATGGGTTAAAAACAAATAAAAATTGTGCAGTAACCAAAGTGAGAAAAATAATAATAGGTTCGGTTCAATAAAAAATTTAAAACATATATGCATTAATATAGCACACACATATATATAAGTTTTGCATAACATTTATTTACCAAAGCCAGCAGGAGGCCCCAACTTATTTTTAGCATAACTTTTTTGTCTAATCCATGATCATTTTTATTTCACTCCCACCATGAATCAAATCTAGATCTATTAGATGCTACTTAGGTGCTCCAACAACTACACTAGATATATTTTCGCTAAATAATAATCGAAATATTGCAAGATACAAGTCGAACTTCAACATCTAAGTTACGGATTGTTGGGAAACATCACTAACATATACATATAAATATATTTCATAATTACTTATAAAGAACTTTGTATAAATACAAACATGTACAATATGCATCCATATTCAAGGTGACCCAATACTAAATTCAATCCCCAAATTTAGATTTTGCAGGTTAAACTACTAAAATATGCAGCTATAATATAGAACAAATTAACATAAAAATTGATGATTGAATTGAACTCTTATGTAGGGAAAGCTGCAGGTAGTATTCAGCAAGATGAGACGAGAGATAAATAAATTACCAAATACATATCTTCTGTCAATGTAAAAAAATTAAAGAATTAAATAAAAAACTATGTTACCCGCGCTATTAGCGCGGGCCACCTTGCTAGTTATTATAACTTTGGTGATAACGTAACCAATCAAAGCAAATGGGGTCGTCGACGAGCCTCTCTTTTAACAATGCAAACATGCGCGTGCTGTCCCTGTTGAAGCGGCATAGGATCCGAGTTCTTCACTGTGTTGGAGAATGGAGACTTGTTGGCTTGTTGCGCGCCCTGCTTGGAGAGTTCAAGAAGAGCTAGCACATGAAAGGACGGCAAATTGATATTTGAGTCACGGTATTCCCGGTACTTCTCAGGCAGGCCCACCTGTCAGGTTTACTGCAGCGCAGGATGCTGGACCTTTGTGCAGAAGACCCTTATTCTGTCACCACATGCACATCTGGTCGTTGTAAAGGAAAAAGTTAAAAGAATTAATTCATTGTTTGATAAACGGCCAGTTGTTCAAGTTTCAAAAAAAAAAGTTCTAGCTTGCATTGGTGTACGAAGAAGAACCATATGAAGCTTTTCCATGCCGGTCCTTTGTGGACTCAGCAGTCAGCAGTGAGCCAGTGATGATTTAATTTGCAGCATAATTAACCTAAAGAAGACTAGCTATCTAAATAAGCGCATGCCTCGAATTCGCTCGTCACTCGGAAGTACTACTATACAAGATCGATAGTGAACACAAAGCGGAGCAGTACTCCGGTAGTTAGTTACCAAAACTTCATAGGATCAATTTAGTACCGACAATGATTCACTGCAGTATTCAACATTTCTTGAGTATTTTTGTCTCGAATGGCCGAGGATTATTGTTCTTCATATATTTTTGTAAGGCTGTGGCCAAGTTTTTTGTTATTGAACTAGCTTAGTACAATCCCCAGGGGGAAAACAGATCGGAACCAAGAAACACCCAAAACAATATTTACCGATAACCCATCAACCGATAGGTAAATAACTATCAAAAAATAGCTTAATCAGACGTAAAATCCTTGGCTATTTGAGAAAAATCCAAATTAAAGAATACCAATAACCATCGGCCGTTCAAGAAAAGAACTTGAAAATTTTTGTTGATCGATTTAGTAGTGATTGGAGCCATTCAATTTAATGTTTGATAAACGGCCAGTTGATTGGTTGCCATGTGCTTCTTGATAATAAACGTAACGGCCAAGTCGTATTATTTTCCCCTATATATTGTCATGTATAAATTTCTGCTCTTGATACCATTCGAGTTTATTTGTAATTTGAATTCTAAAGGAGTCAGGCTACTGCTTGAATGGCTACTGGTGGCCATTGCAAATTGCATGTATAGTGCTACGATAGCATTGCCCACGCCATCTCATATCCTGTTTAAGCTGACTCGAGGCCAGCGAACTGGAACATCTTAGCTGGTCTTATGGTCCCTGCGAGCTGAGATCAACACTCCATTAATTTTTATTAAATGTATGGCCGGTCTTGATAGGTGTCTAAACAGAGTTTAAGACAGACGTTGTGCACGTTTTTCACTTTCCGGCGGATGACTATTGAAGGAAGTCCTGTACTGTGGGTTGTTTTTGGCGTACCACATGGGGGCATGTTACACGATGTATACGTTGAATTGATTGTCATATGTCACTACCACGAACTGGAAGTACCTAGGTGACCAGCAATTTTCTTGGCGGCTGAAATGAAACAACCAAAGGAAATGTCCAGAAATTAGATCGACCAATGCAGTTTGTCTTTTATTTGCATTGTTCATAGATGCATTTCCTTGGGCGCGCTAACTGTAGTTTGCGTGCCTCATGAATGGCCTGTACAGTTAGCGCGCCTCATGCATGGCCTGTAGTCTGTAGAAGAAAAGCCAGTAGTAAAATGTTACGAAAGCTTTTTTTGTCTAGCTACTGGGCAGTACTAGCTCTTAGATTGATGATACGCAACAGGGTTCAAATCCCATGAACATTAGAGGGAGGTTTTCATCAACTGTATAGTTGTCGTCCTGCATAACGGTCCTATATATGCGTACAATTGTTTTTGATTCAGAAAGGGGTACGTGTGGGCAAGTGGATAGCAACTTCATGGTTACATTATTGCTAGGCCCTAGTGATCTAGGAAACATTAAACACCAGTCATTATTTGGTCATTGTATAATCTGCAAGATATAGAAAATTTTAATTACATTTTACACATGCACGAGATCACAATTACCAAGCATAAATATGCAGGGTTTATTTGTTGTATTTTAATTTTTTATATACCATAGGAGTTATTTTGATATACCCAGAAAGTATGAAATTTTGTAGTACAGCTAAATTAAAGTTCATCGCACTACTTGATTCTCTTATTATTCCTTCTGTGACTGATGAATGGTTTCATGTGAAATTTCAGCAAGAGTTCATGCTCTCCAAACATGTCCATAGTTCTTCACATGCAGGGCCCTCTATGAAATTACTGTAGCAGTTCTTCACATGCAGGGCCCTCCAAATATTTCCTTAATTAATATTTTAAACGAAATCATGTTTTGAAGATCTGCTTGACCAAGCTAATAAGGTCAAGCTGAGCGTGCGTGGTAGTGACCAATTGACTAATTGAGAGGCATTTATGTGGGGAAGCAAAGAGCTAAGCTTACGGGTAATTAATATATTGATCTATACAGACCGTTTGTCGCGCACTAAACCAAAGGTATAGATATTCTTCTCTATATATGCTAGATCATCTGTCCCGGGATATGTATCGTATCGTATACTACTATAGTCGTACACGCTATGATACTTAGGCCGTACGAACCTGCTGGTATAATAAAAACCCAATCCCCTGTCTTAGCAACGCTCATAATTGAATTGTCGTCATACGTAGCGATAGAAAGTCAAGAAGCATGCACAGGACCACTACTGCTGGCACTAAGTCCTGGTGCACGGTTTATTTTGCTAGTAAAAGCTGAACCGATTACACATAACAACGCTACATCAGACGCGACCAGACTATGGCAGAGAAGAAGATTCAAACAAACAGCAAGATCCAAGAAATCCATGGTATCAGTCTATCAGATGTAGGGGGTCGTCGCTACTAGAAAACAACCCATGAGAACCGGTTGAAAACGCACATAGGTACCGGTTTTGCAACCGGTACCCGCCAACCGAGACCATTGGCCTCGGTCTAAGACACCGGGTTTTTCACCCGGTGCCTTAAGCATCCATTGGTACCGGTTGGAAAGGCCAACCAGTACCACCAACAGCTACCTCTCCCGTTGAATCTCTCCCGTTCCTGTATCCTCTCCGGTTCTAATCTCTCCGATCTTCTTCCGTTCTAGCTAGTGCCAACAATCATTCGAAGAATCAACCACAAAATATTAAATCAATTGATACAAATTCTATAAATCTCACAAATCATTCAAAGAATCAATTACAAAATTAATACACTCAATACAATCCCACATAGTACCAAATCAGCATACTAGTAGTAGAGAAATGATACAAATTGTCGCCGATTACGGGGGCAAGGCACATATACATCTCAATCCAAGCTCTGAAGAATTTCAATTTTCAAGTCATGCATACCAGTCGTAGCATGCATGCAGTTCATAGCAGTACTGAAAATCCAAATGATCCATATGCATGTACTGAGGATGATGGGCATCTCCTTGTGCGGCTTGGTGTAAGAGTAGGCGGAGCCGCGCTTGGGGTGGACGACGATGGCGTGGTCGAAGTCGCTGTGCGCGTGCCACCAAACCGTGCCCTCCTCCTCGAAGAACCCGGGTGGTGACTCAGGTAGCTCATACATGATGGGGAGGACCACTCCAGGAACAACAAAAAAGACAACCATCACAAGAAATGATATCAAGCAATGACTCAGGATTTTTTTTTGAAGGCACGGAACGAGGATTTCCTTCTCTACTTGTTGGATCGCAAACATAAGATCCAGTACCCCCCCCCCCCCGAATCAAGAGACGCTCAACACCACCACCGAAGGGGAGGGCGGCGGAGAGGGAAGGGGAAACTTACCCCGACGTTGTTCATCTCCTAGAGCTTGTGGACTCCGTAATCCACCGCCTGCAACCAAACCAGACAAGTCAAATCAATCATCTATAGACGGCGAGAGAGAACCGAAGAGGAAGCACGAGGTTGAGGGGAGGGAGGCCGATCTGGGAGATGTGGATCGGGGAGGGCATCAGGGGGGAGGGCCAATATGCGAGGCGTGGATCGGGGAGGGTGGGGGAGGGCGTACCCTCTCGCCCGCAAAGGCGCCGGCGACGACGAAGGTGACGTAGACGGCGTTGCGGCGCATTACCACGCGGTAGAGCACGTCGAAGAGGCCCATCGCGGCGGCGGCGGTGGCGGCGTGCGGGAGAGGAAGAGGAGGATCCGAGCAATAGGCAGAGGAATGGGATGGGGCGGCGCTTGACGTGCCCCAGTGCGTAGCAGGCCGAGCGAGCGTTGGCGAGCCCGGACGGCACGGCTCCCGCGTGCCTGCGCCCCACGGCCAGCTCCCGCCGGTTGCCCGCCGCGGCGGCCGGTTGCCCGTGCTCCTACGCAGTGGAGGTAGCGAGAGAGATGAGAGGTAGAGGATAAGAGGAGTCGGCAGCAACGACTTAAAAATATCTGGAGCAGAGATCGGCCATTGGTACCAGTTGATAGTTTTCACCGGTGCCAAAAATCAATATCCCCAGCGAGAGATCGGCCATTGGTACCGGTTGATAGTTTTCACCGGTGCCAAAAATCAGCATGCAGATTGGTCCCGGGCTGTGAAACGACCCGGTGCCAATTCTTGATCATTGCTACCGGACTGTGCCATCACCCGGTACCAAAGGTTCTCCCTAGCCACCTTGATCCATTGGTCCGAGCTAAAAGTACTAGTGGCCGTTGCAACCGGTACTGATGCATGTATTAGTACCGGGTGATATGGCAACTGGTACTTTTGTGCTGGACCGAAGGCCCGTTTTCTAGTAGTTTAAGGTTCAGAGAATTTAAGGTTTAACTTAAACTTGATGATCCTACAACTTTTGCACAGTACTGCACCACCATCTATCAGAACAGAATAATGTTGATGATGTCAAGAATGAACAACCTTTGGTTACTGATAAGCTGATTAGGAAACAAAAAAGAACTCCAAAATATACCAGTTCATATAAGTATGTGGCACGACTACCACCGCTATCAACCTATATATAGTAGAAGTAACCTGCGGGAACTTGCAAATTCATTCAACAAAAAAAGCCTGTGATGTACGACCAATCGACGTATGCATGTACGCGTACCCAAGGAAAACTTTTGCAGCTAAAAGCTTGCCCATGGCGCTGCTGCTGCAGCAGCCAGCTGATGATCGTCAAGAAAGCAATCGAGAAGACCGGCGTGCGAGCACGCACTCTTAGACGGGACAAACCGGGCGCCTTTGCGCAGACACGCACGATGGATGCATGCTGTATGGAGTAGGTGTACTGCTAGCTGCTTCTACTCCTCTAGCTAGTATCATTTGAGCCTTTTGCATGGGGAGATCTCAAGTTTTTTTCACGTCTTTTTCAGCAGGGAACACATGACTTTAAAGGCCGGAATCATGGCCGGCCGGGCTCCCTTTGCAAGTACGTACGGAGTACAGGCCCATTTGCTACAGCTCGCCCGCCTGCTGCTGCAGCTCCGGTCCACGCCCACACCACCAGAGCGAGGAGAGAGGGGCGGCGTGGTCCAATGCTCCAATGCAAGCGAGGAAGAGGTGTGTCAGCTGCCTGCCGCGGCAGCAGCGAGCAGGGTGCATGGCATGGCACTGCTCACATTCATGCCGTCACGGAGACCCATGCATATGCGCCGCTCTGCCTCCGAATTGAAGCAGCTGCCTAGCTAGCTTTTCGCCAAAATCGATCAGCGGCGATAGTAGTAGGACTCGTGGTCGTACCAGTACCTGGCCACACGCCACACACAACACTGAGACGTACGCGTACAACTGCGACGACGTACATAGACGGTACACATGCGGCGTATACGTACAAAACTTAATTTATACAAGTGCCAAGAATACGACTAAACGAGTACTGGCGACCTGGGGGCGCTACGTACGTACGCGTATACGTACGTGATCGATCCGCAGATGATATGTTGCACGGTGTTGGTCGCATCTGCAGTAATAATGGCAGTGCGATGCATGAGCATGTGACTGCAGGGGTCGATGCCTGCCGCCGCTTGGCATCTTTCAGACCTGCAGAGGCTTCTAATTCCACACCAGACACATGCATCATGATGTCTAATCTTTTCCCTCGCCCCGCACTGTTGGGGCTGTGCGTGCACAGCATGGCAGCTACAGGGAGGTCGAACTCTATCTATATTCAGGACGTACCGGCTTCTAATTCCACAGTGTTCGGCTGGTGCACCAGCCTCCAGCCCTACAGTATTTCTCTCTCACATTGTTCCAGCACTAGTCTCCAGCCACCAGTCAGATAATAGTATTTTTTTCTCACACCACTCCAGCTCCAGCTTGCCGAACACGGTGGACGACTGCAAGAGCTCAAGCCGCTCTGCAGGACTGGTAGAGGGGCGGGCACAACACGTAGTGGCCGGAGATGGAGACGCGAAGGAGGACGTACGTAAATGGGTGTCGCGCGACGGCGATTGGCTAGAAAAGGGGGGTCGCGGAAGCAAAATGTGATGGCGGCCAATTCAAGAGAAGGCCGGTCGGCAGCCTTTTGCTATCATAGACGATAGAACATGCAAACAAAAGGTGCCTGCCTTCTCGAGATCTTTCTCAGAGGACAGCCAGGCGCTTCCTATCCCCTCCTTATCAAGCTGCGTGCTAATGGTTTGGGTGAAAACCGGTTGCAACAGTTTGGATTTTGCATTGGTGCTATTTTAATTTGGTGGAAAATAGTTTTTCTAGCAATCAATCCGGTTTGATTTGATTTACAAGAGAAACGGTTTGGTTTGGTTTGAGATACTAATAGCGCCAAATAGTTGTTGTGCACGTCCTCCTGCTTGCTTGACCAGTCATGCTCATCGTCTTAGCAATTAAAAGTATCACCACCAGCACATCCCTACGCTACTTTTGATGGGGTAGCGCGGTTTGATTTTTCACATGCTATGGGGTACGGTGGTTTGGAGTGATTTAAGTTAATAAAAGTAGTTTGGCGTAGATTTGTCTGGATCTCAGACCATTGACAATTGACAGCTTGACTCCCCGACCGCCAATCGATCCCCTCGTCGCCTCCGATCGATCGATCACTTCTCGCATACCATGCCAATGCATGGTCCCTACACTTTCCGATCCGCTAGCTTGCTTGGAACAACACAGATCTGCGCCAGATTAAACATGGTGTAAGCATCAGATCGCATACGTCATGCGAGTGATAGCCATCATGTAAGGCCCGGGCAATCACTGCCGGTGCCGGGTGTACAATCGCAGCTGTATATCTAGCGACAAACGATTTATTCAATGGCGGACTGGGGTTAGCTGGGTGCTCGGCATCTGCATGTGGCAGAGCGTACTGCCACAACATAACTGGAACAATGCAAGCCACTTGTACATCATCCTCATCAAAACTTATATATATATTCTTATTTCAGAGAGAACGTACAAGGTCGACGCATGCATAGCATCATGTGATCGTTGAATTAGCTCGGCGACACGCACGCTGTCCTGCATGTTAATGCCTGCATGGATGCACGGCGACATCACTCCTCGCTGCACCGAGCGCGCATGCATGCATGTGCCAGTATATATACGAGAGGAAGTAAATGAACCTAGCAACCGGCACAGAAAGCAAAATGTAGTGTTGGCTAATGATCCAACCCAACCAACGTACACACCAGCCCGCAGTGTGCATGCGGCTCGCCGCGAGCTCCAACACTGTAGATCGTTCGGTTGGTCGGTCGCGCATCTAACCTCGCTCGTACGGCGCACGTTGGTACCGTGCGCGACCGACCGCTGGCTATAGATGAGCAAACGGGCCGCCCGGCCCGGCCCGGCTCGGGCCCGGCTCGATCGTGCCGGGCTATGTTTGGCCCGTCGTGCCACCGTGCCGGGCTTCCCTGGGCTTCGTGCTTGGCCGACGGCCCAGGCCCGGCCCATGGGCCTATTTTCGTGCCGGGCCGGCCCAAATGGCCCGACCAAAATAGCGTGCCGGGCCGGCCCAAATAGCCCATAAACATATGACGATATTATTTTCACAAATGTTTAAAGAATCGTATAAGCTAAATATTATTTCTCAAATATTATTAAGTTCATAAATATTAAAAAAACACATAAGTTACACCTATAAGTTAACTTATTGACAAATGACAAGTTATAAGTTCATATATAAATATATAATTATAGTTATATATAAGCTAACGGGCCTCTACCGTGCCTTCCACTAATTGCGGGCCGTGCCGTGCCACCTGACGGGCCTGCCTAGCGGCCCAAGCCCGGCCCGGGACCCGTGCCGTGCCTAGCCCGGGCCCGGTGTCTTCGGGCCCGTGCCGTGCTTGGGCCGTGCCGTGTCGCCCGTGCTTGGGCCGGGCTACCGGGCATCGGGCCTTCTGCTCATCTATACCGCTGGCCTGCCGGAATTGAATTGGTTTTACCCGGCTATTACCGCACCGCCCGGCGGCCGAGCGCCGCTCCCACACTGGCATGCATGCGACGCGGCCGGCTTCTATGAGCGGCGGTGGCGGCATGCATGCAAACCCTGAGCCGACGCACTGGCCGGATCGATCGGAGATCGGGATCAGATCAGCGCACGCAGCGTTGAGGTCTGCGTGGGCTGCAGAAAGGAGTACAAGCAAGGCATGCTTGGCCGCTGGCCGCTGCACTGGCACTCTGGGTCTCTGGCAGGCAGGGCGGAAGGCAAGCTAGCACGGCGAGCCGGTGCCCCGCTCCGCGCATGGCGTCTGATCTACATGCGGGCGGGGGAGTGGCCGGGAGGGACGGAGGCCCGCCTACCGCGTCGCGGTGCTCGCCACAGACACGCACATGACATGCTGCCCGCCTGTCTGATCTGCGAGAGCGTTCCCTTCTTCTTACTCTCCTAGCTAGCTGCGCGCCCACGCCATGGCTCCTGCGCCCATCCGAGCCCAAACCAGCTGGTCAGGCCGGCCGGCAAGCCTGATTGGGCGCAGAGGAGCCTTGCTCCCGAGCCGAGCCATCTTGTTGCTTCGAGGGCTCGGGACCTTTGTCAGCCCATAATTCGAACCCGTACGTGGTCCAACCTCGTCACCATCAACATCCCTTATTCCCCCCACATAGGCCGTGTTTGGATCCAAAGGCTAGAGCTATTTAAACTAGAACTAATTAGCTCAAGCAAATAGCCCTCCAATAAAATAGCCCTTGACATGTTTGGATCCTAGAGCTATTTAGCCTTTAAAGTATCTTTTCCCAATCATTGGAGTCATATTACCTCTCTTGCTATGGTGGGCTCCACCTAAAATAGCCCAAATAATCACCCCTTGGGTGGGATGTTTTTTGAGGTAGGCTATTTGCAAATAGCCAAGAACTAGCCCTCATGTTTGGGAATTTTGGGCTATTTTAAGCTATTTTAGGCAAAAAATAGCTCTAGCCCTTGGATCCAAACACGCCCATAATTTGCCTAGCTTCATCCCGGCGCAACCGAAATTATCAGATCAATGATTATCCGTATGTACTAAGTATTAGGAGTATCACACAGAACAGTGACCGAGAGAGGCAGGATTGCTTGATTTAACTAAAGACCCGAGGCTAATTATTAGCTGATGGTTTTGTGTTGTTTTATGTATCTTTTTTCCACTTTCTTGAGCGAAAAGGCAATCTTGTGAGGGGTGGAGTGAGACTCAAATATATGTATGCTTTGAGTTATTGGCAAAAAGAATCGGCGGCGGAGATTTAGTAGCATGACATGTGCTGCTTATTGGTATTTGTACTTCCAACATCTTGGGGATATGTTTTATAATTTTGTATGTTTCTTGTTAATTATGTGCCGTAACAATGTAATAATGTGTTAGGCTATTTGCATATTTCAGCATGAAATCATTTGGCTTGTTTTTTATTTTACCTCCTATGATCTTAAATACACTATTATATATGTTCATGACTAAACATTGGCATCATATGAAAGTTTTTTAAAAAATATATATATAAATCCCATGATACCAAATTTTTATGCTATTATCTAAAAATTAGATTAAGTGCTATAGAGCTTGAATCTTGAGTCGCATATGCACCACTTGCAAAAAGAAAATGAATAAATAATTCGTACGGAGCAAACAACTTTTCATTTCTAACACGTATGACCCTTTGCACCCTGGTTTCACAGTCACGGAATCGCCGTTGTGTATAGGGTTCTAGTAGTATTTTAATCATTTCCTCTTAAAACCGTGCTGCTCATATCTCACGGCATCGCTCCTCAAGCTTTCAAAAAAAAACTCGGCCTCCCAGAACTCTGTCGTCCTACGCACATTTCAGATCTCATCCTGCTTGCGTAGTCGTCACCACAACGGAACGCCTGCAACTAGAGCTGGGACTTGGCCGTGCCAGCCCAGCCGGCCCTCTCATGCCTCGTGCCGTGTCGGGACTAGATTTTTAGACATGATTGGCACATCGACAAGTCTATTATCAAGCCCAAGAACGGCTCATGGCACGCCAGCACGTCTTCGTACCGTGCCCGCCCAAACACGATCCTCCGAATACTTGCAATTAGATTTATATGTATCGATACAGAAATATTACTATGCAATTAGAAAGCACATAAACTATCGATGGTATGAAAATTACATGATTTTCTTGAATGAATAATATTTTCTTTTATGATTGCTGTTAATTAGAAAGAAAAATTAACTATGATAACAGAACAAGGGGCTACATACTGGCCGATCGGCTATTTTCGTGTCGTGCCGGCACGGCCCAAAATATTTCTTGCCGTGCCGTGCTTTAGATCGTGCCGCGGCCCGCCAAAAATAGCACTGCCCAAGTCGCAGCTCTACCTGCAACGACCAACGTCTGTGCCAATGGATCGGATTGACCTGTACCCCAGATTTTACCCCCTGCGAGATTAATTATGGGCGCATGTGATGAGAGATGGAAAGCCTCCAAGAAGAACCCAACAAGGGGATTTATATATAGCGAGTACATTAAGGCACGCTCAGACACAGTAGTGCAATTCCTGCGCGCGGGGTCTTTGTCTTTTCCAGGGACAAAGGGAGATTCATATGGTCCGGGCTTTGCGTAGCATTACAACAGGGATAGAGAGAGAGAGAGAGAGAGAGAGAGAGAGAGAGAGAGAGAGAGAGAGAGAGAGAGAGAGAGAGAGCATAAAGCAATCCGCGATGGAATCGATTGATCTGGCGCCGGCCGGGGCGCTCTCCGATCTCCCTAGCTCCCGCCCGCCGGCCGGGCCGCTCGTATTATTGCATCATTTGCATGATGAGACGCGTGGGGTGGCCGGAGGAGTGGAGGCAGCGAGGCGGAGCGGGAGAGCGCCCCTGCCGGCCGAACAAATTCCTCCGGCCCGCATGCCTGCCTGCCGGTGCCGGGTGCCGGGGGCTCGGCCCCATGCGCGCTCCCGTTCCCGGGCCTCGTCTCCGATCCGCCGCTGCACGCGGCCGGCGGCACTGCTCGATCGACCAGCCGGGCTGACACCGAGATCTGACCAAACCGTTGAGCTCCCCCGGCCCCCTCGTCACGTCGCTTTCCAGGCCGGCCGGCCGGCCGCGCGCGAGGCCCTTCCCGTGCTGCCTTGCTTATCGCTCCCAGTCTCTCTCTCCCCCCATCCCTGTCGCGGCGGCCACCTCGACGTGCGCATGTGCTCCCGTGGGCGGGCGGGCGCGCGGCGTGCTCGCGGAGGGTATCCCCGTCCGTGACAGCGACGCCCTACTCTTCGTTCTCGCCAGATGCACGGCCCTGACCCCGGCCGGTCCCCGCGCGCGCGCGCCGGGAGAAAGTGGGGTCGCATTCTGGGGAGTAGGATGTATAGTACGTAGCTGGAGTATGTGGAGACCTCTTGGCGACGTATAAATAGGCATGGGAGCGTACGCTTGCTTGCTTTTGCCTGGCCCTTTTTCGGCATCCATAGATCCAGCCATGGATGGTGTATAGGCCTTTAGCCAGACGCAGTTTCGATTCTCCGTAGCGCAGTGTGCAAACTGTATTATTGCAACACGTACGAATGAAGGCAGAGCAGGAAGCAAAGAATTCTGAAGATTGTGCGTCAGTCTGATGGTGCTCATTCTGATCTCAAGGATATATATATATATATATATATATATATATATATATATATATATATATATATATATATATATGATTTTCCGACAAAGTTTGTGGTTGATGATGATCTCTACAGTACATCGGATGACCTAGTTGACGACTAGCTACATACTGTATATACATGTGTGGTGGAAGAACCAGCATGCATGGAATGCAGCAGCTCCAAACTGTAGCAAATCCGGGTCCACCAACCACGGGCTCGCTCTACTGCCGCCTGCCGCCACTTGCTGTGCCAGAGACGGACTGCTCTACTTACAGTTCCCACGGGTTCTGTTCCTGTCGGGCAGGAGTAGTTTGAGGAGCCTCTGGTGGGGGAGCTAACGAAAATGAGTTTGGCATATCCGCGCGGCAATTACATTACGTGTCCACACATTGCTGTTTGGCATGTGACCGGAGATCTGCAGAACCGAAGAAGGTAGCCCCCTGGACGGTGGGCACTCGATCCACAACTGAAACGATTTGTCCCCCTTGAAAATCAGGTTCGTGTCCGGTTGTCAAATATGCTTATGGGGCAGAATTAAGCGTGGCTGATAGTGTCTAGCCATGAAAAAAAAAACTCGAGTAACGAGGAAAAGTAGGAGACAGATCATAGCCCAAGCAAACAGTACTGCAGTAGCATTCTTGCCAGAATATAAGCAGGAGATGCAGTGTTGAGCAGACACGGCCCAGAAACAAAAACACAACTACGTACCAATTGAGCCTAACATTACCATGGGCCCTCACGACTAAATTCTTCCTTTGCGAGCAGCACAAGTTCTTCCTTTGCCCCAGCTCAATCGGCAAACTTCCGCCCAGCGTGCGTTTCTGTGCGTTTCGATCCAACCCGGCCCGCCAAAACTACAAATCATTGAGGACGGACACAGACATGCCACGTGGCCCGTGGGCTGGCGGGCGAGTCACGTGACGTCAAAAGGTTTCAGGCTTATCGGATAGAGTGCCATACATGTCCTTTTTCAATCCTGGCTGTGTTTAGTTTCTCCGAAATTTTCAAACTTTCCGTCACATCGAAATAACATCGAAATATTAAATATAGTAAATGACACATGCATGGAACACTAAATATGGATAAACAAAACAACTTATTGTATAGTTTGGATGTACGTTACGAGATGGATCTTTTGAGCCTAGTTAGCGTATGGTAGAATAATATTTACCACATATAAACGAAAATACTACAGTACTTTTCAGTTTTTTTTCACAAACTTTTCGCATATAAACACAACTCCTATGGACCATCCCCTGGAATCGTGTCAGTGCAGCAGTGGGCACACCCTCGGTGCCCCGAACATATCAAGCCAAGCCACTCCGAGCGGAGCCCCCGCTAGGACACCGTGCGCACCCGGCTCGACGACTTGCAAACCACCGGCCGCCCGCCCGTCTAGGGCTGGAAAAAAAGCTCACGGCTCGAAGCTCGGCTCGGGCTCGGTGCGGCTCGGAGCGGCTCGCGAGCTTGGAACGAGCCGAGCCGAGCCGAGCCTCTTTTCTCAGCTCGCTAAAACGCCGAGCCGAGCCGGCTCGTGAGCTGAGGCCAAACCAAACAACCAGCCCAAATTGCCAGCGGCCAGCCCACCAAAGCTACATCCTGTTATGAACTTTATGTTTTTTTCCTTGCTGTTACATTCATGAACTTAATTAGTGGGGCTAAGAGAACCTTGTTGTTAAGACTTAAAGAACATTGTTGTTTGCCTTATTATAGCCTTTGTCGTTTGTATTTTTCCTACAAAAACTGCTCTGTAATGCAATGGGCTGTTGTGGCTCGCGAGCCGATAACGAGCCGAGCCTCTTCTATGGGCTCGTGAAATTGCCGAGCCGAGCCAGGCTCGGCTCGCTGCATGACCGAGCCGAAGCGAGCCTGGCTCGGCTCGGCTCGTTTCCAGCCCTACGCCCGCCCACCGGACCCCAAAACGGTAGCGGTTTGGATCCCAGCCCTTTTAAAGGCGATCAACCAATCACCCATTCATCCCCAGTCACAGACAGCGCCAATCATCACCACACCACTCACCAAGTCACCAGCCGGGCCGGGCCGGGACCCGGGAGCGGGAGCGCGAGATGATCCTAGTGGCGATCGTGGCGGAGATGATGGAGTACACGGTGCTGGTGGCGCGGGTGCTGGAGCAGCTGCTCCACGGCGCGCCCTTCCCGCGCCGCATGCGCTTCCTCATGCTCCGGAGCCCCACCTTCGCCGCGCCGCCGCTCCCGCCGCCGCCCGCGCACGCGCTCCACGTCGACACGCGCGGCTGAAGCTGAACCGGCCCCGCCGGCCGCGTACGCCGGCATCGCGCCGTCCGCCCGCGCACGCACGCTGCTGGTCGTTCGGACCTTGGGGTTGGAAGAGCTGCTTGCCGTAGATTTGGTGGTGGCTCCGCGGCTCTTCCTCGTTGAGAAGCTGCTCAAGCAAGGGAGCACTTCGGTTCCACGGATCCTTGTAAATATTTTTTTTTTAATTTCTCCGTCCAAGTCGTAACTTATGAAGAAGAGATTCAGGGCTGTTTTTTTTTTCCCTAGTGTGTATTGGACTTCGGAATTCGGATAGATTTTGGTTGGTCGTTCGAATTCAAAGCAAGTTTTAGGATAGCTCGAAGCTCGTTCCGGATGTGACTGGGGTTTCACTCTTGTCCATGGCGTCACGCCGCACGGTCAGGCCTTATTTATATGCATAAAATTTTGGGTGTAAAATATTGTAGCACTTTCGTTTGTATTTAGTAATTAATAAAATTTTAGGTGTAAAATACTATAGCACTTTCATTTATATTTAATAATTATTGTTCCGCTATGTGTTAAGGCCCTATTTGTTTCAAGGGACTTATGCAAAAATCCCAGGAACTTATGGGTCTAAAAAAACAAACAGATGAGACTTATTTTAGGCTAAAAGTCCTTTAGAGTTTAAAATAAAAAAGACTCTCAAGAGGAGTTTATTGGGACTTTTTTGCTAGGATTCCAACCTAGCCCCTGTGGTCCCCCCCCCTCCACCCTCACCCCTCCCTCCCCCGGTGGTTTGCATGCATGCATGGAGATGGTGCCCTGCGATCCCCACTCACCCTCATTTACTGTAGATTAGGTGCACTTTTGTACTTTGTGAGCTTCATTTAATGATTTTTAGTCCCTCTAGTCTCTCAAATCAAACAGGATGAGACTTATAATTTTAGCCCAAGGACTAAAATAAGTCCAGAGACTTATAGTAACCAAACAGGGTCTAACTAGACTTAAAAAATTTGTGTCGCAAATTATAGACAACTTGAGTCTCGTCTCCAAGCCCAGCGACACGTGTGCGGTGTGTGTGTGTGCGCATGTCACGGATCAGCTCCGTTGCTTGTGTCGTCGAGGCGTCGACCGACCCTGCCCAAAAGATTCTCGTGAAGCCCCTACATGGCGAATGCGGGTTTTCAAACGAAGCAAGCAAACGAAAGGCAAACTTGCACGAAGCAAGCAAACGAAAGGCAAACTTGAAAACAAAAGGAGGGGGGATCGTGGCTAAGAGTACTCGCTCCATCTCTAAAAAAAATGCAAATCCCGCGTCTTGACAAGAAGTCAAATAATTTTAAGTTTAACCAAATTTATAGAAATAACTATTGATATTTATATCTTCAAAAGATATAGTATAAAAATATATTACATGATTAACCTAACAATACTTATTTTATATTAAAAATATTAATACTATTTTGTACAAATTCAATCAAATTTGAATTTGTTGACTTCTCAAGGGGTGAAACGGAGTGAGAGTTGCATTTTTTTAGTTGACATTCCTTTACGGACACTTGGTCCTTCGAGAAGTTCCCAGCTACCTACTCCGACTGGAAGTTTTTTTTTTTTTTTGAACAACTCTCCGACTGGAAGTTTTGGACCTGCTCTTCGATCAACTAGACACCGCAAGGTTGGCCGGTCACCACTCACCACCACCAAGGAAAGCGAGCAGTATGAATCAGGCTACGTATCAGGCTAGCGTAGCGGCCTGAGTACGCCAAATCTAGCGCTACGCGCGAGTCACGCGTACTGTTCCACAGGCCTCCTTTGGGCTCCACTCAGCCCATATAGGCCCAGCCCACTGCCAAGACATAGCTCTAATCTCCCCAAGGAATTCTAGCTTCTGCTGATCACCTTGAGGACCACACACAACTGTTACCCACCACTCAGAGTTGTCCATTGAAGCTTTCAGTTTTGCTGCATGGACAATATGGGAGGGAGTGTCAGCAGCATCACATCCACAGCCTTAGACATTTATGTTTCAAACCTCGACTATTTCATATGGTGGTCCAAATGGAACCTGCTATACAAAGGTTCAGGCTCTACTCATGGGATATGGCATTTCTGACCCTAACCATTAAGTATTAATTACACACAACCGAAGATTACGCAGCACGTTTGGCTGCTCATCGAAAGTTAACTAATAAAATGCACAAGACATTTTCCAAACCCAAATACTAAGGAAGTAAATCCTTATTGAATCAAGCCCATAGCATTTGTTCTACATTGAACTAAATTTTGAAGAAACATTAACTGAATAGGCATTTCAGCAACATATATGCTATAGACACCATCAAAGGACATAAAGCTGCAGTAGCGAGTTTTTCATATTAACTCCCAGGGTCATGCTCCAAGGAAGCCCCAATATCAAAAGTTCCACCATTGGATACACAATTCAAATGTAATCCTGCAAGGACACTTACCAGCTTAAAGGCCAGCAATTTCTTTTCAGCTTCCAGCATCTTATTCTACCAGCAGAAGTATCTACAGATTTTGTTCTCATGAATGTACGTGTAATCCCAATTTAATTGGAAGATTATCTGTAACATACAAAGCATCACAAAAGGTTATTAAGTATGCCTTAAGAACACCACATTGAGGATTTCATGCCTTATCAAAGACAAATGAAGGCCAGCACAAAATGATCTTGAAACAAAACACAGGGATTGAACAACCATCAATCGCAATCAGACCCAACAACAGGATTTGCGGAACATTAAATGCATATGCATATAATACTTTGTCGAACAATAGTTTGTAATATCTACTACGCAAGCAAATACCATGAAAAGTGCAGGTTTGAGTGTTTCCCTGTAGGCTGATAAAAAAAGGTCTGCCTAGTGGCTAATGGCTATGCACATGGTTGTAGGCAGAAAATATACTCTGAACTGTTGGCAAAACGAACAGGAATAGGTGAACCAATAATCTTACATCAAACATTTTGTTCTTTCCTGGTATTATAACCTGCTAGCACAATTACAAATGTTCACTGCCTTAGTGGAAGGGGTTAAAACTATGTCAATGAATAAATGTAAAAAAATGGATCCGAAGAACAAAATACCCATAAATGTACTAAACTGACCAGAGCAAACCTGCTTACAATGCTTAACCAAAATTATACTTAAGAGATGCAAACAGCAGGCAATGAATTAACTGTAACATTCTTCTAGAACGAGCGGTGGGCTGCACGAATCTTATTTATGCCTACAAGAACCCCAGAACTTGGAAGCAAACATCGAGTTCTTATGCTGCATTCCAAGCAAAAAAGAAATGATTGCAATGTAAAATCATAATAGGATAACTTTTGGACTAAACATTTACATCCTTTAGCAAGTGTTCTAACAGTTTAAAGTAGAGCTCAGGTATCTAAACTTTCATGGTTTTGCGCTATCAGAAAATGAAGCTTATGAATGCTCACCAGTTTGTAATACATCATCAGATATGGCATAGTCAAATACATCTTCCAGTTTTCTAATATTTCACTGTAACGTGGTAAGTGCCTCCAGCTTTCATTTTCTCCGGAGGTTTTGCTTATGTGCTGATTTGAAGGACATGCCAAAGAGGATTTATTTTACTTAAATTTTTTTGAGCAAATCATGAGTTCCATGGTAACAGAAATAGAAATTGGCACAATATACTGAAACATCTACCATCTGCAGTTCATGTTCTAAGTAAAATTATGCCTGAATACCATCATCTCCTACATGTTTTATCCTCAAACAAAAACAACATATACGAGACACTGTGAACTACTGCTGACATTAGAAGCTTGTCTGGATGTATAGGATTTCTCGTGGTCATCACAGTTGTCCCTGCCCGTCGTCTCCCATCCCTTCTGTAATTTGCGGAGTGCCTTGAAGTGCACCTTCTCCAGCTGATCTAAGGCCTAGCTTACTGAGAAAGCCACCATCCAGGGTGTTTGCATCAGGAGCAGGCGATACTTCACTCTCCATCTTCTTTTTATGGGCTAGGATAGCTTCAATAGCAGCAGCACTGGCTTTAGCCGCAGCCTCATCCTCAGCAGCAGCCTCTGCCCTCCTTCTCTCCCTCTCTTCCTTGACAAGAGCCTCTGCCCTCGCCTTCTCTTCCGCGGCACGGGCTTCTGCTTCAGCTTGTTCCCTCTCCACGTCCTCATATAACTTGGTAATGTCATCTTCCCGCCCACCTCCACGTAGCGCTCCTTCCAAGAGCTCCCTCATTTCATCACTGAACACAACCTTCTCGTCCAAAAGGATAGCTTTTGCAATGTTGGCTGCATCATCCAACTGACCAGCAGCAACGTATGCCTTCAGCAATGTCTCGTAGCTTGAGATGCTTGGGCTAACTCCCTTCCCTTTCATCTGATCAAAATATTCCTGAGCCTTACCAAGCATACTGAAACCCACCAGGCCACCAACAAGTTTATGATATGCAATCGCATCAGGTTTCAGCACCAATCCATCCATTTTGTCAAAGTAAGAGATGCCATCATCAATGCGATCAACACTGAAGCATGATTCCATGAGTAGTACATGTGTCTCCTCATTCGCGCCAACACCACACTCGCACATCTCATTGTAGAGCATCTCCGCCTCACTTATCAACTGGTTAAGGCCCAGATGCCGAATCAAATTATTATAGGATGCAACATCTGGCTCCAGCTTCCACTCCCCCATCCTTCTGAACACTGCAATTGCATCTTCAAATCTCCCAGCAGCACAATAGCCATCGACCATCACCCTGAAGCTTCTCAGATCAACTGCAACCCGCAGTGGAGGGTCATGTTCCCCGAGCATTCTGTCGAACAGATTGAGTGCATCCTCCAACCTCCCATGCTGTCCAAGTGCATCAACCACCTCATTGTAGCTCTCAGCCCCAAACCTCACCTCCGATTCAGCACCAAACACCTCTTTGTAGCACTCCATAGCCTTCTGCTCCATTCCCATAAGGAAGTACGCCTTCATGAGACTTCCATACACTATGCCATCAAGAACTGGCTTGCCCCCAACCTTGTCCGTGAGCTCTTGGTATAGTTCCACAGCTTTGGCGCCATCCCCAGCACCCACGAATCCAGCCATGAGGAGGTTGTAGACCTTGGGATCCGGCCCCACAACCCCAAAGTCGAGCATCTCATCTTTAAGAAGGACGGCATCCGCGAGTCTGCCGTGATCGGCCACCAGGCACTCGACGACGACGCGATAGGCCGTAGGGGAGGGCGGCACGGGGGACCCGGGCCGGGTGAGGAGGCGGAGGTGATGGAGCGCGTCGTCAGGGAGGCGGCGATCTGCGAGCGCGGAGAGGTAGAGCACGTGCGTGGCGGCGGTGGGCGGGACGGCGGCCTGGAGGGCGAAGCGGTGCAGCGCGAAGAAGTCGTCGAGGCGGCGCGCGCGGAGGAGCGCGGCGAGGACGGCGGCGCAGGTGAAGGAGGAAGGGCGGCAGTTGGAGTGGAGCGCGTGGCGGGTGAGGAGCGCCGCCTCCGGGAGGTCGGCCTGGGGGCCCGAGAGGAGCGCGAGGATCCGGTTGTGGAGGGCAAGGCGGGACGGCGCCAGCGTGGGGAGCGGCTCCGCGAGGCGCACGGCCTTCGGGGAGGGCGCGGGGACAGGGGGCGTCGCGACGAACGTGTCCCGGCGGCGCTCGAGGCGTGCCGCCGCGGCCGAGGCGGCGTCCGCGTGCGCGAGCGGGAAGAGCGCCGGCACGAGGCGGCGCGCCGAGAGAGGCTTGGAAAGCGACATCTTCCGCGGTTGGGCACGGCGCCGCACGCGGCCGCCGGACGGAGAGGACGGAGGGGTTTGGGGGTTTCTGCTTTTGGGTGTGTGGGGGTGGGGGTAGGGATGAAAACGGTCGTGAACGGTCGGAAAACCCCTCAACCGTTCCCGCAACTGTATTTTTTAGTCGGGAACGGAAACGGGAACGGGAAAATCGGACGGGAAAACAAAATCGGTATTACGGGATATCGGGAACAGAATCAATCGGTCGGGAGCATGCCGATTACGATCGGGAATCGATAACTCAAAACGGGAAAATACATACAACCACTTCAAACATTTAACTCGATAAAATAATTACAACTATGTATAAATAACATGGAAACAAGACTCGTATAACTAAGAGACACGGGTAAAGTGAATCACGAATTCACAATTCACGTTGGAACACATGCAAACAACAATTCATGTTTCCAACACAGGTAACACAGCCGACTACGACAAATACGGGAATTCCCGCGGGAATTTTCCCGGCTGAAAACGGGAACCGTGAAAACGGTCGGGAAAACACCCCAACCGTTCCCGTTCCCGCCCGTTTTCCCGTTTTGTTTTCCCATTTTCCCATTTTTTCGCGGAAACGGTTTACGGTCGGTTTAAACGGTAAACGGAGCCGGTCGGGACGGGATTTTCCCGTCCCATTTTCAACCCTAGGGGGGATTTAATCATCTACCATTATAACGAATGCCATCTTTTCGGATAGCATTTTTTGTTTTTGGTATTACAGAATTAGAGAGAGAAAAATTTTATATTTTTACCATTCTCGGCTACGTGGACGCCAGCGTGTCGTTATCCAGGTCAGCTCTGGGCCCCGCGCCCAACCCGAGCCTATTTTGTCCACCCCACGCGTTTAACCCAGCCCATTCCACTCTCTTCTTGTGCCCCTCCTCTGCTCCGGGACTACCTCGCCCGCCCCGCCCCTTTCCTCTGCTCCGCGACCTCCACCGACTCGCCGGCGACATTGGCGGCATCTAGTGCACGAGGTTGGCCACCCACCATATGCAGTGGTGGCTGGCTCTCGGTGTATCTGATGAGCCGGCGAGCTTCGCCGGGCGGTGGCCCAGCACGGCGTGGAGGCGACCTCGACACTGGCGGAGGCCGCGGAGTTGGAGAGCGAGGAGAGGCCAGAGAAGACGGCCGCGGAGCCCGAGGCCACGGCGACCGCGGCCGCGGCCGCGAGCGCCGCGGTGTCGGCGGGCACGTCATCGGGAAGCAGCGAGGGGCCCTAGCAGCCACGGCGCACACGGCAGCCGCGAGGTGCGCGAGGTCCCGTCCGGCGCGACGCGGATGTGAGCCTGGCGGCGTCGCCGCATCGCCGCATGGTGCGCGTCTCGGCTTGGAGCGATGCGAGTGCGACCAGCGCCTGGCGGAAGCTGTCGTGCACGTCCGCGAGGTGGAGATAGTCATCGAGCGGCAGCAAGTGCCTGGCCACGGCGGCGACTGCTCGGCTGAGCGTGTGGCATTGCGGCTGAGCGTGTCCTCGTCGGCGTCGCACTCGTCCGCGGACGCGGCGCCTGAGCCGCTCCCGCTGCCGCCACAGCATCCGCACCCGCACCCGCGCGGCCAGCGGCCTGTCCAAGCTCGCGCACGGGATGGTCCAGGCGCGGCTGCACTCCATGATCGACGCCGCCTTGGAGGCCCCGGCGGCGCTGCAGGTGCGGGCGTGGCCGTTGTGGAGCAGAGGAGCGGAGCAGAGAGGAGGAAAGGAGGAGAGTGGAGAATGGGCTGGATTTGGGCGGGCGGGCCGGACAAAATAGGCTCGGGTGGGGCGCGGGGCCAGAGCTGATCAGGATCCTAGCTAGAACGACACGCTGCCGTCCACGTACGTGAGAGTGGTAAAAATGTAAGGATTTTCTCTCTCTAATGCTAATTTCATAATGCTAAAAAAAGAGTGCTATCTCACGAGTTGGCCTTCATTTATAATGGTAAATGATTAAATTCCCCTTTGGGTGGTGGGGTGAGGTGGGGTGGGGGCGTTCAGAATTGGTGGGGAACAGAGCGCGACGCTAAATCAGCGGTCGAGCGCTGATTGAGAAACCAACGCGCGACGCACATGTGTCCAGACGACCACCCCATGAAACACTGCTGCGTGCGCCCCTACCTGGCTACCTCCCTCTGCCCAGATTCCGTTCACAGTGCTGCACACATCCCCCCGCCCAGATTCCATTCTCTTTCTGGTTTTCCCCTCTCTCATGTTGTCTCGAGAAAATAATGTTTTCTTTTTTCCCTAACATTTGTTTTTCCATATTTTGTGCTTCGAATTTTGTTCCTATTTTTGCTCAATATTGTTTCAACAACTTATAAGCAAAATATTCCAAATGAGATGTTTACCGTCATTATGTTGTGTTTCCGAGATATTCTTTTGACAAATTTTTCATAGAAAGTATGCTAAAAAGTTATCTCGAGAAGTTGTATTTATTTTACAATCTGTACGGTGAACTTATTTATCAAAGTTGTGTCAAAATTTTTTCTAATAACATTCACATGGAAGTTATGTTCAAAATTATTCTTTAATAAGTAGGCTGAAAAAGTTATACGTAAAATATGTACATACCGTGATATTGTGTTAAAAGTTATGTGAAAAGTTTTTTTCTTTTACAGTTTGTATGATGAACTTATGTATCAAAGTTGTGTGAAAAGTTTTTCTGATAACATTCACATGGAAGTTAGGTTCAAAATTATTCATTAATAAGTAGGCTGAAAAAGTTATACGTAAAAGATCTATGTATCATGACAGTTGTGTTAAAAGGTATCCTAAAAATGGATTGGAAGTTATAGATAAAAGTTATGCAAATCATAAAAGATGTGTTGAAAATTTATTGTCTAATAGTTATGCTGGAAAACACCATCCAATAGTTATTTGGAAGAAGTTATACCGGCTCATAAGTTTTAAATTTCTAAAAATAGAAAAATAGTGGAGAACAAAACTTTCCAAAAAAGAAAAATTCGGATGCTGTCCGATCTAGCGCTGGTTGCCCTGCCAGCGCGCGCTCGCCAATTAGCAGAGCCCGGAACAGGGAGCGGACAGGGGTAGGAGACGGTTTTCTTCGTTGCGCCTTCGCTGAACGGAGCCGTACAAATGCAGTTATGCACTGATTTAGCTTTAATTGTTTCAAAGTCGTTTTATATATAAGTCCATACTAAAATAAACTGAAAGTAAGACGAAGCTAGTGTTTTTTTTACTTTACCCGCTTTAACTTCACCAGTGAAGCCATATTTTTGGAAGTGAACGTTACCGTATCACCTAGTTAATTTGCAATTTTAGCACGTAGATCCACAAGTCACCGTCACTAACAAAGTTACAACTTAATTGGACACCATTTCACTACTCAAACTAATCATCTACAAACCATTTCTACAAAAAAAAATGCAGTTACTTTCACTGACAAACTCCTTTTGAATATGATGTTTTAGTGGATGGATCAATCCTTAGATCAGCTGACCATATCAAAGTACTCTAAACATAGAATGAGGCCACCCAATTTTAACGCTGATCCAACTACATTTAAATATCTGATCACTAATTTGAGTCAGATCGATTCAAAGCCACCAAATATGAACAAAATTGCTTCTCATTTTTCTTCACTTCTCTCGGTCATGTTGTACGTGTTCTGGCCTCTCACTCTCTCTCCAAATGACGCCCAACCCCTGTGAAAGAGGAGGCTAAAGTTTTCTCGCCCTTTCCACTCTGTTAAAAATATATCAGCAATTGATTTAAGCATCAAATTTATTGTCTAATATATCATCCGACATGTGTGGAGAGATAGTTCAGCTGTCAAAGCGTTCCCGAGTCCCGACCGAGGGCCAGCAGATATAATTCCCAGGAATAATGTTTGTTCTCCGCGCATCGGCGCTCATATCCCCTCCTGTAGGGAGGCATCGATCCCGGCAGCACAACCGCGCGGGGTTTGGCATCCATCTGCCATGGATGTCGATCTCCCGCAGCTTACCGTGTCGTGGGGCCTCCCTCTCCTTCTGCGGCAGTATTTATACGCCCCGTCCCTGCGCTCCTCCAGCTCCCATCGCCGGCGGCGGCTCCGTTCTGGCGGCGCCTGAAAAAAAAAATGCTGCGGTTTTGGAGGACGCACAGGAGCTCTACCTTGTCAAACGCCTCATCCGTGAGTAAAACAGCTAAACAGATTCTCGAAAATTATTTTAAAAAAAAAGTCCGGTTCGGTATTGTTTCTGTCTCCTGAGTTCGATTTTCCTTTGTGTGTTTTCTCGTGACCAAGATCGTGGAGATGAACGTGCACTTTGTGTGTTTGTTAGATTTGCTACTGTGCACATGGACTGCGACGGCTGCGAGAAGCGTGTGAGGAAGGCCATGTCCCGGCTCCAAGGCACGCACGGCCATCACGGCCCTCCCTCACCATCCTGCTGAGACGAAGCAACCAAGTGCCAGTAATGGTGTGGCCGTGCGTGCAGGTGTGAGCTCGGTGGAGATCGACATGGAGCGGCAGAAGGCGACGGTGACGGGGCGCGTGGATCGCCGGGGAGGTGCTGCGCGCGGCGCGGCAGACCGGCAGGGCGGAAGAGTTCTGGCTGTGGCCCTACGACGGTGAGTACTACCCGTTCGTGATCCAGTACCTGGTGGACGACACTCTCTGTTCGGCTGGACCAATCAGCCGGCTGGATCTGGCTGAAACTACTGTAGCAATAGCACTCATCCTTCTGGAGTTGAGCCAATCAGCCGCACCCGTTCGTGATCCAGTACCTGGTGGACGACACCCCCTGTTCGGCTGGACCAATTAGTCGGCTGGACCTAGCTGAAACTACTGTAGCAATAGCACTTAGCCTTCTGGAGTTGGCCGCGGCTGAAGCTGGTTGAAAGCCCAGCCGAACAGGCATACGAGGCCACCTACAGGTACTACCGCCGCGGCTACAACGACCCGATGATCGGGTCCTACCCCTGCCACGCCTTCACCCACATCGTCGGCGACGACGCGCTCGCCGTCTTCCACGAGGACAACGTCCACGCCTGCGCCGTGATGTGAGGGATGCGCGCGCGGAGCTCTAGCTGATGCCTGATGAAGAACACATTGTAACCAGCATGCATGCACAGGTTATTAATTTCAGGGGAAGAAAACGAGAGTCGGTCCTTTATTAAAAAAAAATCAGCTCAGGTGGTGAAATCCAAAACAATTTTTTTAGAAACTAATCCAAAACAAATTAAAATTGCTGCCTGCGAACACCGTAAAGAAAACTCTGCTTCGGACATCGTAAAAAAATTGTTAGCTGGGAAAAGTTTGACTTTGTTCAGAGCCAATGGCAGGTATTAGTCAGCAAAGGTTTCCGTAGTTTTCGCCAGTGGATCGGAATCACTGGACGATACGGAGAGTAGCAAAGGGAAGCACTATTCTTGATCTATAAAAAAAAAGGGAAGCACTATTCTTGTAGCTGTCAAATTGCTCAGCCAAAAAGTGATGATAAACTGGTTCGAGCTAGGAAGGTATCTTATGTCATACGCATGCAGGGCTTATCCTTGCATTATACAGCAAGCACTGGGTAATTACTAATTTTACATTTGAGAATACGTTGTGATGGATTAGCAGCTCCGTTCACGTACCCGACAGCAAAAATGCAATCAGCATTTGACTGTCCTCAGGACATGCTACTATTCATGAACAGAGAAACGCTGAGAAATACTATGCGCAACAATCTGAAGATATGAGCCCTAAAGACAGCAAAGAAAAGAAGGATAGAAGCGACGCTGGGAATCCGCGTTCGTTGGTTCTCTACTTGTGGTCTGTTCGTTTCGTCAGGGAATTTGTGCTGGAGATGACACATTGACACGGAATCAGAAACTGGATCGATGATAGGAGCAGTCAGGTGCGTTGATCTGCTCTGCACCATCCATTTGGGAAGCACGTTCTGCTTTCAAATCCACAATCCTGCCGACCAATTGCTCCCTCTGAACTTTCAGAACACCCTTTAAAAATCGCCTCTCGAACCTCAGTAATCCCATGACCAAACAGCTTGAAAAATTTCACGATGTACCAAACACCGTGATCTCACCCCATCCATCTCCTAACCCGGGACCGGTGCACCAACAACAGCTCAGGCACAGACGCCGTAGCATACACCAACAAGAAGATATGATTTTGGCATTTTGCCTGCAAATTTTCGTTCGTCGGGCTTGACCACACCAAAGCACATGGTAACATGATCCAGACTTGTGGTAGGTGGTTCAGACAGCATTGCTGGCAATCAGTAATAATATTTTTCTCTCACATCAAATCAGCACTAGCCACCAACCATCAATCAGTCAACAGTATTTTTCTCACAGCAAATCAACACCAGCCACCGGTCACAAGCAGCCGAACACAGTAATGCCTCAGCTCGGGCGCTCCGCGGATGTCAACTCTCCAGCCCGGCCGGGCGTCCAGTTTGCTCGTGAGAAACGTGCCTCTCATGACTGCGAAACCCAAACCATGCGCTGATCTCGGCGGTGTTGACCAAGCCCCAGACCTGGTCAATCACGATCAGCAGCAACCCAGCAACAACGAAAAAAATCGACGTTTTCCAAACTCGAATTGGCTGCGGAGATCCAGTTTGAGCCACCTAATTAATGGATTGCTTTAACTGGGCAAATTAATCCAGGCACGGGTGCGTAGCGCGAGCGGCCCGTGACCCGAATCGAGCACAGCCGGACACCACCCTGTGCCCGCCCCCCCCCTGTGGCGGAACGACGAAAGCGACGCGACCTCGCGACGTGCCCCGTATAAATCCACGCCGTCCGTCGCCGCCGGACTCCCGCCGCGAGCGCACGATTTCCGGTCGGAGAGGGGGGCCCTTTTGGGTTTTGTCCTGTCCTTTCTTTTTGAAAAAACAAAGATCTCTGTCTGCGCGCCGGGCGGCGATGACGGCGGCGCCGGCGCCCCTGCCGGCGGAAGTCGCGGGGTGGTGGGAGCGCGTGAACGGCTCGCCGGCGTGGCAGGACGGGATCTTCTGCGCCCTCGCCGTCCTCTACGGCATCGTCGCCGCCGCCTCATGCGTAAGCGTCTCGTCTCCTCCTTCTGTTAGTGTAGCCATGGACGCCGGCTTGGAAAGATGCTTCTTTGCTGAATTTTGCTCACTTAGCCGTGATACCGTCGAAGGAATAAGCCTGTGCTGTTTGCCTCGATGCCATGGCAGGAGAATAGATACTTGATTTTTCTGCCTATTTGACATGAGTGCCATAAATTTGCCATATCACAATCAGCAAATTTTTTAGTTGGGAATAAAGAGGTTTTTCTGCTTTGTACCTTGAGCGTACCAGTGTTTTGCATCCGGAGTTCCGGACGTTGCCAATGATGAGATAACCAGGGAGAATATGTGCACATTCGATTCAAACAAGATGAAAAGTGCGATTTGGAATAGAGATTGATAGTTGGACAAGGACTCGAGGTTGCTTGTCAGTACTCATCTTTCTGAAACATTGAAATCTCACCTGATGGATATTGCAGGATAATTGAAATCTCACCTTATTGCAGGATAAGAATGTGTGCATAGCATCTGGATATTTGTATATGAACTAAGAGTGTAAATATCTTTCTTTATACATATGGTTGCCATGTAAATGCTCCCTGTTTGTTGAATAAGTTAACTGAGGGCAAAATGTTTATAATGTGGCATGCAGATCCAAGTTGCCAGAATACAGTGCAGAGTTCCTGAATATGGGTGGACAATCCAAAAGGTCTTCCAGTTCCTGAATTTCGGGGTCAATGGGGGTACATGGTTCAATCTGTTGTACAAAAAAAAAAGTTACATGCTCTGCTGTCTACTGCTTGATGCTAACCTTACTGCATTGTAAATCTGCAGCCAGGTGTTCTATCTTTGCTTTCCGTCGCCTAGTGCAGCAAGTGAACCCTCCGGTTTGCATGCCTTAACTTTCTCCTGTAACATAAATGTCAGTTTTCATTTGATTTGATCGACCGGAGTTAAATGCCTCATGTTCATTTCTATTTCAGATCTTTCAGCATGTTATCCTTGACCTTCCGGGGCTTGCATTCTTCACTACCTATGCCGTGTTAGCACTTTTTTGGGCTGAGATACTTTATCAAGCCCGTGGACTAATGGCCAATCGACTTCGATTAGGTTTCTACACCATTAATGTTGTTGTATATGCGTTGCAGGTAAAGCTTGATATTTCTAAATCTGCACTGCTACTTTAAGCTGTACAATTTTTTCTTGGATTGTTCATACAAGCGACAGATAATATTTTCATTGGAGGTGATGTTATCCCACATTATTTAGAAACCAATTGGAAGCGTGAATTTTATAAGTTGGCAGGAAAAAAAGAACTCCTACAATCTGCTCAACACTAATGCCAAAAGATATGCTTACTAACACAAATATGCAGTTGTAACACTTAGCAGCAGATAGAAACAATGGAAAACGAAGTATCTCTGATCGTCAAAGAATCATCTGTTAGCACTTCCTGGTTGTCCTTTATGAATGATTGCTTAATTTACATTACATATGGTTGCTCGTGTTTATCTTCGCCAGGAATCTTCTCACCTCAATTGCTTGCATGTTTATATTCAGCCACCTACCTATTATTGTAGTCACGACATACTGATGAAAGTGCATCCTTCAGGGTTTTTTATGGCTATGTTTGTGGTGGAATCCAAATCATTCAATGCTAGTCATTTCGAAGTTATTCGTCGCAGGCCTTTCCTTTTTCACTGCCTTCGGTTTTCTGCTATATGGAGGGAGGTAAAATTCGGAATACTACTCGATGTTTCTTTGGAAATTCTGAACTGTGATGCATTACGATTTTGTATCTTCTTGTTGGCCAAACGGACTGCCTAGGCTGTCTGCAAAACATGTATCATCGAAGTGCTATTGTGCTAATATAAGAAAATTAAATTTATACTTTAATCGATATCCATTAGTTCAGGTTTTGATGTGGCCAATTAAGCAGCTATCATACCACATTAAAATATGTACATAATGGACTGAGGTTTGGTTGAGCAGGCTTTTCCTCATGCTGAAATATTTCCCCCTTGAGTCAAAAGGGAGGCAACAAAAGCTGAGAGAGGTCGGCAGAGTTGCCAGTATATGTTTCTGTTGTTTCATGGCACGGTGCATAATGGTAAGGATTTCTGCTCACTGGCAGTTGTGCAAGTTTGATTTCCACGGTTCTTTTACAACAACCGTGCTGCATTTGCTTTGCAGGTGTGTTTCAATGCGTTTAACAAAGAAGCTGACCTCGACGTTCTTGATCATCCCGTCCTTAATTTCTTCTATTACCTGGTAAGTACCATTTCTGCAAAGAGCGCCAAACTCAGCTTTTCTAGTGTTTGCATTGAGATCATCTGCTGCAGTCTGGTAACTCCAAACTGGTATTGAGATGATCTACTGTCCTTATCTTCTCCGCCTGCAGCTTGTCGAAATTCTTCCTTCATCACTTGTCCTGTACATACTGAGGAGGATCCCTGCAAAGCTACAGCTATCGCAGTATCACCTCCTCAGCAGCGGCTAGAGAAGGAGGCGTTGTCATCTTCTAAGCTGCTGAAAGCCTGAAACCGTGGTGGCCGATGCGGAGTCATATACCAATGCAAGAGAAGCCCTTTGTACAACACTTGTACAGATACATCCGAAATTTTCCTGTAGACCATCTGTAGCTGACCCTGTTAGTTCAGCGTAGAATGTGCTGCTTCCATGCAATCATTTGTTTCTTAATGGTACATTGGTATTGAGAGCACATTGCAACACTGGAAAGATGTTCGAACATCACCCACCCTCCGCTGCTGCTCACCGGTGGTCAAAGGCATGCTCACCGGTGGTCAAACGCACACCAGCTCCGGCTCCAGTTGGTCGAAAGGTCAATCGCGTTTGCCTTGTGTTGAGAAAGAAAATGAACCAGCGAAATATTTTTGAAGGAAACTCGTGGTTCGGCTGCCGCGCCGGGCGGGCGCCGCCGACCCCGGCCCACCTGGCAGAGACACGGATGCCACCAACCAGCTAGGCAGCTACTGCCGAACCAACCAAAGTTTCATTTCTTTTCTCTCCACAAAATCTCCACCAAAAGCTCAGTTTGGCATCGCTTCGCTCTCCTCCGCTCCACGCCGAATTCCCCGGATCCCTGCCAAATATAAAAATTGTCGCCTACTTCTCCGGTGAAGCTGACAAAATCGATAGCGCTCTCTCCGCTCAGCTCCACGCCGAATTCCGCGAAGCGCTGCCAAAAACAAAAATCGTCGCCAACTTCTCCTATGGAGCTGACAAAATCGATTATACATGCGGTTGGGAGCGGAGAAAACCTGCTCCCCTCGATTCCCATCCGCTCCGCGTATCCCCGCCCACCTCAGCTCCTCCGCCGCCGCTCTGCTCCTTCCAACCTCAAACTCAAAGCCGGTGGCAATCTCCGCGCCGCAAACCCTAGCCGCCGCCATGGCCTTCCTCGCTCCCGCCGCCGCCGCCGCCTCCTCCATCCGCGCCCCCGCCTACGTAGCCGCCGCCTCCTCCGGACGCCGCTCGGTGCTCCCCGCGGCCGTCAAAGCGACGGCCAGCTCCGGGTCCGGGTCCGGGTCCGCCACCTCTGCGCACCCCATCCTCTCCTCCCTCCGCATGGCCGCCTCCGCCGCCGTCCTCCTCGCCGCCACCTCCCCGGCCCTCGCGTGCACCCCCTCGGCGCCTCCGCCTCCACCCACTCCCCTGACGGCCGCGGCCGAGCCCGACGACCCCGTCCAGGACGCCCCCCTCCCGTTCGAGAAGCTCATCATCGAGACAGCCGCGCACGCGGGCGCCGGCGACGCGGAGGCTGCGCGCGCCCGCCTGTCCGCCGCCGGGGGAGGCGAGAGGTGCGCGCGCCTCCTCGCGGCGCAGGCGATGTTCGTGGACGGCAAGGTAGACGAGGCGATCGCGGCGTTCGAGGAGCTCGCGCGGGAGGACCCCGCCGACTACCGCCCTCTCTTCTCTCTGAGCGTGCTGTACCGCGCCCTGGGGAGGGAGGCGGAGGCCGAGTCCGCGCTCCAGCGCTGCCGCGAGGTCGGCTGCGACTGCGCCGCGCTATTCGTGGATCCCGCAGCGGTGGTCTTGCCGGCCGCTGTGCCTGCGGAGTCGGGTGCGGAGGAGGTAGAGCCAGAGCCGGCAAAGGTTTGACCACGTGACTTGACTTGGGAGTAGTATGCTCCGGTGATACGGATTTATTAGAGGGAAAATTTACGTCATTGCTGATGATTTTTGGGATCTGAGTAAAGATGTCCGTTTACATGGCGGCTACAGTAATAAATTGAACCGCTCATGATACCTTCAAAATGTTGCTGATGGGCACTTCATTTTTCATTTTTGAGTGATAATAATCACATCGATTGAAACCTTGGATTTGGACGTGTGTGCGGATTCCTCACCCCTGCTGGTGGTTATTTCAGGGTCATGATTAATTCGATAAATATTTTACCAATCTAGCCATGCACGTTTATGCTGGCGTTCCGATGACAATCAATGTAGGAGTTTGTCTTGAATTTAAACTTCGAACTTGAGACCCCAGAACAAGACACGCGCTGTTGCCTCCGCCCGTCTCGACGCCGCTGCCGTGCGCCGGCCGCTGCTGCCTCGCGCCCTCGCCACACGCCGGCCGCGTGGTCGCCACACGCGCCGCCCGCCCCTACCCCGCGCCGGCCGCTGCTCTTCTACGGTTCTGCCGCAGGCTGCCGCTTCGCTCCACCGCTGCTGTTCAGAGTTTACAAAACTGACCGGTCCGGTTAAATCGCCGACCTTTGATAGTGATTTATTGGACCGATTTGATCGGAAATCGGTGGAAACCGATTGAATTCAAATCCAAATTCAAAAGCACATGTGTAACCGGTTCCGACCGGTTACCGGTGTTTTAACCAAAAAATCTAACAATTTAAAAGTGATTTCCCGGTTTGACCAGTTTACTGGCCGGTTTGACTAGTTTACCGGTCGCCATATGCGGTGGGTCTTAATGGGCCGGCCTATTTTTTCTTTTTCTTTTTTGTTTTAACTTTATATGCCCGCAAACTATACTAAATGGACGAATTTTTGAGAAAATTTGACACCATTAAATTCGTCGCACCTTGAAATATTTTTAGAAATTTTTGGGATTTTTTTATTTTTTTGAATTCAAATTTGAATTTTGAATTTGGACCGGTTTGGTACCAACCCAAACCAAAACCGGGTCAGAGCGGTTTGACCGGTAGCAACAGGACCGGTTCCCACCGGTTTGGTTAATCCTGCTACTGCCTCACTCCACGCCGGCCGCTCGTCGCCTCCATTGGGCCACTCACCAGCAGGGTTCTCCTTTTCGTTTTTGCACCAAATCCCGCCATCCGGCGGAAACGGAATTTCGGGCGAAATTTCGCTAAATTTCGGTAATTTCGACCGAAAAGTGATTTTGAATTCGAAAAACGGAATTTCGTTGCATTCCGACCGAAATTTCGGTTTTGATGACCGAAATTTCGGTGATATTGACCGAAATTTCGTTTTTGTCACCGTAAAATGATGCAAATTAACAGAAAATGATGTGTATATATGGAAAAATTGAAAATTTTGGCAAAATTTCCCCTGATTATGTGTATATTGACAGTTTATAATACATAACATATATATAACTCCACAAAACAATGACAAATACACCATTTAACACATAACTCATGTCCAAAGTCCACACATACAACGTAATACATCCAAAGTCCATTAGAATTATTACACATAACTCATGTCCAAAGTCCACACATAGAACGCAATACATCCAAAGTCCATTAGAATTATTACAATCCAAAGATACAACAGAGGCAAAGGCATAGTCCAGAATAATCCATGTAGCATATTCTCTGCATTTAAATATTTATGTGAAATAAATTGAATAAGTAGAGAAAGCAAAACGTATAGATAAGTTCTGTTGATAGGATAAGTACCTGCATTCTTCAGTCCTCAAATCTCTCTCCCGGTGGTCCCTCATACGGCTCGTCTGTTGGTGGCAAATACACGTACGTAGGTGGGTGATATTGCAACTGTGGAGCTCTATATGGTAGGTAGCCGTGATAATCCAAATAAGGCAATGCTGCAACTGCCTGCGGAAGTGGCGGGTTCACCACCCCTGGTGGTGGCCACAGAAAGCCCCCTGCAGGGGGAGAAGTACTGTAAGGGTTGTAGTACTGACCACTGGAGGCAGAGTTGGAGCTATCTTCATCATATGTATGGCTGGGCAGAAAACCCGATACCCGATACCCGAACCCGAAAAACCCGAGCCCGAACCCGAAAAGTCCGAACCCGAAAAACCCGAACCCTAATCCGGGTTCCAACCCACGGTACCCGAAATTAATACGGGTAGTTCGGGTATTGGGCCACGGTACCCGAAATACCCGAAATACCCGAAATGATTTGTTTTTTCATCTATGATTTGATTTGTGTGCTTCAAAACTATGTTTATTAATTGTGATATGTGAAGTGTGAACTGTCACGGTTTGGACGTGTGAAGTGTTAGTTAATTTCGTTTGAACTGTCAGTTTGGACGTGTGAACTGGATGTATGGTTGGGTGTATTTGATTTGATTTTATACTGCATATGTGGAGTTCCAGAATTTCGGGTAATTCGGGTAAAACCCGAACCCGAATTTTCGGGTACCCGAATTTTCGGGTTCTTCTTTTTCCCAACTGATTTCGGGTATCATTTTTGGAAACCCGAAATTCCTAAAACCCGAACTACCCGACCCGAAAATTTCGGGTAACCCGAATGCCCGGCCCTAATCATATGCAAGTGGGGCCTGTCGACCATGTCGACGTGTCGATGTTGTTTGTCGTTGTGAAGTAGGTGCTCCATGATCTGTATCTTGTGTTGCATGGGTGAAGTCCTCCTCCCCAGTGAACCTTATAGTAGGAGATATACGATAACCACCACTTTCGTTGCCATCACCTTCACTGCTACTGGAATCATCGTCGTCATCATCATCATCATCATCATCATCACCAATGTCCTCACCACCACTAGGCTCAGGTGTGGTATCGTCACTACCTAACTCCTCCTCAGTGCGTGGTTTCTTCCCTTTTCTCATTTCGGGACCAATCTTAGTCTTCCTTTTTCCCAGATGTGTGTCCCCAATTGTTTCTTCGGCCCATGTCTCCACATCTTCATCGTGACCATGAGAAGAGCCTATGTCAGTGAACATCTGGCTCGGCAATGGAGTGTCAATGAAGTCTGAGTCTTCATCAAATGCTGGGTCTCCATTGAACCTTGATTGCTTCATCCAATCTTGAATTGCTGATGACTGCTGGTACAAAGAAAGATCCATGAAACTGCTAACTGGATCATAGTCATATGGATCGACCCCTCTAGTAGCACGTTGCAGACGCAAGCAGAGGTTGTAGTTCACAAAGACCAATTTGTCCAATTTCTGGTGGCTCAACCTATTGCGCAGTTTGGTGTGGATGTAAGCAAAGGTGCTCCAGTTCCTTTCACATCCACTAGAGGCTGCACACTGCGACAACAAGCGTCGTGTCGGTACCCCAGGACTGGGGTACCCCCTCTTGCTGTGTCTAGGCAAGAGCCTTAGTAGTCATCCTTGACTACAACCAAACAGCGGGACCCCTGCGGTCCGAAGTCCTGTCCTCCCGACAATGGTTCGGACCCGTGGAAGGTCCGGGGACGCCACGTGTCCCAGGAGAGACAGGCGCTCAAGCACAAGCAGCCAGGGCTCCGGACCTCCCGAGGGTCCCGGACCCCCCGCATAGCAATCGGACCCCTCTCCAAGGGAAGGTTTCGACGTCCCGCCTCATGTTGGTCCGGGGCCGACACGTGTATGAGGCCCTTGGTCTCCATATTGAGGTCCACCTACCTTCGCATTCATTGCGGTAGGTGGACGTCCGCATTGATATAGCAGAAGCCGAGGCGTTTGACTAGCCAGGGGACACTATTGATCGCGTATTACCAAGGTAGTGGGGGCACTGGCGCCGCCCACGCCGCGTCTGCCAGTCTGCCGTAACAGATGGATACGACGGCTCGGCTTCGCCCTTTATGACGCTACATAATAGCCTCAGCAGACCACTCCGCAAGCTACGCTACTCCAACGGGCACCTAGCTGACGGGACAAGAGAAGACCCCCCTGTGTCAGAGGAGCAGCAGTACGCATATCGGAGGAAAAGATTCGCTACCACTGTAGCCACAGTCACGTTGGGCCCACCTGTCGGGGCATCAACGTTCTATGTATCCGCTCCCCCTTGATCTATAAAAGGAGGGAGCGCCGCTAGAAAACCTCAGGCAGGCTGGGCAAGAACCAAGGCCGGCAGAGGATAGATTCATACACACCAAGAACAATACATCTCCCAGTGGACGTAGGGTATTACGCTCCGGCGGCCCGAACCACTCTAAATCGTGTGTTCTTGGGCCCTAGTCTCAGCGTAGATTCAGCCCCATCGCCTAGTACTTCCCCGAGTACTCCCTCACGGGGAATAGGCGGGTGCGTTCCGCCACCCGGCTGTGGGTACCCCTAGAACCCCCACGACATTTTGGCGCCGTCCGTGGGGAAGTCAGGCGCAGGTTGGATCTTCGGGCCTCTAGGCTGTGTTCTCCCTCTGCAACGACGAACCTGAAGATGAAGGAAGGCAGGGCCACACACACTCCACCTGTCTTGGCACCGGCGCAGCAACGCCCTCGGTGCGGCGGCGCACGACAGCGACGCCTGCTGTGCGTCGCCACTGCGACACCTCGGAGCCGGCGTAGCGGCGCACAGCAGAGGCGCCGCTGGGCGCTGCTGCCCCTACGTCGACTCAAGGTTTTCTCTCAAGCAACGGCCACACCTCCTCTGTGGTGGCATGGTGTCGGCTCAAGGCTTCCTCTCAACATGGAGCCTGGAGCCGACGACCATCCCGGAGGAAGTGGACCGTGTCGTCCTGCCGTCTCCAGCACCGGAGATCCACCTCAGCGTTGCTCGGTGCTGCTGCAGACGGGACCCCGCCTCCTCGCGCGGGGGCCCCTGGCGCTAGCACCAAGGACAAGCCGGCGAACGACCGCACTTCTCCACGCGTCGCACCGGTCCATCTGCTGCGCAAGGGCTCTGGTTTCCATCGGCAACGGCGACGGCAGGGGAAGGGGCCTCTTCCATTCAAAGCCAAAGAATTTGTCTCATGCCATGTAAGCATGTGACAGCTCTTAGGCAAGGAGAGGTCCCCCGAGCTCCCGAGGTGATGCTGGATGATGCGGTTCAGGCACGTCCAGGGCGCCTTCACGCGCTGTATAGCATGCAGCCGTAGGTTACTCCTAAGAAAGGAATGAGAGATTTTCTCCTTTGTAATAGCGTGGCGTCTACGTGTGTGTCCAGAGCGGTCAAGGTCCGACCTTGTAAACCCGACCTCTGGCCCTATCACACAAACAGGCAAAAGCGGTCCGGAGCGGTGGAGGTCCGACCTCGTAATCCCGACCTCCGATGTATACCGTGACAACCACAATAATAAAGGAGATTTTCTCTCTCAGTTTTACCTAGGCTCCACCCTGATTACATTTATTCGCCTTGGTTTAACTATTCTTTCCTCTTGACCGGAGTTTCCCTTATTGCTTACAATCCAAGTTAAGTTGCTGGCTTGTGGTCAGGTGAAGACACCCCTTCTAGCTGGAAGGCAGTCCGGACCCCTAAGGACCTGCTCTGGAGAAGTGGTATTTGTATCCTGGGGTAGAGAAGCTCCGCGTGGCTTAGCCTGGTAATGTACCCTAAGTTTACGTACTTCACTACCCTGTTACAAGTACTCTAGTATCCAGGACTGCTGTCTTTAGAGGTCCCGGGCTCTCTTCTAGTATAAGGCTTGGTTTCTTTGCACCTTACTATGAGGTCCGGTAACATGCTTCATCGGATTGTCAGCAACAATCGCTCCAAGTCCACTCCGGTGGCCCGCTCCGGCGGAGACCGCTCGCCACGGTCGCTCCAAGTCCACTCCGGTGGCCCGCTCCGGCGGAGACCGCTCGCCACGGTCGCTCCAAGTCCACTCCGGTGGCCCGCTCCGGCGGAGACCGCTCGCCACGGTCGCTCCAAGTCCACTCCGGTGGCCCGCTCCGGTGGAGACCGCTCGCCACGGTCGCTCCAAGACCACTCCGGTGGCCCGCTCCGGCGGAGACCGCTCGCCACGGTCGCTCCAAGTCCACTCCGGTGGCCCGCTCCGGCGGAGACCGCTCGCCACGGTCGCTCCAAGTCCACTCCGGTGGCCCGCTCCGGCGGAGACCGCTCGCCACGGTCGCTCCAAGTCCACTCCGGTGGCCCGCTCCGGCGGAGACCGCTCGCCACGGTCGCTCCAAGTCCACTCCGGTGGCCCGCTCCGGCGGAGACCGCTCGCCACGGTCGCTCCAAGTCCACTCCGGTGGCCCGCTCCGGCGGAGACCGCTCGCCACGGTCGCTCCAAGTCCACTCCGGTGGCCCGCTCCGGCGGAGACCGCTCGCCACGGTCGACAAAAGCCGGGTCCGGGAAGTGGTGCTTGCTCCCCGAGCGATCCGAAGTCTGTGTAGCCGCTTAGCTTGGTTCCGTACCCTAAGCCTACACCTTCGTCGCCCCATGGAGAGCGCTCTAGTACCTAAACCTGGCAACAGGCATACCGGCCTCAGGGGTCCGGGATGCCCGCACTCTCCAAGAGCACACCAACGCAATCAAGTTGCGTAGGAACACATCACGGTGGTGGCCCCACCCGCGGGTTCGTACCTCTCCCGAGGTGGGCCCGGGGGCCACTGTCGGTACCCCAGGACTGGGGTACCCCCTCTTGCTGTGTCTAGGCAAGAGCCTTAGTAGTCATCCTTGACTACAACCAAACAGCCGGACCCCTGCGGTCCGAAGTCCTGTCCTCCCGACAATGGTCCGGACCCGTTCCACGGCCGGGGAAGGTCCGGGGACGCCACGTGTCCCAGGAGAGACAGGCGCTCAAGCACAAGCAGCCAGGGCTCCGGACCTCCCGAGGGTCCCGGACCCCCCGCATAGCAATCGGACCCCTCTCCAAGGGAAGGTTTCGACGTCCCGCCTCATGTTGGTCCGGGGCCGACACGTGTATGAGGCCCTTGGTCTCCATATTGAGGTCCACCTACCTTCGCATTCATTGCGGTAGGTGGACGTCCGCATTGATATAGCAGAAGCCGAGGC